>NC_135481.1:81557322-82757322 GCF_052094955.1 Ictidomys tridecemlineatus
GTCAAAGAGACCACAGATGCTTGTCTGTACTGGGAACTTTCATCCAATAAGTGTTAGAACATTATATTGTAAAACCTCTCAGCCACTGAGGGTTTTCAGGCCCATTCTGAGATGAGTGTACTCAACAAAGTGGGCTATTTACCACAGTGACCTCTTTTTCTCCATTAATTGTGAGTTCTGAAGAATAGTTCTGAAATGTACTGGCTGACAAAATTATGCCAGTGCTACACCTGGAACTAGACAAAGGAACAAAAGAAATTAAAAATGCAAGGTCTATGTGGCTTGAGGCACTGTCCTGTTCCTGGTGGTGAAAGGGTGGGTAGAGATCAGCAGGCAAATGAGGATTTTGAGACTCCTCCCAAAGTCAAGGCAGCTCAGGAGCAGGCACCAAACACTGCAGGAACTATGCTGGAAAAAATCTCTGCCTGAAGGCAGCCCGACTCAGGGATCTAAAGAGAAAGGAAGAGTGATTTCCAGTGTGAAATGCCTACCCTTTTTCCTCATGGGCTGTGCCATAGTACATGGGTCCCTACAGTGCTGATCCACCTAGGAGCCACCTCCAGGACCCAGACTCCAACATTAAAAGAATTATTATGTGTGCACGTATCAGGTTAGGATGACTATGCTTTGAGCAAAAGTAACTTATATTTGTATAAGCCTGACAGCCTTGAAAGTGATCTGCACAACAGACATGCAGTCTTTATTAATATGTTAATTTTAAAATGAAGAAACTAAGATTGAAAGCATTTAAGTCACACAGCTGATAAGTGGATAGAGCCTGGTTTTCAGCTCAGCTCTTTGGACCCCAAATCTCAAACATTTTCCTCCAAACAAACCAACTCTATGACAGGAGTATTCCCAAAGCAAATTCATACTACTAGGATTATCTACCTGCAATGCAAACAATCATCTCTAAGTTATTCAGACTTCATAAACATTCTTTTCATCAATACAGAGTACCCCATATAGCGAATCCCAATTGGACAGCTTTCAGAGAAACACCTCACACAAGTCCATCCTTTCATTGATGAAACAGACTCAGGCAGATAAAGAAGCACACCAGACTGTACCCAGAGAAGCAGGAGCTAGATATGGACTCAGACACTGCTAGAGTTCCAGAGAGTCTTTTGGTCTTTATATTTGAGGTCAGTTCCACAACAGATTCAACACAAAACACAAAACTTTTCTATGCTTGAGAAACCTCAGCATGCATGTTGGGGGGTTTTCCTGATCACCCTCTATTGGGCCTGTGTAAGTTCTTCAGGGTCTGTTTTGAAGGGTTTGAAGACCTATATGTTTGTATCTATCAGTATTTTACCTTCTGCTTTTTACCTTACTTTGAAAAGAATCATACATGCAAGAAACAGATTTAAATCATTAAATGATTTGAAATGCTTAAGTTAAAATTCACTCTAATTCTATCCCCCGATATTAGGACCTCTGGTTACCACCTGATTTCTTTATAACTCTTATCCTGAGTAGGGAAGGATAGTAGCAGGCACAGTGGAAATTTAGGTTTTAGGGGGTGGACGTCACATTCTAATTATCAATAGATTACAAACTAACTTAACCATTATCAGTCAACCCTGAATATGCTTGAATAAATATTTTAGGCAATGAAATTGTTTGAGTTATCAAAACTATTAAAGAATCAATGGAAAGATGTGTTACTTAGGAATTATTTTCACTAATAACCACTATACCTTTTCTCAGGTTAATTTTAAGCTTTAACTTCAATTTTTTGCTATATATTATTGGCTCCCAATTCTTGGTCCCAAACCCAAGTCTATTAACTGGACATTTCTAATTAAAGCTTCTACCTAATCTTTTAAAAATGAAACCCATCACCTTTCCTCTCTAACTGCCCTAATAATCCTTGCTGTAATTATCTCAAAGACCAGTCCCACAACTTCTCCCAGGTAGCACATCCAGAACTGGCCCTTAGTTCTTTTCTTTCCTTCTCCTCCATTTTCAAGCACTAACCAAGCCCTTTTGCATTTGTCTCCTACATACCAAAACAAGGTCATTTCTCTTTACAGGGTCCTAGTCACAGTTTAGGTAGGTGACCTCATCTATATCACTACAACATCCTTCTCCAAGACTGTCTGGTTCAGACCTATGTTCCTTCACTGTATCAGCCATATCACCATCAGAAATGGGCTTTCTAAAGGGAAGTCTAATCAGAGCATGCTACGGTTTTTCACCTAAAATATTTCCCAGAGGCTTATGTGTTAAAGGCTTTGTTCTCAGGCCATGGTGCTTTGAGAAATGCTGGAAACTTTAATGGTGCCTATTGGGAGGTTTTAGATCATTAGGGGGCATTTACCTCCAAGGGGAATGCAGGACCCTGGCCTCTTCCCTACTTTCTCTCTCTTTTGTGTCCCAGCCTTGAGGTAAGCAGCTTTGTTCCACCACATTCTCCCGACAGTGATGTTCTGCCTTGCAACAGACTCAAAAGCAACGGAGCCACTCAATTATTGACTGAAACCTCTAAATCTGAGTCAAGCTAAACCATTCTCTATAAGTTTTGATTATATCAAGTTTTTGTGAAGGTGATGGGAAGCTGACTAACACAGATCACTACCCTGAAGATTCTCCCAGAACCACAACCAGACTTATAAGGTGTATAGACCTGGCTCATACCTACATCCACAACTTCCCCCATCCCCATTCCTCCATGCCTATGGTTTTCCTGTCAGTCTCTGACCTTGAACATACTATTTTATCTCCTACTCTTACCTCCTTGGTTGACTTGTATGTGCCTTTCAGGACTTGCCATGACTTCAACTTGACCAACCACCATTGGAAAGTAGAGTACATCTTTTATAAGCTGCAAAATTTTCTCTAATAAAGCTTCTGTTGTTTTGTTTTTTGTTAAAGTATGAACTCTCTTTCAGAATATACTTTGTATTTTAGAATTTCACTTCTAAAAATTACAAAAAGCTAATAAGACAAAAGAGTATGTACAGAGAAGTGGTTTTGTGCTGGTATCCTCACAGTTCAGGTCCCCAATATTCAAAACCACTTTAGGGAACAAGAAAGGATTAGGATGAACCATGTCTACAGGCAATGAACACTCAACCCAACTCAGTCATGTTTTCTCTCATTTAGTCTAAAAGCTCTGGAAACAAATGTAGCTTTCCCAAAAGAAGTTATTGTAACCATTTTCTATGTAGTCTTAAAACCTGATTAAAGGCTCTTTGTTAAGCCTTATCCCAGACTATTTTTAGCTGAGAAAACTATCAGTCCAAATAAGAAATGATCATGAGACTCTTCTCAGCAGCTCTCTTGCCCAAATGAACTTAAGTGTAACACTTTCCTAACTAGAACAAAAATGAAAACTCAAGAACAGACTGGATCAGCTTCATCTATAAGACATCAGTTCAACCTGAGGTAATGGCATATTCTGCCATAAGTAGGAACATGTTTGCCTCTCTGATACAGGAAAGAAGCATATAGTATCTAGGCTTTGGGACCCTTACTAGACGGATTAAATCAATCTGCGATCATGACCAAAATAAAATGAAAAAGTCCTCTGAAAATAGTAACAGAGGAAAACACTTCATGGCGGGTCACAACATAAACTTTACAATTTAAACATCTGGGAAGGGGCCATAAAATACTATGATTTCTCTAGTAAAATCTCAGAAGATACACATAGACAAAGGCAACTTTTGAACTTTTTTTCCTATTTTAAGATGACCTATGGGGTCCTTGGTATCTGGACTCTGTGTACCCGTGGCCATGGTAACAGGGCTGGAAACTAGATACCTAGACTCCCTTGCAGCTGGGTATAGTCATGTGACTAATTTCCTACCAATGGAAGGTGAAAGAAGGGCTAAGTACCACTTCTAGGTTGGGCCTTAAGACACTGGGTGTGTGTTCCTCCACATCTTTTCCTCCCCTCAGGCTGTTATCAAAGTAACTACAATTTAGCTTTGACCATGCAAATAATAAAAATAATAATGGTAGAGCAATTAAAGAGAAGGGCTCTTAGGACCCTAAATAAACCTGTGGAGCTGAGCCACCTTCAGTGGGGCTGCTGTCTTGGAGCTGTTAAATGAAGGACCATAAAACTTCAGAGTTCTTTAGCTACTATATTTTACAGTCTTTTGGTTACTATCACTTAGCTTTTATCTAATAATATATACCTATCCAACTTTTCCCACTGCCACTCATCTTTCAAAAACCAGCTTCTTCTCTGGAGCCTTTCTGAGATTCCATGGTACATCTACCTATCCATCTTTTGAGTTGCCACAGTCCTCTGTTCTCCTTGCTATTATAGCACTCTTCACACTTCATTTTAATGGTTTGTTTGCCCCCTACCACCTCCCCTAAAGAACTCATACTTAGAATTCTGAAGGCAGGAATTCATCATATACTATCTTACACAATCCTTGGCACAAGTGTGTGGCTTAATAATTCTAAAAGATTAAATCAAATTGGGAGCCACACAGAACTCCACAAATTGAATAAAAGTAAATAAGAGTTGTTGCTATACACATCCATCAGCTCACACTCAACAGTAGTCATGCTGCGTTACACTTTAGAAGAAATGTTCGGGTGTTCCAAGGTGCATGGCCTTTCTGATAGCAATAGAAGTAAAATATAATGGTTATATGTGTGATTCAAATGCATAAGGGTAAAGAAGACTGAAAAATAACTACAACTGAGTGGAGAAAAGATAAATCACCCTAAATAAATAAATGACAGCATTTAGTTTAGGTTGATCATTTTGTTATTAAAATTAATATGATTATTCGTGGCCATGGGTTACAAAAACTTTGGCCTTTTCCACAATGTATTATCTTTTAAATCTTTTAAAAGAAATGGCAAAAATAAGTAATAAAAATGTTGCTTCTGTCCAACCCCTGGCATGGATGCTAGCGATATTAATATTGGTTTGATCCAAGTACTACACTGAATTTCACTGTCTATAAAAAAATATTGCATTAAATTCAAACAAAAGAAACATATGTTTGCAGCTGTATAAAAGAAAGGAAATGGTAATTAAGAAAATGTAAAGTAGATTATTAGAAGATATTCCTTTGGATATATAAATATTTTCATCTGATTATTTTTTGTCTCCTAGACAAATAATTGGGGAATTTTTTAATTTTCCATCGATCTATTTTACAGTAACAACATATTTTTAAATTTGAATTGCTCTGAGATTATTAGCTGTAATTAGGCCTTTAAAAATAGTTTATGTTTAATGATCATGTACTGTATTAAGTGCTTTTTTTCCCCCCCCTCCTCAAACTCTAGTAAGAGTTAATAGCATTTGTCATGTTGCTCTTTCTGTTTCAGGAAGAGAAGTAAACAGGTAAAATCACAAGTAATCTTGACACATGTATTCTATTCATTATAACAATTAAATTTACAGAGTTAGGCAAATGCTCTAGAGAATCTGCTTCCTCAAGTTTGATTTGGGTTGAAGCCAAAACATTTCAGCTTTGGTACTCAGGAGTATTATTTAGAAGATAAATTGCCTGATATCAGATTTTGGAAAAGGTAGAATTACCATCAAGTCTTGTTACACAACAATTCATTGGAGGGAACATACCCTGTATTATTCAGTTTTGCTTATCATAAAAAAGGATTACTACTAAGGAGAATTTAATTGGAATAAAATATCACTGAATTATAGTTTAGTGTAGCATTTCAATAATAAATAGACCACCTCCTTCTCCCTGGGGGAGGAAAAAGTGTTTTATTTTGAGGTTTTGCTCTACCGCCGGTGTGTAATATATATTTAGAAATGTGCTCTTATCATAAATCTTTTAACACTAAAGTAGACTGTACCAACTAATAGGAGAGCTTCAGTATTGATCTTCCACTTCTTTTGAATGACAAAAACGGTTTCAACTTTCAGTGTGGCAATTTCTCAAAAATAAATTTGAGTGGAGGAGATTACATTCAACTAAAACTACATTATGAAGCAGCAGCAGCAAGGTAATATAAAGTACTTTTCTTGGGTATATTTGAGATCTGTACATATTTTCAGTTTCTTTCAAGGTCTTGATTCAACAAGATTTATTAGCACTGTCTTCTTTAAAGGCAAAAAATGGCTCTGTGTAAAAGTTTGTATTTTTGTCGCTACAACCCATTGCTGTACTCAACTGTCTGAAAACCACAACTGTGAATAAAAGGCTTTCTCTAACTTGGTTAAGCTAAATTACCATTGAATGATAGCCAGCATTTACTCTTTTTGTAGAAAAACTCAGAAATAGCAGGCCTTCAAATTGGGACTTTAAAATTGAAATGCTAAAAGTGTGATGGAGGATAAGACTAATGCAGAGGCCAAGTGCACGGCGGTTGTGTGAAGCAGCATGTTGAGAGTAAATACAGTAATGTGTGTAATTAAATAGGAAAAGGTAGAGAACAAGAAATATGTCTCCATTGTATTGCTATTTTGGCAAAGGTTTTATTTTGGAAATTCTTTTCTACATCAATTTGTATAGATAGCTCTTTTTTTAAAATATTCTTTTTTTTAAGAGAGAGAGAGAGAGAGAGAGAGAATTTTTTAATATTTATTTTTTAGTTTTCAGCAGACACAACATCTTTGTTTGTATGTGGTGCTGAGGATCGAACCCGGGCCGCTCGCATGCCAGGCGAGCGCGCTACCGCTTGAGCCACATCCCCAGCCCAAATAGCTCTATCTTAATAAAAATTTCACAAAATGTCCTAAAAATTCCTCATATATAGCCTGCTGAGCAGGCAAGTCCTTGCTGAACTGTGTGTGCCTCTCATCCTGGAGCACGTCCACATACCTACATGCTCCTAAACAGATGAGTCAACACCAGGATACAAACACCCATTTCCTCACCACTCTTTTCCTCACCATGTGTGATTTCCAGTTACTGTCCTTACACAAACCATCTAGTCAGAACAGTCTCACAGGAGCAATGAAGAAGCCTTAGAACATCAGGAAATGTTCTACATGGAAAAAATCATGAGAGGCTTCCATAATCAAAAGTATCCCAGGACACAATGCCCAAAGTTAAAGTGCTTCTAAAATATGTGGAAACATATGAGTATAGGACCTATCTTTGGTATATAGCTTCAGGTACCTTGGAATTTTTTGTTGGCCTTTAAAAGGTACATTTTAGGGGCTGGGGATGTGGCTCAAGCAGTAGCGCACACGTCTGGCACACGTGCGGCCCGGGTTCGATCCTCAGCACCACGTACAAACAAAGATGCTGTGTCCGCCGAGAACTAAGAAAAAATAAATAAATGTTAAAATTCTCTCTCTCTCTCTCTGTCCCTCACTCTCTCTTAAAATAAATAAATAAATAAAAAATAAAAGGTACTTTTTATATGCCTACAAAAAGAAAATGTAACATTCGGGAAAAGAATAAGACAGTTTGTTGGACTTCCAATATTCTAATTGAAAATGATTCACATTATACCCTACTGTGAAGTTATCATCATCATCACAAGCTACCAGGTCACAGAAAAGCCTTAATCCTAAGTTAACTATATGTCACTATGTTCAGAAACACTTCCTTTCATTCACCACTGGTACACTGCAATATGTACCAGTGAATTTATGAACATAATTTATCTGTAAACAACTGACCTGGATTTGTTCCGAAGAAGCACATTATTTTCATTAAGTGGATAAAATAATAAATAAATCATTAGAGACTATTAATAGATATTACATTTTAAAGATATTATTGGAGCACTGAAAAAATCTGTGATAACAGTTCTTTATATTTCAAGTTCTGCTATTCATAAAAGCTATTCATCTCCATTTCCACCCAGTAGGCTCTAGACTCATATGCAGCTGACGCCCTTCCAGTTTTAGTTCTGCCACTTAACTACCAGTGCAGCCTTGACAAACTCACTTACTTATTCTGTGTCTTAGTTTCTGAAATCAGGAACAGTAACAAGCCCTCACTGCCTGACAGGGTCATTAGAAGGTCAAAAGCTTGGGAGAAGAAATCACTGGAAAATGTACATTCTGTGCAAATGTGAAGGGTGATTATTAGTGTTATAATTACCTAGGTCTGCAACTAGAAGAGATGTTAAAGATAATCTCATTCACTAACCACACGTTAGGGGTGTGAGAACCAAAGTGAGGAGAGGTTAGAAGACTTAGGTACAGCCACATACTCATTAGAGACAGGTCAGGTTAAGAACATCAGCTCATGGCTCCAATCTTCCGAATTCCTTCCTTGATTCCACACAACTCATGGAATGAAGTAATAAACCAAGTCATAGATGTATCAATGCTTCCTGTACTTGGATGTGTGTGTGATGTTAAAGCACCATTGGTGACACAATTGCTATTCTATGGATCATTTTATGGAGTATGTGTGCCCTTCCTTATTAAAAAAAAATTTAATTTCAGTAACACTAACCAAATGTACATTAGAATGACTCATTTCATATATGATCGTTTTACAAAGTATCACAAAAATCTGTTGCGATCCTCACTTCATACCAAGACATTTGGAAAAATTCCACACCTACCCAGAATTTCTGTCATCTCTTTGATTTCTAGTCTGACAAAGTAAAGCAATCCAGCTAATTATACAGATACCTTATTAAAATACATAAAACTACCTATTAGTTCTTTAAAACAATAAGTTTATCCATTCAATAACCTCCTGAAAATTGACTAAAATGCAATTATAAGATTCTTCTACTCCCCCCAATTCAGTCATAGAGTGATCAAAATGAGGAATTTCCCTGTAGGTTACTGACACTTCTAGTGAGTCACTATCCTAACAGCTTAACTCTGGGATCTTACTAACAAATCTACTTTAGCAGAAAACAAATATTTGTCAATTAGTCCTTCCTTGCACAAGACCTTATAATGTAGTACTTAAAAATGTTCCCACAAGAAAACAGTAAAGCATCATGTAGAAAAAAGTTTAATAGCTCACCAAACACAATTCTACTAAGGAAATAACTGAAATGTTTAAATATAACTTGTGTCTCTTTCCCCTTCTCTAGCAATCTAAACTTAGGCAGAGAAATTTTAAAGCCTGATTCCCAGGCCCCAGGCCCCTGCACACAGCCTGCACATGTACTGTGCCTGCTATTGAAAGTGTTTAATAATAGAGGAGCTTGCACTTTCATGTAATTCATAATTAGAAGAAGACTACAACTGCATTATTTAAAATCAAGCCTTTGTTATCAGCACCAGTTTTAGACAGAAGCTGAGAATCATTTGTGAGCTGTGGCAGACCCAGACTGTTCAAAGCAATTGCTGTTCAGCATGAAAGCTGCAATGGAGGTCACGAAACAGGTCAGGAGGAAAGATAGTGTATCGATTTCACACCAGGAATAGAGGCAAAGCGAGGGCCCACTGTTGCTGCATGTGATGTATTTCACTTCAGTTTAAGGCACATTTCATTCCAGTCCAAGAGGGGGTGGGGAGCAAAGGGCAGTAGATTTCACACTGAATCATGATGAATTCTGGACTTGTGGATTCCAGTAAATATCTCCTTCCTGGCATTAAGTATTTCTGTAGCAGAGTGAATATAATGGAAATTAGGCCTCCAGTGGTAGCAAGCATGTACCTTAAAAAAAAGGTAACCATGTGGTAGGAAGTTCACTTCCTCCATTGATTAAAACGCAATAACAGTAGACATAAAATGTAGGCAAGTGACCAGCTCTGCTGAATGACCTCACAATGAGGGTCCTTTATACAGTCAGAGTGATGCTGCAGATCACTCAGTAAAAGAAGTTGATTAACAGAAACAAACCTTTCAAAAAATAATTCTTGGGCATGGCCTCATCAGTAAATCTTTGATGTCACACACAGGATATTGATGGTAGCCAAATATGTCATTTTTTTGTGACCCTACACTGCACACGGTGTTTTCTTCTTCCTCATCTCTGAAAAGCCATCCATCCTCAGTAAGATAAAGGAACCAATTTATACCAAACTTCATCCTGACTGAAGTTGTCCTAAGACTACCTGTAAATGCCAACATCTGTTTCCAGTTAATGCTGGTTATGACCATCAGCATTTATCTACCTTCAAATTTTTAGATCAGTTGGATGAAGTTAGGAAAAATGAAATAGCTGATTGGATGTTTATAATTCTAAACAATTGGCAAGGGAGCAACCTTGCTCTCTGTTCTTCCAATTGGATAAAAATGATTTTCCAGGGTGCACATTCAACATAACAGTAAAGCTAATTCCAAGTGCTACCCAACTATCATGGAAAATAAATTGCTTTTTAATGATAACAGCATTGTCCCTTTAAATAATACTAATTTCATTACATATAGTGCACTCGCACACCCTCACACATTTCTGAATCCCTGGCTTTTCCTGTTTAAAAACATAAATATTTTCTCTTTCCTGAAAGCCAAGATTATATTAGAAATAGCAGAGGGACAGTCTCTTAAATTATTCATATAATTTCTCCACCTTATCATTATTTGTGTTAAACTGATCCAAGACATCCATGTAGGTCTTTCCATGGCTCCTTCTTCCTGTAAAACTCTTATTATTTTTAAGTAAGGAAATAAAGAGATGTCACAGAAATTAAGAGATGGCAACTGAAGAATATATCTTAGTAGATTTTTTTAAAAGATCATTGCACTCATTCCTAAGACTCCTTCCCTAAATGGGGAGGGGGTGGGACTGAGAGAAATGGCTTATTTCCTTTTCATCCTATAATAGAAAACAAGAAAAAGCTCAGATAGAAAAAATATATATATTCAAATAAAGAAACAGCAGCAGGGCTGGGGTTGTGGCTCAGTGATTGAGCACTTGCCCAGCACATGGGAGGCCCTGGGTTCGATCCTCAGCACCTCATAAAGATAAATAAGTAAAATAAAGGTATTGTGTCCAATTACAATTAAAAGGAAGAAGAAGGAAAAGAAGAAGAAGCAGCAGTAGACTTTTTCCTGCAAAAGTGAAGCTGACAAGAAGAAACTACGCAAGGTTAGGTGAAGTTAGAAACCAAGTGACAATGGGCTGGGATTGTGGCTCAATGGTAGAGCACTCCCCTAGCACGGGCGCGATCCGGGTTCGATCCTCAGAACCACATAAAAGTAAAGGCATTGTGTTGTGTCCATCTACACCTAAAAAGCAAATATACAAGAAAAAAAAACTGCCTCTAATTTCAAATTACTCTCATTTTAAATCCAAAGTATCGAGTTCTAAATTCACAGATATCTATACGGATAATCAATCCAACCAGACATTTAGAGGGACAATGAATTTAATAGAGGAAAACAACTGAGATAGGGTAATATAGAAATTTCCTATTGAGCTATTTATGAAATTTGGATGACATTTTTCCTTTGAATGGTTCTAAGTCATCCACCCAACTTCCCTAGGCTTCATGAAATTTTTTTGTTACTGGAAATACATTTGTTTGAAAATCTTTAATTTTCAGTAGGACTCATTTCTCAAACAAGTATTTTGACTTGTATAGAATTTTGAAATGTCTAGCAAAGTCCCAGCTACCTATCTTATTTATTTATTTATTTATTTATTTATTTTTTAGCTACATATGGACACAATACCTTTATTTTGTTTATTCATTTTTATGTGATGATGAGGGTCAAACCCAGTGCCTCACATGTGCTAGACAAGCACTTGGCCACTGAGCCACAACACCAGCCCCCAGCTACCTATCTTAATACAATATCAATTCAGAAAAAATAAGTGACGTTTCAATATGTATTAGAACTCACAAGTATGTTAACATTTTTTTAAACCTAATTAAGGTAGTTGGTTCAAATACTCACTCCCAAGATGCTAATTCCTTTTTAAAAAAATATTTTTATTAGTGGTTGATGATTTTTTAAAATTTGTTTGTATGTGGTGCTGAAAATTGAACCGAGTATGTCACACATGCTAGGCAAGCACTCTACCACTGAGCCACAACCCCAGCCTCCCCAGGATGCTAATTCTTGGCTTCTGTTTTTTAGAGTTTCCCTACTCAGCACAAGTAAATGTTAAAAGCACTATCTATGGTATGTACAGGCATTCTTTTTTTAATTTGTTCTAATTAGTTACACATGACAGTAGAATAGGTTTTGACATAAATAGAGTATAACTTCTTATTCTTCTGGTTGTATATGATGTATAGTTACATAGATTCTGTAATCATATATGCATATAAGGTATTATAATGTCTAATCAATGAGTGTATAGAGAGCCTACAGAATGGGAACAAATTTTTACCCCTCACACATCAGATAGAGCACTAATCTCTAGGGTATATAAAGAACTCAAAAAGCTAAACACCAAAAAAAAAAACAAATAACCCAATCACTAAATGGGCCAAGGAACTGAACAGATCCTTCTCAGAAGATGATATACAATCAATCAGCAAATATATGAAAAAATGTTCATCATCTCTAGCAATTAGAGAAATACAAATAAAAACTACTCTAAAATGTCATCTCATTCCAGTGAGGATGGCAGCTATTAAGAATACAGGAGCTGGGGTTGTGGCTCAGAGGTAGAGAGCACTCACCTAGCATGTGTAAGGCCCTAGGTAGATCCTCTGCACTTCATAAAATAAATAAATAAATAAATAAATAAAGGCATTGTGTCCAACTACACCTAAAAAATAAATATTTTTAAAAATAATAATAATGTCTGATTCATTCTACTCTCCTTCCCACCCCTATACCCCCTCCCTTCCCTTCACTCCCCTTTAATCCAAAGTACCACTATTCCAAAGTACAGCTTCAAATTGCATCCCCAGTCACCCCCACCCTCAATTGTGAATTAGCACCCTCATGTCAGAGGAAACATTTGGCCTTTGTTTCTTTGGGATTGGCTTATTTCACTTAGCATAATATTCTCCAGTTCCATCCTTTACTGGCAAATGCCATAATTTCATTCTTCTTTAAGACTGAGTAATAGTCCATTTTGTATATATACCACAATTTCTTTATCCATTCATCTATTGAAGGACACCTAGGTTAGTTCCATAGTTTAGCTATTATGAGTTGAGCTGCCATAAACATTGACGTGGCTGCATCACTGTAGTATGCTGATTTTAAGTCCATTGGGCATAAACCAAGGATTGGGATAACTTATCAAATGGTAGTTCCACTCCAAGTTTTCTAAGGTATCTCCACACTGCTTTCCAAAGTGGTCCCACAAGTTTGCAGTCCCACCATTCACATTCACCAGCAATGTATGAATGTATGTACATACATTCTAAACAAAAGCACAGCAGTTTGATTTCCATACAAAAAAGTCCACGGCAAAAAAGAGCATGCTAAGTTAGAAGTACAGCTTCAAATTGCATCCCTAGTTTATAAGCTAGTTTTGGCTTTTCTGCAGTGTGGTCATTATGATGCCATGAAAAGATCCCCAAATTTGTATGCAGGTAGCTCTTTGATGGGTCTAAAGCAGAACAAGTCCATAGTGTATTCCTATGTAATTTGTGCTGAAATCATTTATCTTTCAGCACCCTTCAAAGAATCTCCTCTGATTTATCAGTAATGGTCTGATTAATTCATTCATCCCTTCCTTCCTTCCTTTCTCCTTCTCTCCCTTGTTTCCTGTTTTTTAATCTGGAAATAGACAAAATAATTTTCTTCCATGTTATATAACTATTAACACTAGAGGTCAATTTCCTATACAGAGAGCTTTATTTTACTTGATAAATCCTCAAGTTACTTTTAAAAAAATCTTCTTGAAGTGTGACTTGCCACAGTAATAAATGTGATGCTATTTTCTATTATCACCCTGGAAAACTTACAGAGTTCAGAAATTCTGCTGCCTTTACAACCCGATCACCTTTTCCCATAGTCCCTTCAGGTGTCCAGTGCCCTCATTTTGGCCCAAGATCTTAATAGTAGTACCTACAAAAATACAAGCAGTGATGTTCCTTCTTCTTCACTAGTAGATTTCCTCCATCGCTTTTGATCAGTGTTCTCTATGAGCACCTGTTCTTATCAAACTGTTAGCAGTCATTATAATATACCTATTATAATTTCTTCAGGGAACTGGCCAGAATTCACGAGCCCTAGGCTCCCTAACATTACTGAGGCCATTGCTAGAAATTTAAATAAGAATACAGCACCCTACCACACTCTAGCCCCCAGAATTCTGACACCTCTGCTTTCCAGAACTCTTTTCCTTAGATGCAGATTTTGGAAAAGATGAAGAATATCACTATGGGATGGCATGGGATCTCTCTGCCCAGATATTAGGCAAAGCCACTCTAAGGTTTATAGGTTGTGTACAGATTTTTTAAAGGGAGAGGCTTCCAGGGTAGTTTAAAAATAAGTTAGGAAAGCACAAGTCACTTACAGTTTTTATTATCCTATGTCTATGTTCCTTCTTCATACCAAGAAACTGGTATCCCACATGGCAAGTTTGTGAGAGCCCTACATCCACCAGGAAATGACCAAGGAACTTCCATCTGGTAAAATGACCCCATACCTGAAGCCCACAATTGTGAGGAAGCCACTGAGGATAAAACATAAATGGTACAAAGAGATGACCTAGTGTCCGTAAAGAGTCTGTCTAGCCCTCAAACCACATCAGTAGCACAGATAATTCTAAAATATCCCTTGGCAATCTTTTTTGCAAAGTAATTGGGAAATGCTGCATCAAAAGATAAAAAGCATTTCAAGTTTCTGCATAATGTCTGTTATATATTTTCAAAGTACCGAATGAAAAAAAAAAGATGAAAACTAGTTCTGAAATAAACAACAAATATTTATTGAGCAGTACCTATCAGGCTATCAGGCACTTTGCTGGGACTTCAGGGGATTTGAAGATGTATAAAACTAAGCTTACAATTTAGTTGGGAGATCAGACATGTGCACAGTAGAGGTTAAGCTCTAATACAACACAAAAGTACTTGAAATGTCAAAAAACACCAGCAAGTATTTCCATCTCAGGGTGTGAGGCTTCTACTCCCCAAAGGCAAGTCCTAGCCCATCAAAATAGACAAAAATCTCCCTCCAGGTAATAATAACCCAAGATAAAAACAAATCAAAGGGATCACTGTCAATTTGAAAATGCCCTCTAAAAGGTCCTTGAGTTTTGTTTGCCCATTAAGCGAATATTATGTATGCATTAAATGGATCTTTTGCTAGGCTTCATTTACATGCAAAATTCACTAAATACATTCAGAAAATAAGACCAACTTTTTAAATGATGCCCTTTCATTACATGTCTGCAAAATATCAAAATAAGTGATCAGTTCAGTCACTAAAAAAAAGAATTTCATCGGATCAATGTGATTGGCATTAAACACAGCAGGCAGACTAAAAGATTTTTTTTCTATGAAACTGATTTCTTAAAAACTAACAAGATGATCTTAAAAGACAATAATGTTGTCTAAATAAAGTTTTTCCAAAGAACTAGGATTACTAAGTGAGGTTCAGAGACAAAGAGCCCAATGGTTCTCTGTTACTGGTCTATGACCTCCCTGATCAAGTCATCATCCTCTTGACTCAGTTTTCTTTTATGAAATGAGACCCTGAGTAAGATGCTCTCTGAGGACACTATAATCTGCAGTAGCACAAAGAATGAAAAATCCAGGTTGCCAAATTAAATACAACTATTTCAGTATTCACAGTAAAAAAAAAAAAAATACTCATACCAACCACTACTTTTTCTTTATTAAAATATATATGGGTGTGTATGTGTACATACACACATATTTAATCTGTATAATGTGTAAATGTAAATAGATTTACATTATAACTACCTAAAATAAAAACTACGTACTATTATATTTATGGTTAAATTCTAACTTTGAAGAATAATTTCTTATAGAACCAAAACCAACTTCATTCTTATTTTCTGAGTAGGTAGCAAGTGTACCAAAGTATAGATGAAGTTAATCACATTTTAATAGAATGAGCGCAAAAGACTCAAGATTTTATTTATAATATTTTATAACTTCTGTTTGCAATATTTTAAGATAAAATGTTTTTATAATTCTAGACTGCTAATCCTACTTTATAAATACTACTATAATTGGACTGTTAATTTCATGTAATACATACTACATATCTAAATTTTGTAATAACAACCTCAAAGTGAAAACAAATAATAAATAAACATTAATTCCTCCCCCCAAGAAATGGCTGTGCATCCAAGTTAGAAGAAAAATCTCTGCAAATTTAGCATAAAAAGTACAGTCATTCAAAAACATTATTTTTACTTATTCTCAAAGATTATCTAATTTATATAACTATCATCACTTCAATTTATAATTAATTATTTTTGATATGTTCTTTTCAATTAAGGTCTCTAAACATTAAATAAATGTAGTTGTATAGTATACATCAGGTCCAAAGGTTAATGGCCTGTGAACAATTGTGCCTATAACAACAATTTTGTTCTTAACATAACAATTAACTGCATGTTCTTAACACATCAAAAGAATATCAACACACCAACTCTAAGGGTAAAAGAGTAAACAAACATAAGCAAAGCTTGACACTTGGCGATGTCAGAATGTGATTGAGTGGTAACTGGTTTTGCTGTGGACTGTAAATATGGAAGGTATCATTATTATGTGATGTATGATAGCTCTTAGGAAGTGAGAGTGGTCATCAGTTAAACAAATGAACCATTGGGCAGAGAATAGATGTGACACTATGGACATGATCTTCTAATTTTCTGATAGGCAATGGACATTAACTGGTTCACAGATTTTAACGAGGACATACACAATATGTAGTACATATCCATGTACAAACAGGTCTATATATTTATTTGAGTGAAATAAAGATATTAATATGTCATAACGGAAGATGTAAATTTTTTCTACTTTATATCAAAAATTTTTGAAATTCAAATTTTTCTGTCTACCTAAAGAGAATGGGTCAAATCACTGCTTAAGAGTTCCTATTTTTTTTTTTTTTTGAGAGTCTGTATTGGGATATCGAGATATTATTGTAAATGAGCTGAAACCACTTTGGGATTGCGAATGAAACAAATTATAATTTACAGTTTGAATTTAATACCAATGAAAATTCTGACTTACAACTCCCCCTATGTATAATATAAGCTCATAAGATCAAAGTGAAACTTCTTCAAGTTTGCTTTTGTTTAGGGTCCCCTGCAAGCAGACCAGGAGATAAAGATTTGAGTTCAAATAATTTACTGGAAAAGTTAAGGAAACTCTGAAAGGATATTGGGGATGTGACACAGGGAAAAGGAAATAGTCAATAAGGATATGCAGTCAGTGCTACCACTGTGGACCACTGGAGTGTCCTGAAATCAGGGAGCCACTGTAAACCACACATAAGGATAATCCCATCCAAGAGGTAAAGAAGCTGATGTACCTATAATCTATTATAAATTATCACAGCCTTTGGGGACTGAGTTAATTCCCTGGCAAGGGTTTCAGCAGCCAGAGAAAGCCCCAGACCAAGGATACTGTATAGCAATTAAAAGTCAAGTTGTGCTCACTAATCACATAAACTATGGTGTTCTAATGCACTCAGAAGCTCCACAGAGAAACAACTCATGGACATGCTGCCACACTCTTGGACACTTTCATTTCCTTTTGCCTTGACTATTCTAAGTACCTTCTAACTGGTCTTCTCTCACAGTTCCTCTCTCCATTTCAATCTCTCCTATGCACCACTGCCAATTAATCTTTCCAAAAGATAGTTCCAAACTGTCATTGCTTTGCTCAAAACCTTCCAATGATTCTCCTTTATCTGCAGAACAATTAAGTCAAAATGTTTCAGTCTGGCTCTTTCTGTTCATAACATATACTCACTCTTCTTTTGCTGTGAGCTGTCACTATTCAACTGAACACACTTTCATCCTTGCTCACCTCCTACTCTTCATCTGGGACATCTAGACTTTATCACAGTCTATTTCCAAGGGTTCCTATACTTGTGTAAGGAGATGAGTCTTCTTCCTGCAGGTTTTCCTTACATGTGCCCTTTCTTTACTGACACAGCATCTGATTTCCTTCTTCACTTTATCATTCATTGGGCTAGAATTATATCTATTTGTATACAGTAATTATCTTTATTCACCTACGTTCTCATCTCTAAAATGAGATCAAGCTCTTAGTTTTAATCCCTATGCTACCACCATAACTAAAACAATGTGGGGTATATAATAGATGCTTAAAAATGAAATGATAAGTTGAAACTATGACTGCAGCAAGGTGCCATGTGTCATAAAAAGAGAACGGAACTTGAAGCCTGGACACCTAAGCTGCAGTCACAGCTAAGTGAATGACATTGGCATTCACTTAACCATTCAGTGTCTCAGTTGCTTCACCTATAAAACTGGATAATAAACTGCCCTTTGCTGCACATTTCATATAACTTGAAATCAAATAAATTAGCACCCATGAAGTAACTTTGAAATTTTCAGTGACAGAACATCACAGGTTATTTGTTTTATCACAGTGAGGTCCTGTCCTTCAGGTGATGACAGAGATGACTTCAATTCACTGCTGAAATGCTGTGAGTAATTTTGCCAGTAATTGTCCTGAATATGCTTTCTAAATTTTGGCTCTCTTTAAAAATTAATGCCTATATATATAAGCTGGGAAAAAGTATCATCATTTGAATTTAGTTTAGAATAGGATCAACTAGCCTCCTATGGAAACTGAATTAAGGATCCATACCTTATTAACAGCAGGCTTTAATGCAACAGGGTCAAATAGGTTTGTGTGTGTGTGTGTGTGTTGTGTACTCAATAAACAAAAATGTCTACTGAAACAAAGAAGAAATTTACAGGACTCTCCTACTTGTCTATGGTACAAACAGATAATTTTCAAAGGCTATGCTTGTATACGAGTCTAGATAAAATACATGCATGTCCTCATCCTCCTCTTTCCTAAATGATATATCTTGACTTTACAGTATGCTCATACTCTGGCATTGACACACCCTTTAAATATTACTAAAAGGCTGCCTTTCTACAGTGTATTAAGCAGCTGCTTGCATATGAGTATCTTGTTGTCCAGAGTGACAGCTGTATTTTCGCCTGTTTTGACATTGAGTCTGATCTGGGTGAATAGCTCATATCCATTAAAGTGCTATTACAACACTGAATGACTGCCAGAATACTTCCTGATCAATTTTAAAAGCCAGCTAGCTGTCATCATCTAATCGCAACAGCAAAAAACAAATCTTTGGGGAATAAAATGAGATTTTTAAACATTTTTAAAGCAGTATATTAAATATAATCCCTAAAAACTATTTGAATAAGAATTATAAGCCACAAAAATGGGAAGGTGGAAATAATATTTTCTGCACTTTGAAAACCCTTACACTTGCATATTGGCAGGCAATCTCAAATACTCCTTAAATTTACCATTTCGGCAATCACTGAGTTTGAACTCCTGCCATTACATAACTTAATAAAGCAGCACTGAAAACAATCACCACAGAGTGCGATTGTGCTCACCATTAAATTTAGTTCTATAAAATTTAAGACTGAATTCAATCATCTTTCTGTCTTTGCTTCAATGGTTGAAATCCAAGTGTTCAGGTTTACTCTTTACTTTCCTCAACAGCCAGACAATATGCATATTTTTAAAGTTACAAGGCTGGCATTTTTACATTTGCATTTATTTAGCATTGCCATAGGGAGGGAGAACTCACTGAAACAGTTAAGACCATGTGAATCAACAATTTAATTGGGGAAGTCTAATTCAAAATTGTAATTCTGCCATCATTATACCAACAATATCAACAAGTACATTGGCATAATCCATACGGAGGACAAATATTTAAAGTATGTAATCTGCCAATATAATTAATCGTCTGGGATGTGTTCAGGTCTTCTCATCTTGGTTTTGGCCTTCAATGTTTTCACGTGGCCATTACATCAGTAACACTATTTGGAGTGGGCCGTCTCAAGTGCAGACATGAAAAGATCCAATTTCATGACATCAGGAGGTTCAGTGATCATTCATTCCTTCGAGGATCTTGCACCACTGTGTCAGAGAATCTGAATCAAAGTCTAGAAATGCTAACTTCTCAACTCACATTTTATAGAGTATGATAAGAAGTGAACAATATATTCTAAAAACCCTTCAAATTTTAAGTCTCCTTAATAAAACAGAGCCATGAAGGAAATACTAGACTGATAAAAAAAAAAAAATTCACTATTCGTTTCTGGAGATTCAAGAGCTCTTCAAAGAGACTAGAACCTCTGCTACAAAGAGTCTTCTCCACATTATTAGATGATCCCTTTCACTTTTGATCAAAATCTCCCTTCATTTTTACTTTAAAATTTTTTTCACTTTTTAATCCATTTTTAAATATTAAAATTGATGTTATTCTAGGAAACAGCCTCATCTTACTTCCTCACTTAAATAGTCAATGCTCCCATTGCGTATCAGGGAGACTCAGGCACCTCTGTGGGCACAACGTCCTCCAAAGTGCTGCTGTTGAACTCACCTCTGTTCCTGAGCTCCTCTGCTCCCTCCGTCTGGCCCCTCCGATTTCTCCCACCACTCCAGGCCCTTCTTATGCTCTGCCTTTGCACATGGTTTGCTCCATGGTCAGCCCACCGAATCTGATCTCTTCCACCGAATCCAACTCCTGATCTTTTTTTTTCCCTTTTTCTTAATGTGTATGTTTTGCTTTATTTTAGTGAACTCTTTATTAATAACTTTAGGTTTACAAAAAAGTTTCAGAGATGTAAAGCAGTACTTCAAATTGTTCTAGTGATTGTCACTTTAGACTATAATCTTTTGTTTCTTTGTAGGATTTTTGATGTTATCAAATTGATTTTTTTAATTAGTGTATAATATTCAAATTGAGCAAGTTATGTTATGTGCATGTACAAATACACCACAATGAAACCCACTATTTTGTGTAATTATTAAACTCCTACTCTTTCTTTACAATATCTCCCCCATCACCTCCTCTGAGAAGTCTTCTTTGATTTTCCCAAGCAGATATATATTTCTTCCTTGTATCTGTCACTCAGGCCAGGAAGTAGGCATGACTATTTCACTTATTTATCTGTCTGCTTTGCTCATGGACATGAAT
Organism: Ictidomys tridecemlineatus; assembly: GCF_052094955.1. Taxonomy (NCBI): domain Eukaryota; kingdom Metazoa; phylum Chordata; class Mammalia; order Rodentia; family Sciuridae; genus Ictidomys; species Ictidomys tridecemlineatus. Next base: position 81,578,268 of record NC_135481.1, read on the forward strand.
ACTGGTTCTGTTGAGAATAAAATAAATTCCACAAATAAATACCAAATAATAAAAATTATCTGACAAAGAGAATCCAGTATGAAAAGAAAACAGTAGCACCAGAATGGCAGGTTCACATCTATGTTTATTTTGTGTGGCCTTCTCTCACTTGTTCTTTTTTTTTTTTTCCACCAATGGGCAAGCTTTTCCCTTGTAAAGCAGAATTATCAAAATCTGTCAACGCTTAAAAACAGGAAATAGCTGAGGTTTAGACACAAAACAGAACACAAAAACTGAGAAGGTAGAAAAGTCAATGAATTTGAGAATGAACTGCAAAAAACACCTCAATGTTTTTTAAATTTGTATGTTATTTTTAAAGGTAAATGCTCATATTGATGAGTTACAAACATATCCTGCCACTTAGAGGCAAAGACTAAGTGTTCAAAAAATGAAGACTAAATAAGATTCACTGTAGAGACTGAAGTGTAAGCTATGTGACAGTCCAAGGCAGGAGGTACTATTTACCCCAAGAAACTTAAATTCATAAAAACAAAGTGACAGTTTATGAGTGACTGTGTGTTGCGTGACAGCAGACTACAGTTACAAGGGATTGAAAACTCTCTGCCATATATGTATTCTTTTTCTTTCTTGAATTTGAAGATACTCTGAACAGAGAATCACGTGGTACATAAAAGAAGGTACCAGAAAAGGTCATAACTGAGGTCAGCTATCTGTGCCAATCCCCATTTCCTTCATATCCACTCCATTACTCTCAGCACAAGTTAGTTCGGCCTCCCCACATACTGTTAAAAATATGTATATTGCTTCTGGGAGATCTACTGCCCCTTGTAAATTCACATATTAAAGGGTAGCATAGAAGGGAAAGGAATCTGTAATAGAGCTGTTTATAGCCAAGCACTAAATCATAATACGGAAAACAAATGTAGATGACTTGGAGGATGGGGGCAAATATATTACCTCTCCTCAATGAACATTCATAAAATAAAATGGGATCTCCAAGCTGCCAAAATTAAGTGGAGCTGGGCTACAAAAATATCAAAGAAAGAAGGGAGAGGGAAAAGGATAGGGAAGTGGAAGAGGAACAGAAGGAGGGAAAGGAGGGGAAGAGAAACCAATTTAACCCAATCTGAGTTAAGTAGTTAACTAGGTATTAAGCAAATTGGCATTATTTAAGTGAAATTCTTAACAGTTTTAAAACTCATTATACCCAATACACATCTCCAAGGAGAGAGAAAGAGAGAAAGAGAGAAAGAGAGAGAGAGAGAGAGAGAGAGAGAGAGAGAGAGAGAGAGAGAGAAGCTTAAAAAAAAACTAGAAAATCAGGATAAAAAATGAATAGACTGCAGCTTTTCCAGCTTTCCCAATGATTTCTATTCCTCCTGACTCAGTGCCCAAACACGTCTTTCTCTGAACTGCCTTGCTATTTTGCCAAAAGAGAAAACTTATTTTCCATCTATGTAAACTCCTAGAAGAGGAGGGAGCAGGAAGACTACTCAATTCAGCCCAAGAAAAATAGGGCCCTTGTTCATATCTCCAAGTGTCTGGCAGTGACCCAGTCCCCTGCCAACGTTGGTGGTCCAGGCTGCAGGCTATGATCTGACCCAGGAATTAGAAGCGTTTTGCTAACCTCCCTTCAGTGGGTCAGCTGGAGAAAATGATACACTTACCGGGCAGGAAGGAAGGGCATGAGCACATCACATTCAACACCACCCCTTTCCCGGAGCTGGCAGGTCTTAGAGTCCCTGGAATTTAGCTACAAAGGATTAAGCCTTACTAGTTTCTGTAATGAGAGAACAACTTCAAAGATACAAGGAGGGGAAAGGACAAAGAGAAGGACAAGGGGAAGGACAGGAACTGAATTCTGCATTCATGAAGCCAAATCTATTTTTATTTATGTGCAATGTTAATTTAAAACAATCCAAAAGGCATAATAGAGACCAGCCATATATTTATACTAGCTGTCAGATGGACTAGTCTGCCGAAGCTAAGAGGAAGACTGTGGAAGGAGTGAACAAATTGGAAGCCAGAATATAAAGGACAATAAATCCACTGTAAGGAACAACTAAAATAAGGACGGGGAAGATAACAGATTTTGAATTCCTCCCTAACTCTCCACAAAATGTAAAAAAAAAAAGAAAAAAGAAAAAGAAAAAGAAAAAAAAAAAAAAGCCCAACAAGGAGAGTACCATGAACAGTGGGAAACCAAAGAAGGAGGAAATCATTCCCCCCCATTGTTGGTGAGCAGGCTTCTGTCCAAATGATTCACATGGGCAGATGTTAACTCAACAGCTCTGTGAGTCAGAAACTGTGGTAAAGACTGCAGACACAATGAAAAGGCATACAGGCTTCCTGCCCTCAGAAAGTTTATATTTTAAAGAAAAGGGACAGTTGATAAATTTATAATTACAATTGGGCAAAATAAGAGGCACAAAGACAGATCATAACCAAATTTAAGGTACCCGAGGAGATCAGCATCTAGGCTGAGACCTGAATAGGAGCCAGCCAGAGGACTGGTGGGGAGGCACTCCTGTGTTTGCATTCAATTATAGTCACCTGATGAAATAAATTATTTGAATTTGACATATACATTTTATTGCTATACCTAACATCAATATGGGACCTGGAATCTTGCTCATTATTGAGCAGTCAAGAGAAGACTAGGCTGATAATATCAGAAAAAGCCTTCAGTGAGGAAAGAGCAGGAGGTGAAGACATCTTATTTAAATAATTCCAGTATTTTGTCGTTTTCCTGTGTAACCTACCTGGAAACTCTCATGGAGTTTAAAATAGTTCAATGCCTGACCTGGCAGACTTCCTCTGACCAGTTTTTCCTATAATAACACCATATAGTTAATGCCTGGACCATATCTATATTTGGAAGTGGGGGAAGTTAGGCGTAAAGAACTAGCATGTATTGATCAACAACTGTGTGCTTTATGCTTGGAATATAACATGCATTATAATATATTCAGTTCTTGCAAAAACCTCAACAAGGAACGTTCTGATACCCCCCACCTTTTTTTTTTTAAATGAGTACACAAGACTCAGAAACTTAAATGTGTTTTATCAGACTTAAATGTGTTTTTACGGTCAGTAAAAAATCCAAGACCGAAACCCTCATTTGTCTGATCCCAAAAGCCTGTTCAAAACCATTTAAGCCAGTTGCTCTCCACTTTCCAAATCTCAATGATCACTGCCAAGATAGCAGCCTTCTCTGTTCACCCCTTACCTCCTCCAACTCACAGGTGTGTCTTTGCTTGCTTGCACTCTCTCTGTCTCTCTCAAGCTTATTACTTTAAGATCTATAAAAACACACATGGTATTTTTATTAGTGGGCACAGATACACATTTCAAGAGTACCCTAAAATTTCAGAAATAACCAATAGGTTAAGAATAAAATAGTGTTGATGGGCTAAGGATAGAGCTCAGTGGTAGAGCATTTGCCACCATTTGCAAGACTCTGGGTTCAGTGCCCAGCACCACATGCATATACACACAGAGAGAAAATAAAATTCTTTTGAGATCACAGCTATGTGATGTATTTTTAAAAAAATTTTTTTAGCTGCAGATGAACACAATACCTTTATTTTATTTATTTATTTTTATGTGGTGCTGAGGATTGAACCCAGGGTCTTGCATGTGCGAGGCAAGCGCTCTACCGCTACCTGATGTATTTTAATGGCAAAACTATATATGGTTTACTATTTAGATTATCATGACTCATTTAAGGATATTGTGTTCTATAATATTGAAAAAAAATTCTCTACATTTAATATTTTCCAATTACAAAAGGAATGTATTTCAGTATGAGAGAGTTTGAAAGCTACACGAGTATAATCAAAATAAAAATTATCCATAATCCCAACAAATGTTCATTCCTAAACATTTTGGTTGGTATATTTTTATATTCTTGCGTACAATTGTCAACTAAGATTTAAACTGTGAATGATGTTTTGTAACCGGATTTTTTCATTTAACATAATATGGTTGGCATTTACATACAATCCCAGAGTAATCAAGAACATGATTCTCAATGAAAATCCTATGGTAGTCACTAACCACATATGATGAGACATGAAGACTCAAATGTATGTTAATACATTTTCCTGTCCAAGAGTCATATCAAGTCTGACAAAAAAAGAATTAAAGTTTTTTGCCATTTTTTCACATTCTGAACACCTAAGGACAAAATATTTTTTTGTTTTTAATCTTTGCATTCCCAGTTTTGTGACTAACACATAATAAATGTTCAATAGTTATTTGCTGAATTGATCTGAATGCCTGCCTATATAAGACCTACTGGATGACAGGCAAGGCTACACAGGGTGGATTTCTCTGTTCTCCACAAATATATGCACAATAAAGTCTAAGCCTTCCATTTTAATATTATAAATGAACACAAAATAATATTCAAGACAAAAGTTTTATTTGTCACTATTTTATATTAAGACTAGAAAGAGATGTTTTCCCAAAACCCCAGACTACTGGAAGATTTAAAAATCTAATATGAAAAGGATATATTCTGAATATTCTTCCCATCTACTTTTCCAGTTCCACATTCAGGCTATTATAAAACTAGAGAATCAATCCACCTTTATAATGCATTTTTAGAATGTATTAGGAATGACAATAATTGTTAACAGCCTACAGATCTATTTCCAGCAGCAGAAAGTATCAACATAAGTATGAAAAAAGGTGATTCTGAGTCAAACTCAAATTAGGAAATAAGATACATAGAAGAAATATGGAGATTAGGTCACACCTTCCAATGAAAAGAAATATTCATTCCAAAAGTGATGTCATGGGTCAGCTTTGAATCCAAGTGTAAGGTTAACATTTTGTCTCACTAGAAAAAAATGAATTTGACCTTGTAATATTTATATCACACAAAAACTACCACAGACAGATTTCTTTCTGAAAGCCTTCAGATTGCTTCTTGTCAAATCGTCTGTGTCAGAGATACGAAATGTGATCTTAACTGGTAGCCATATTTGGTGGTGACAACCCAAAAAACAGGGCTGAGGAAGATTTTAGTGTGGGCTTTTTTTGTTTGTTTTGTTTTGTTTTTGTTTTGTTTTGTTTTGTAATTAGTATTTGCCACTACTTTTGTTATGTCTGCTTGGAAGAGTACAAATGTCATTGAGAACAGCCCTTGGGAAGAATTTCTTCTTCTTACAAAACTGTTAATAATCTTAGATTAAAAATTTAAAGGTAGTAGATTCTATAAGCACTCAGAAAAGTGACATACAACTTTTGACTTAAATGTGGTAACTCACTACAAAGAACAGAGAACAAAAAGAAAGCATCAACACATGTATGAAAAAAGGTGATTCTGAAACATTTCTAAACATGAAAATGGCAGATAAACTATCATAAGTTTATTTTGATGAATATTGATAATAAATACATTCCTTATCCCTTATAAATTATGCAATGAATATAAAGAAGGAAAGCACTGCAAAATTTATAGATGGGTACTAATTAAGGAATTAATTGAGAAAGTAACCACCAGATACCATGGTGCATGCCTGTAATCCCAGTGGCTTGGGAGGCTGAGGCAGGAGGATTGCAATTTCAAAGCAAGCTTCAGCAAAAGCAAAGCGCTAAGCAACTCAGTGAGACCCTGTCTCTAAATAAAATACAAAATAGGGCTGGGGATGTGGCTCAGTGGCCGAGTCTCCCTGAATTCAATGACTAGTATACCCCCAAAAAAATTTTTGGGAAACTAACATTTTTCAAATCTCTAAAATATAAAATTTCTAGTAACTTTAATGGAACTGCCTTATAGCATGATATTTAAGAGACTTATATAGCTGAGCATGGTGGTGCATAAGCCTGTAAGCCCAGCAACTCAGGAGGCTAAGGCAGAAGGAAGGTAAGTTTGAGGCCAACCTGGACAACTTAGCAAGCCCCTGTCTTAAAATATATATATATTTTAAGATTGAGTATGTAACTCAGTGTAGAGCATTTGCCTAAAATGTGAAAGGACCTGGCGACCATCTCCAGTACCAGTGAAGAAATGTGAAGCTTGTACATACTTGTTACATTTTTCAAAGCATATGCTCCAATGTGTTCTTCAAGATATGTTGTATTAATAGATGAATAAATAAAGAAAATGTGGTACATATACACAATGGAATATTATTGAGCCATAAAGAAGAATGAAATTATGGTATTTGCCAGTTAATGAATGGAATTGTAGACTATCATGCTAAGTAAAATAAGCCAATCCCAAACAACCAAAGTAGATGCTAACTCAGTTAGGGGGTGGGGTTCATTGGATTGGACAGGGTGGAGTGTTGGGAGCCATCCATGGGTTGTATGTAGACTATATCGTGCATCACAGCCTAACAAATAGGACAGTCTGGGGTCTGGGAACTTCCAGTGGACACTTCCTCTATGTAGGACTGCCCAGACACATTGTGAGCCCTATTCAAGCTCTGCCCCAGGTCCCACACAGCACCATAGGTGGGGTGACCTACTGTAGCTGCACAGCCCCTCTGAGATGGGGGTGACCTGCCAAGATGCCAATCAACCTGCTGACTGCAAGACATCACAAAGCAAGACTCCACTCCTGAAACCTTACTCCTGCCTTTGATGTACCCCCTTTAAATAAACCACAAGAGCCATTTTCTAATTGTCTAGCTCCAACTGCTGTGTGGACTGGATCTATCATGGGCTCCAACTTTTGAAGATATTTCTGACTTTGTCTTTTGTTCTTTACTAATTATTCTAGTTTTTAATTTCTTAGGAGGCTTATCCCTCTGAGCAGGCAAGAATTCCTTGGCAAGGTGCTGGCCACCCCGTGATAGTGGGGAATGGGAAAGATAGTAGAATGAGTCAGACATAACTTTCCTATATTCATATATGAGTACACAACCAGTGTAACTCCACATCATGTACAACAAAAATGAGAAGTTATACTCTATGTATATGTGTCAAATACATTCCACTGTCACGTATATCTAAAAAGTACAAATTAAAAAATATCTTACATTACTTCATAATGTCTACCTTCATCATTTCCCCATAAACATAAGAAAGTTTATGCCTTACATGTTTAAAAGCAAAGTAAAGACACCCTTTAAAGGTCAAATATATGATTTCTTTGGCATGCTATAAAATGTGGCAGGTGAAAATGCCTAATGTTTTCTTGGATATAAGGAGGCTGATTCATAGTGGGATAGGGAGGGGGAGCATGGGAGGAATGGATGAACTCTAGATAGGGCAGAGGGGTTGGAGGGGAAGGGAGGGGGCATGGGGTTATGTCATGATCATTATTCTCCAAAGTATAGGTATAAAGATATGAATTGGTGTGAATATACTATGTATACAACCAGAGATATATAAATTTGTGCTCTATATATGTAATAAGAATTGTAATGCATTCCACTGTCATATATAAATTTTAAAAAATGAGAGATGCTTAAGCTTTAAAAAAAATGTGGCAGGAGAGCAAGAGGCTCTAGATGACAGGTAGCCTATGGATCAGGTGGAAAATGTATGGGGCTCAGGTCAGACAGAGGTGGGTTCCAATGTCCTACCCTCTGTGATTGGCATACAACTTCTGGAAGTCTCCATTTAGTTTCCTATCAATGCACTGCAGATAGAGACATCCACCTTGATATCCCATAAATCTATGAGATGGTCTTTATATGTGTAAAATAAGTGTTCTAAGTGGTAACAATATTGCTCTATCATCACTCTTGCTATAATTATTATTTTATCCCTTACTATGAGAACTTAATTGGAAGCCTGTGACACTTCAATGACACAAAATATTGCATATTTTGTTATGTTTATTACATAACTTTGTGTCAAATTAAGTACAGACTAAAAGTGTTAAAGGAGATCAGAAGAGAAAAGATAATGTTAGGGTACAATTGTGGATGACTTTAGTGAGAAGGGACTTGATCTTTGCTTTGAAAACCAAGTGGGATTTAGAAAGTCTACAGGTGCTAGAGCAGGGACTCATGGGAAAGGCATTTTTATGTGAAAACCTGATTGCTAAAACCCTGAATAGCTGAAATGAAATGAGTAAGCCCACTTTGACTCTTGGGCCATAATTTGCGACTCCTGATATATTAGAAATGTACATATTTGGAGAAAGGAAGAAAACCACTTAGGCACTCAGGTAAGGGGATTAGTAAAAATAACCACCACTTACGGAGCAACTGCTATGTGCCAGTTGCCCTTTGTGTCTCTACTTCCTCTAATAAGCATCTGAATGTTGGCTCTGATTTTCATGCTGCTGCTAGTTTGGATGCTCAGTACCAAGCCTGTGCCATGCACTTTCCCTAAGTGGCATCATCTACCCCCCACAATAACTCTGCAAGCCACATCACAACAAACGAGTTGAATAGAGTTAAATGGCAAAATGTTGGCCTTGGTACGGTAAAAGTAATCACTATGAACAGTTTTAGGCAGAACCAATATTTTAAAAAGATTGGTCTGGCAGAGCAGGATAGCTGGGAAGTCAATCCATTGCCCCGCATTCCCACACTGTCCAGAAAATGAGAGTCTAAGAAGCACTGTCAAAGTGGCAAAAATAGGGTGAAGAGAAATTATGACACACCCCCCAAAACTGGACATGATTTATTGTCCTTATAGCTCACCACCATTTATTAAGTGCTTAAAATGTGCCAAGCAACATGTTAAATGGTTTTTGTTTGGTTTGGTGGGTTGGTTTCTTCAGTGCTAAGGATGGAACTCAGGGCCTCTTGTATACTGTGCAAGTGCTCTTCCATGGAGCTATATCCCTAGCCCATATTTAAATGATTTTTATAGAAATTATTTCATTTACTTATCATGGCATTACTCTGGCAGTTACCATTATCATATAAATTTGCAGATGAGTCACCGACACCATCTACAAAACCTACAGTTTACATCACTTACCCTATACAGTGGGTCAGCAGTGGGTCTGGCCTTGAACCCAGATTTGTCTGATCCCAGAACCAGCACTCTTGGCCACTTCACTGTGCTAGCTCTCCCACGGCAAGACTTACGATGACAAATATGGGATCTGATTATAAAAATTAATTGATATTGACTTTCTTATTCTTCAGAATGTATCTCCTTAGAATCTAAAGTTTTGCTCTTTACTAGGTATTGTCAAGGCATATCCATTTTTTAAGCAAAGAATGCAAATTCCAATTGCCCTTCATCAATCATTTGAAAGGTATAACAATATAGATGAGACATTTTAAAAATTTGTCAAGAGATATAACATTTGTGAAGTTTTTCATGAAAATCAACCTATTTATGAAAATAATTATTGCTGCTTACCACTGGGTTCAGGTCTGTAAGCAGACAGAAGAGAGAGATTCATATAAAGCCCAAGCAAAAGAAGTTTCCATACAGCAAAATCAAAAAGTTCATTTCTTGAAACCAACAGCTTTAAATGGGGTTGTTTTGAAGACACTGTTCATATCTATTCAAATAGACCCCAGCCCGACCAAAATGTTAATCTGTCACTCCTAACTGATCCTTTACAAAGCCTTAGACCACTGCTTACAAAAGGAATGTAGTTTATTACAGTTGTTGCACTCCAAATGAATATTGATTTCAATCTCAGAATGCTATGAAAGGACTTGCATCAATTACACAGTACATCAGAGTCATAATGCAAGTTACCTAGTTCCAATGATGCACACAGCAAATCAATCATTCACTTTCACACACCTTTGAAGAGACACCAGCCACTATGAGCTTCCTTTATCTAAACCTTAAAATAAGCCAAGCAGTGCAAAGCGGTGATAGAAAAGGAAACCAGCCCCGGTTTTTAAAAACCATAGGCTACTGTCAGAAAGCCATTATAATTACTCCCTTTCAAGTGGGCTGTGTGTTAATACAAATACAAATGAGGGGGTAAAAAAATGAAGCCTTAATGACAGCATTATGAGGGGAGGTTTCTCCTTTACATTATTTATTTATTCAATGGAAAATTATTTGGCAATTATGATAAAGCAACTAGAGGACAATGACTTTCCTTTGAATCACTAATTAAAATGCTGATTGCCTGTGGAGTGAGATGTGCAGTTATGGTCAAACAAGAACTTTCATTGTGCTAAACAGCTTGGGCTGGCCTGACACCTGGGTGGGGAGGGGAGAGGATGAATCAAGCCGACTTCGCTACCAAAATCAGACTCATTTTTATTCAGGAAAATCCTAACATAATGTTAGAAATCTGGGCAAGATAATAGTGCAGCCAGGAATCTTAAGAGAAAGAAGAAAACGAAAAGAGAAAAGGGGGAAGGAAGAAAGTTGGTCCTGATTCTCAGTGAATAACCTTATGATCTAAGAATATTTGATATATACCAAGTAGTCTTCCATGGGAAAGTTACTTTCTTACAAGTCTGCATTTTCTATGTTCCTAGATTTTGCTATAAGCTTCTTTTATATATACACAAACATCAAAGAAATGTCACCTTCTTAACTCAACATAAATGCTCTTTAAGCACAGACGATTTCTCTCCAATAATGGAAGAAATGTCTTACAATTAATTGTGAAGAGGAAATTGCCTTTCTTACAATGTAATGAATTCAGTGCTTTGAATTTTACTAAAAAAAAATAATGTCTTTCCCAATAATACTGAAATAGTCATGTTTCTAAAATGAAAAATATATTTCTTATATTTGTAGCTTGTTCTTCAAAAAATAATTAAATTCATAAAATTAAGGAAGAGTAGACACCTTAACCAGTAACATTCACCATTAGAAAATACATTATTTTGAAAACTCCAGTCTCTCACAGAATGATAAATTCTTAGATTCAGAAGAGAATTGAGAGGTCATCTATCCTATCCAATTTGAAAATTCCCTCTAGAGTGTCTCTCAGAAGATGCCCATCACCTTCAAAGATTTTTGTAGACTGTCCCACTTCTGAATGGCTCTTTAGGTCAGCTAAAATGTAAAGGTCAAAGTGGCCTTCCTGGGGTTAGGGTTGTGGCTCAGCGGTAGAGTGCTTGCCTAGCACTGCGAGGCCCTGGGTTTGATCCTCAGCACAATATAAAAAATAAATAAGTACATAAAGGTATTGTGTCAACCACAACTAAAAAAACAATATATATATATATATATATATATATATATATATATATATATATATATATATATATATATATATATATATATATATAACTGGCTTTCCTATAACTTCTATTCCTGGAACCCATTCTACCCCTGGAGCATCACAAGATAAATCTCTCCCTTTTCCAAATGACACCCTTAAAATAGTTTAAGATGCCTCTCATGTTTCCTTCAAAGTTTTCACTTTTCCAAAACTTATTAATTCTGACTTTTCCAGCTAGTCTTGATGTGACTTTATGCCCATTCTCCACAATCTGTTTCTCTTAACAAAAGATTGAGGAAAAACAGAAAGAACTATATCCTAAATGGGGTCAAATTATTCAAGTGTATTGGAACTAGTTTCTTTTTGTTAATTTCTATTTTTTAGAGCCATACATGACAATGCATCATATTCATCTCATAGTCAACTAAAACCTTTAGATCAATGTTATACAAATGATTTGTTTTAAAAAAGTACAAGCTTTATGAAATTACAAAATGCTTTAAGACTTCAATGTCTTTGTCCCTTTTTAACCCTAACAAAAATCCTTTCTTGTCCATTTGATGCTATTTGCTCTTTCTAAGCCTTAGTTTCCTCGTGTATAAAATGCTTAATCTGATAAATTTCTAAATAGACACTAGCTGCCATTTATGGAGGATTTGCCAAGTGGTGGGAACCCTGAAAGGGCCCTATGTGTACCATGTGCAGGTAGATATCATCAGTTGAATCTTATGAATGAACAAGCTAAGGCATAGAGAGGTGTGGTAATTTGCTCAAGTTCTTCAGCTAGTGACAGGGCCAGGCTGCCTTTAACCACCACACTATCAATGACCATTCCTCTTAATTTCCTAACTTGTAAAACATAAACAGTTGGGACTATGATAAACTGTTAATCAGGATCAGATTAAAGCAGTGTTTCTTTAAAGACCAGTTCTCAGTTTGATTAATTTATCTTGGGAGGTTCATTTGCTCAAAATCCATGAATCCCTCACCACACAGTACATGTCCCCACAAAGAGCCAGCAACCATGATAACATAAGGCGCTTTCTCATTTGGCTTGCACACTGAGATATACTATGCCTTGGGAATTCCCCTCATCTACAGATTTAGTCATCCTGGTTTTTTTAAAAAAGGACACGATATCAGCTTGGTATCCAAAGTGCTGTCAATCTACCCATTTCATAGTTCCCACCCCAGTATAAGCCTCACATTAGACAACTATAGGTTTTTTTTATTTTGAGTTTTTTTCCCCCTCAAAATATCAAGAAATTGTTTCATCTCTCCTCTTGCCTGTATTTTCCAGATTTCCAAGAGAAGTTCCACAATCCCAAATGAAAATCTCTTTAGTATCATGGGATGAATCTGTAGCAATTTAAAGCAGCGAGCTCATTTAAAATCTCTACACCTACTTGAGATTTTCAGTTCTTTTAGTTACAGTTGTGCTGCCCTTTCCAATTTGAAAAACCATTATCCTTTACAGAGAAAATAGGAGTTAAATAGAATTTAGCGGTGTTTCTCTTTCTGTAGTCATCTTTTAACATGATACCATCTGTTCCAAACAATGCAAATCAGCAAATATTTCTGGAGTGCCTAGAATGTGCAAGTATTTTTATGAGAACAAAAGGAGTATGAAGATGACACAGCATGCTTAAAACTCAGGAAGGAGGTGGGGCAGAAGGCAGGAAGAGCAGTTACAAAGGCAGAAACGGTTAAGTATAATATAATAGAGAAATGACTACACAGAAGAGCAAACTGCTACAGGATCCTACAGAGAAGGGACCAATTAAGCAATAAGATAGTTCTTCTCCCCCCCCTCTCATTTCTGTTTCCACAAGTAACTTTAAATCTTTTTCTTTTATAGTTGTATATTTTACATGTGTAAACTGGCATGTGACACTTTTTGGTCAACTACTCTTTTCTTTATTGAGGTAATCTATAATTGCCCGAATTTTGTTAGGAGAACCTCCCACACCAATGGTCCATGCACATTCAATCACCTTTTCTCTCATTCATTCATTAAACAAACATTACTATGATAGCTAAATATTTTTAAAGTCATAGTATTGTCCTACTGAGACAGGGGTGAAGGACAAGTGGTCAGCTTAGATCATAATGGGTCAGAAAGATGAGGGCTGATTATAGAAGAAAAGGAAATGGATTGCCAACATTTCCAGAGCACTTCCCTGCTCAACCAGTTGCTAGCACCTTCAGGGAATCACACTTTCCAGTACAAAGAGTTGCTAATGATTACCCCCTGGGCTGCTCCTTCCTGCCCTTAGGCACAAACTCAGGAAAGAAAGAGAAGGTGGGGAGGGAGAGGAAATCTGGGATCTATAAAAAAACAAGACACACCTTCTCCAACCAACACTCAGCTCTGGGCCCCTTCTCTGCGGAGAAGTCTGCTCTCTCTGTGCTATGTCTTTCTTAAATACAACTTGCTTTCTTCTTGCCTCAGCATTTCTTGCGTGTTTAATCTTCAACAGGATCAAAGACCTGATCCTGATTTCCAAGACTGGTATCAATTTTGTATTTTTAGATTATTTACAATTGGCAAATACTGTAGAGCCACTGGCCTTGCATTTAAGGAGCTAAACCGTTTTTGGGATTTTTTTTGTTTTTTAATTTGGGTTTTTAAAAATTTGCTTCCTTCTGGACATGGTAGTACACACTTGTAATCCCAGCTTCCCAGGAGGATGAGACAGGAAGTTCACAAGTTCCAAGCCAGCCTGGGGCAACTTAGTAAGACCCTGTCTCAAAATAAAATAAAAAGGGTTTGGGATATAGTTCAGTGGTCGAGCATTTATTTGCCTAACATGAATGCATCCCTGGGTTAAATCCTCAATAATGGAAAAAAAAAATTTTCTTTAATTATAAACCAAAAACTACTTCCTAAATTCTCAGATTACTAGACAGTTTTCACTTCACCAACAAATTTTCCCCTAATTTAAAATTAAATTAGGAGAAGCCAATCATTCCATTGTTTCCACAATCATTTAAGAGATTAGTTTTTCAAGACAAATCATAATTTTTTTCATAATCTTGACAGACTTTATGTAGAGATGAAATTCTGCAACACTACTATATCTACCCCAATAACAGATTTAAAATCCCAACAATTAAAACATCATTCATCCTAATATGTGGCCAACAATTACTGCTGTTCAAACTCAACTGCTTTATACTTAAATATGTTTTTATATTTTTGGTATTTAAAAATATTACTTAGTATGTTTCCACTATCAAAGAGTTAGGTGTCCAGTATTTAAACTTTTGAAAATATAGAAAATCAGAAAGACAAAAAAATATCCTAAAATTTACTACCTGGAGGTAATTTAACAATTTTGGTATATTTCCTTCCTGAGTATATGTGAAGGTGTGTGTATGTGTGTGAAAAGACACATATGTGTCTATGTATGCCAATGTATTTATTCCGTGTATGTATGTGTGTGTGAGTTCTGCAGTTTACTTGTGAAATATATAGTGAGTCATCACTGTATATTTTAAAATTCATTTCTTGTTGAGGAAAAGGTGTTTCCCCTTAGTCCAAGAGTTGCTTATACTCCTTATGCTCTAATTTAATTTTCTGCTTAATACCTATACTTTATTTTCTGCATACAAATATCCGACCATACTGACCCTATCCATACTATTACTGTTTTTCAGAGAATTTTTAGGACTTCCCTCATCCTTTTTCTTTATTAATTAAGTATCAAATTTGTGTTTTTAATTATTTTATTTTCTTCTCTTTACTAGTCCCAAATTTCAATTTGAAGTTCTCTTGCCTCTAATGATGAGCCCTCTGTCAAGCTCATCCTTCCCAGTACTAAAAACTAGAAAAATAGATTAAGACATTACTTATGTCAAAAACTGTAGAGACTTTCCCAGGCCCCTCTAACCATCTCACTGGTAAATACATAGACAAAAAGAACTCATCAATTCCTAGGTTCAAAGAGGTTTAACAGACCAGTC
Organism: Ictidomys tridecemlineatus; assembly: GCF_052094955.1. Taxonomy (NCBI): domain Eukaryota; kingdom Metazoa; phylum Chordata; class Mammalia; order Rodentia; family Sciuridae; genus Ictidomys; species Ictidomys tridecemlineatus. The sequence goes on from NC_135481.1 coordinate 81,593,308, forward strand.
TCATCCATTCTAGGGTTCCTGCTCCAAGAATGTGGTGCATGTCTCCCAGCACTATTTCCACAGTATATACCGTCTCCTTCCACTTCCCAATAGAAACCCCTGCAGTTTATGGAGTCACCAAGGGAGATTCCACTATGCCACCTGACACTGTGAACACTCTTTGTTCAGCACAGCAAGAACAGTGCCTTCTGGAAAGGGCCTGCCTGGTGCTGCAGGGACATCTCCAAGGGCCCAGCAGGGAGGCTGGGCAGATATGCCTCTCCTCTTTCCATGTGGAATAAGTTCCTACACTCACCAACTCCTTGATGTTGATTTATAATTGCCTGCTGATGCTCTTTTCTTCTCAGAATATTTGCTCCATTCAGACTGCCCTAATCAAAAAATTAATCTATTTTATTGCACATAATATTTGCACATAAGATATAATGTAATGTTTTGATTCATGTATCTATGGAATAATGATCAACTCGGGAAAAAAAGATAAAATATTTGTGAAAGAAAATAAAATGGAGTGGCTGTCAAGTCAGATATGAATTTATTATTATACATAGTATGTTAAACATTAAAGTGAATCAAATGCAAACATATTAACATATAAAGTTAAAATCTAAATAAAAAAGGAAAATTTGAAAAAAAAACAAAGAATGAATGTTCAATCACCCAGGTGTCTAAAACAAACAAAACTTCTTTCCATAGTTTAACAAGTTTATTTACTAAAAAGAACAAATATGATTTATTATTTTAATATACCAAGATTTCATTATGTACCACTTAATCATTTAAGATATGTCACATATCACATTATAAAGGCAATATTAATAATTATCTTCTTATCAGTATATGATCATCATTTTAAGATTAGCTCAAAAGAATGGCATATAATATTTTATTACAATTGTGACATTTCAATGGATTGTTTTAAATTGAGAACACTAATTACAAACATATCTCTAAAATTTAACAGGAACAAACAAGCAAATATTTATTTCTCTATAACTATTCTTTCTATTTTTTTAAAGATAGACAGATAGAGAGAGAGAGAGAGAGAGAATTTTAATATTTATTTATTTTTTAGTTTTCAGCGGACACAACATCTTTGTTGGTATGTGGTGCTGAGGATCGAACCCCGGGCCGCACGCATGCCAGGCGAGCGCACTACCGCTTGAGCCACATCCCCAGCCCAATTCTTTCTATTTTTTATAACTGAAAACATATTATGAAATATAGTCCTTAAATGTATAATATACTTTAGAAATAAAGAGTACAAATAATCCCTTGTCCGGTGTCTCTCTAAAATATGCAACTTAGTATCATTCCCCAAGTAACATGATAGTAGGGTACATTTAAATATTAGCTAAAAATTAACATTTTCCTCTCTTATCTAATTTTTTAAAAAAACATTATGGGGGCTGGGGATGTGGCTCAAGCGATAGCGCTCTCACCTGGCATGAGTGTGGCCTGGGTTCGATCCTCAGCACCACATACAAGCAAAGATGTTGTGTCCGCCAAGAACTAAAAAATGAATATTAAAGAATTCTCTCTCTAAAAAAAAAGAAAAGAAAAAAAAATTCTCTCTCTCTCTCTCTCTCTCTCTCTCTCTCAATCTCTCTCTCTCTTTAAAAAAATATATTATGGAAAATTCCCTTTTAATATTTACTTTTCTGATTTGAGTAATGTCTTACAGGAAGTCAGAAGTAAGATCAAATCTACTGGGCCTGAACTGAAGATATTTCAGGCTGATTTTTTTACTATTCTTTATTTGGACATACAGATAAAAGTAAAAAAGGTTTTATTTCTTATTTCAAGTTACTATGAACTTTACATGTTTTTCCTAACATGAAAATAAAATGAAAAAATCTAGAGGACAATTTGACAATATTCATCACAATTAAAATATATATTCTACTTCTCTGAACTTAACCTAAATAAACCCAGTAACTGAACAAATATGCACACAAATACAAAAAGATAACACTATCCATAAAAATAAATATATTGAAATCAGGTTAAACATCCATTAATAAGGAGCTGCTCATATGAAATAATATGTAACTAATTACTACTGTACAACTACAGAAAATGATGTAAAAATTTCCACAATAATTTTAAAAGCATATTAAGATGAATATATGGTAAAAATAATTTTTAAAACACATGTATAGGGTTGGGGATGTGGCTCAAGCGGTAGCGCGCTCGCCTGGTGTGCGTGCGGCCTGGGTTCGATCCTCAGCACCACATACAAACAAAGATGTTGTGTCCTCTGAAAACTAAAAAATAAATATTAAAAAAATTCTCTCTCTCTCTCTCATCTCATCTCTCTCTCTTTAAGAAAAAATAAAAACAAAAAACAAAAAAAAAACATGTATAAAAAGTCAACAAGATTATCACTAATTTTTTTAAATAGTTTTACTTCTGTAAGGTGGGATCCCAGGAAACTTTCCTTGTCTTTATACTTCTACATACTGTATGGAGTTTTATGAACATGTATTACATTTATAATTGAAAAAGGAAGATAATTAGACTATCCAAATTATGAAATTTGCCAGGCACAGTGATGCATGCCTTTAATCTCAGCAACTCAGGAGGCTAAGGCAAGAGAAGCTTAAGTTCAAAGCAACTTAGTGAGGCCCTGAGCAATTTAGAAAGACTCCGTCTCAAAATAAAATAAATAAATAAATATATTTTTTTATATTGACCAAATTATATTGTTTTATTGTGCATATGTGCGAATATGTAACAACAAATCAAATCATCACTTAAAAAATTTAGAAGGAAGCAGAGTTCCTTTTTTTTCACTTGGGCATGGACATGCTTTATATACAAGTTTGCATTCTGCTCTTTTCAACTTAACGTAAGCATGTTAGGTTACTAACAAACTTCATGTCTTTAATGATTACATACTATTGAACAGATATATATGTCAAAATCTGCAGTCATTCCCCCATACATGAGCATTTTAAGTAGGAAGTGTTCAAACAATGTTACATTTGTATGTATAAACATTCCATGAAGAGTAGGGGGACTGCAATATTTAGAAACCAAATGGAAGCAAAAAGAATCAGCCACCAGTAGCCTCCTGATGTCTAGGCAACTGTTCAGAATAGATGCAAATGAGTTTCAGGGAGAAATACGCCACAATGAAAACTGCTATTCTACATAATTAATACATACTAATTTTTATTTTTTTTTATTTATTATTTATTTTTTTTTTATTTTTTTATTGTTGGTCGTTCAAAACCTTACACAGTTCTTAATACATCATATTTCACAGTTTGATTCAAGAGGGTTATGAACTCCCAACTTTACCCCGTATACAGATTGCTGTATCACATCAGTTACCCTTCCATTGATTGACATATTGCCTTTCTAGTGTCTGATGTATTCTGCTGTCAGTCCTATTCTCTACTATCCCCTCTCCCCTCCCCTCCCCTTTTCTCTCTCTACCCCTTCTACTGTAAATCATTTCTTCCATTTGTATTATCTTGTCTTACCCCTCCATTACATAGTTCTTGATATATCATATTTCACATTTTGATTCAAGTGGGTTATACACTCCCATTTTACCCCGTATACAGCTTGCAGAATCACATCAGTTACACTTCCATTGTTTTACATATTGCCATCCTAGTGTCTGTTGTATTCTGCTGCCTTTCCTATCCTCTACTATCCCCCCTCCCCCCCTCCCCTCCCCTCTCCTCTCTCTACCCCCCCTACTGTAATTCATTCCTCCCCCTTGTATTATTTTTCCCTTTCCCCTCACTTCCTCTTGTATGTAATTTTGTATAACCCTGAGGGTCTCGTTCCATTTCCATGCAATTTCCCTTCTCTCTCCCTTTCCCTCCCACCTCTCAACCCTGTTTAATGATGGTCTTCTTCTCGTGCTCTTCTTCCCTAGTCTGTTCTTAATTACTCTCCTTATATCAAAGAAGACATTTGGCATTTGTTTTTTAGGGCTTGGCTAGCTTCGCTTAGCATAATCTGCTCTAATGCCATCCATTTCCCTCCAAATTCTATGATTTTGTCATTTCTTAATGCAGAGTAATACTCCATTGTGTATAAATGCCACATTTTTTTTATCCATTCGTCTATTGAGGGGCATCTAGGTTGGTTCCACAGTCTTGCTATTGTGAATTGTGCTGCTATGAACATCGATGTAGCAGTGTCCCTGTAGCATGCTCTTTTTAGGTCTTTAGGGAATAGACCGAGAAGGGGAATAGCTGGGTCAAATGGTGGTTCCATTCCCAGCTTTCCAAGAAATCTCCATACTGCTTTCCAAATTGGCTGCACCAATTTGCAGTCCCACCAACAATGTACAAGTGTACCCTTTTCCCCACATCCTCGCCAGCACTTATTGTTGTTTGACTTCGTAATGGCTGCCAATCTTACTGGAGTGAGATGGTATCTTAGGGTGGTTTTGATTTGCATTTCTCTGACTGCTAGAGATGGTGAGCATTTTTTCATGTACTTGTTGATTGATTGTATGTCCTCCTCTGAGAAGTGTCTGTTCAAGTCCTTGGCCCATTTGTTGATGGGATTATTTGTTATCTTATTGTCTAATTTTCTAAAATTTTTTAAATTTTTTAAAATTAAAAAAAAAAAAAACAGGACGAGGATGTGACTTAGTGGTTAGAGCCTCTGGGTTAAATCCCTGGTACCACAAAAAAAAAAAAAAATTTAAAATGTTAAATTTACCTTTAAGCTCCTAATCTTAAATTTCAAATATTAAAATGAGCCAAAGCACATGACTCTGAATTTCATTTGAGATTTTTTTTTAATAGAAATGCTAGATCTGGCTAATTTTAAAATATTTACAGGGAATCTGCTTTAAATATTTGATATCTAGAGAAATAAGATATCTACCAGGAATAAAGAGATACATTCATTTATTTATGATATAACAACAAACAGTTTCATTAGTCATATGAAGAAACCATCTAGGGGCTGGGTTTGTGGCTCAAGTGGTAGCGTGCTCGCCTAGCAAGCGTGAGGCACTGGGTTCTATTCTCAGCACCACATAAAAATAAAATAAAGATATTGTGTCCACCTAAAAAAAAGAAAAGAAAAAAAGAAAAAGAAACCATCTAATCTGATCTGTGTGTGCTCATTAGGTATAGAGAACCCGACTGAAAATACCATGCTTTTTTCAGTCTTCTATCCTTCACCAAATTAAGATATCTTTTCAGCAAGGGAACACAAGTTCAGTGAAGTAGACCGTTAGGATCTGTTATCTTACAAGGTTTTAAACATTTTGAGTCAATGAACCTATCCATTCTCACTGTTTTCTCAGCCTCTAAGAATAGAGACTGATAACCATCATTCATACTACTAATCAACAAAATTAGACTCTATGTTCTGTTTCATGCTTTGCCACTATTTATGTATAAATATGTTGATCAAAAGATAAGACTTCAAGACTAAAAGTGTTATTTAGTTGGAAGTTCTCACAGGTCCAAATTAGAAAAGAGAAACTCTCAACAAAAAGGAAGATTTCTATTATTTTCCAAAAAACATTTAGTGAGTTATTAGTTCACATTGAACTTTAGCTACATTTCATTAATATAGCATGCCTTCACTGCAGTAATAACCCAACATTCAAGACTGAATATTTAGAGTAGGTTGCAACTAAAGACTTTGTTTCATGCAAGAAGAGGTCTTAATCATCTTCAACTCTCCACCCCAACTGAAGTTACTACCTAAGAAAAGAAAAATATTAAAATCTATACCAGGTAGATCACAAAACTCACAGTGTCCTCATATCATTAATAAAATTATAAGGGACAGGTCAATGCTCTATACAATTGTGGGTGTTCAATAGGGGACCATGGAATGAAAAGAGAAAAACAAGCAGAAGAAACATCTGGAAAGCCAGGCACAGTGGCCCACACCTATAATCCCAGCAATTCTAGAGGCTGAGGCCAACTTAGAAAGACCCTGTCTCAAAAAAATGGCTGGTGCTGTACCGCAGGGGTAGAACATCCCTGAGTCCAATCCTTAGCACCTCAGTAAGTAGGTGGAAAAGTAAATAAATCATTAAATAAATAAATGAAAGTAAGGCAGGTGCCGCCTCAGGGCCATTCAACCTGGGCAGTATAGTTCCTACCTGTGGCATGTACAGGAATTCCATGCAAGTTTTAATTGGGGGAAATGGGCCAATTTCTTAGGGGGAAAAGGGGAAATAAAAGAAAAGAAAAACTTTTAAGGAAAAAAAAGTACATGACCCCAGGCTTTCTAACCTAGGAATCTAAATTTTTGTTTCATCTGTGCCACAAACATGGAACCTATTTTTCTCCGAAAGGCCACCACAGCTTACCCAGCCTACAATGCATTACAGGTAACACAAATACCAAAATGAAGATGAAGAAGATGAGAAGAAGAAGAAGAAGGAGAAGAAGAAGAAGCAGCAGCATAACTAGGTTATAATTAAATTATTTCCTAGGCATAAGGAGGACATACAGATTCAAGCTACTGGAAGAATAAGTAGGAGAAGCAGGGTTCTCGTTTAGAAATTTCTGATTTCTTACAAATTATTTATAGACATATCTTAACATAAATAAGTTCAAAGTTAATCTAACAAAGAATTGGCTGTTCCATTTCTCACTTGGACTCTTGAGACTTAGGGATGTTGTCCCTTTTACAAAGCCACTGCCACTAAACCAAACATAATATACATGCAGTTACATTTCAACAGAGGTAAGAGGGCTTCTCAGATCTACTCCCTGGTCATGACCTACATCTTTAAGGCCTGAACCTAAGTAGAGAAGTTCATGCTAACCCTATGACATCATCATCATGCAGCAGAGGCCATGTAGAGGCAATTAGCTAAACTGCTTGTTTGATGACAAGATAACAACATTTCACTTATTGGACTCTCACAATATATTGTGTTCTTTTTGCCTGACATTATCTCACTGTCTCTCCTAATCCACACAGCCCAGTTATTAACTCCACTTTCTGAGGAAGTAACTGAATCACAGAAGTAATGCAAGGCATAGTAGAGATTATGTTTCTAGCACCTTTGTTTTATGATGCAGGGAAAGGATGCAGGGGGTTGTTATTTAAAGTCAGAGCCAGCACTAGACTAGGTGCCCGCTGAGCAAGCCTCGCCTTGGGAGGTTTGAAACTTTGGGGTTAGACAGCAATATTTACATCCTGGGTTTAGCACTCACCAGCTGAGTGTTCTTGGGCAAGTTCTGTTACTTCTGTAAACCCAGATTGCTCCCTTTATATTGAGAAGGAAGAATGATACCATGGCCCTAGCCTTAGCCTCAATTCAAACTTTGCATTGAGTCCCAAATCAAGAACAGCTCTCTTACAGAGATGTCCCTCACCTGCCAGCCTCTGTTCCCTTATCTGCTTTTTATATTACTAGATTTTCAAATTGGCCTTTGAAAATGTGACATCTTAAGGTGTTATCTAATTTCTTCTTCCCCGATGAAGTGGGTTGCTCTTTCAGGAAAGGGACTGTCATTCACATTTCCTTTGTTATCACTTACCTTTTTAATACAGTGAAGGGTTCATAGTAGGTCCTCAACAAATACTTGCTAGATTGAAAAAAGAGCCTCAGCTATAAATAAGAGTCTTTCAGCTTTGCAATCTATCGTAGGTCTGGATTCACATGGTACATTAATTTATAACAGTCACATTTTAAAACAATGTGACTTCTAAATTAAGGTACAGTGGCATCAGTTCCTCACAGATTTCTTTCTCTAGAGAAGGCAGCATATTGCAAAGTTTCTTTATCAAAGTGTGGCACTAGCACAGGTAAAAATTCCTAAGGCCAAACTGACCATAACATTGACATACAGTTCATAAATTACCAAGCACTATGGTTAGTCTACTACCTTTGCTAAGTTATTGAGTTTCTAAAACTTCATAATGTCCAAAGATTTTCTGTAGATCCAAGGCCTATGTAATAAATAAATCATATGCCCATTCTATTGGAGGTAGAGTTTTTACCTAACATTCATTTCCTATAAACCCCTCAAAATTATAAAGACTGTAAATTTCACATGCTATAATTTTAAACTTCAAAATTATAAGTCCTCATTCTTTATACTCTTTCAGAATATAAATGTCTGTCTAGCTTTTATTTTGCATGTCATTCTCTAATGAATTTTTTAAATCATGGTTTCATATCCTCTTTGACCTTTGGCTAACACCCCTAAATCTAGTAGCTACCCGGCTACAATCACTTGTATGAGGTTGGTGTGTGTTCCCCTAGAGCTTTTCCATATAAATTCACAAACATATATTTATATCCACGGAGAATATGGATGCTCTTTTGTGATTTGTTTGTTTAGTATGAATATTGTGGTACTGTTCTATAAGATGCTTGTTTATCCTGTAAGAAGTGGTATTAGGAAGAAATTTCCTTGTCAGTTTTAAAAAATACATGTGGCTCACTCTTTTTTAGCTATGTATATTTTCACAATTTGTTTAACTAGTTTTCTATCAATGAACATTTAGGCCATTCTTCATTTTTTTTTTGTTACTACAAATAATATTTCAGGGATAATCCTTGCTAATGTTTCTCTATTATTTTCCATGGCATTTTATTAAGAATTATTTTATTAAACATACATTCTAATTATATACACCCTCAATACACAATATGATATAGGGTATTTTTTTTATTGCTTAACTGGAATAAATTTAAATTCTGGCTTTTATCTATGCTAACAATAAATTTAGAAAGCTATCTTCACACTAAAACAGGAGTAAGCAAACTACTGACCACTGGCCAATCCTACTCATTGTTTATTATTATAAATAAAGTTTTATTGAAACAGCCACAAACATTCTTTACATATTACGACTACTTTTCTACTACAACAATGAAATTGAATTGTTGTGACAGAAACCATATGACTCACAAGGCCACAAATATTTACCATTTACCACAAATGTTTATGGACCCCTCCACTAGAACACAAAACATTCTTTCTCAAAAAAATTTTTTTTTCTATTTCTCTAAAGTGCAAGTTAAAGGACCAGTGTATTTACATTTAAAGTATAAGACATGTAGTGGCACTTGTTTCTAAAAGGCAAACAAAAAGTCCATCTCTGCTAAACAAAACAATATATTTTTTTATCAAAACCAGGTAGTATTAAGCCACATCTGCCTTGGATCTTTCATAATTTTTGAAGATATTGAATGAATTAATTAAATTTAGGATTTTTCTTTAAATAGCAAGTTATCCCTCAGCCTGACAGGTGATTTAGGTCACCATTTTGAATAAAAATATGTTTTTATTATAGCTGAGTGGTGTGTAGTAATATCTGAGATGAAACAAGATTATAGAATGAAATAACTAGTGAAAGTAAGCCAAGGAGATAATGCTTCTTGGCTTCCCTGAACCCTTAGCATCTGGGGTGGTTGTTCTAGACTACTAAAATCCTGGTTAGTTTTCACATTTGAAAGCACCTTTGATTAACACTTAAAAGGAGGTACTTATAATAGTAACTCTATTTATTTAAAATACTGAAAGCTACACAACATCCACAGCAAACTCTGTTATTCTGTTGCCACTGACTGCAAAATTTATGTTAAAGTTGGTAAGTGGATAACAACAACAACAAAATCATCATTTGAGCTTAGTTACTCTATGCTCATATACAATGAACTGGTACTTACAGAGTTAATTACTAATAGTTTCTACCACTTATTTAAAATAATAAAGGAGACTCAAAGCAGTATAGATGAATCCTAAATGTTCTGAACTCAATTTGCCAGGTTGTGCTACACTTGCACCGAAAGGGAACAGGGCTTCCAGCCATTGTCCTATGTAAGTGTTAAAGTTCTTTCAGCGTTCCTCATTATGAAATGTTTTACAAAGTACAAGGAAGGTCCCAACAGTTGTCCAAAGCAACAAATTCTCATTTTACTCTCCTCTACAGAAAGAAAGAATAGAGAAGTGAGTCCACTAGTTTTGTTTGATCAAAAACAATAGTAATACTAATTACTTCTCAATTATTTGCTGGTTTACAGTTAGCAGACTTCTTAGAAACCTTTCTGGTAACCTGTCTGCTTAGTCTCTTAGGTGACTGGGCCATAGTAACCCACAATTGCCCTTCTTCCTGGAAACTACCTTAAAAAAAAAATTAGTGCATAGTTTGTTGGTGGTGCTGTTGTTGTATAGGGGAAAAAAATGAGAAGAAGAAATGACTAATTTTTCCCTACCAAAGTTTGGGTCCAGGGTGGACACACAGCCCAGTTTGCACAGAACAACCAGGTGTGCACCAGGTTGCCCTATTGTAATTATGAACATCCCTCTCCCTACCCCACAAAATGTCATAAGTTGAACTACAAATTCTGCATTTGATCTTACTAGGCTCAGGTCCATTCATTTTTGCCTCCTCCAGTGTCTTCTTTCCATCTCTTCTTTGAGAGTCCTGATTAGGAAGGAAAATATTGAAGGAAAAGGAGGGAAAGCATTGGATTGGAAAAATCAACAGAGTCAGAAACAAGAAGGGCTCCAGAGATCCAGACAACTAGAGATGTGGAAAGTAGTGAATGATACAGAGTCTGGTTAGAGGTTTGGGGTCAAGGTCAGTTTCTCTCTGTCTTCTGGTAGGACGACTAGGTCAGGGAAAGGGAGTCACATGCTTCCATGTGTAGCTATGAGGGTGAGTGTTAGGGGCAGAGTTTCTGTGCAACGACTATAGCCATAATCATAAAGATAGTAGTCAGTACCCTTAGAACTGGTTAAGGAACAAACAGGAATATCCTTCTCCGGAGATCTAAAATGAGAGCAGAGACACTCAGTGCCATCATGGAAGCTGACATTTGAAAAACATAAAAATCTCTGAATCTCTAAGACCCAGCCATCAATAAGTGTGCAGGAAACAGCTGGTTTATCAATTTTGAGAAGAGTTCCACAGCCTACACAGCTAGACCAACTCCCCTTCAAATCAGTCTGCCCCACCCTCTCTTCTGAACTAAGATTCCCTCTGTTTTCTGGCCCAGATGATTTCAGAGTAAGTTTTCTCCTTAGGGATGCCTTGCCTAGGTGGAAAACATTGTCTGGGTGAAGTTCCAAATTTCTCAGGAGCTGGGGACTCAGCTCTCAAACCCACTTCTCCTGCTGTTATCATGAGGACTATGACACTATGTGACTTGTGCTCTCAAGTAACCAAAACAGACACACTAAGTGATCACAAACAATACTACAAAGTATTATTATGGTTGTTGTATAGCTAACACTTATTGTTATCTATGTATCAGACTCTATTCTAAGCACTTCGCATTTACTAATTCATACAATCTTCACATGACCCTAAGAATGATGGTATTATCCCCATTATGCACATTAGAAAACTGAGGTTAAGCAATCTGCCCTGAGTCACATGGCAACAGGTAGCATAACCAGGATTCAAATCAGGATGATTAGGTTCCAGACCCTACACACTCAACCACTTTACTTCAAGTGACCCTCTGGTACAAACTCTTCTGAGATTCCACAACAGGTGAGATCTTAAAACTAATTTTTGATAGTTGACTTTTAGAAACCACTTTGTCACAAATTGCGGTAACCCCAGTGTATTCCAGCAAATCATACACACTATTCACTATTCTTGAATTTTTCCCTCTTGAAAATTAAAATGTAAAAAACAATGCTTTGTAGTTTCCCAAATTCTTATGAAGCAAATAATAATCTTAAGTCTTTCCAACTGTTTCATAGCTTACACTATGAAAATCTTACTCGGATTTCTTCTAAACCAAAATAACCTGCCAAAATATTCAGGGAAGAAAGCTCATGATGGTGTTATATTCCTTTTTGAAAGCTTCATTTAGACACCTACCAGAGATCCCTTCGTGGACACAGAAAAATCTTAAACTGTCTCTATTTGATTGTGCTTGCCTAAGGCATTAAGTCCAATCCACCATGTCTCACCTCAGTAACTCGACACAGACTAGAAAATTCTTACAGTCAGCTTCCCCAAGGGATTTGTTAAGTTTCACATGCATTTAGTCGTGCAGTTGCCCTGCTCAAATTGATAAACTTGTAGCTAAATTCTTTCTGCAGCAATGGGCTATTGGGCTTATGTTTTTTATCACCAAGAGAATAAATATCGCAAAAGGAGCTGTTGCTATGTGTTAGTGTTACCCATTAGTTTTTAGCATAATTGAGCTTACATTCCAATTTCTCAGTAACTGATAAGTATTTATTTTGTGGATGTGGTTAAAAGGTGAAAGGAATTAAAAAAGGGCTAATGCTGAAATATATTTGTAGCAAAAAAGAAAGAAAATGTTGATGTCTTAAAGTGAGCAACCAGATGAAACAAAAATTATGAATAAAATTATTACTTGTATGAAATCTCTCAAGTTGCTATGTTACATGTCTTTACAAGGGATTTTTTTTTTCAATGTATCCACCCCATAAAAATGATCTAGCCTAACCCATTTACATTACACAGAGTTTCAAGGTCACAACAGAGTCAGGACTAGACCATTGGTCTTCTATCTCTACAAATCATATGATTCTGACAACTCTGATAAACATACACACCTGAGAGTCTCGTTGCAATTGGAAACTGAAGGTATATTACAGTCATTCAAATCATCACTCATTCTCAATCTGTTAGTAACAGTATTTCGATACTATCAGAATTTGTGGGAGCCACTTCTCTCTTTGGTCTCCAGGGTCATTAAGTGCTATCATTTATTTTATATACTATGTTCCTCAACTAGAAAGCCTTTCAGGAATCGTCTCGGGCTTTCACCTCTCCAATCCTATAGGACATAGAGCCACTGAATTGTTTTTCCAAACAAAGTGGGCCTGTTGCTTTAACTCCATCTCTAACATGTTGTATTTGTCTGTTTACAATGTCTCAGGATCCTACACACAACCATAAACATTTTCTTCCCTGAGTAATTTTTGTTTCCTGTTCTCAGAAGCCATCAATGGCTCCCAATTGCCTCTTGAATCAAATGAAAACTCCCATCCAAATGATTATCTTCACACCTAAGTACCTTCATCTTCATTCAATACGTTTATTCAGCAAGTATTTGTTGAGTAATCACTTTGTGCCCAGTTAGATGCTAGGCTGTGTAGGAAATTATAAGATAGATGACATAGTTCCTGACCTTCTAGATCTTAACAATCAATTTGGAGAGACAAAACATGATCACATTAAACATTTTTATAGCAGGGAAAGGCTGCCCATGACCATGCACTCATAGGAGGGAGTGGAACACACAAGTCAAAGTTTATTGGGAGCCAGCGTATTTGTGTGACACTGCCTGAGCTATTCATGAAGTGAGCCGAGCCTGCTCCAGAATGTGTGACAAAAGCACATTCTCCTGGGAAAGCCCATGCCTCCAGGGTGGGAATTAGCATCCTCTAAATTCAGAGACTAAAGTGACCAGTCTATCTGAAGTGGAGCCTTCTTGTGTTTAGTAGTCAGAAATGAGGCTAGGAAGGAGATGGAGACTGAATAACAGTGATTCTTTAAGTATATGCTGAGCAATTTGGAATTCATCCCTGCACAAAAGGGAGGAAAAGGGATTACCGAGTGAGAATACAGCAAGAAGAAAGTGATTATTTATCTAGTAGCAATATCCAGGGTGGAATTTTAGATAGGAAATTATTAAGCCATTGCAATTGTTATGAGATAAGGTCACTAACAAGAGCATGCATAGATGGAGGAAGAAAAGGAAGACAGACTGAAGAGACTTTCTGAAGGCACACTATTAATACATACATAAAGAAAAGACAGCCAGGGGCTGGGGATGTGGCTCAAGTGGTAGCGTGCTCACCTGGCATGCATGAGGCACTGGGTTCGATCCTCAGCACCACATAAAAATAAAATAAAGTTATAAAAAAACTGTCCTACAAATGTGAAATAAATTTTTAAAAAAAGAAAAGAAAAGACAGCCAGGCATAGAGGCACACGCCTGTAATCTCAGCAACTCTGAAGTCTGAGGCAGGAGGACTGTAAGTTCAAGGCCAGCCTCAGCAATGTAGCAAGACTGTCTCAGAATAAAAATATATAAAGGTCTGGTAATGTGGCTCAGTGGTTAAGTGCTCCTGGATTCAATTCCAAGAAGAGGAGGAGGAGGAGGAGGAGGACGAGGAAGAGGAAGAGGAAACATACAAACCTGAAGGATTGCAGTACATAAGGTAATATAAGAAGAAATTGTCAATAAAAAAATAACATAATAAAGCAAGGAAAGGAGGGAATGGTGAGTCTGAAGTGTCAGCAGGGTAGATTGAAGAGACTAGCCTAAACTTCAGATAGGAAACGGGAATGTGCTCTAGATTTGTAACATACCAGCATAGACTGATAGCAAGAGACTGCTATGCATTTCCAAAAGCTCATGAATTTTTCCTGCTGAGCACCCACCTCCATTACCTTTTCCAGGCTCTTGCCTGGAGTCACAGCCAGGTGGAATGTGGGCAGGGTTACTTCTAAACTGGGCCCATATGTACTCCCACATATTATCCTCTGTTGTCTGTCCCTTTCACCAGGTAAATGAAAAAGGAACCTACAGGAAGACTCCTAGAACCTAGGATTTGACTGGACAAAATCTGGATCCTTAAATAAATGCACAGAATAGAAACCCATACATGTGGAGAATCCCACTGAATCTGATAGAAAAGATATAACTTTTGGTTGTATTAAGTCACTGTTATTTAGAATTGTTTGTGCAGCAGTCAGCCTATGCTAATATGGTTGGCTTTCCAGAAGAAATCCATGTCCTACAAAAATCCAACTGTTAAAGCAAACCTTATGGTCATTTACACCTTATTCAATGCCCACTCTGTTTTTTTTTTTTGTTTTGTTTTGGTTTGGTTTTTTTGTTTTTTTGTTTTTTTGTTTTCATTTCATTCTACTTTCTAGAGTGATTTCCACCACTATAAGCCTTGTCTTTCCTTCTTAATATTTTTGCATAAGATTTACATCCTGCGTTAAAGGAGCTTCTGATTTACCCCAGCTGACAATAGTCACTGCAATCATTTTCCCAACCCCACAGCACTTGTGCAAATATCTCTATCCATCTGTAACTGGTTATGACTATGTTTTTATGTTTATTTTATCTGTTATCATGTATCTCCATTTATATTTGTTCCATTAGATTATAAACTCAATATGAACAAAGATTGTGTTTCCTATTTCCTTTGTAATTTCCTACATGCCTCATATATTGCCCTACACTGTCAGTGCTTCATAAACTCAACTAATTGAAGTTCAAACTTCTACTCATATACTTGCACCAGATGTGTAACCACTCACAAAATCTGTGCCTACAACATAAATGCATGCACAGTTTTTCAGTGGCACCCTTGTTTATCCACTGTCATCAGGGAACAAGCTGGCCCACAGAGTTAATCTTGGCAATCAAATATAATGCAGCAGGGAGGAACACAGTGGCTCAACAACACAGCACGCTTAGCTGGCATCCTTGCCTAAAAAGCTCTTTAGTAAATCACACTTTGACAATAGTCATTAAAATAGGTCTCTACTAGACATCTGGTAGCAAACAAGTTCAAACTGGTTAACATCAGTTTGCATTTGTCAGACATAGGCAACAATTGATAAAAATATTTTAATCAGAGGCTTTTGACACTCCAGATATCATTAATCTTTTTTGCCCACAAGTTCTTAAGACTTAACTCACTAACCATGGTTCCCATGCCCCTCAGGTCACCAGGAGATGGAGGGGCTCCCTTCTTCTTTATACTAGGTCATTTTGTATAAATGTCAATTATAGCATTCATCACACTGTGTGGTAATGATAAGCTTTTCTACCTGCTTCACCCCAACCCACTGCAAACACCTTGGGAACAAGGACTGAATCTCTGACTTCTGCAAATCCCTAATGCCTGTGTAGCACTGTAGCCTCCTAAGTTATATTATTTGTGATAAGCTTTTATTATAAGAAATAGAAACCCAAGCTAAACAAATGTGAAGGAAAAGAAAAAGAAACCATATAACAATAAGGATAACTGAAACTAGGAAAAATACATCCCCACTAGATTTTCCTGCCCAAATACATCATTTTGGAGGATCTTTACCAAAGGTAAAAAGCTTTAATTAAAATTGTTTCCCTTCCAAAATACAAAAGAAAATAACTAGAAAACTATATGTGTAATTATTGGAAATAAAAATACTTCAGGAGGGGAATATGCACTCTGGACAATCATTTACAAAATGTAACTGTGCTATACAATTGGTATAACATTTATAATAAACCTCATCTAATTCCTCATGTATGCATATCAAGAAGTAAGGTATAGAGGCTGGGGCTGGGGCTCAGCGGTAGAGTGCATGCCTCGCATGTGTGAGGCACTGGGTTCAATCCTCAGCACCACATAAAAAAATAAAGATTTTTTTTTTTTAAAGTAAGGTATAGCAAAGTTCAACTGGACTTTTTTAACACCAGAGTAATTATAATCAAAAAATTATAATCAAATTATTATCTAAAAAACAAAAATTACTATTTAAAAGCAATTGAGTTTTCACTATTTTCCACGGTGGTCACCATCCCAAAGGAAGACAGCACAATGAGGGGAGAGGCAGGAGCACCAGTACCAGAGCAGTGTGACACAGGCAGTGATCTGGTCTAGGAAAGCAAAGAAGTTGGAAGAATGCTATTGCCTGCCATGTGGCAAGAGTAGGGGATATTTCACAGAACAGCTGGCACATCTGTCCTTTGTCAAAGGATGAAGTTGGGTTGAACTTTACCCAGAAAGGAGACAGGAAGAACGGCATGAGCCAAAGCAAAGAATGATAAAATATATAGTGTATTTAGGGGAAAAAAATCTCCCTAAATTTGGGAGAAGATTATGGGGGAAGTATTAGCAGATCATAAAACAGGAAATGAGGTCTCAGCCTGTGAAAGGTCTTCTAGGAAGCTGGGGAAGCTGGAAGTTCACTCTGTACACAAGGGGGAGCCAGTGCAAGTCTGTTGTTGATTTTTTGTTTGTTTGTTTTTGTTTGTTTCCTCCAATTGAGGTGAAATTCCCATCATACAAAATCAATCATCCTAATGTGAACAATTTTGTGGCATTTCTGAATGAGATATTCAACCACTGCCTTAATCTGGTTCCAAAGTATTTTCATTACCCCAAAAAAGAAACTCTGCACCTATTTAAGTAGAAGCTCCCAATCCTTTGCTTTCCCTGTAACCTGACAACCACCAACCTATCTTCTGTTTCTATGACTTTACCCATTCTAAATATTTCATAGAAGGGGGATCATATAATATGTGACATTTTGTATCTGGATCTTTTACTCAGCATAACATTTTCAAGGTTCATCCACATGGGTATATCAGTACTGCATTCCTTTTTATGACTGAATAATATTCTACTGTGTTCATATAACACGATTTCTTTATCTACTCATCTGATGGCATCTGGACATTGTTTTCACCTTTTTTGTGTGTGAATTGTGCTGCTATGAGCATGCAAGTCTGTGTACTTTTCTCTGTACCCATTTTCAAATCTTTCAGATTATAACTAAAAGTGAAATTGCTGGTCACATAAAAAAAATCTATATTGAGCTTTCTGAAAAACTACAAAATCACTTTCCACTGTGTCTGAATCCTTTTACATTCCTACCAGTACAAGTTTTGAAGCAGGAAAGAATGAGTCAGTTAAGAAGCCATTCTGGTGGTATACACAAAAGATGCTGGTGCCTGAGCCAGGACTAGGCAGTGGGAAACATGGGAGGGCAGAATAAAGAGCACACAGAGGAAGGAATACCATGGAAGGAAGACTCAGATATGACTCTTAGGCTTTGAGCTTGAGAAACTGGACAGATAGTTCCTTCAACCATGAACTAGGTTATAGAGAGCAAGAAAACCTGAGAAAGGAAGGATTTGGGAGATCCCAGCAGCTCCCAAAGATATTAAATGGGTCATTAGAAATTCTGGTCATGGGATGAGGTTGATTTTTACTGTAAATCCAGGGGTGGTTAAGAAAGAGCGGTTAGTCTAGTCAAGGACATATGCAGAACAAGTCGTTCAGAGAGGGATTTAGAGAAGAGAACCAACGAAAGCAGTTTGGAGGACACTCACTCAGTACGATGTGAACCAAGACCCTGAGATTAAAAACAGAGGGGATGGGGAAGTGGACTAAGAGAGCAAGAGCCAAAACTAAGATTTAAAAATTCTTTACTGGTACTTCATCCAGAAAGGCTGGACCCTAATTCACGGTTAGTTTCTCCTGAGCAAAAAACGCTCAACAGATCTATATGGCATATTTCATACACCATTGTTTCTTATTCTACAGGAGCTCTGTGTGGCATTATTTACACTTTGTAAATGACAACCAGATGTTTGGAAAAATCCACTTTCCCAAAACACAGAGCTGGTGTCAGCAGTAGGATTTGAACCCCTGTTTCTTCCTATGGGCTGAGTGGGCCCAGCTTCAGCTTCTCCCTGAAACAGTCCTCTTTCCTCTCTTCCTTAAAACATTTTCCAAGGGTTGTTTCCTTAATAAAATATAATAATGGTTCCAAAGACAGAACCCTGATTCTAGGAATTCAAAGTATTTAAGTATTTAAAACATAAGAACTAGAATGACTATCTAATTTTTAAAATTTAAAATTCCAACAGCAAGCACTTGTCTTGCAAACTTTATATGTAGCTTCTCATTACATGAAATCATTTTTGTCCACTTAAATTAATAGTTTTAATGGAGAAAAAATATTTTATGCTCCAATGTGTAATTGACAAGGGTTTAATATAGTTTTGACGTATTATATTTTGTCTTTGGCTGAAAGATAAGTATAAGTAGTATCAACCTAGCTTAACTTTTGTTAACGGGTATTAATTTAATATATAGGAAGTTAGTTGGGAAGTATCTCTTCTAACAGAATCGTACCATGTACCACGGAATGCCGCAAGCATTTACAGTTTTTCTCCATAGTGTGTATTTAATACAAATATAAGTGCTTGCATGCTTAGAGTACTCATGGAATTCATAGTACAGTATTTCAAACAAAATAATAAATAACTTCCTAACCCACTCCATCATCCATACTTGCCTCCTTTTCCTTCCCCACAAAGTACCAGGCTCCATCCCCTTTCAAATTGTAAAAGTCAAAGGAGGATATATCTGCTAAGTTGCTGGTACCTCTTCCCTAGAGTAGAAGGTAATTAATTTGACTTAAAATCCTCCTCTTCACATTCCTTCTGGGCTATGATAAGCTAAGATCCTGTTTATGTAAATAAAAGTGCTTAATTAAACAGAGTATGTGATAATGCCAAAAAGAACTGGAAAGATTTTCATGGTACCATTTCACTGTTAAAATTTGACTATATCTAATGAAGCTTCTATGAAGATATATCTGTTCCTTAAAAGGTAACAATATTTAATTTCCTAAAACTTTTGTTTCATTTTCCAAAACTAACTTTGCCTCAAGTTAAAAATTAAGTTCTATAAAAATTTATAAGAGAGAATGGTTAATTTAGTGGGAAATAAAGGCCACAGTCTGTCAGTGAAGCCCAGTAAGGTGGGGAAAAAACCCTTACTTGACCTAAAGCAAAAATATAAAGAGGTTACAAAATGACTCTTTTATCACGTATAACACTATTATCAAATTCAATATATATTTGGGGTATAAAATCTCTTAGCTTGGTGCATTTGCTTTTTTATAATCACCTCTTAAATTTCTTACCACCTTAAATCATCTGACCCTACACAAAGCAAGGAATTTGATTCCATTTCCTCTAGAATTCCTCACCTTCTTGGGCCCCCCAACCCTGTTCTTCAGTTGCCTCCTTGAAAGTTCAATTTATTTTCTTCTTGGAGTCTATTATTTCTCCTACTCTCCTACTGGCCAGTCAAACCTATGCTCACTTCTCTGTGCTGTCACATACACTCCAAATTTGTAAGGGCCTATAGACATTTTTTTTAACACACCAACATCAATTCAAATGCAATAGAACTATAATTTTCCTTGCCAAACCAGCGCCATATCTTAATCTTCCTTTTTTTGATTATTAACAACACCATTATTCTAGTTATGCAATACTTTGGAGTCAACTTTGACTCATTTCTCTCCTTCATCCTGAATTTAATTTTTTTTCCTTATAATTTTTTTTCAATACAGATAATGTTTAGTGTCTTCACGTGAACCTATAAAATAGCTTATGCTCAGATATGTGGCACAGAAAACATAGTCAGTATGTTCCCTGGTTCCCTACTTTCTGCCATATAGTACTTCTAAAGCAACAGTTAAATATAGCAACTTATCTGCCAGATAATCTCATGTCAGACTTTATGATAGATTCTAAGGCCAGGGATAAGCAAGTTCAGTCATTGCTGATCATCCCCAACTACTTCAGTTCTAGACATTGCCTATACCTGATTGCTGAACAGTGGCATTCTCCAAACACCTGGAGATTAAACCAACCTATGAAATTTCTGCCAAAATAATAATATATCAGAGCATAAATAGGCAAAGTCATTTGAAAGAAACAGAATGAAGCTAGATGTGGTGGCCTTGCCTGTATTCCCACAGAGGCTGAGGCAAGAGGATCACAAGTCTGAAACCATCCTGGGCAACTTAGACCCTGTCTCAAAATAAAAATTAAATTTAAAAGTCTGGGAATATGGCTCAGTGCTGGAGCTTTTGTCTAGCATGCATGAGGTCCTGCGAGTCCCCAGAACAGCAAAACAAAACAAAAAACCAGAATGGTTTCTAAGCCATCAAGATTTGAACATTATTTGATGACCTAAAGAAAGAACATGACACTCACAAAGTCTCCTTAACTACAAGTACTGCTTAGAAAATGAGAGTCACAGAGACAAACACTGGGTGTGCCCCTTTTCACTCACTATCCCACACAGGAGCAGCCTTGGAGGTCCTTGTGCTACTGAACAGTCCACAGGCAGCTGGCCACACTGGGCTGTTGCAGTTTGGTCATCCAACTCCCCTATTCTAACTCCATGCTCTGTGGGCCCCTTCTGAGTATGATCCAGCTCTCTGTACTGGAAAAGAATATTTGATAAGACAAGTATTCAATCTGTGACTGTGTTTCTCATTGTAAATGAGTGCTTTGGCATTCTGGTTTTATTAGCCTCATGAATATGGTTAATGTGAGTCTGCCTGAGAGAGATGGATCTGCCTTCAGTGCTGACAATGTCAGACTAGAGGATTGGCTAAACTAAGTAACAGACACTGTGTTACAGATAGCATCAAACCAAAAGGCGGTGAACACCTTAGTATAAGGCATAAAGGGAGATGCAGCAGTATTTTTGACCTCTCCCTGAATGTTATTTGGAAGAACTGAAAGGAAAGGATAACACTAACAATCCAAATTGCTTGGAACCATGAGTTATGATAAATTAAGCAATGGAAAATAATTGTCATTCATATTTTTTTGTCTTCCAGTCATTAACCGAATAGTGTGAATTATTTTTGCAGCTTTCCAGAGCCACAGGAAAGAATTCTACCTATATTCGGTCTCTACTTCCATTACAAGGATAAAAACAAGGGATCTCCAGTACCTTCAAAGGAAGGTCCTGCTAGTGTTACTGAGGAAATTAGGTCAGACAGGCAGCAAGCTAAAGACACTAAGGCATGTTTTGCCAAAGGCCAAGCATTCCTCCAACTGAGAATCTGCATGCTTCCAAAGCAAAGACCTCCACATAGTCTTAGAGGTGATATTTTCCCTACTGTCTAGATTATACGTACATGGAATTTGACTCTGCTAGACTTATAGCCCAATTAACATGTGGGCTTTCTGAGGAAGCATCAAGAACATCAACCTTTATTACAAAATGGTCACAAATATTCCTCTATAGGGTCATATGGAACCCTCCTGTACCTTGCTCATTGATTTCTGACCAGCCTTCATTAATAAACCTCACCAAGAACAAATTTTGAATCCAAATGGATGAATCCTCCAATTACTTTAATAAACTACACTCTCTTATAGTTTTCAAGTCTTTTCTCAGTCATTGTTTTTCTGGTTACTGAATTCATTCACTGGTAGCTTTCCATTGTTCTTAGGACATTCCAAAAATAAGTAATGAGGGGAAGTGGAAGGCGGTGGCACTTACATTAATTAGCTCTAAGTACAATCATGTACAGCCACATTAACTTGCTTGGAAATTTTTAAGCAACAAAGAAATTGTTCCTGCTATTTATTTTTTTTAGTTTTATAATAATCGGAATGCTGGTTTTAATAATTAGAATGTATGGTTTTAAAATAATAATAGCAAGTCAATAATAGTCATTTAAAATGTAATGAATTGATGGCTAATCTACACATTTATTCAATAGCATTTGTTTACCACATACATTCAATTATTTTCATATTTAGGATTAGTCTGCAAATGCTTGGGTTTCTGACATTTCTCTTTTTAATGTAAGGCCTCAGTCTCAAAACAGGCCTTAGCATCTTCTGGCACAAATCTCTGCCTTTTCTCTATTTACTGTTTCAGGGAACAGAAACACAATCCACTGAGTCAGAAACCTTTGCATAACATGGCTCCTTCCTTCTTCCTCACCCCTCACATCCCAATAGCTAATTTGTGTAGACTTGCCTCTTGTTATGTATCAAGTCCATCCCCACACACACATACTTGGACCAGGGTACCACCTTCAGCCTGGAGGACTGAATGAAGTAGCCTCACACTGGCATCTCCTCCCTTTTGTCCCACCTTCTTCCTCTCTCCACATCACCAACAGAGTTAGCTTCCTAAAATTAAAATCTAGAACTAATTCAATCTCTCTTGTAACTCTTTCAGTGTAATTCAACTCATAACACTGCAATGGGAAGTAGAAAATAAGAAGCAAAACCTACTGCATGAAATACAAGTTTTAATGACTTCATTAAATATTGCTTTCCAGCCTCAATTCCTATCCTATGACCACAATGCATCCCGTCACTGCAGCCTATATCAAATTCTCTATGATTTTTCTGCCTCTGTGCCTGAAATGTCTGTCTCCATTTTATCTACCTCTCTAGTTCTTTCTCATCCTTCAAGACTCAAAGGGTTCCACTGCCTTGAAGCCTGAATTCAATCACTTCTGGGCCTCTACAATAAATCTAGTGCCCCAACCCTATGCTTCCAGAATATCCAGTACTTATCTGTTCCCCAGCATGCATCATGTTGCAATTGTTGCTTTGCTCATGTTTGTCTTCCCTCCTGCCTCTCCTCACATTTGGACTGACAGGTACCAGATGTGAGGTGCCACACCTAGTTCATCTGTGGTCTTTAGCACCCTGCCCAGTGGCTGCTGTATAGGAGGCACTCAATCGGTGTGCTGAACCACTCGATGATGGGAAAGATTCCTACAGGAGTTGTGCCATGGGTTTCAAACTGGAGGTACAGAATAAATAAATGAAGAGGAAAATACAAATTGAAAAGCCTTCTTGAGGAAGAGATTTCAAGAGATTAAGTAAAGAAAAGTTTTGGAAAACAGGAATCAAGTGACAGGATGGTGTGGCAGTGAAGACAACAAAAGAAACTCATTTGTCTTGTTTACTTGGTTTCCACTGTGTTTGCTCCTCTGGTTGATGACACATGAAGGTGACATATGCTACTGGTGGTATAAAACCAGATTTGCCCTCCAGAATCCTCATAAGAAAGGTGTCAGATAAATAGGATATTTTCTTTCTTTTTAAACAATACTAGACCAGTTGAAGGCTTACATCTTCATCGTGTTTATGGATTAGTCAGGTTCTTACTCATTACTGTACTTAATCATTGTTAACATAAGGGGTGTGTCTGTTTCTAAAGGGCTGTCATAAACTAAAAGGAATTACTTTTTATAAATTTTTTCATTTTTATGGAGAAGAGGAAAATTAGAGAAAAATTGACTCTTCTTTGACAAAGCTTTTCTGTAGACGTGTAGCAAAGGCAGTCTTCTGGAGTAAAAATAATCATCTTTTTAATTACATGATCATCAGATTATGCCAAATGTTCACCTAGGAGGGCTTCATTCTGTTTTTCCCAAAGTATCCTAAAGGCTAAAAACCACTATAAAATGTCTAAATGCTTTATAATGTATCTACAAAAACTACAAGAACATACATTTAGGCAAATTAATTAAAGGGAAAATCCACTAGAAGTCAAGTCAAAGAGGCAATAACCCCTGAGGAGTAACTGTCTCCAATCCATAGTTCAGCTGGGAAACATATTTAGAAGCATATCAAAGTTACTTGCTTTATCCGCTACATCTATAAACTTTTCCCATTTTGTTCTAATATTAAAGTGATATGTTCTCGTCCCCATGAGTATGGTCCTGAGACACAGAGCACAAGGGAGAGACGAGTCCCATTCCATTGTTTTCTTGTCATTTCTAATGCTCCATTTCCAGGAAGCACATATAAAAAGTTGCCTTTTTGCTTGCCTCTACCAGTTCCAAGACTTCAGTTAGGTGAGCAAATCCTCCCTTCTCACCAAGCTTCCCGCTCCAAGGGACAGCACACTGAACTGCCACAGGACTGGGTCCCGGCGTTCACTGGCCTTGCCCTTGTATGTGAACCAGCCATCTCCCTTCTCTGGTTCTCTTTCCCTCCGTGTTTAATGTTTTTCCTTCCCATGCAGGCAGAAATCCTTTGATCCATTAATGCTTTTCTTGATGTAAAGACCTTTCCCATCTATTACATAATGATTCATTTTCAAGCCATAATTCAATGGAGAACTGTAGTACACAGATATTATAATTCTTAAACATAGAGGCAATATGTCACCAAATCAATGATTTCTTAACTATGATTTGAATATTTTACATATTAGCACTTTGACATATTTTATTGAAACTGTACTTGTTAAAATCTTTTCCAGAACTCCCATTTTTCTTCTATTGATATAGAACAGGAAAAATTAATAACAATAATTAACTTTACCTGTGTATTTATAGTTTAAAAGGGGGGGAAAAGCATGTTTCTCTCATATATTGAACTATGGACAAAATATTTAGTTGCTATTTTAATTAACATGCATTTTATCCAAGTACAGAAATTTGTATGAAACTGTTCCAAATTAAGTCACGGTAAAGCCTAAAAAGAGCAAAAGGCAATTTAAAGTATTTTTGACATCATTCATTTAATATGTCTTGTAAATTCATAAAATTATAGCATCTAAAAACAAAGGTTTAGTATTGAAATTTACAATTTTGTGATTTTTTTTAAACAAAATTTACAACTATACTATCTTGCTGTTGTTACTGTCATAAATTACTATCACTTGTTTTATAACAACAGCACTTTTTTGTTTGTGGAAAAATGCTGTATCACCAACGTTCCAAGTCTGATTACAGTCTGGGTCTGTCTCTAGTCACGGGAAATAACAAAACTTTTGTAAAGGTCTGAATCCAACTCCCCACTCTCAGGGATCATCCTTAATTTTTAAATCTATCCTGAAAAATGTAACATTTTTCAAGCAGCTGATGCTTTAAACACGCTGGACTAGACTGAGCATTCCTTCGTCCTGATGTCATGCACCAGCGTTTGTCTCAGAAGACATCTTTTGTAGTTGTAACCAAAAGGCAAAAGAAATCAGAGCTGTGAACAGGGAGAGAGAGGGAAAGAAGGAAAAATGCTTAGACCAATTCACTCCAAAGAATTCAGACACAAACCTGTATGTTTTTAGTCACTCAACATGCACACTTTAAAATAATGCCTTCCGACTTTTCTAAGGTATTGTGTGTATTTTCACACTATTGGTTTTAAAACTACTCTCTGCTTTATGGTAATGTGTCACAGGGAAGTTAGCGATAGTTTCATGAAAGACGTTTTCATCCCTGACTGGCATCTTCTCAATAGCTGGGGCCCAGGCACACCGCGCTCTTCCCGGCAAGGCCCTCTGCACCGAACACAGTGCAGCATTCATAAGTATTCTCAGCACCGCGGGGCAGCTCACAGAAAAGCTTCTCCAGCCTAATGGGTTACATCACTGAAAAGTCTTCCATTGGCCTAGGTGAAAAACATGAATGCATGCCTCATTCATTTCTCCACCTTAAAAAAAAATCAAGTAAAATCATATCCACCCTACAGCAAGACTTAAATTCCCACAGCCCAGCTCCATCAAATCTAGAACTGAACCTTATGCAATGGTACTAACTTGCTTAACCACCACTCACCTTCAAAATGATTTTTACAACCTGTGCCACTATTAAAAATACCCAGAAAGCTACCAAAAATAACTTCAATTTTTAATGGAATAATCTTTGATTGGTGCTAGCATTGCCTTTAGATTTAGGTCGCATTTTAAAAATATACTTGAGGTGCAGCCATAGAAACAAAAAACTCACCCTTTCCACTGACATCAACACCATAAACCAATGTGCACAGAGATTTCCACTTCTCCTTTTTCCATACCTTTCCTGATGGTCAAAAGAAATCAGTTGCATCCAACACTTTTCAGAATGTGCCAAATATCTATGATTCTTTGGAAGGTAGGCACCCACTAGTGTGTCCAAAATATTTTAAATTGAAGAGAACACACTTTTCCCTCAT
The DNA here is from genome assembly GCF_052094955.1 of Ictidomys tridecemlineatus. Classification (NCBI taxonomy): domain Eukaryota; kingdom Metazoa; phylum Chordata; class Mammalia; order Rodentia; family Sciuridae; genus Ictidomys; species Ictidomys tridecemlineatus. The sequence goes on from NC_135481.1 coordinate 81,619,736, forward strand.
TAGAACATGCCTTTTAAGGCTAACCCATAGTTAATGTCTTGAAAACATTTCCACCTTTTTCTCAAAACACAGGTTCAAGTGTGAATACAAGTAATACTTGGAGGGAAAAATAAAACCCATTGCTCATATTCTGTACTCTAACTCATACAAATGAAAGAAATGAAACTGGAGCTGAAGCTCTCTGGCTGTGCTTTTAAAAATGATGCCAAATGTCCAAAACTACAGCTGCACACAGACGTTCCAAAAGGCATGTAGTGTTCTGCACAGAGAGCATAGAATCCTTACAGTGGCATCCATGTGGACTCATGGGGTTGCTGTGACAATGACAGCAGCTCCATGTCCTTACTGCTGTCGGTCTGAATGACAAGGGAAGCCATGTCAATTATGAAGAATCGTGGACTTTATGACTAATGACTCACTCAAAGCCATTTATATCCTTGATCGTGTAAATCCATCCTCGCTCACCAACCCATGACATGATAGAACTTTATAGCTTCTTCTAAGCCATTTCTTTGCATTATAGGGAACTCAGGCTGCTATCATCCGTGTTCAAAATCTGCCTAAACATCCTTGTGAAATGCTCACAGAAATCAACTCTGTACTCCTATGCAGCTAAGAACTTTTTTCTGCTTTCTTTTCCTTTCTTAAAAGTTTGTTAATTTTTGTTTGTTTGTTTGTTTTATAAACATAATCTCTAACTGGCAACATGAAAAAAAAAATTCTTCCCCAAAAAGTCTACACTGAGAATTCCAAAAGAAGCTGAATTCTAAAAGAAACTGAATGCCTTTACTAAACATAACATATCTCTTTGGCATTAGATAAACTCTACAGAATACAAGCATAAATATTAATTCCTGAAATAGTGGAAGTTCCAATTTGCATAGGAATGGCCTAACATCAACAAGGCAGACTTTTTTAATAACCAAAGGTCTCCTCGTTGTGTTTTTTGTGTAATGTAGATTTCTGATTTTGCAAAAATGCTCTAGAATATGCAGCCTTTAGAATGTGTAACCATATTCACGCAAACCCTACTTAACTGAAAAAAAAAAATAAAAGAAACACTGAGATACATAAAGGCCACTGTTACCAAGCCCATCAACAGATAATATTAAGTGCAATATTTCTCTGCTCTCCATTTTTTATCAATATATATTAGTTGCTTATCTGACTATAAGTATATCTTGTTGAGACAGGATTCTTACATGTCATACTAGATACCCCCATAAATATCTAGTAATTAGCTTTACCATGATTTAAACTCCCATTATGAGAGAATAGATATAATTTGGCCCTCAAATTCTTTACCTATCTATGCACATTATACCCAAGACTTCATGGTTTGCAAGATAGACATCAAGTCAGAAAATGCCCCTTCCTGCAAGCATCTTAGCAATTAATTCAGATTTTGAACTGTAGAACATAGAAATGACTAACTAGAACTACAGATTGGGTGGTCATTCCTCCACACACTCTTTTAGAAGACAGGGCAAAAATTCACAGAATATTCACATGACTAAGGATAATCAACGTCAACCATTTCCACCCTGCAAAGGAAAATGGAGCTTCTGTTAAGAATGAACAATAAGGACATTATTTTGGTTCCATTGTGTTTTTTTGAAGGAGTTCCCATCTCTAAAAAGTACACGCAAAAGCAACAGTATTCCAGCTATTCCAGCATTATTCAATTCACTGATGATGCTGTTGTAAAGATTTATGTAAATACAAAAAGGCAATTAAAAACTGCTTTAAATATTATCTCCTCTCAAAACACAGCACAAGAAAGACTTATAGGGAACTGAAACATAAATAGTTGGGAAATTATTCAACCAAGATCAACCACATCTCCAAAGATCAATGAAACAAAATATTGATAAAAGAATTCTAGATCTGTTACAGTTGACCACTTTTCTTTCTTTTTCTTTTTTACTTAATGCTTTTTGATATTTTCATATCATAAAAGCCCTTAAAAAGTTTGTATAAATATATCATCCTAATCCAATGAAAGACACTTGTAGAGCAGTATGAGGAAGAATCCTTACTCCACTTAGAACTCCATACAAAATTCTAAGATGTAGCAGGGATTAAAACCAAACAAAAATAAGATTGAGCCATCATAATATAGGTTATGGATATATCTAAAAAGTAGGTAACTCATTTCCAGAGCATGAGACAACATATAATATGTTATTGCTGAACCTAGTCAGTTAGGCTTCATTTAAAAACCATGTTGCATTAAACAATTTCTCCTCTGAATGAGTTTTTCTATACAACACTTAATAATTCTATTTCATTCAATAAGTTTTTACAAGTTCTATAAATATAGCACTGCATCACTAATTTATAGTCACTATTAGAGGAGGAAACCCAGCACATATCATGTAGTTTCAACTGAATATTTAAATTTATAACATTTGACTAAGACTTTGGGAATGAATACTAGTATGTATATTTTTTCACTTTTTAAAAGGGAAACTTTGTGATTCTGGAAGAATAAAATCTGCAATCCAAGATAAACTGTTCATCTCAAAAATTAATGATTTGATGTGAGTTATCCCCCATATTGGGAATACAAGCAGACTTTAATATAAAATTATTACAATAATATAAAGCACAAAAAAGACACAATTAGGAATTTGAACTCAAGGGCATTTGATCACTGAGTCACATCCCCAGCCCTATTTTGTATTTTATTTAGAGACAGGGTCTCACTGAGTTGCTTGGTGCTGTGCTTTTGCTGAGGCTGGCTCTGAACTCATGATCCTCCTGCCTCAGCCTCCAGAGCCACTATGATTACAGGCATGGACCATCATGCCCAGCAATAAAATTGTTTTTATAGTCTAAAGAAAATATAAAATTTCACTTTCTTTTTGTTTTTTATCTTACATTTAGCAGTAAAATTCCCATTGCCCTATTCATATAATGTAAGGGATAGAAGCAAGCGATTGTGCAGAATTTAAGTGTGTGGGATTCAGGAACTAAGTGGATTTAAGAAGGTAGAGGTGCTCTCAAAAACTGCCAAACCTTAAGCATATATAACAGAAATAAGAAAAGGAAGATAAGGGGGTAAGTGTCCTAAGGAGTACAGATAGAGATTATTTTAGGGGGCATCTTATTTTGAAATTTCAGATGTTGGTGATTTGTCTGAGAGAGGAAACCACTAGGCAGTTAGATAAAGTAGAAAGATAAAGGATAAATCAAGGTGAGGGATGGGGAGAAGAGATGAAATGGAATAGAACATCAGCAGAGGCCTGCTACGCGACACTTTAGGAAAAAAAATATCTCAGGAGAAAATGCAAAGGAATGAGAAAATGACCTCGACTTATTGAACTTGTGCGATGGAGAGCTGGGCCCATGTTGGCTTTGCCCATCAGGTCAGTGTGCAGTTGGAGTTCCACAGCCCCGTGCCAGAAGGTGAAGACGGACACCTACCGCTGCAAGAACATCTGACAGACATGTACAGGACACCTTAGGAAGATCCATTTGGCTTGACAAAGTAGCTCATCAGAGATTTTCTTTTTTCTTTCTTTGTTTTTGTTTTTGTGGTGCCAAGGGTGAAACCCAGATCTGTGCATGGCAGACAAGCACTGTACCACTGAGCTATACTCCCAGCCCAAGATTTACTTTTAAATAGTAAACTTTCTGAGTATTTTTCTAATCAATTATTTTTCAGTAAGAATAAAAACTGAGTGTAAAAATTTTAATTAAAAAATTCAATTTAAAAGTTATTCAGCCAAACTTTTATGGCCAGAGACACCCTGTGCTTACTATGTGCCCTGTTAAGAATAATTAAATGGCTGCCACATTTCACCCCAGAGGTGGATTCATTTCATTTCCATATTGGACTCAAAGATCACTTTCCATAAAGTAGTCTCAAGATGCATGCTCCGTTTACAAAGGCTCTTCAGATGAAAGATGTTTTTGCAAATGCAAAATATGAATTATTGTCATCATCATCATTTTTATTGTCCTAGGCATGTGAATGGATTTTGCATCTGGTGGCTCTAAGGTTTTACCACAGCAGGGTGGCTGGGTTAAAATCTAAATTCCTGAAGCAATACTGTAATACTTTGAACCATAGTGACATCCAAGAGGGATAATGACTTTCTGATGAAGTGAGCAGCTCCGCCATGGTAAGAGGAGAAATGCCAAACCTGAACCTGGTGCAAACTCACTGCTAACTCCTGACGAAAAGTGGATAATAAATGGCTGCAGGCTTTCTTAGTTCTTCTGTGTGATCAGCTAACAGCAAGAACCACTGCAGGTCACAATGAAGAGCCTAACAATTTGAAAGAGGGGTGTGTGTGCATGTGTGTGTGTGTGTGTGTGTGTGTGTGTGTGTGTGTGTGTGTGTGTTGCTAAAATATTAAATTGAAATACTATTTTCTAAATACCTTCCACAACATAAGTGGCCTGTATCATCTTTCAAGACAGAGTATCAGTTTATTTCAAATTTAGAGATACTGGCCTCGATTCAAATTCATGGCAGTTATAGAAACCAATGTTCCGTGCCTTGATTCAGGTGGCAAGCATTAAATCTTTTTCCGGCTGTCATGCAACAACAACTTTAATACAAATTAGCACTGCCAAACTCAGTTTCCTGGGCTCAGAGGTCCTTGATGCTAGTCCGTGAATTTTATTCAGACTTGCACATGAACTGTGTTCTCTTTTGAAATGGTAGCATCCGAGAAGAAAAACCTAAACAAAATACAATTTAATTACTCCCAATTCAGCAGTCTAATTTATAACTCACTATCAAAAAAAATTAATATTCCCTTTCTGTTATTTTGATTAATGGAAAATTTAATCATTATATCATATGTAGAATGTTCTTCAATGCAAATTCCATTTCTATAATGGAAATCCTCCTTTTTAAGCTGTTAACATTGAATAGAAACCTGTCAATCAATACTAATTCAAAATATAGTACTTGTGTTAGTACCTCTTGGTTCTGAGTCAAATCTTCCAATGCTTACAACCCTAGGAACAACGGAACAAAATAAGAGAGCTACCTCTCTTCCCTGAATAGGCAAGCCAAATTGACATGAACCTGACACTCCAAACAACTTTGGAAGGATTTCCAGCTAATGAAGGTCTGATAGAGAAGCATTATTTCAAGTGAGGCTAGTATTCTTCTCATACCTTAAATTGGTTTTTAATTAAGACACCCCAAGGAAAAACAGTAATCTGGTAGGTAGTTTTAGCTTCTAGGTTTCTAGATATGTGTGATATGTTCAAATCATGATCCTCTGACAAAATTTTGACACTCACAGAAACATCAGCTAGCTGACCGAGAACTGACATAATAATAGATCATTTCTTTTATTTAAAAAAAAAAGTTTTTGACAAATCAATTGGCCTGTTCCTAAAAACAACTGACCTCCTAGTCAAGTAACTGCTTTTACTTAATAATCACTTCAAAACATACAAAATGGGCAATGTAACACAAAAAAGAATCTCATTCCAAATGTTAAACAAATAACTCTTTTTGTGATCTTAAAAGTCTAGGGCTGGGGATGTGGCTCAAGCAGTAGCGCGCTCGCCTGGCAAGCGCAGGGCACTGGGTTCGCTCCTCAGCACCACATAAAGGTAAAATAAAGGTGTGGTGTCCACCGAAAACTAGAAAATAAATATTAAAAAATTATCTCTCTCTCTCTCAAAAAAAATAAATCTAGGATTCAATAGTTTTAATCTGAAAATTTTAAGAAGGAAAAGAAATGGTCTGAAAATTTTAAAAGAGAGGTTTTGGGAAATTTAATTCCTTTGAACATTTATTCCACTATAATGTATTTAAATCCCTGAACAGAGCAAATTAAGGCTATCCTAACTTGCAGCCCTCAGGCCCAAAGAGAGAGATGTCACAATAATGGCCCACACATGTGCATGGTCCTTCTAAATGGCCTTAGAGACTAAAGTAATGGAATATGGCATGAGACAGACACTGTTTATGACTACTTATGGTGACCTTAATCTGAGACCTTTACTCCGTGAGCCCTGCAATTCTGAACTACAAAATGAAAACAACAGTACCTTACCCAAGGATTTTCACAAGGATTTAATGAGATAACATATTTAATTTGGTGACACATATGAAATACACTAATAATTATTAGTTCTGAATCTTATTGAAATTTCACAATAATCAGTGATGTGGACAACAGTGTCTCGATTTTACAGAATAAGACTGAGAGCGCTCAATTAGTTTGAGGGCTCATAGATTTTAAGTGACAGAGTCAGGAGTTATTTTTTAAGTGACAAATGGCAGTAAGTAGAATAATAAAATTATTAGTATAGAACATTTATTTGAATGCTTACAATGTGGCAGGCACTACACTAAGCTTTTTAAAATACCACCCAGTTTAATCCTCATAAAGACTCTGAGATTCACACTATTATCCCCATTTTATATATAAGGAAAACTGAGTGTCAGAACAACTTAAATTACTCAACAATTATTTTTTGAGTCTTTAAAATGTCCCAAACATGGAGTACACAAACACAAAAGGACAGACAGGATTCCTCACCTCTCAACATTTAAAAAATCACACCTAAACACTCTTTAAAAACTGTGACCTTTGGGGTTGGGGCTGGGGCTCAGTGGTAGAGCACTTGCCTAGCATGTGTGAGGCACTAGGTTCGATTCTCAGCACCACATAAAAATAAATGAATAAAACAGAGGTCCATCAACATCTAAAATATATATATATATATTAAAAAAAAACAGCAACCCAGTAACCTTAGAGACTGAGGAAAACATCAGCCTAGAGCTCAATACATTATTACCTGACAGTTTTTATGAAGGGGAAAAAATCACCAGTTGGAAACCTCTCTCACTAATCTATGCAATGTTTTTCTAGAACACAAAACAATTCTCATTTCCACTGTACAGAGGAGTAAACTGGGATTATAGAGTATGTATATGAATGCTGTTGGATCTATGGACTGAAAACAGGTTCTGAAAGGGGAACACATGCACATGCCTGTAAACCCAGCAACTCTGGAAGTTGAGGCAGGGGGATCACAAGTTTGAGGACAGCCTCAGCCACTTAGGCCCTGTTTCAAAAGAAAAAACAAAAAGGACTGAAGATGCAGCTCTGTGTTATATGCCCCTGGGTTCAATCCCCAGCACACTCACCCAAAAAAGGTGGGGGCAGAATGTTTCTGAGGGAATAGACCCTAGACACCTAGTGGTCCCAAGTGCCAGAGACCCTGAGGAGACTGAATTATCCTCCTTCCTCCTAGGTCCCTACGAGTTCCCAGGTCCACGAAGACCAAAGATCTGCTAAGATTTACACACGCACTAACCTCCTTACCCCTTTCCAACTCCTGTGCCTGAAACAGAACCTTCTAACCAGAGCCACCACTTTGCAGAACTCTAGGGCGCTCCCCTCACAGAAGGTACACAACAAATATTGCTCTTCAAGTTGTACACCTATGGGCCAGCTCCCTGCTGTGAGTTGGGCTTTTCCTTGTGGGTAGGGTGGGTGGTGTTTCTTTTCCCCATATTTGTCAGTCTCTATCCCAAATCCCAATCTTACAAAAGAGCCAGGTCCCAGTGATAGCATGAAGGCAGAGGACTTCACACCACCCAAGAACACAGCCTCTGGCATCTGGACCAGCTTCTTCAGCTTACTAGCTCAGTGTCTCTGAGTCAGTTTCATCACATCCTTAAGCCTCCATTTCCTCATCCATAAGATGGATAATAACAACAGCACCCAACTCTGTTTTTATAAAGATTAAATGAGATAATAAAGTGACCAGAATAGTGCCTAGCACATGTGTGCTCCATCAATATTACTAGTAGTTATATTTATTATCATTTTAACTCAAATTATGTTAATCCTCTCCTATTTTCCAAGATACTGAGAAATATCAGGAGAAAAATAGCATTAAAATAAGAATTGGGGGGGGGGGGGGCTGGGGATTGAACCCAGGGCCCCATGTACTCTAAGCATGTACTCTATATCACAGAACTACACCTCAATCCCTAGAACTGAACTTTTAAAATGAGAAACCAAATTGGGTTTTAGAACTTCATACACTGCATGTATTACATGGCTACTAAAACACTGACAATAAATGACTGAAGCTTTTCAAACCAGCAATTTTATGTTTTCTTCTCCTTTATTGGAAATTCAACTGAAGAAATAATTGTGTGTGTGAGAGAGAGACACACAGAGAAAGAGCAATAAGACAGAGAGACAGAGAAAGACTGTGTCAGAGACAAAACTTAAAAGAAAGCAATAATGGCCCCAGGCCTAGAAACACTGACTAGACGAACTGAAAAATCTCTGGCTATCACAATCTATTTTAAAGAATAAAAAATATGAGGAAGCAAAATTAATGGACTATATTCATAATCATGGTTAAAATTATGGTAGTTAGTTGTTGTAATCTAAAAAAAGAATATCTTTTAAAATATGAAGTTATACAATGAAAACAGTTTTCTTTTAGCTTGAATAGATATGCTTTATAGGAAAGGGTCCTCTGTGAACAGAAGAGAAGGGATTAAATCAAGGCTTTAAGACAAAGGATGAGGTAAGTCTCCAGAAAACCCACCTTATTCATATCCACTGATAAGTGGCACCAAGTCACCAAGCGCTACTAGGAACTGTAGTGACAGACAGAACCCACAAGACCTAAGTTACCTTGATTCTTTTCTTCTAATGTCTCAATAGGGGTTTGTTTAAATAATAGTATCTGATCAAAAACTAACCTTAGTACACATATTTCAACATGACAGAAACTGCAAAGTCCTTTCCTCCTCTCAATCTTTTGCTATGCTCTGTGTATATGCATATCTAATAAAGAAGCCTTGAGTAATGTCAATATCTAAATGAAAAACAATTAAGGAACAATAAACTCTTGCACAGAGTTGGGAAGGGGTATGGATTTTGGCATTGTTAATCATTTTAAGTAGTGATCTCCAAACTTCTTTGATCATGCACCACTCTCATTAAAGCATTTTCTAAAACAGACCTTTAATATGTATGTACCACTCTATTTCTAAAATATAAACATATACAACTGTATTAAAATACCATGTACATTACAAAACACAAACATGAAATAAGTTTTAAAAGGCAAAGTTAAAAAAATGAATGTAATCAAAAGTTACATTATTTTCTTCCTAAACCAAAGTAAGTCCTTATGCAGATCATCAGAAATACACGCATCCCTGTTTTTCAAGGTCAGAAGTATCCGAGACTCGCAGAGACCTAGCATGGGAGACTTCACTACCATTCCAACCTCACTTACTGTGTGCATGGGTTTCTTGAAGTGTATTCCAGGAGCTGCCTCCATCAGAATCATTTGGATTACCTTTAAATTCTCAGTCCCCACTCTTACCTAACTTCATAAATCAGTAGTACCCTAAGCCTTGGTATCTATCAACCTCCCCAAAAGATCTTTATGCACACTAGTAGTTGAGGTATACCAATCACAGGTGTTAATTGCTTTTGTTCCTTCTTGGTTGTGGTCCCCAAGGATGCCAGAAAAAGAAAAAGTCTAAGGTTGAAGTGGTTCATACAAAACACACACACACACACAGACACCACTACCACCAACAACAAAAACAACAAAGCACTAAAGAAAAAGATCACCTTTAGGAGGTAGAAGTAGTATAAAAACTGAAGAGCTGTTTGTTGTTGCTTTGTTTTACTAACTATAGCAAGTACCAATCCTCTCACCATCTGTTGTATTTGTAGTCTTCCTTTCATAAAAAGGACTTCACATTTCTCGACTAAAAATTTTTTTAATTAAAAAAATGATGTAATACTAATTTAATAAGAAACTGGAAGCATCCTTTGCTCTACCACAGTGGTCTAATGATTTAAAGATAACAAAGATGATTGATTCTTTGTAAATTTCTACTGATATTATTTTTTAAAAGACCATGATCATTTGATAGAAACAACAGAAACAAGTTTCTTCTAGAAATTTTTAAAACCCACCCATCCTTCTCCAAATAAGACAAGTAATCATCCAAATGTTAATGCCAGTTCTCTAGGCTGATGGTATTAAAAGTCTTGATCTGGAGAGAAATGGTTCTTTATTCTAATACCCTCATCTATTACAAGCCTTTAATCATTCTAGTGCTTGTTCCAGACATTTATGTTACATTTTTGCTAGAGTGGTACAGCAAAAAACTATTCTACCAATAGCATCCTCTTGCACACACAAGTCTAAAGAACATGATTGATTACCTACTAAATTCTGACAGATTACTTTATTGATCAGATACTCTTTCTATATTTATTCTCATTAGTAACACTAAAGAGAGCCTTGTTTAGTTTGTTCTTTTGTGTTTGTATTTTGATTTTGCCTGTTTTTTTTTTTTTTAACATCTCTCTAATAGACTTTGGATGATACCATGATAATGATGGTTACATGATCTTGTTCTGACCAATGAGAAGCAAGTAGGAGTTAGATTGCCATTTCTGGGACAGGTTCTGCTTTTCTGATAAAAATCTTAAAGTTTTTTCTTCTTCTTCTCTCTCTCTCTTTTTTGTTTTTGTTTTTATTTGTTTGGTTATTTTTCCCTCTACTTGCCCCATGTTTCTGCCTTGAAAACTGACATGATGGACCTGGGAAAACACTGGAAAAGAAGCCAAGAGAACACAGGAACACGTGTACTCTGTCTTTCACTGTTAAACCAACATCAACACTCATCTACCTTTAGGCTTCTAATCATGTGGGGGAAAAATAATCTTTTTTTTATACCACTGTTGACCAGTTTTTCTCTTTTATGGAATGGGGGGAAAAAAGTGTCCCTTACTAATATGTACAGTTGTCCCTTCAGTATTTGTAGAGGATTTATTCCAGAATTCCTTACAGATACCAAAATCCATAAATGTTCAAGTTCACTATATAAAATGACATAACACAGGCATATAACCTATGTACACTCACCTGTATACTTTAAATTATGTCTATATTACTTATAATACCTAATCCATATAAGTGCTATGTAAATAGTCATTATACTGTACTGTTTAGGGAATAATGGCAAAGAAAAAGGTCTGCATGTGTTCAGTATAGACAGAATTTTAAAAAAATGCTCTGGGGCTGAGGAGTGGCTCAGTGGTAGAGCACTTGCCTAGCATGTGTGAGGCACTGGTTTTGATTCTCAGCACCATATATAAATAAATGAATAAAATAAAGGTCTATCAACATCTTAAAAAATACTTTAAAAAAGAATTTTAAAAGATGTTCTCAATCCATGGTTGAATCCATGCAGAACCATAGATCTGGACTCCACAGTGCTCAGATATACAGGATGATTATATCATCTTTTTCTTATTGCATTTCCAAATTCAAATTTCACCAACACCTGAATTATTCTTACTCTTCTGATCTACAAAAGCACTTCGTGTGTATGTTAGCTGCAGCCCCCATCATGCTCTCATATGTTATTATTACCACCATTCTCCATGGAAGGGATACTCCCTGAAGGGGAGGTCCTAGTTCATTCACCTTTGGCCCCACAGAGCCCTCAGTACAGTGCCTGGCAATTATAGGTGTTCAATTAAATACTTATTGAGAAAATTAATGATAAAAAGTAACCTCCTTTGTCACTTAGATGACTATAATAAAATTCACAAATCTCCCCATGTAAATGGCCCCAGGTAGTGTTTTTTTATATATATTTATTGTATGACAATTCCATCACTCATTCCTCAATGTTAACTGACCACTTCATATGTTTGAAGAAAAATACTATGTGCCAACAGAACAAAAATCCATTTTGTAGTTGACTTCAAATAATTTATAGAAAATTAAATTTTACAGAGAAAATAAAAATATATTCACTGAAGTTATATTCTGGGACTAAATTAGATGTCAGCACTTGAAATAGTCATTTAATCTAGGTATCCCTGCCATAGAAATGGCATTCAACAATCATCATATACTTGTGGAACTATGAACAGATTTTCATTTACAGGCAAATCCAAATTTATGAACAAATGAAATTCTGAAAGTAAATTTTTACATGAAACTTGGAACACTTTTTCAAACAAATAACATTTCCAATTGTGGTTAGGTGTCTGATTAGGCCCAGATGCCTGTTTAACCTTAATGTGGTAAAATTATGGACCAAGTATTCCCAGCATGAGTAACAAGTCCGTGAAAAAGGAAGTTAAAATATTTTCAGCTTTTAGAGAACATCAACCATATTCTATTCCACTCCTTGTTTGGGTTTGGAGGTAAGGCAAAAACTTCAAACAGATGAATATGTCCTCAGAATGCTTTATTTAGTTTGCTCTTTCCTAGAAGATACCTACCTGAATGTGGTATTTTTTATTCAAATCTTTATTCAAATCTTAATCACCCTCTTCCCTATATCACAGAAGGATTCCTCAGCACCTTCACCAAATGCATTCCCTGTCCTACCCTAACACCCCAAGAAAATCTCGCTTAATTGAGAATAAGGGAGAAGGCAATGTGATCAAACTAATCTGCAAAAATACCTTCCAGTACATCCTAACATTAAAAAGAGATGGGTATTCTAGGTGCAGGCCAGCAGCAGTTTTGTAGTGTGGAGAGTGGGGTAAGTAAATGGCCTGAGCTGACATGCAAGGGTGCAGCCCTGTCCTCATCTTCCCATCACTTCCAAACGTTTTCCACCCCTCAACTCACAGTTCTCAATGACCCTTCTAAAAACATTTCTTGTTCAACAAAGAAACATGAAGGATCAGCTCTGTGGCAAAGTGTTTCTTTTCTTCACTTTCCTTCAGCAGGTTCCACAGCAGACACAGCCAGGATTTTAATAAGGGAGAGAGCGATGGGTGAGCAGGGGCAACCTGCTGGATTTATTATGGGTCATTTGGAATTTGGCAACCATCTGTACTTACAGGGTTGAAGACTTTAATTAAAACAAAAACGTGATTACAAGGAATTTAATTTAACTGTTCTTTTATGCTACAGACTTTAGCAAAGGCTGTGTGTGTGTGTGTGTGTGTGTGTGTGTGTGTGCGTGTGTGTGTGTGTATTTTTCATTGAGCAAATTTGGTCTTTAGGAATCTTCAAATATAATGACAGGCATAAATTATTTAAAAATTTTTTAAACTATGAAAAGCCTTACTGCTTAATTAGGCTTAACAGGGTACTAAAACATTAAATTTATTTGCTTTTAACCAGCATTACTCTGCCAGTTTTTTTACTTCAAGGATATGTCCAGCTGACCAAGAATCCCATTGATAGAAAAGAGCAAGACTTGAATAAAAGTTATATACAAGATTAAAATATTTCAAAGTGATTTGATAAGAAACATAATAATTTGGGTCCTTCATGATGAATAATATAGAAACCATAATCATGGATTTTGTTGAAATATGAACAAACAGCAGAAAGAGTACATTCCAAGAGGTTTTTATGGATTTTGGTCATCAACTGAGAAGACAAAATATATTTTTAAAAAAGTTTAAATATGATCGAAAATGGAGTTCACAAAATATTCCATTTTCTATTTGGCCCGCTAAAAGTTACAAGTATCATCTTAAAAGTTATTTACCTTTACTTGCATATGTAGGCATTTTCAATAAATATCATCTCAGGGAACTGAAAATAACATTATACATAACATATAATTTTCATTCTATTTCTTAAATCTTATCCATTTAATTAAAAGAATCTTCAATGAAAGCTACTTTTATGTTAGAGATGATGCACAATTGGTAAGACTACAAACAAAAATACAGAAATCATTTTCTCAAGAGTTCAACCCTGGTTACCATGGGCGGAAGAGCACACATTTCCAGGTGGCCATTTCTGATATGGTAATCATTTCTAATAATATCTGTCTTACTCAGTGAAGAAGCTTTGGGCTGAATTTTGTTCCCCCCAAAGACAAGCTGAAGTCCTAACCATCAGTAACTCTGAAAGTATAACATGAGGTCACAGAGGTAAGCCCTAGTCCAGTAAGGCCAGTATATTTATAGAATGAAGAAATTTGTACATGGACACGCACATGCGAGTGCACAGGGAGAATGTCATGTGAACATGAAGGCAGAGACTGCTGATGCATCAACAAGTAAAGTCTTGCCCAAAGTTGCCAACATACCTCCAAAAACTAAGAGAGTAGCATGAAATGGTTTCTCCCTCACAGCCTGAGAAGGAACCAAACCTGCTGATACTCCAGTCTTGGACTTCTAGACTCTAGAATGATGAGACAATAAAGCTGTGTTGGTTAAGCTATCTGCTATGTGTTATTCTGTTAAAACAGCCCTAAGAAATACAATGGAAATTGCTTTAAAAGGTACATAAAGGTGGTATGGACCTTTCTGAATATACATTTTCATTAACAAAACAAGGAAAAACTAATACTTCTGTAGAAGAAAACAACACGAAACTGTTCAAAAAAAATGGGGTACTGGGGGGACTCAACCACTGAGCCACATCCCCAGCCCTATTTTATATTTTATTTAGAGGCAGGGTTTCACTGAGTTGCTTAGCACCTTGCTTTTGCTAAGGCTGGCTTTGAACTCATGATCCTCCTGCCTTAGCCTTCTGAGCCACTGGGATTAGAGGCATGTGTCATTGCATCCAGCCAAAATTTTTTTTAAATGGACATATATGCTATGTCCCTTGGTCAGAAAATGAATCAAGTCACAGAACTTGAGGATAACAGAAGCAACTAAAGCAGCAACAAAACTGTAAGAACAAACACGTTGCCTTTCCAAAAGAACTGAGAATTTTAGACATTAATTTAATTAATTTCTAACCCAGGATAAATTGATTAAAACAATCAAAATCAAGTTCAGTTGCTTTACCAGTAGCAATTTTTTATTCTTTTTAATCCTGTTTTATAATTCCCTTCTGGTTTTAAAATCATTTTTATTAATGTCCAAGTGTCTTAATGTGCTTTAATTTTTTTCTCCCAACTATTACAAATACTTCTAATAGTTTATTTCCTTATTCATCCTCTAAGTGGGTTTCTCTTTTCTCAGTTAGCCTCTATTATAGTTTAGGTATGAGGTATCCCCCCAAACATTCATGTGTGAGACAAGAATTTTCAGAGGTGAAATCATTAGGATTATGGGACATTTGATTTAAACACGGAATTAATCCACTGATATGGATTAACAAAGTGGAAACTCTATGCAGACAGGGTGTGGCTGGAGGTACTTTATTGGGGACATGCCTTTGGGTTTATATCTTGTCCTTGGTAAGTGGATCTATCTATCTATCTATCTCTCTCTCTCCCCCCCCCATCCCCCCTTCCTGATTGCCATGTCCTGAGCTGATTTCCTCAGCAGACCCTTCTGCCATGATGTTCTGCCTCACCTCTGGCCTACAGCTATGGAGTTGGCAGACCACGGATTGAACCTCTCAAAACATGAGCCCAAATAAACTTTTCCTCCTCTGTATTATTCTTGTCAGGTCTTTTGGTCACAGTAATGAAAAAGCTGACTAAAAGGTCTTCATTGTTTTCATTTATTAGTAACATATCTTTCTTTTTTATTTATTTGGTTAACAGAGGCAATCCTACCTCACATTCTTTTTTAAATTATGGCAGAGCCCTAAAAATTATTGTTAATTGCATCATTTTAAAAGAAATATTTCTGAAGGTGAACATTTATTTGTGTACTCCTCTACAAATTCCACTACCTTCCTACCTTTCTTACAGATAAGAAAGCTGAAGTTCAGAAGTGGCACAATGGACATATGAATGCAGTACCTATAGTTCTTCCGTCATAAAAACTTACTTTTCAGGGGCTAGGATTTTGGCTCAGCAGTAGAGCGCTAGCCTAGCATGTGCGAGGCCCTGGGTTCAATCCTCAGCACCACATAAAAAAGAAAGAAGGAAGGAAGGAAGGAAGGAAGGAAGGAAGGAAGGGAGGGAGGGAGGGAGGGAGGGAGGGAGGGAGGGAGGGAGGGAGGGAGGAAGGAAGGGAGGAAGGGAGGAAGGAAGGAAGGGAGGAAGGAAGGAAGAAAATAAGGGTATTGTGTCCAACTACAACTAAAAATTTTTTTAAAACTTCCTTTTCAGTCTGATATAACAAATTCCATCTAAACCTGCAAAATCATTTCAAAAATATTATCCAATACTACCCATGTGTAAGGCAGGAAGAGAATTTGGCATAGACTTTTTTTTTAATGATGATTTTTGTGGTACAATATGGGCAATATATCTTCATAAAAACTTAGGGACTTCGGGCTAGAGTTGTAGCTCAGTGATAGAGCTATACCACCTGCCTAGCATGTGGGAGGCCCTGGGTTCAATTCTGAGCACTGCATTAAATAAAATAAAGGTCTATCGACAACTAAAAAAAAATTTAAAAAAAAACTTTGAGATTTGGGCTGGGGGTGTAGTCAAACAGATACAAGGCCCTGGGTTCATCCATCAATAAAATATAAAAATAAACACTTTGGGACTTTATTGGCACAACTGTCTCCTAAAGAAATACTTGGCAGTGGTCAGTCCCCAGGATGGTTCCTAACAATCCCCACCTGCTAGTACTTCACACCCTGGTGTAGTTCCCACCCCCAAAGGACCAGGACTGGTCTCTGACCAACAGAATATGGAATGGCACACCTCTCCCGCCTCCCACCCCCACCCCCTTTCTCTGAGTCAATTGCCATCTTGAGGATACCCAGGTGGCCTATATGGAGAGGCCTAGAAGGTGGTGAATTGTGACAACTAGGCAAGAGCCACAGGGAACACCAGGATTGTCAGCAACTAATGAGCTGAGTCATCTTAGAAGTAGATACTCCAGCCTCAGCATTTGGTTTCATCCTCCTGAGAGACCCTGAAGAGAAACAACAAAGTAGGCACTCCAAAATTCCTGCGCTTCAGAAACCAGACTAGCTAATAAAATGCTGTTGTGACACTATGGCAAAGGACAGGTAGCTGATTATCAAAGAAAAGGAAATGGGTTGCTAACAGCCTACCTCCTATGGTACTTCCCCCAGCTCAACTGTGGCTAACACCTTGGTGGGGGTGGAGAGGTTCATTTTCTAACACAAGCAATCACCCCCTTGGGCTGCTCTTTCCTGCCTTTGGGCACATTCTCAGGAAAGAGAGGCTGGGGAGTCTATTAAAAAAAAAAAAAAGCAAGACACACCCCTCCCTCAGGCACCAGCTCTAGGTGCAGGCTTCTCTCTAGAAGAATTCTGCTACTCTGTTTTGTCTCCTATATAGGGCGTTTAATCTTTCACACAGGGGACCAAGGACCAGATCCTGATTTCCAAGACAGTATCAGTTGTCTGAGGATGTTAGTTATGAAAAGTAATGTGGTTTAAAGTGTGGAAATGTACCATGATTAAATTATATTACTGGATTTAGGAAACAAGTGATCCATAATTATATTCCAAGTATAATGATAAATTAATTGTTATTATATAATTAGATACATATGTAATAGCTTAGATCATTGGAATTTTAATGACAATAGTTCAAATAAAAATATTTCATATACATTTACATTGTACGGCAGGTATATTAAGAATTTTAAAAAATATTCTGTTGGACTTTCCAAACTGCCATTTATATATGTTTCTCTAATTATACCTTTTCCAATATACAAACTTTCTCTGGCAGAAAAAAATAAGCTACCTGATTTATAACAGATGTGTTCATTACATCTTCAGAATTTCCTCTATTCATATGGAATTTTAAATGTCTTCATTAAAGTATTTCATTCTCTAATAGAACATATTATACGTAAATATGTAGCAATTGGATATTTTGTAAAAACTTAAAAGAATGGTTAAAATAAGGCAGGGATGCTGGGTGCAGTGGTGTGTACCTATGGTCCCAGCCACACCAGAGGCTGAGGCAGGAACATTGCTTGATCCCAAGAGTTCAAAGCCAGCCTGAATTGTAACAGAGCAAGATCCATACTCAAAAAAAAAAAAAAAAAGTTGTGTGTAGGGTGGTAGAGGGAGTTCAGTACATTTGACATAAAGAACATGGTGGTTCAGACAAGAATCTGGGACCTGGAGTCCAGGACACCTGGGCTAGATCCTAGCTATAACATTTGCTAGCTGCAGATTGGCCAATTTACTTAACCTCTCCATACCCAGCATCTTCATTTATAAAGTGACTCTAATAACACCTACCACATAGGACTGAATAAGAAATGAAGGAGGGGCTGGGGATGTGGCTCAAGCGGTGGCGCGCTCGCCTGGCATGCGTGCGGCCCAGGTTCGATCCTCAGCACCACATACAAACAAAGATGCTGTACCCGCCGATTACTAAATAATAAATATTTAAAAAAAAAAAAAAAGAAATGAAGGATACATGAAACATTCTTAGCACAGAGTCTAACATACAGTAAACATTAAATCAATTAATGTTTATCATTTTTAGCACAGTATAAAATGGAACAAAGAGCCAAAGGAGATTTTCCAGTGGAGACAATACTGTTTTGGATATTATTAAGTCATTTCATCCATATTCTGACCATTGTTGTAACTGTGATAACTTTGAAATTTTCATTTTAGTAAGGGTAATGTTAATTTTCTTTGAATACTATTAAGGAAGAATAGACAGTGAAAAACTGAGTCTTCCATTAATTAATGGTGTTTCAAACCTCCCAAACCATAGCTTCTCCCCAGACTATTTTTCTCTTTTTTCCTGTAACAATAACAAAAGTCCATAATATTAAAGGTCAGGGATATTTGTGCCATGAAATTATCATATTACTGGGTACTTATAGAGAACTTTAGATTCTATAAAAGCACTTTCCCAAGCATTATCTTACTGAATCATCTACTAAGTTCTAGTTGAATACTGAATATTAATTTCAAATGTAAAATTAATTTAAACGTAAAATGGAAAGCTTGATTCTGCCTAACTTCAAAGTCGCTCATGCACTAATAACTGTTTCTGTCTCCTGGATTATTCATCTGGATGAGAAGAGGACAAAATGGCTGGAAGCTGGGAGCAGGTCAGTAAGCATGTATAGAGGCTGCAGTCTACCCTCCTGTGTCAACTAAGTTATGCCCACTCCACCCACTCCCCTCTCAGCACTTTGAGAGGTACCAGGAGAACCTCCTTTTAAAAAAGATGAAAACCTAGTTTCCAAAAAGCGTCACTTGTCTATTTTTCCCCATGAATTGCCTTGGAACAGCCTGATCCATTATCTTTTTTAGCAGCTCATTATTTCAATTTAATGTCCTTATCTGCTGTCTTCCACTTGGCAAAACTCCTCTTATCAAATGTTACTCTGTATTTAAAATCTGAAAAGTAGCTAATATGGGACCTATTACAGCAAACACAGAAAAGACCCTATTTTGCCATTATGTATATGCATTCTGAATTGCTTAAACTTCTTAAGCAATTTCTTTGACCTCAGAAAGTATACTTTTATCATTAGATTCTATCTAGACTTTCTTCAGGGTCATCAGCTACCACTACGGGGTAGTACTCATGTAAACAATGAAGACCTTTCAGAAAGGAAGGAAATGAAGGGATCTTGAAATAGATGGAAATAAGCATTTCTGTGGTATGAATTCCCCAACTTTAGTATTTTCTTATATTTCATGTAGTGTTCGTAACCTATCTCTTGTTGATACCTGCATTTTAAACAATGCCACTTATAGGCACAGTCTCTTCTTTTTAGGACAATATTTTTTCATCATTTTTTTAAGGTTTGTTCATGGTTTGCCTAGCTCCACATCTGATGGAAATACTTTATACTTGCAGGTAACTGGGAGTGTTTAATAGTTTCAAAATTCATTTTTAATAACAAATAATTTTAAAACTCTTTTTTGTTTTTCAATTTAAACCAGTTTTTGTCAATCAACTAATTTTTAGTATCCTCCTCTACAGGTAGGAGGAAATTCTTCAAAATTATCCCATTGCTCTCCTGTCCTCTACCTCCATTTAAAACAGTAATGCCCTAAACTGGAATACAGATACAATTCCTCACCAGTATCAAGAAGCAACATGGCACTGTACTGAAATATCTGTTAATTCCCCTTCCTTTTTTTCTAATTGTTCCTTTGGACTCCATAACTGAAAATTTATTGGAGGGGGTCTTATATTTGTGCTTAATTATTTACTTAGGAGAATTTGAACTTATGTAACAACGTATCAGATGCTACTGTGTATTTGAACTTCTGAGCCATTCCCTTCATTTTCTTACCTTTTATTTAGCACTAAAATGTAGCTTTATAAAAAGAATTTAAATAGAAGTATAACTGATTAGTAGAGTTCTTAACCTCCTAAATGACTCAGGTCCTCACCCATAACATGGGCGTTTCCTCAGAAGTTACTGTGGGAATCTAATGAGGTAAAGTGTGCAAAGCTCTCAGCACAGCGCCTGAGCTCACTGCATGTTGAATTCATGATGACCAAGAAGGTGAGGAAGGAGGGGGTGGAGGAGGAGGAGGAGGAGGGTGTGACCCTGCAGGATATCACACAGTACTCACACTATCAATGACCAAGAGGCCTCCTCAACCGGAGAGATGGAGCCATTTATCACAACACGTTCTGCAGACTGTGTGTGAAAGAAAGCAGAACCAATAAAGGATGGCAGCACTACCATCGTATGAATTCGCCTTCTTCAAAGAATTGTTATTAGGTTTCAAATAAGGTTCAAATTTTGCTTTGAGTTTTAAATATTTGTTTTTGTAATGGGAACAGTCACAAAATATTTTTAAGTTTAAAAATGTTTATTTCAAGAACTGCCATGAAATTACCATTTACGTGGGGAATTAAGCAGCACAAACATTTCTCTAAATACTTCCAGAGGTTAGTGAACATGTTTAAACACATATGCTGGAGGAAACAAAATAACCCAAACACTCAGCCTGCTCTCAGAGTCCTGGTGACTCAATGAGGCTGTTCCAGTGCAGCTTTCTGTTTCCCACTGTTTCTTAAATGACCACCACTAGGTTTTACGTGATGTCTTTGCTTTTTCCTAATTCCACATTCAACTCATAAGTATACATGAAATATGAGCAAAACTTATGGAGAAGAAATTATTTCAATCTATCGTAAGAGACCCAAATAATGGTTGAAAAACAAACTTATGACTACATTTGACTTATCAGTAATGAGAAAATTCCATGTTTATTATTTCTGAAGCAATAAAAGCTATTATAATGTACAGAATAACAGTGCCCTTTAAAAAGGGTCCTTGATTTGACCTTCCACAGTGACATTCTTGGTGATATGTCTACTATGCTCCCTCAGCCAACTCCCTTCAGGGCACAGAAAGAAATGTGTCTCTCTAGTCTCCATTTTCATTTGTACTTATTCTTTTCATAGTAAAGCCTGATTTTACTTTTATTCTTTTCCTGTTTCAACAAACATTCAAGGATATAAAGATATAATAAGCTATGGCTTCTCCATGGCTACTACACTAAATATTATCTTTCCTGCTTCTCTCCCAAACTTAGTACATGAATTTGGCACTGACTGTAAAGAATATTTAAGTCAATGAAAACCACTATATAAGAAAAACATAAAAGTTAAAAAAAAAAAAACCTTTTGGATGACCTTCCTTCTAAAGTTCTAGATGTCTGACCACCATCTTATAATCAATATATTTCCCTGAATATGAATATGACTGTGAAGTTCCCTGATCCATACTTTCTTTAAAAAAAAAAAAACTTGACCCATACTTGGAAGTTGGAAGTATGGGAAGTTATAGACTCTACCTAACTAAACACTTACTCCACAACAACAACAAAAAATATAAATGGAAACTCACATAAAACCTTAGATATGTTGAGTCTTTTCATAGCATTCACAAAATATTTATGATAGTCTATACAAGAAAACTGACCTCAGTCGGCACATGCCTTCCATCTGGAGTATACTTAAAAGAATACAGATATTATCACTGTACTACATGAATACATAGCATTGGATAAATTCAGCAAATATGGGTTTCCCCTCCATAAACCTGCAAACCCTTGGGAACCTCAATGCAGAGCAGTGATGCTGTTATAAAGGAAACAAGCATGTATGACTCAAACCCGCAGGTGAGCATGTTCACAGAGCTCGAAGCACTGAAAGGCTCCACTCCTTTACCCTCACCGTCACCAGGTACATTTATGTCCATCAGAACCTCCAACACATGTGCATAAGCTAGAGAAGACTTCATCAAAGAAAAGAAGTTTTAAAAGGGCAAAATGACAACAGAATTAAGTATTTACTCATTTAAATGTAAACATAATTCTAAAGGGTTAGCTTATTTTAATTATCTAATATTACTAGACAGGAGGTCATGACTCCTCTTTCGAATTTTTACTTGAAGACCAATTAAAATGTGAATGTGCAGCCAGGAGTGGTGGCTCGCACTTGTAAATCCCAGCAGCTCAGGTAGCTGAGGCAGGAGAATTGCAAGTTTGAAGCCAGGCTCAGCAACTTAGCCAGGCACTTAGCAACTCAGGGAGGCCCTGTCTCTAAATAAAATATTTTAAAAAGGGCTGGGGATGTGGCTCAGTGGTTAAGTGCCCCTGGGTTCAATCCTCAGTACCAAAAATTTAAAAATAAAAAAATAAAAAAATGTGCATGAACATATGCGTGCACACACACACACACACACACACACACACACACACACACACACACATACTAAATACCAAGTATCCCTTAGCAAAAGTCAGAGCTGGTCTACGATTAAAGATTTGTGGTTTCTGGAGCATAAAAAGAAAGCAAAAGTTTAGGAATAAAATCTTGGAGCAGAAGTAAAAGAGTGCAAAGATCATTCAAAAATAAGTAAGTAGTGTGTCTAAAAACCAGGAAGTCAAAAGAGAAATTAGAAAGATGGGACAGATTTCAGGGTCAGGGAAGACAAGAGTTATATGTGTCATAGTTTGGCAGAGCAAGATAACATACCACCATCAATACTTTGGCATAAGCCTATTCAGAGGCTAGTTTATTTTCTAGATTATGTATTTTCTTTCTCGTGTACTCATTTATTTTTATCCACTTATTCATTTGACACGTAATATGCTGAGCACATACCATGTGCCAAGTAGTGTGCTGTTCAGTGGGGCCTCTGTAAGTAGCTGTGGAAGATATACAGCTGTACATATGGATTTAGAAACCACGGGAGAGAGATGCTGGTTGAAATGAGCAGTTACAGTGTTGTCAGCTCTTCAGGAAGCCCAGAGTCCTGGAGGCAGTACAGAATGGCATGAGAAGAAAACCAAGAGAGAACCATAGATATCAACAGAGAACTGAGGGAAACACCAGAAAAGCATAGTAGCAGATTTGTGGAGGAAACAAAGTATCTTAAAAAGGACCAAGAGTGTCCAATGCTGCTAAGAGATCATGGAAGATAAAGACCAGAAGTGTCTTTTGGCAATGAGTGTCCTCAGGTTTGGAGATACACAAGGAAGCTGCATGCTCCTCACCAAGGAGAAGCTGAAGGCAGTGATGGGCTCATGGGCTTAGGGGAGAGTATTAAAATTTCTGGAAGCATTCAATTTGGAGGGAAGGGGAGATTCACTGTAAAGAATTTATAAGATAAGAAAAAAAATCAAGGTAGAGAATAGATTGTTACAGGCTTAAAACACACACACACACACACATACAACAACAACAACAACAACAATAAACAAGACTTTAGGTGGTAATTTAAAATGGAAAGGCCCAAATTAAAAGGAAACGGATGAAGTATACTAAAGGAAGTGCAGAGTGAGTACAGCAAAGAAAAGTGGTTAAAATCCAAGAGCTAAATTGGAATTTTTCTGTACTGAGTTGGAATAGGGGATAGTGAATGTAACTACAATGTTTCAAAGGCCAGAGTTCCTACCTGAGTGCTACAGAATGTCCTTACCTATGAAACTGAGAAAATGGGAACTTCCATAAACCTATGATGCTCACAGGGATTTTACCACTCAATTCAGGATTAAGAAGTGCAGGATCCTAAACTGAGAGACAAAATCAGTCCAAAGGATAAGAGAGTAGCTCAGTTAAATAAAACTGAAAAGAACAAAAAAAGAAAGAAAGAAAGAAAGAAAAATCTCATCATTCAAAATTTCTAAGAGAATAGACAAATGCAAAATAAAAATCTGGACTAGAAAATAAATGCTTATAATAAGAAATATTTAAAGATATCAAAGATGAATTACAAATTAACAGTTCAAATGGTTAGAAAGTTTAAGATAATGTAGTAAAGTATTTGCCACTGTTTGACACATAAGAGTATGATAAACAGTGATTATTCAAATATTATTATTAAAACAGGAAAACATGCATCTGCACAAATTTTCCAGGAAGAAGGGCATAGTATGGATATGGTAAATGTTTTTTAGGAAGAGAACAATCTTCCCACATATATACTGGGAATAGAAGAATGTTTCATCTGAAGTTGGGAAGTCAGAGCAGATCTGCACAAATTAACTAAAAACACTGTCATGCTAAGGCTTAGGAAATAGCCATTCACAGTTATATTTGTTTCTGGAACTTGGTGGTCTCTTTGGGAAAACTGAAAGTTTTTGTCCACTAAAATGGATAAAATGTTTTAATATTAACACTAAATATAATTTCTAACTGTGTTATTGGGTAGAGATCTGTTTGCCCAGTATGTATGTTGGGGGACGGGCATGTTTTGGGTATGCATCGAACAGATTTAGGTACATATGTCAGTATTTTGGTTGTAATTTTGGTTTCACAAAATTGTGTTTCCTTGTCTGTAACTACCAATAAATTGGCAGTTAAAGTTTATTGCAAAAATTATTCAAGACACGTTAATGCCTGAATAAAGCTAATACGCATTGAAGACGAAATTCAGTGTCTACAGATTATAAACTTTGGAGAAAGTAAGCAATGTCCAGAGTAAAGAGAGAAAAGAATAAGTATATTTGAACTACTGATCCACTCTTTCCCTGGAGTTATTAATTATTTCATTTCTTTTTATATATTAAGTTCAGATAAGTTTATCAAGTTTTAGCCCTCTACTAATTTATATGATGAAAGTAACCATATTCACCACCATTAATCAATCAGGGTGAAGAGCTAAATTAATCACAGCTATTCAGCTTGCCCTTACAAGAGATTTTATGTGCAAAGATTTTTCTTCTAGGTACTATGTACACAAGAACATGTGATAGCTGAACTGCATCACCAGAGGAGAAAGACCTGGAAAAATGTCAGCTCTCTTTGCAACCTGTTCTATTTTATGACTGAATTTCTCAATTTTGGTCTAATCAACTTAAATTATTATAGGTACAATTTTGTGAAATATAAAATTAATGGAATTCAAATTTTATGGAATTATAATTGACTATAAAACTGGTTTAATATGATCCTAATTGGAAATATAGTAGTTCATTGTTCCAGAATTCATCTATTTGGCGGTATCATTTAGAGGTTTTTTTTTTAAAAAAAAAAAAAACTATCAAAGATATATTTGATTCTAATTAATTTTCTTGATTTCTTGCTTAACAGAGAGATGCATCTTGAACTTAAAACTATTCTCTGCACAGTTACAAAGTATAATCTTCAGTGAATCTACAACGGACAATGTAAATAATTCAGCCTTGAAACCTAGGAGACCCTAGGAACTACTCAGCATTAGTAAAAGATATATAATTACAAACTCCCCACCCACCCTGTCTTTCTCTCTCTAGATTTGAGATCATGGGTTATGCAGAGGATGGTTGGAGATCTGACTGGTGGGAATTTCTGGGATGAAACATAAATAGGAAATAGGCAAAATTAAATCTGGAATTCATTCATCCTTTTATTAATTATGTCCTCAGAATGTATTTCAGCATTCAGCATTCAACGAGGTAATGATTTATATAGAAAGACAAGTATAGAAGAAAACCATAATTTCTTGCTATGAACTTTCGATCCTCCTGCCTCGACCTCCCAAGCCACTGAGATTCCAGGTGTGCGCCACCGTACCCAGTTATAATTTATTCCTTCACTATCCATCATTTTGATTAATGGTCCTTTCTATGAATACTTATAACAATAGATTTCAGTGGAAAACTATGATCTGCTTCTCAGCACATTCCCCTGAGTATCTCTTCATGAGTATCTCACAGTTTGATATCTTGGCATGGTCTCCACACATTTGACTGGCATTTATGCAAGTAGTTCCATTCAGAGAAAAATTGTGTTGTGTATCCTAGAAAGAGCATTTGGGTCCAACCCATTAATAAATAATGGGTTTCATTACTTATTATATATGCTTTGATAATTAATTTGCATTAAATTATATTGATATACATATATAATTGTAACAGATTGAGATAAAAATTGGGCCACAAGACTTGAAAAGGGAAAAACAGAATGCCAAATCTTTGACCATGAAGTGACTACCTAATTTTATAATTGGATCTGAGTTGACCAAAAATCACCAGTTATTTTAACCAAGAGTTTCAAGTGAGCTACTCAACAAATTATTATTTATAACAAGTGCAATGCTATGCAAAAAGTAGGAATACATTATGACAAAAAGAGTGACCATGCCACCAAAACTCATGAAAAATATGTCTCTTCTCTGGTGAGTAGTCTATAAAAACTATGCAGGAAATAAACTGGGTGCGGTGGCAAACAGTGGCGAATGCCTGTAATCCCAGCAGCTTGGGAGGCTGAGACAGGAGGATCTCAAGTTCAAAGCCAGCCTCAGCAATGGTGAGGCACTAAGCAACTCAGTGAGACCCTGTCTCTAAAAAAAAAATACAAAAATAGGACTGTGGATGTGGCTCAATGGTTAAGTACCCCTGAGTTCAATCCCAAGTATCAAAAAAAAAAAAACTTTAAACTATGCAGGAAATAGAAATCACAAACTGTAACTTGCTAACAAACACATCATAATTTCCTAATAACAATCTTTTAATGTTGTACCTTAGCATTATGCTAGGTGTGATCTCCAAACATTTGCTTGATCTATTTATGTTATAATTAAAATTGTTAGCTTGAGAGTTAGTTATTATAAACTCAGAAGATAAGGAAGGTGATGATTTAGTATAATTTCGGGTTGCAAAAAGACTATCCTACAAGTTCATGAGTAGTATTGAAAAGCAACATATAAAAGCAGAGTCAGAGAATCAGCTGGCCCCATATTGGCATGAAGAGGTACAAAGAAGAGAAAAACAGTATGATGCAGAAAAGTAATGTGGGGAAGTAGAGAATTCCTTGTAGAAGGAATGAAGAGAAAAAGAACTCTAAGAGTCAGAAGGAAGTCAGTATGATAAAATGATTTCATCATCATTAATGCAGACACAGGCTAGTTTCAAATCTTTACCAGATATTGTCTCATCATAAAATGGCAATATTAACAGAGCCCGCTCTTTTGAGAAATTTAAATGATGTGATACAAACACATAAAGTAAACTTTCAACAAGTTAAAGTTTATGGATAAATACACCAAACCAGGAAAAGCAGGCTTACAAAACAGAACAAACATCTACTATGATAAAATATGCCATGAAAATATGAATATATCAACAGTGAACCCATCTCCCATTGAATCAGTGAAACCTATATAAGCTTGATGTTCTGTATAATATGATTCATGCTTAAGCAATTTGGGCACCATTACATGTTTGGAACTTCAGTCATTTTCTGTCTTAATAGTTTACTTCACATTTTTTTTTTTTTTTAGGTTCAAAGAAGCTCTAAACTATAGGACTACTAGATCCTCTCATCCCTCTATAATAATGTTGACATGTAGTGGCTTGGAGTGTCAAGAAACAAGAATCGATTGGTTTCCCAAATTTCTGCATATTGTGCAGGCAAAATATTAACCATCTCTGTTATAGACTGTCTTTGTAAGGGTCTGTATATAGAGAAGAGCCTTGAATAACAAAGATACTATTTCCCCCCAAAGCAAAAGGAAGACATGTTTACTGCCCATCCTGAAAGATTCAGGTTCCCTGAGCTCAGAGTTCCTCCTGTAACCAACTACTGTAAATGTGAATGTCATTTGGCCTTCTTCACGTCATCCTGTGGAAACTGGGGCTCAGAGAATTGACTTAAATGCTGATAATCTTGCTACTACTAATGCTATAATAAATTGCCCTTTATCTCTGACCCAGCATCCTTTAAAATTATAGCAAACTAACCTGTTAACTTGCAAGTAGGATAAAAATCTCAGACTTCTACAATTCTTCACACAGAATGTAAGGGAAAATATAATCACTCAAATAAATAACAGGTAAAATAGTATCAACATGCCACTTCAGGAGACTTTTGGATCCCCTGAAGTCCTTCACTGACCACTGTAACATAAATGAACTGTAAGACAGGAGAAACCACACTCAATCAGAGCCTACCGAAAGTTTTTGTGACCATGCATGAACCTAATACTGCTGACAAATGGATAATGGATATAAAATATAACTAGATGTCTGTCCTTGGAATAAGACTTGGGAAATGAAAACAACTGCAGAAGGTGGAGAGGGACTGAAATCTAATTTTGTTTGGCTCAACTCAACTCTAAAAACTTCTTTTTTACAAACAACACTATAACCATCTATATATGCCAAATATAAACTGTTTCAGAGTGAGCAGATATTTCCAACTTTGAAATCAATACGTTAGTCAATTCTAAATTTGTTGACTTGATGGTAGATTATTGCCATGTTGAGAAACCATTAATTAGGAAAATAGTTACCAATGAAAATATATACAACACATTTATTTAACCCAACTCATGTTATTTACCCACTTTTCTCCTGAGTAATGTTATAAAACTAATTTAAAAAAAAAAAAAAAAAACAATGTCACTCTGAGACACTGGTTCCAGAAAAGGTGTGTCCAGGTACTGACTAACGCATCTATAGATGTGTGCAGCATAGTAAGAAAAGCTCACATGACAGGTTCTCCATGTTCTTTCTATTCATTTTAAAATGTGCTAGTATAGCTTCTTTAGAAATTGAAGGTAAGAGGGGCTGGGGGTACAGCTCAGTTGGTAGAGTGCTTGCCTTCTTTCTATGCACAAAGCCCCAAGTTCAACTGCCAGCACCACGAAAAAAAAAAATGAAGGTAAGGGTAACTTCTAAGCAGGAATTTTTTCTAATCAGTTAATCCCCTAACACATAGCCAAAATCAGCTTTGAAAAACAGGATTTTGATGAATGAAGAGGATGAATGATTTTGATGAGTGAAAGCATCTATGGAAGTATAGTCCACATTAAAACATTTAAAATATTTTCCTAAGTACTCATAATTGAAAAACAGATAATCACTTTTTGAGGAATTGAGTATTTCTTCAGGGAAAAATATTTTATCAGTAGTATTCAATTATCATTGACAAGGGCATAATATAGGTACAGGGGAAAATATTCTTAATTTACATATAATACACAGAATGTATGTATAGATAATCTACATTTAGAGAGAAATTAGGCAAACAAGTTAATTATCTCATAGGAATATACTTGCATTTCCCATTAAGTATCATTAATTGGAAATTTCCAAGAAAACAACAAACAAGTGATTAAATGATACATCTATTTAAAAAGTCATTAATCCACTCTAAGTAAAAAATCTTATCTAATCACAAATCTTTAGATCTGTCTACACTACAAACATTAAATCAATTCACCTTTACAAGTGAAAGAGTAGAATTAGAAAAAGGGTCTTTTGAAAAACAAGGTTAAAAAGAAATTTAAAAAAAACTGTTGTAATGCAGAAATGTATTCTTCTATAAACGTTTTAGAATACACAAAATTTTCAGAGATTAGTTACCACTAAGCACTTGCCTGTCTATCAAATACTCTTCTTCTGAGTATATCGTCTAATCTTCAACTATTTCCAGAGATCTTCTATCTCAACTGAATTGAACCAACAAATGTATTTATCTCTAAAAACTTTTAGCATATTTCTTCAGTACTACACTGAGTCATATTCATAACTTTAAAATATAACTTAATGTCTTCTACTCTCCCATTGCTTCCACACATTCCTCTGGACATTGTCCATCAAACTTCCTTTCAAAGATGCTCTCAAAAAAGAAAAAAAAATTAAACATACATATTTTATTGACTGAAATCGATATGGCAAACATCATAGTTGATCTGAAACTTTTAAGTGTTTCATAAATAAGGACTATTTGTAAATGTTAATGACATTAGAAAAACACTGTATACTTCAACTCATTATTTTATGTTATATATTCAGGTAATCGTGTAATCATAGATTTCTATAGTTGGGAGTATTAGAAGCTCAATAGACAAATGAAGAAACTGAGGCTCTGAAAGGTTAAAGGACCTGCGTAGAGTACAGTTTCCTTTAAAGATAACGGAAGACTGACACTGCTTCCCAGGATTGATGTCATTCCATGCTTCTGTATCAGTTCCCAAGGACCGATAGCCAATGGAAATTCATAACTTATTTACCCTGACAACCTCAATATCCCTGGGCTTTGTCACTCATATACAGTTATCATTGAGTAATGAAACCCTTCTTGCTTTTTGCCTGTCCATTGTTGAAAAAAGAAAAGATTGACACACTTTGGTACATCTTGATTTTGGGGGCTTTCTACTGACTTCTGCCCTGATGTATTTTATTGGTAGTTTAAATATCCTGATTCAGCAGTGATATATAGCATCGCTGTTATGGCTATCTTTTAAAAAATGCAAAGCCACATTAGTTAGAGCATGGTGCCCTAAACATGATGTGCCAATCATGTTTCAGCTGTTGTGCAGCCACATCAACACAGCACAGAGTCGGGCCTCAGGAAATTCTTAACATTCTGAAGAGAAATACAAAGATGTGGAAATATTTTTTCTATTTGCTAAG
The DNA here is from genome assembly GCF_052094955.1 of Ictidomys tridecemlineatus. Taxonomy (NCBI): domain Eukaryota; kingdom Metazoa; phylum Chordata; class Mammalia; order Rodentia; family Sciuridae; genus Ictidomys; species Ictidomys tridecemlineatus. Next base: position 81,650,399 of record NC_135481.1, read on the forward strand.
AGTGTTCTACCTTGCTAGTAGTTGTATCAATTCGGAAATTGATTCTAAAACACAGATATACTTAACTTTGCAGTTAAAAGTTTCTCTATACTCATGGGAAGTGATTTGTTTTATTTTTTAAATGATACTGATCTTCCTGCTCTAAAAACTAAAACAACAAAAAAATACTGCATGAGACTAAACCATATGGATGAAACCACATGCTGGAGCAGTACAGGTTGTGGGAAAATATGCCTTCATGATGTCTTCTGCTATCTGTGCTGCTAACTATAACTCTTGCATATATAATTCTATTATACTTTTATAATTCAGGGTTTTGAAAATGCTTTTGAACCACTAATATATTTTCCTGGTTAAAATTCTTTGAGATGTTCTTAACAAGAGTCTTAGATAATGAATTTGGGCAAACTCTGGAACAGTCTTTACAGTATTATCATTCTCATTAATTTTCAGAACTACCCACTGTGTTGAGATGATTGTCATGGGCCTAAGACTTCAATTTGGCTAAATATTTTTGCATATATTTCAACATATAAGTAACTAACAGATGTTTAAATGTTAAGTTCATATGGAAGATATAGTTAAATGTGTTTAATCTTTTGATTTCTTTGCCACACTAATTCTTATTATACTATTTCTTTATGTTTTACACAATTTTCTCTATAATTTGTTCTACAATGGACCAATAATTACAAAATCCCTTAAAAATAAAACAATCCTTTAAATACTTTGGAATTTAAGCCATTTGTGCATAGATAGCAGTTAACATTTCTAGCATCACTACTTTTTAAAGAATACCATAAACAGGAACTCTGACATTTTATTTTATATATAATATGATATACAGCATAAGACTATACTTTTCCTTTTCTTCTTTCCTTGATTTCCTTTTTTAATAGAAAGAGTAGTTTCCATTTATATTCTTATTTGTCTTTAGCAACCTGATATATGATACTGCCCTGACCTGCCAGGGGGGGAAAAATAGACAGGAAACGAAAGCCAATTTTACTTTAAGAGAGTTAATGCAGCACACAGTTCCATACTTTTATCCAGTGTATTCTTTTTTTTCTTTGCCTTTTTTGGTTATCTCTGAAGACTCCTTCTGTTTCTATTGTTTCATCCTTTAGCATTCACATATCAGAGCAATAAGTATTTCATTACTGGTTTATCTGTCCAGAGGCTTGAGAAGCGGTAACAATTAACCCTCCCTTCACAGTGATTGATACAGGCTTTGCTTTCAATTTGTTCCACTACACAGATCATGAAATTCTGAATGCAATCATCCTCATTGACCTACACTTTCAAACACACAGCTACAATGAGACGAAAGTAATTATTAAAAGGAACACAGGACCACTGAGATCTGAAACAAAGTCTTTTAAAAATCTGTTAGATGACCTTCTGGTAAAATTGGCAAATTTTGATGCTCAAGAAAATGATAGCTCTGTGTCCCTGTCTGGAAATATTCGATGCAAGTTGATCAATGTATATTATGGTGATTGCACTGGGTACAATATGTACTTAGAAAATGTATCAAACCATTCTAGAACTGCTACTAATAAACTGTTCACGTTATAGCTTAAATCGCAGAATTTTTTCCCCCAAAGAATATTAAACTTCCTGATTTGCGTAAAAAAGTGAAAAGCTTGACCATAGCAGAGAATCCGGACTGGAAAAGCAACAGTCACTCTCAAGGAAGAGCTGCATACCTGAGCTCCACATTTTCTCTCTCCCCTCCCTTTAGATGAAGATTCATGGTAAGAAATGAATACATTTTTCACAAAGTCTGAAAAATAGCTTCAAATAAATATTAATCTACTGCAATCGATATATATGAGGAATGGAGAGGAGCTGGTAGAAGAGTGGTGACTACAGAACTATATTAAAACAAGGGTTGCAGTTAAAGAAAATCAGGGCGGAAAGCAAGACAGCAGGCCTGAGGCTCTAATCACAGAACAGAGTGATGGAGATGAACCAATACTGCATGGATTAGCAATGAATTATTTTGAACTGTAATCATATGCCTGCATAGAAGAGAGGCAAAAACTAACCATTACTCATAAACTGATCTGCTGATTGAGAGACAGAGAAAGAGAAATTCATATGCTATACTAATTCAGAATAATGAAAACCTGAAGATGTGGTTACACTTCAAGTAACATTTTATTTTTAATGTCTGCTACTTACTACATAATATGGAGTATTTAGAGTATAAACTGTGAAGTGCTTTGATTCAAACAGTATTAAGCCAATCATTTTTGAAAGATCGGGATGTGATATAACTAGTCCTCTCACACCATTCTCTTTTTTGCCCACTAAAACCATTTTTGGATAACTTTGACAACCCCCCCCCATATAAAAAAATCTTTAAAGTATTTAGTTATAAAGGAGAAATAGCACTCAGAGAATTAACTCCTTTTGGAGAATCTGAAAAATTCATATCAAATGAAGATCCAATTGTTAGAACTAATTTTGTTAGGGGAAAAAAAATCAAAACTGCTGGTAGCAAGAGATTCCTGAGATTCTTATGAACAGACTGTTTAAATGAAGAGCACTTTAATCAGTAGAGGAATCCTCACGTTTCTAATGTCTTGCTGTGCATTCTGCAGGTTATAGTAGCAGCTGGTAGAGGTCATATATCTTTTGTGAGCATCCCAAAAAGGCTCACTGCCAGACTGTTAAATTATGAATAAGCAATGAACAAAAGAATGCAGATACGGTGGTGACAAGATAATCCAAGCAAATTTATCTATGACAAATTTCACAGGATTAACAAATTACATTTACACAGAACAATAAAAATGTGCAAAAAAATGATGAGCCTACTTTTCCTTACAGCATTAGGAAAACAAAAAAAAGTCACCAACCCACTGCATATATTTAAATTTAACTCTATCTAAAGTAAGACATTTATAATACATTCAAGATATCTTTGTAACATTTTCACACCTTAGCTAGACACAGACAAACATGGTATATCTGATATACACTTTATATGTAATTTGTGTGGTATGGAATGTATATATGTGTGTATATGGCTTATATATAAACCATATATATCATGTATGAAAACCTTATACAAAACAATCCCATTCATATATATGAATAAAATGCATGTGTTCAGAGTAGATTCTGAGGAATAAATATTTTTATAGGGAAAATGCACCCTCAATCAGTGTAATACATACTATCTACTAAAATATCCTTATGCATTGATGTCTCCATTTTCCTGGACCAGAGAGAGAGAAAGGTTCTGCAACCAATCACTCCATTTAGCCCCACCAAAATATTTCAATCTCTCAGAGTAATGTGCTTCTGAATGAAGTTTAAAACTAGCACCCTCTCCTATAGTGTTACAGCAGAAAGGAAATTTCAGAGATTTGAGGAAGAGGATGTTAATTACAGCTATATTCACATACAAATGACCCTTCATTCAATATTAAATTTTTCTTTATAATAAAATTTTTATGAATCTTTTTACAAATCTCACAAATGAAAAACCTGTAGTCTATCACATGTAATGAGATATTACTGAAATGACCTATGATTTTTTAAAGTAGCCTTAAAATGCTATATGGCACTACATTTCAAAATATGCAAAATAAAGATTTGGTAAGTTTTAATGTTTTATACTAGCTACCCAAGTCAGAGTTCCTTAATTCTGCCATTAGTGTGTTGATGATAATAAAATACTGTAATCAGATGTAATTTCAAGATGATCTGACTGCTGTTTTAAATTTTGTAGCCTTTTTAGTTATACTTTCTATTGACTTTTGTGGGAGGTTTTTAGTAAAACATCTCTTTAAATGAGTTATTACCAATTCATTTTATCGATTTTTATCAAGTTTTTATGTAAAAAATTTGCTGAATGTGGAAGTGAATATCTAATTAAGATACACAAACAAAATATTCAGCCTTTTCAACCACAAATACCCAAACACTGCTTATCTAGTCCTTTCAAGTCCTGAAATTTCTACTAAACTTTATTTAAAGAAGCTATTTGGTTAACTTTACAACCAAAAATGTAAAGATAAACAGGACATGCTTATCTACTACTGCAAATATAGCATACAGTCTGCAATGAGCAGTCATTGGATCAGATGCTACAAAGTTTCCTAAAGAATAATTTTTGTCAAAGAACTGTTACATACCTAATCAAGCCCTTTGGTTCCTGGCATGGAGAAATAAAAATATTACCAAAGACATTCTCTTCTTTAAGATGTCTGATATGTGTATGTATGTTGTGTGCATAGACAAAACAATGACCTACTATTGTGTATTTATGGTGGCCCATTATTAACATGTTATATTTTTAACTAAAGGAGTTAGCATGTGTAAACACCTTAAACTATGCAAAACCCTTAGAAGAATACTTGTGTATTAGCATATAGTGGTATATAAATGCTTGCTGTGTTATTATAATGCCTGATAATTTGGCCAGAGGCCAACTTGTACAATACATTTCAAAAGAATACCCAGAAACACAGCTAGGCACTAAAGTGTGTTATTCAGAAAGTTCTGTGGGACTGTGTCTACCTACTCAATGACAAAACCACTACAAAATAAAAATCCTCAACTGTAGTTTCCAGCAGTATGCTGTGAGGATATGCTATGTGTGCAAGAGGGCCTTGAGTACTCTGTGTGCTATGACCAAAGGTATGTATCTACAGCAAACTGATTCTTCTAAACCATTCAGCTAAAAACCTGCCCTAAAGTACATATCACTGCAGAGCTTGCCCACATAACTATTGGAATGTTACAGGGAGAAGAAAGCATACTTTAAATAATTGATTCCTCCTATAGCTTTATAAACTATGTTTCTGAAGTTCTCCAAACATCCAATGAGGGACCAAAAGAGAGGAAAGATATAGTTCATTATCTACAACTTAACCATTCTTGCCACCATTGGAACTGTCTGTGATTAGCTCAGAAATTTCTGATTCTGGAAAGTCCAAAACTCCAAGTCCCTCCACACTGCTGTCAAGATGCATTTCTACAAAGATGACAGTGCCCAATTCCACATCAGCCATAAATCTGAACTCAATCTCCAACTCTACCTCTTTCCTTGGGAATATTAAGCCTCTTATTTCCTTATCCATATGAGGAGACCAATGAGAAAACTGCTAGGAAGTACAAATACAGGGTGAAACACAGTGTCCAATGAATGATTTTTATTATCCTACACGACCTCTTTTTAAATCCCATCAAAACATCTTTTCTAACATTTGCTATAATTCTACTTATATTTAAATAGCTTCTTTTCACTGTCTTTCCTCCAAGATCTTCTAATCACTCTATTGTTATTAATTACCATATTTTACAAATGGGACACCTGTCCTCCCAGAACACTACATTTTCAGAAGTAAATAAAGATAAAGAACCTTATAGTTTTATGAATCTGTGCTACTCACTCTTAGAAAAAGGGTATTTTATGACAGTATCATGTTTTGCATGTCCAATGTAAGAGCCATTCAATAATCAGAACAACTGCTCTTACAGGGTATATTATTCAGCACTACCCCAAACACAAGTCACTATGGTCCGTGGTAAAGGTCCAATAAATAAAGCTGAATGGAAGAAACAATCAATAATTGCAGTCTAGGGCCAGAAGCGCTGTGGGTCATAGTAACATGGGATTTTCATCTTGCTTCTCATGATTTTGTATACAAGACCACGAGTATTCCAACTAATTCACCAACATGTTTTACAAGTGTACACTGAGGACAACTTCACATGTCTCTTCAATCTTGCCACTGCCCTAGTCATTTCAGATACAGTAGCAGTCACTTCATTCCGACTAAGCCACATCCTATTTATTCACTGTAGTATTACTAATATTACTACAAATTATTCTAACTATGTAAGGTTCTATCAAACTTAATAGTGCAAACATCCTATTCACACTAATGAGGCCCAGCGCAGTAAAACTACCATTCAGTTACAGTTGGTTTATTACACTGCCCAGTGAGGGGAGGAAAAAAAAAAGCCACTATTTACTGTGAAAATACTAACATCATTAAATGGAGATAACTGAACTTTCCTATAGATTCTAGAAGTTTTAACCTAATCATAAGTTTAAATAATTATAAGTTTAAACCAATTATATGCATTCCCTTATTCACAACGTAGAAAAAGCAGCCATATAACCATAGCATGGAGAGGGTGGCTAGTCCTGCTACTCTCATGCGTTCTTGGTTTTCTTTAAATTTAGTAGCATTATGCATAAGAAACGATTACAAGAATTATAAAAAATAAAAATACACTAAGGTTTACACTGGAGTCATTATTAATTACTTTGGGGTCATTTGAAGAAGTTTTTAAGGGAAAACATATGGGAATTATATAGAAGTTTTTGTAATATATTCCCATAAACAAATATGAAGATCTACACCTTAAACAAGATTGAAGCTATTCTTCTAATTCTTGCAAGAGTTGCTTCACAGAAGCCTGTGTGTATGTATGTATGTATGTGTGTGTGTGTGCATGTGTGCGTACGTACATGCATGCACACACATGCACACACACAGTCTTTTGTCATACAGAATCTCACTACAAAACAGGACATCCTGGACAGCAGATCTTGCTTCAAACAGATGTGATTTTAACATGCCAGTAGGCCTCAGACTAAAATCTGGGGCAGGGAAAAAGAGTTGAAGGGATCATAGAAATTCTGGCATGCCTACAAAATAACTCTGTTATAGGGGTAACCATTGTAGAAAACTGCAGGGGAAGATCAAAATTCATATTACTACAACTATCAAATTGTTCTCATTTGTGGATTGTATTTAAAGGGCAATGTAATTCTCTGAATTTATTATTGATAAAGATGTTAAATATATATAACTTTTAATCAAATATGAAAGTTCTATTTTTAAGATCACATATAGACACAAGGATCAAAACTTTACTCATAATAACACTAAGTGCTATAAAGACCTTTTATAACTTTTTCTTCAATCAAATAATGTTGAAATCCAGTTTGCTCATTATATCAAATCCAATCTAGTGACTGGCATATTGTACACTTGGAGTAGTTAAACATTTCTCAATTCATAAATCAGAAAGTAGAAATCTGAAAGGATGCTATGATGTGGGAGGGTCCTACGTAATAAAGGTCATTATAAGTTCTGACTCTGGAGCTATACTATCTAATATCCTCTCTGTTGGAATCTATGATATGCCCATGCATTACAGTTCTTGTTGACAGTCTGTTGCCTTGGAAATATTTCATTATTTCAGTTTTTCCATTTGTAGACCCTTGGCCTTGTGATATGAAGGCCAGCCTATTTCATATTTTCGATTATCATTTAAGCAATCTTGTGGAGCTATTTATATATATATAAGCAAGTGTTAGGCAACGCATATCATCATTTATCACTGTTTAAGCTTATACTGTAGAAAGAAATACCTCCAAAAAAGTCTCCACCACCACCTTTCACTTTCAGCCAAAACCATGTGCTAGTGAAATATGCTTTGCAAACCAGCATGGGCACATCACATGCTTGACACTTCTCTCTAATTTTCTTGGTTATATATCCACACAGTGGAACAACTCTGTGGCAGTGCTATATAATTTGCAGCCCACTGGAGTTTAAAGAAAATCAAACAAGTTTACACAAACAAGGTTTTTAACTTGTTCTTTCAGGTTCTACCCCATTTGGTGTATGTATAATTCAGAGAAATTTCAGGAATACTAAATAGTATCCAAAGACATTATCAAGAATGAGCTTCTTTGTAAACATTATAAGGAAATGATTTTTTGGACTGCATTATTATATGCAGGCCATGCACTTCATAAATAAACAAGACAATTCAACAAGTTACATTTTTTCTCTATAAGTTTTGAATATGGGTATATTTGAAAAGTAGTAAATAATCAAGTGCCCATAAACACCTTTGCGAAATCAAAGGTTTGGAAACCACTTTTTAAATAAATGGGAAGATACAATTTAAAATATATCCACAGAAAGTCATCTTTTATAAACATATCTGTGGTTTCACTGTGGTTGCAAAGAATATTAACTAGCAAGTTCTAGGCACAAAGTGCAAACATAGGTGAAATGACTCTACTTAGTTGAAGAAAATACTATGAAAAACAACCCCCTCCTGAACAAACCATCTGACTTCCCATTTCTCATTACAAAGCCAAATCAACTTACATGTGTAATGTTTATACTTAAAGGCTAAGAGCGTTTAAAATCCTGATAACAAAGTAAACCCTTGGGACATAAAACAACTATTTGGATAATGGACCAAGTTTGTGGTTATTACTGTTTGTAACAGTTTAGAACCCTTTCTTCCTCTCCTCTATAATGTTCCTTCTATACTCTACCCCCTTATTACTCCTCCCTCTCCCCATAGGTTAAACTTTTTCAGATCCAACCTTTAAAATGACAGCATCCAAGCTGAACAAGAAGATGCTATTAAAGGGCATTAAATTAAATACAGTATATCCTCCTACAACTTCAATCAGAATTTCAGACCAAGTGTTATTTAGTTCAGCTCTCAAGTGGAGCAGAATAACAAATCGCACACTTTGATTTACCTTCTTCGAATGCCAAATGGAGACAGGTGATAAAGAACGCACTCATGCACAGGCTATGAAGTTTCCCCTAGAAATTAATTCTATCTTCGAGATTCCTATCTCAGAGAAATTCCCAAAATGGCACACAAATAGGCCTCTGCTAGAGAGATTACTGGGGCCATCCCAGTAAATACATTTACTACCAACACAACTGGGAAAGGAGGAAAGAGGAAAAGAAGGAAGAGAGGCTGGGAGGAAGAAAGAGGGAAAGGGGAAAGGAAATCCATTTTAACCTTCTGATTTCAAAAAGTATTCACTATCATGTTAACGTAATTATCAAAAGCCTTGCAGGATGCCCTTAGAAATAATTTTTCTACCTATAAGAATAAAGTATTTATTATGTGAATTCTTCCTGAAACACTAATACTTAAGGATAAAATGTTTGTTATTAGCTATCATAAGATGTCAGATCTGGGATTAATCGTTAATGTGTACAGCATTTAACATCTTTAATTATCTAGAGTTTAGAATTAGTCAATTATGTATCTTCTTAAAAATATTTCCTTAATCCTGATAATTTTGCTGTCCCTATTATATGAAAAAAAACAAGCAATAATACAATAGAAGCTTTTTACAGCCTGAGTGTCTCCCTATTTTTTCTCGATGTATGTTGTATCAAAACCTATGTTGCATCAAAAATAAAACTGCCTGTTATAGTTAAATTCTTCAATTAAACACTTCCCTCGGCCTCTTTTCAAATTTCCCTAAGCCTGTGAGGAAAGTAAATGTCCATGCTTGGGGGATCCGGGTGCATTTCCCTGGCTGTATTTGTTTTCCTTATGAATCAGTGGGTAACATTTCATTGAGCCTTTCCTCTTCGGAAACAGAGATATTCACTTTGCTCAAGCCGATATGCTATATGCAATTAATGTCATTAACGCTGTCAATTAATAGCAAATAGGATTCCAAACAAAGTAGGCTAGGTGGACAGCAGGAGGGGAAACTACGTTGGGGGTGGGGGGGCGGGGTGCTTAGTTACTCTAACAATGCTGTTCACGTAGGACGATTAGAGAGATTTTGAACACAAACTCCTTTTCCCTTTGGCTCTACTAGTTTAAGTAACTTCAAACAGACAGGCTCGACTGAGCCCCTTGCCTGGATATGCAATTCTCACCAGGAACTTTTTAAAACACAGATCCCCAAACAGTAACTAACGGGGCATAGATGCTCCAACTGCTGGCACATTTTGGATCTCGCTGTTTGTTTGCTTATTTGGATTTCAGGGGTTTCTTCTTATTTATTTACTTTTTTCTGGGAGGGGACGGAGACGAGGGAAGGATGAGAGCAGAGGGCAGAGCAAGAGACCCACAAGTTGCCAGGGCTGAGGGCGCAGCCCGGGCGGCGGGGAGGCGGCAGCGCGCCTCGCTCCGCCCGGCCCGGCCTAGCTGCTCCGAGCGGAGACGGCCCCTCCGCGACACATTCCGGGCCTGGCGCGAGCTCAGCGCTCCCCGCCCCCGGCCTCCTCCTCCTCCTCTTCTCCTCCTCCTCCCCCTTCTTGCCTGCCTTCCCTCCCCCTCCCCAGCCTCATTCCCTTCCTAGAGAGCAGCTGCCAAGGGACCTGCGGCGGCCCCGGGGATCCCCCGGCCCCCCACCCTCACCGCTGCTTCCCGTCACACAGCAGCGCCTTCTCTTTTTTGTTTCTCTTTTTCTTTTGCCCATTTTCTTTTTCTTTCTTTTCTTTTTTTTTTTCATTTTCTTTTTTCTTTTTCTTTTTTTTTTTTTTTCAGCGAGTCACTCTATTCGCCGAGCCGAGGAGGTGCGACTGCTCCGAGAGCCTGGCGCCGCTGCCGCCACCGCCAGAGCCCGCTCGCTGCCGCAGCCGCCGCCGGGCGGACAATGCGCGCGGGGACCGCGGGCGAGCGCTTAGCCGCAAGCCCCCAGACGAGGTCCCCGCGGGCTCGCGGCCCAGGAGGCGGGCTGCGGAGCGGGCCCCGCCACCTCGGCGGCGGCGGCGGCGGCGGAGGCGGCGGCGGCGGGAGCAGCGGCCCCGGCGGCAGGTTCAATAAACAGAAAAGTGTTACCGTTCTCGCCTGGAAGGATCCTGCTGAAAGCTGGGCTTGGTGGGCGCCATCTTCCTGCTATTTTTTTTCCTCTCTTACTTTTTGCCTCTCTCCCCCCTCCCGGGGTGGGGGGCGTGGGGAGGGCGGGGGGTGTGCGTGTGCGTGGGGTGGCGGGAGTGAGTGCGGGCGTGCGCGGCGCTCAGCTGCTGCCCGGCGGGCGGCGGCCGTGGCCGTGGCCGTGGCCGCGGCGGCGGCGGCGGCGGCGGCGGCGGCGGCGGCCGTGCTGCTGAGGCAGGGCAGCTACGGAAAAGTAGTGGGGCCGGAGCCTCGCCGGCGGCCGGCCGTCCCCTCGCGCCACCGGTGCTCCCAGCCGCAGGTCGCCGCCTCCTCCGCCGCCTGCGCCTTCTCCTCCCCCTGCTCGCCCGGCGCCGCCGTCCATGCGCCGCAGAGCGCCCGCGGCCCGGGCCGCTCCGGCTCCCGAGACATGCCCAGCTCGGAGACAGGCGACCGGTGGAGGCGGCGGAGGAGGAGGGGGAGGTGGCGGCGGGGGGAGGCGGCCGCGCGGCCCCGCGGGCTGCCCGGCCCAGGGCCCCGCCGCCTCCGGGTTCTCACCCTAGTGCGCCGCCACACACACACACACACACACACACACACACACGCACACACACCCACAGTCACCCCACCACCACCACCCAGAGCTGGCCGGGTGACAGGTGGGGCACACACTCTCCCGGCGGGGGGCGGCCGGGGCCTAGGCTGGGAGGGACAGGGAGGGGGAGGACACGCAGGGGGTTCCCAGCTTGACCGCTGTGAAAGTATTTCTGGGCATTTTCCAGCTGCTTTGCTCCAGAGCGCTCTCTCGCACGCAGACACACACACCCCTTTCTCTCTCTCTCTCTCTCTCTCTCTCTCTCTCTCTCTCTCTCTCTCTCTCTCTCTCTCTCTCTCTCTCTCTCTTAGGGGGACTGGAAAGCTCGGCTGCTGGCGCAACAACGCCACTCAGTTGCAGTTTCAAACACTTCCCTTCTCTGGAGTATCGCAGCCAGGAGGAAGGAAAGAAAGACGAGAACTGGGAGGCCACGGGAGTGAGCTGGGGCAGGACAGGGTCCCGGGCGCACCTTTGGAAGCAGCGGGAATAAACATGGGGCAGGGATTTGGGCTTGTGCTGGCCCGGGCTAGCGGCCGGGATAGTCCTGTGGGCCCGCGCAGCTGCAACACAGGCACCTAGTGGCTCTGGCGTTTTCAACAGAGTCCCCAAAGCCAGAGTATCTGCATTATTCAAGCACGTACAAATATGCAGACCCCAGGCTTTACAGGTGAATCCCCAGTGGTTAAAACGCAATTACATAAAACGCTTTTCCCGACTCAGGTCCCAGTACCTGAGACCAGACTGCTTGCCTCTGGGGATCTAACCGGGCCGCCTCCCCATTTTACAGCTCAGGAAGGCCTAGAGAAAGAGCGACTCAGTGAATGGTCCAGCGCTGGAATCCTGTTACCTGGGTAGACCCTGGTCAGTGCGTTTTCTCCGCTAAGCCACTCTGCAGCAGGAGAGCAGTTTTCGACGCAGAGACTTGGGTCAGTCACATGTCAACCAGGCATAAAGAAAGGACTCCCAAAGCTTTTCCACTTTTAATGAATGAAAGAGCCTGATAGAAAACACCAGTCCTATGCGAGGTTTTGCATTTTGCTTTTTAAACTTTAGGAATAATAAATAAAAGACCTGAAAAGGAGGCCCCTGTGATCCTACCATTCAGTGAAGTAGGGCTGGAACTTGGAAACTTCCATCTAAAGCATAAGTGTTTTTCGGGGGGCAGAGGTGTTTAATTTGCATGATGATGTTTGAGTTCTCTTTGGAGTATACTCTACAGGTAGGAGAAAATGAGAATGATTGAGAAATGAACTGGAATAGAGACTGTTGTCTACAAGATACAAAGTGACTGGTAGAGAAGGGGGAAAGTTGCCAGTTGGAAGCTCTGGCTCCAGGACAGCCGTCTAGGGCATTTCTGCCCCAAGAAGACAAATGAGAGAAGCTTGTGTTCTCCCAACAAGCAGACTCCTTTGCATGAAAACGCCCCACTCCTGTCACTCTCTTATAGACTCCTCAAAAGTACTTAAAATATTTTTAGGGTGTGTGAAATGATGTGTCACCATTCACTTTATCATACACATCCAAGTCTGGAGGTAGTAACTAAGTCTGACCCTCAGAGTTCCTGAAGCCTGACAGATAGTTGGTGGCCCACAATGCTGGCTCAGACCTTACCTCAAATACCTGCCAATAATCTTCTTGCCCCACATGACTCACTCGTCTGCCCCAAATTTAACTAAAATTAAAGACAGTAACAGGTGTCATCATATCTGAGTAACACCACCAAAGAAAGCTACATTTTTTTACATCATCTTCCCTTCTGTCAATATAAGAAAACATAAAAAGGGAGGGAGGGAATAATACATCTAAAAAGCTAGAGTTTAGAGGTGATTATTTTTTATTTTTAGAACTACAGTGGGACTCAAATGTTTGACAAGAAGCCCAAATTCAAAGACAAAAAGGTGGAGGGCTCCAGAGCAGTATGGAGATGGCAGGGACCATGGGGAACTGCCACTGGATGCTTCTTACTTGAAGAAAAAAAAAAATGCCCCAAGATAATCTTTTTTAAGGACAACACCAACACTCAGAGCAAACCTAAAGGCTAAAAATTCATAACTGCCCCCTATGCCCAATTTTATATCTTTTAGTTTAGCTCAAGTTCCCCCAGAGGTCCCTGAAATCTTCTAAAGGCCATCTGACATTTCTGACCCTTGACTCCCTACTTCACAAACCACACTATTGTGACTATTGCCTGCACTTCCTAGTTAAAGTGATCACCAAATTCTATTGTCATTTAAATGTTTTATAAATGACAAAAAATACCTGATCATGAAAAGGAAAAATCTAATTCTTTTCCAGTCCTTCATGTTTGAAAGACTCCCACATCTTTTGTATTAAAGGTTCTTGTCATCACTGAAGTAAAACAGGGCTAAAATAATTTAAGTCAAAAATCACCTTGTCAAGGAATAAGCCCCTTTTTGAAATATTTTTAAGATTCCTTTTAAAACTTCTGACAATAAGCAGAGCATATAATGAAGCCTTCTTTAGAATATTTGCATTACTGGGCATGAACTTGGAAAACACTCAATGTGTTATGCAAAATCTGCTCTGGTCACTGGGCCCTTGGTTAGAAGGCACAAAATATGGCAATGATAGATTATCTTAACCTTTTCAGTTTAAATACTGTTGGTTCAAATCAAAGGTTCTCAAATCAATGAAGTTTCAAATACAAGGTAAAAATAGGAACTGTTATTTGAATTATGCATTGTGTATATTTTAAGTTAAATGCCATTGGCAAATCTCTCAGATGTTTAATCGTGTGCAATCTGGGAAACACAAATATTTAATTTCACACTTTCATGTGCTCTTTTTTCTTCCATCTTCAGTAAAATTGAACCCCACAAATGGAGAGCTTACTTTTCTTATTACATTGTTAGTTTTTCTCAGCGCATTTTTATGGATTACATTTTCAATAAAATTTTGAACCATCCAAAGTTGTCCTTATGGAAAAACTTTAGAGTTCTAGGGCTGGTGGTGGAGGTCATTTTTTTTCTCTCTCTCTCTCTCTCTCTCTCTCTTTCTAATTGAATCAAAGAATGTTTACTATCTCAATGTCACATCCATATTTTTTAAAATCTACCAATATGTTTAACAGAAATGCAAACAAGTATTACTTTAAAACTTCCATCCAACCACCTAGCCTAACTTTGTAAAATTAGTTTCCTAAATTGTATCTCGGAATTTTATCCATTTGCATTATAATGCATTTAAGATGAATACTTAACAGCGCCGAAGAGTCTCGGATTTCATGCTGTATTTCCCTGTAGTAACAGGTGACATGATAACACTATTATGTAGAAATGCAAGTCTACCGCTACACGTGAAAATCGGTCCCATTCTGTTTGGAAACAAATGATCAATCAGCCTCCGGTGATCAATTGCCCTCCTGGTTGATGGTCAGCGCCGATCCGCACCCGGCAAAGGCATTGAGAAAATTCTGCTGGAAGGGGAACAAGGATCCCAAACTTTGCAAAAGCACCTTGTGCGGCGTCTCAGACTTCGCTGCAACTCCTTCGCTACTCGGGACTGAGGTTCTAGGTTGGGGGCTAGACAGAGGGCAAAGGATGATTTCACTTCGCCAGTGCACTGGAGTGCTTTTCAGTTCGGACTGTGATTTTTTTTTTTTTTCCTTCCTTCTCTATAGAACGAGAAGAAGGCAAAGTGAGCCCTGGTGGTGTGCATGTGTGTTGTAAGGCACAAAACAGGAGCAAAGTGAGTCCCACCCCAGCACCCCGGGGCGGGGGCACTATCCCAGCTCAGGCGGGACTACTCACCGCTGCTGGTAGGATGTGATGCCCTGGACGTTCTGCGGGGTACCGTTGGCGGCGGCGCCGGCCCTCCCCATGCCCGCGCCGGCCGGCACCCCTGCGGCCGCCCCGCCGGCCGCCGCGGCCGTCACCTGCACGCTGAAATCCGGAAAAATTCGGATCATCGCCGCGACTTCGGACCCCGGGTGCTACGACTCTGGGCTGGGGCTGGCGGGGGTTCGGGCTTGGGCTCGGGCGGCGGCGGCAGCAGCAGCGCGAGCAGCGGCGGCGGCAGCAGCGGAGCCAGGCACCAGCCTGCAATCCCATTAGTGAGCCGCGGCCACTGTGCGCGGCGGAGAGGCGCTTTGATGTGCGCGTAGCGGACTGGGGGGGCCTCGAGCTCGAGGAGGAGGTGCGGGGGGCGTGCGAGGGACTTGCAAACAGCAAAACGTGTCAGGGTGGGGCCTTTTTCCCTTTTGGGGGGCAGTGGTGCTCCCCCCTCTTTCCAGGATGTTGCTCTCACTGGCTGCTCAGGCTGCGCCGCGCGAGCCCAGCTGAGGGAAGAAGGGGAGGGGGTAGCGGAGGAAGGATGCACCGGGAGGCTTGGCTAGGACTTGGCCGGTGCAAGGGAATGACGGGCAGTGGAGAGTGCATTTCTTTCCCGCCCCTCTACACACACACACACAGACACACACACACACACACACACACACACACACACACACACACTCGCCGCGCACTTCCGACCCAAAGTGCTAGACTGAGGCGCGCTCTCTCCCTCCTTTCTCTAGAGAAATAGCCACCATCCAGGCAGGCTCGCGCCTCCAGTGGCTTCCAGCAACCTGGACTCCAGCCTGCATGTGTAGGAATGGGGGCGCAGAGCCTCCCCTCCTAGCCCGGGCCGCTCTTTGCCAGTCTTCTGCACACTATGCAGCGCAAGCCTTGCCAGGCGCAAGTTGGGCTCCTGGAGAACTTGATACTTATCAGGGAGAGATGGTGTGCGAAGGTGGAGGGAAAAGAAGCCGCTTTTGTGCAATGAAGAGTTTGTTCCCTTTATAAGAAAGGACTCTTCCCGCTTCTAGTGGGCGGGCGGGTTGATTCTGGGCAAACTCGTGAGGTGGGTACTGTAGGACCTGCTAGCGGGATCGGAGAGTGCTCTGATGACCCACCTCCACAGGCCCCCTTCCACCGATGAAACGAATAAATTAGCAGCCACAACTGCGAAGAACTCTGCAAATTCCAACCACCGGGGAAACAAAAAGAGAAAGCACGTGCATTTATTTCCTCGCGTCTCACAGTTACTTCTCCACATTGTTGCAGCAATCCTTAGGCGATGAGGAGGGATTCTTTATGGGTTGGGTACTCCTTCTTAAGTGATAACTTGCACTCCTTTCACCCGGCTAAGGGATGTGACGGTGGGAGTTTATCATTTCTTCCACCACCCCCCCCACACCCGCCCGGCCTTGGACCCCTGTTGCCCCACTTCCTCCTCTTTCTTCCGGCTAGAGAGCGGGAGCGAAGTTGCAAGCAGTGGGCGCAGCCCCTAAGGGATGCAAGGCTCAGGCGTCCTACCCCTTGCGCTCCCACACTCCCTGCCTGGTTTTGCTATTGCTGCCGGTGGTTTCCCCTTCTCCTACTCTTCTCCTTTCCACTCCCCGCACGCCAAAGCCCCGGCACCACAGCCTGGGGAGGAGTGGTCGCCGCACCCTCAGCTCAAACCCAAGTTGGGCTCAGCGAAGCGTGGTGACCGCTGCCGCGCCGCCCGGGCCCTCGGCCAATAGCGCCTCGCCAGGCGAGACACCTGCTTAACCCTTTGAGCCTGGGGCGCAGCCGGCCCGCCGGGGGCCAGAGGGGCAGAAGGGATTGGCCTGAAGTCGCCAAGCCACAGAGTAGCAGAGGCCGCTCAGCCCAGCGTCTCCGCACACGGTCAAGGGGCCAGGAGTCTGCCCTTGCTGCACACTCAGGCGTCCCCTCCCACCCTGATGGCTCTGGAAAAGAGCCAAGCAGCACAAAGGCGAGTCCTCGCCCCAGTGGCGTCCCATGCCTGCCAGGGCAACCTCTGAGCTTCCCTAACCCAAGTCAGTTTCCGGAGGAGCCTCCCGCGCCCAGCAGCCACAAGGAGACAGAGGGAGGGAGCCTCAGCTCTCGCTGGCCGGGCCCACGGCGCAGCTGCGTTTCCATTTTCCTCTCAAAGAAAATGCTTTGGACGGCAGATAATACCAGGAGATATGAAACTGCTTCGTCCCCCACGTGTTGCACGTAAAAAGAATCGTAATGAGCATCTGTGTCTTGTGCGGAGGATCCCACGAGTTAGTTGAAGACCTGAGCGAGGTCCTGACTCCCTCCTTAGGGTCATTTTTCTAGCTTAACCGGGATACTTGTTGAGAAGCCAAACGCGGGGTTCTTGGAGCCCGGGTTGGGACCGTGGGGGGCGGGGCGAGGTGGGTGGAAAGCCGCCTTGAAAGGATCATAAAAGTGAGTCGTGGTCCCACGCGGAGCACGCAACGACTAGGTGTCGCGGGCTGACTTGGATCTCTGCGCTCTCGCCCCACCGCCTCTCATCCTCAGGGCTGGATCCGAAGAAATTTCAAATAACACTCTTCAGCCCTGGGAAGGCTTTCCAGTTGAAAGAAATGGAGTTCATGCCCATTCTAGGCAGGTATCATAGGCCAAAGGAAGCCTAGTAAATGCCTGATGAATGAAGCTAAAAACTAACTCATATGTGAGCTTTCTATAAAATACCATTTGTCTGAATTATTAGCCCATTTCTGGGGTGGTGCTGTGCCTGCCACTGATGTCTACACCAACCACTTGATGGAGGGCTTCCAGCAAGTGGCTCCTGCCTCCTTGTGACTCCATTACTGTCATATACTATTTCAGGCCAGATCCTGTTGATCCAGAGGCAGCTAAAATGTGCCAAGTGAGGGGAAAAGGGAGAGAAAACTCTCCTTGGCCAAAAGAGCAGAATTTTTATAACTTTGGTTTCCCTTTTAAAGTCTTTCTACAAATCAACAGTAAGATAGATTTATGAATAAAGAATATCACTTCTTTAATTGTTTCAATCCAACACTATAACTAGAAGAAGCCAGTAATTACATTTTATTACTACATATTTTACATAATAGTTGGTCAGCAAATGGGTGATCCTGTTTCCCTTCCCATTTGGAGGGTAATTTTTACCTGGAAAACCAAAGGACAAAATTGTCCCATTAGAAAGAAAATGTGAGATTTGCTGTTGGACATTTATTTACAATGAAGCCTCTTCAATTATACTATTAAAGAGTTAAATGAGCACATTCAACATCAAAGTTCTAAGCTTTCAATTATCCATTTTTAAAGGAATTGATAGGACTCCTACTCTCAGAATCCTTCTTTCCTAAAACAGAAACACACAATATACTTAAAGAAGACTTGCACTATAGTTTACCTTAGAATGCATATGTAAGTCTGTTGTAGTATGCAGAAGAAACAAATTCCTTATTGGAAATGCTTATCTCCATGTTCATTTAGGACCTTAAGCAAAATATACGTTTATTCTCTCATTAGTAATTCAGATTCATTACTCTCTTTCTTCAGTTAAAATCTTTACATGCTGGCAGCTGTTTTGAAATATTTTGAAAGTTGCTTTGGCGTTCACCCAACAAAAGGGCTCCAGTTAACACTGAACTGTATACTTTCTCATTATATATCCTCCCCCACCCAAATCTACATATTAGTGTATGTAGACACATAGATAAGAACTGTATGTTTTAACCCTGAATATATACATATGATATGCACAGCTATCACAATCACAGATTTACATTTTTAGCCTTGTACAACTGTGCCTAATGTCCATATGAATAAAATACTTATTCTGGAGAAATTTATTTCCATTTACTTACATGCTTTGATTCTGAATTTTTACTATTTGCTGTCAGAAACTGTCAATGATAGGTTAGGAGAGAAGGAGGCTACAAAGCTTGATTATATCTATTTTTTGTTTTACTTTGGTTATATATTTATAAAATATAAAATAATATACAGAGATTAGGATAAGATAAGGCAAAACAGGAAATAAATGGCATAAAAATCCAATATGCAATGAATAAAGGTAAGAAATGCTTTGCTCAGAAATGTTGGATGTTTTTATAGAAGTGATTATGTTACAATTAGAGATTTTTTTTCTATAAAGAAACTTACATGATAATGTGCACCAATCTGGCGACCACTTTAGTAAGAGCCATGAGCTAGTATTACGGTCCCACCATACCATTTGAAGGAGATTTTACATTCTGTAGAGGGGTTAAATATTTGATTTAACCAATTTTCCATCTCCACTCCTCAATCCAAATTGAATTCAAGCTCTTCCTGCTAAATTTTCCATGCTATTAATATATTCTCCAATCCATTTAAAAGAAAAACAATAATGTCAGGGAAGGGAAGAATAACATAAACTTAGCAATATAGCCTTTCTCAAATGATCTAGCAGGAAAACTAAAAGAATATTCAATGAATCATTATTTATAATATATGCATGACCATATATAATATATAAGAAAAGTTCTGAGGATTTTTTCATCTTAATACTACATGTATCAAGCACTAAAATAAACTATTTTGCCAAACTAATTCTCAGAGGACTTTATAAATATATAGCTAGGAAAAAAAAGACATTTGGTTAGAAGAAAATCTTTTAGCTACTTTTTTAAAAATTCAGAGGCAGGCAGTAGGGGAGGAAGAATTGTTTAGAAAAATTAGTGTGATGGGGGAAAGTTCTCAGAAATCCATATTTTTTTTCCTTAAAATATTCACACATTATGGCACATATTATTCCAAAGCACATACAAGTCAATAGAATCTAAGATAAACTTAAAAATAAAATAACAGAATACACTCAACATATTTAATAGATGAATTTGACTTTAAGCAACAATCTTTTGCTTTTGTTTAATTCCTTGTGGTACGGTATTTTATTTTGAAGTTGAAATAGTTCTAATTTTTAAGGAAATAGTTTTAAATCTACCTGTGATTATAAAGAAGTCCCAATTGCTGGTTCTAGTTTTGTTTCTTCTATTACCATCAGCATAATTGGAACTTGCATGGAACCTCTACTTGCCCCACAGATTCAGCAACCCATGGTAGTTTTTGTTTCAGTGAATATTATATACAGTATTAACTTAAACTCTTGTTCCTATTTGACTTAACTGCTCCAGGTAAGCATTCATATAACCAATGAACTCCTTCTTCACTGAAGTTTCTCATTGATTGTAAAATTATTAATTCAGTAACTGATTGATTGAAGGAGTAGTTAATTGCTTTGGATTGAAATTTTCTTCCAAAATGAAAACAACCATACTAGATGAGTTTTTACATGAATTTTTCATTTTCAGAAGGGTAGGATATTGTATAAAGCTAATCACACAGAAAATCAAACGAGTAGTTTTATTAAGCTCCATGCTGAGTCAACCATTCTGTTTTTATTAAACTGTTATGTCCCTTCACCTAGAGGGATTGTTCTCAGACTTCACCATGCATCAGAATTACAAAAAAAAAGAGCTTATCAAAACACAAATTTCTGGGCCTTACTTCCATAGGACCTTATTCCATAAATCTGGGGCCGGGCAATCATTTTCATTT
The DNA here is from genome assembly GCF_052094955.1 of Ictidomys tridecemlineatus. NCBI lineage: Eukaryota > Metazoa > Chordata > Mammalia > Rodentia > Sciuridae > Ictidomys > Ictidomys tridecemlineatus. The sequence continues at coordinate 81,670,994 of NC_135481.1, forward strand.
CTAACATGTTCCTGGGTTGTGTTAATACAGTTAGCTCAGGTACCTTATTTGACAACCACTGACCTAGTGTGTTTATAACAGAAGATCCTGACTTTGATACACATTGAGTGGTCAAGGACAAGTTATTTAAGCTTTCTTGGCTTCAGCAACCTGATATTAATTAATTAACTAATTAATTTTTAAAGATATTTTTAATTTTTTTTAGTTGTAGAAGGACACAATACCTTTATTTTATTTATTTTTATGTGGTGTTGAGGGTCAAACCCTGTGCTTCACACAAGCTAGGTGAGCACTCTACCACAGAGCCACAACCCCAGCCCCTGGTATTAAGTTAGTCCAGGAAAAATGAACTTGTCCTATGTGTAAGAATTCATACATAGTTCCTTTCTTTAAGGATCCAAGAGTTTATAAGCAGACATGTAAGGAAACTAACAACAATTATCCCAAGTGCAACAATTAATTTGTGTAAAAAACACAAAAGTGGCATTGGGGTAGGGAAGCTAAAGAAAATGAGAAGTAGTAGTAAAACACAGCCAAGTGCACAGGGTGAGAATCCTGCACTCTGGCTTGTATATGGTTCTACCATATATATAAGCTGAGTGACTCCAATTTATTTACTTTCTCTAAGTCCCAGTTCTTTTATTTGTGAAATTAGTAAGACAGTTCTCAAAGGATTGTTGTAAGAATTAATTGCTATGAAGTGTGCTAAGTGCTTAGTAAGTTAGTAAGTGCTTGACCCATGTTAATTATTCAATGAATGGTGGTCATTCCCATCAGAGCAATTTCTATGTTCTCTTGAGGTCTCTTGGGTGGAGATGGAAAATTATTTGATTACCTAGATAAGTTATGAAATATCTTTGCATTATATTGATAAATGTTGACAAGCCTAAACAATTCTTTATTCTAAGCTGTATAACTACACACCTAAAATCAAAGTAAAGAAAGACACCAGGTAAAATTACTGCAAGTGCTCCAGAAAGTTAGGAGTACTTTTCTGGAGATTTCAAGTTCTGCTTCACACAAAGGGCAGTAAACTTCTGACATCAATCATGTATAGGAAGTGTAGAGGCATAAAATAAAAGAGTTTCAAAAAATGTAAATTCTGATATCAGATCCCTCCTGTATTGGCAATTATTGGAAACAAGGTTTCTTGCATTTTTTTTGTGAATCTTTTAAATCAATGAGAGTAAGGATAACTGATTTTTCATTAAAGTATCATTTGATGCAGTGAATCACAAACATTTTTGTCTCCAAGTCATCTTTTAAAAACATTATTTGAGCCACTAAAAATGGATTATTTATATCACATTTATAAATATTTACTCTATTCAAAGTTAAGACATATATGTAAGAACTCTTTGTTAGTCCATTTAAAAATGACCAATTTTTCTCAGTACCACTTGTTGAAGGGGCTATCTTTTCTCCAATGCATGTTTTTGGCACCTTTGTCTAATATAAGATAATTATAATTTTGTGGGTTAGTCTCTGTGTCCTCTATTCTGTACCATTGATCTAACAGTCTGTTTTGTGCCAATACCATGCTGTTTTTGTTACTATTGCTCTGTAGTATAGTTTAAATTCTGGTAGAGTGATGCCACCTGCTTCACTCTTCCTGCTAAGGATAGCTTTAGCTATTCTGGGTCTCTTATTTTCCTGATGAATTTCATGATTGCTTTTTCTATTTCTATGAGGAATGCCATTGGGATTTTGATCGGAATTCCATTAAATCTGTATAGTGCTTTTGGAAGTATGGTCATTTTTATAATATTAATTCTGTCTATCCAAGAGCAAGGTAGATCTTTCCATCTTCTAAGGTCTTCTTTGATTTCTTTCTTTAGGATTCTGTAGTTTTCATTGTATAGATCTTTAACCTCTTTCATTAAGTTGATTCCAAAGTATTTTATTCATTTATTTATTTATTTTAGGTTATTGTAAATGGGGTAGTTTTCCTCATTTCATTCTCAGATGATTTGTCACTGATATACAGAAATGCCTTTGATTTATGGGTATTGATTTTATATCCTGTTACTTTGCTGAATTCATTTACTAGTTCTAGAAGTTTTCTGGTGGAGCTTTTTGGGACTTCTAGGTATAGGATCATATTATCAGCAAATAGTGTTAATTTAAGTTCTTCTTTTCCTATACATATTCCTTTAATTTCTTTCATCTGTCTAATTTCTCTGGCCAGTGTTTCAAGAACTATGTTGAATAGAAGTGCTGAAATAGGGCATCCTTGACTTGTTCCAGTTTTTAGAGGGAATGTGTTTTAATTTTTCTCCATTTAGAATGATGTTGGCCTGAGCTTAGCATAGATAATCTTTATGATGTTGAGATATGTTCCTGTTATCTCTAGTTTTTCTAAACTGGAAATCCATATGCAACAAAATGAAATTAAATCCCTATCTCTCACCATGCACAAAACTCGAAGTGGATCAAGGACTTAGGAATTAAAGCAGAGATTCTGCATCTAATAGAAGAAAAAGTAGACCCTAATCTTCATCATGTGGGATTAGGCCCAAACTTCTGTAATAAGACTCCTATAGTGCAAGAATTAATACCAAGAATCAATAAATGGGATGAGTTCAAACTAAAAGTTTCTTCTCAGCAAAAGAAACAATCTGTGAGGTGAACAGAAAGCCTACATCCTGGGGGCAAATTTTTACCCCTCACACATCAGATAGAGCACTAATCTCTAGGTATATAAAGAACTCAAAAATCTAAGCACCAAAAAATACAAATAACCCAATCAATAAATGGGCCAGGGACCTGAATGGACACTTCTCAGAAGATATACAATCAATCAAATATATGAAAAAATGTTAATCATCTCTAGCAATTAGAGAAATGCAAATCAAAACTGTTCTAAGATATCATCTCACTCCAGTCAGAATGGCAGCTATTATGAAGATAAACAACAATAAGTGTTGGTGAGGATGTGGGGGAAAAGGCAAACGCTGCTTGTGGGACTGCAAATTGTTGCAGCCATTATGGAAAGCTTTATGGAGATTCCTTGGAAAATTTGTAATGGAACCACCATTTGACCCAGCTATCCCTCTCCTTGGTGTATACCCAACAGACTTAAAAACAGCATACTACAGGAGCACAGCCATATCAATGTTTATAGCAGCACAATTCACAATAGCTAAACTGTGGAGCCAACCTAGATGCCCTTCAGTAGATGAATAGATTTTTTAAAAAGTGGCATATATACACAATGGAATTTTACTCAACAATAAAAGAGAATAAAATCATGGCATTTTGTAGGTAAATGAATGTCACTGGAGAAGATAATGCTAAGTGAAGTTAGCCAATCCCCAAAAAACAAATGGCGAGTGTTTTTTCTGATATAAGGTGACTGACTCAAAGGGGGGTAGGGAGGGGAGCATGGGAGTAATAGACAAACTCTAGATAGGGCAGAGGGGTGGGAGGGGAAAGAAGGGGGCAGGGGGTTAGCAATGATAGTGGAATGTGATGGACATCATTATCCAAAGTACAGGTATGAAGACATGAATTGGTGTCAACATAATTTCTATACAACCAGAGATATAAAAAATTGTGCTGTATGTGTGTAATAAGAATTATAATGCATTCTGCTATCATTTATTTTTTTAAAAAATCAATAAAAAAGAAATAAAAATAAAAAATAAAAATGACCAATAAAATTCATTATATAACATCAATAATGTTTTAATAACTATTAATTAATTTTATTCAAAAAAATAGAAGAGAAATATTGTTTCTTTTTTTTTTTTGGTTCTCTTCAATATAGCTTAGAAGACAATCAGATTCTTCTATCTCTTCTGCCTTCAATCTGTTATGAAGTTAGGAAAGAGGTAAGAAAAATTTTAACAACTTTCAGATAATTGTGAATTGTGAATATTCTTCTTTGCTACTATACCAAAACTCAATAAGAGTAGTTTCTTCAAACTTAGTAGTAACATGAAAATTGAAATCATACTAAGAAATTTTCATACTATGGCCATTAAAATTCATTGATCTGTAGATATTTTTCACCCATGTGTGATTTTTTAAAAATATTTTTTAGTTGTAGGTTGACACAATATCTTTACTTCATTTTTGTGTGATGCTGAGGATCAAAACCAGTGCCTCCTGCATGTTAGGCAAGCACTCTACCACTGAGCCGCAACCCCAGCCCTCCATGTGTGATTTTATATCGTTACGCATTGATAATTTTCAAAATATTGACTAACTGGGCTACGAACCTCCTCTAAATATTCATACATTTTATTACATAATATCAACAAATCATATCTGTACCAATCTGATCTATAAGTCTTTAAGCACTAGGAATCTGCCATGCTCACAGTGGCAACTGAAAGCTTCTTAAAATTCTAATTTTCACTTGAAAACTCAAAATATTATTATTATTGGCAACCAAATATTGTCAGTTGTTATCTTTGGAGTGACAGACACATTTTATTCATTTTCAAGAAATTTGGGAGATGTCAAACACCCAAGGCTGAATAACCATAACTTTTCAGTTATTCTTTCAAGAATAAGTATCATTCCATGAAAAAAAAAAAAAGTGGCTAATTCAGTTAGCAATGCCAACAATTGATTGTACAAGTGATCTTTCAAAGACACTCATTGTAATCAGGTATGCAACAAAAATGCTTCGTGTGTACTTTCCAGTTCATCACAAAGAACATTTTAAAGATGTGTGCTTGAGTGTCTAGATTTAATAAAATTAATATTTTTGCTGCTTTATCAAGGACATAGGAAAGTAATCTGGCAACCTTTACTGTGAATGAGTGACAGGGGAGAACACAGTGACAACTAGTATAGTTTGGTCCTTCTATCTTGATTCCTGCTAATTTCTTATCAGGTTGGTTGGTTGGTTGGTTTTCTTGGTGTTTGTTTGTTTGTTTTGGGTACTGGGGAGCGAATCCAGGGGCACTCAACCACTGAGCCACATCCCCAGCTCTTTTTAATATTTCATTTAGCAACAGGGACTCACTGAGTTGTTTAGGACCTTGCTAAGTTGCTGAGGGTGGCTCTGAACTTGTAATCCTCCTGCCTCAGCCTCTTGTGCCACTGGGATTACAGGCATGCTCCATCGCACCCAACTTCCCCAGCAGTTTTACATGCCATTGTTTTCATATCATCAGTGCAAATGTCCACAGTGAAAAAGGCAAATAATGTCTTAATATTATTACAAAATAATTTTGACCTCCTGGATACTGAAAGGATCCTCAGCCCACACTTTGAGGCCCAAGTTCTTATTATTATGCAATTCTCATGTTGTTATTATGACAACTAAATAAAATGTCTAGACTCTCTTTCTTGCTATTTTTCAAAGAATGAAAATATCCTTTGCTATTTTGTGTTGTTTTACTATCAAATCATGACTGGGTTATTACCCATATTGTACTTAAGATTTCAATTTTAAATAAAACTCAGGTATAAGCGCTTTGTTTTTTATAATATCACTTAGGAAATGGTATAGTTGTTTTTAAAATAATTTTTAGTTGTCAATGACTTTCATTTTATTTATTTATATGTGGTGGTGAGGATCAAACCCAGTGCCTCACCTATGCTAGGTAAGCTCTGTACCACTGAGTCACCATCCCAACCCCAGGAAGTGGTACAGTTTTGAACAAATTATTTAAAATACTTAATGTTGGAAGTGCTGGCGAGGATATGGGGAAAAGGGTACACTTGTACATTGCTGATGGGACTGCAAATTGGTGCGGCCAATTTGGAAAGCAGTAAGGAGATTCCTGGGAAAGCTGGGAATTGAACCACCATTTGACCCAGCTATTGCCCTTCTCGGACTATTCCCTAAAGACCTTAAAAGAGCGTACTATAGGGATACTGCTACATCGATGTTCATAGCAGCACAATAGACAATAGCTAGACTGTGGAACCAACCTAGATGCCCTTCAATAGAAGAATGGATTTAAAAAATGTGGCATTTATACACAATGGAGTATTACTCAGCACTAAAAAATGACAAAATCATGGCATTTGCAGGGAAATGGATGGCATTAGAGCAGATTATGCTAAGTGAAGCTAGCCAATCCCTAAAAACCAAATGCCAAATGTCTTCTTTGATATAAGGAGAGCAACTAAGAACAGAGCAGGGAGGAAGAGCATGAGAAAAAGATTAACATTAAACAGGGACGAAAGGTGGGAGGGAAAGGGAGAGAGAAGGGAAATTGCATGGAAATGGAAGGAGACCCTCATTGTTATACAAAATTACATATAAGAGGATGTGAGAGGAAAGGGAAAAAAACAAGAGAGAAATGAATTACAGTAGATGGGGTAGGGAGAGAAGATGGGAGGGGAGGGGAGGGGAGAGGAGGGGAGGGGAGGGGAGGGGAGGAGGGATAGTAGAGGATAGGAAAGGTAGCAGAATACAACAGTCACTAGTATGGCAATGCAATCTGTATACAGGGTAAAAATGGGAGTTCATAACCCACTTGAATCAAATGTATGAAATATGATATGTCAAGAGCTTTGTAATGTTTTGAACAACTAATTAAAAAATAAACATTTAGAACAAAAAATAAATAAATAAAATCTACTTAATCTCATATTAAAAAAATAAATAATAAAATAAAATACTTAATGTTGGGCTGGGGTTGTGGCTCAGTGGTAGAGCGCTTGCCTAGCACATGTAAGTCACTGGGTTTCATCCTCAGCACCACATAAAGATAAATAAATCATAAAACATACACAAATAAATAAAAGTATTGTGTCCACATACAACTGAAATTCTTTTGAAATTTAAAAAAATAAAATACTTAATGTTGAAGATCTGGGGTCAGGAACTTAATTTTTTCTCAATACTCAGAGAAGGGGATGGGAATACAGAAATCAATATGATATTCCAGAAAGAGGAAAAGATGAAACACATAAGGAGGTAAAGTTCTATGTTGGAAAGAAGTTTTCTATCAGTCAGTACTGAAGAGGACCTCTGAGTTTCTGGCCTCCATTACTTAGGATATATTTTAGCAGGACAAGATGAACACTTTCTAGGAATTCAGATGAGAAATTTTGGCGCTGGGCGATCTGTTGGAGTCAATATTCCCTAAATTTACAATCAGTATAGACCTGTTCTTTAATCATGTCCTGTCAATGACCTGAGCAAAACATCACAACACTGTTCTCAAAGTGTGTGATCTTTCTGACATGGTCTTCACAGGCAGCCACAGTAGTTTCCTTATTGTTTATCACTATTCTCAAGCAAGAGGACTTCAAAGTCTTCTTCAGAATAGGAGAACAAACTGAATTGCAATGTAAAGTATCTTTGCCTTTTCAAAATAAAAAGGGGGAAATCTGTAATTTAAGTATTTACAATAATTAATTTTATTTAAGTACCCTGGACAGCTGCTCAAGATACCCACCAAATAGGCACAGAGTAACTCAATTGTTTGAAGTTGGAGCATGGCTTGTTATTAGTGATTCATAATCAAAAGGTAATCTCAAAGAGAGTATAAGCCACTGAAGAATTAATCACCCAATATATAAATTAATATAATCTTATCCAATAATTATATCCTGTCAGATATACTCTTGATGAGTCCTAGAAGCAGCAGCTTGCTGGCTGATTCATTTCTAGAGAACACTTTTCAGTGTTTGTATCAAGAGGAAATAAGAAAGGTATTTATCAGACAAATGTTATCTTTGTGTCTTTGCACAAAACCAAGACACAAACAAACAGTTTTAATTATACTTACTTTGACTGAGAAATAATCCTTCCTAAAAACGGATTTGTGGGGTCATAGTCAATAAAAACTATGCACTTGAGGAAGAGTCACTGAGAATTATAACATTATATGCATGAGGGAAGACATCTAAATAAATTGTTCAAATTTAAAACTTTTGCCAAACTCATTTTATTTGATTTGGAAGAGTGACACAATGCATTTTCACTTGGAAAGTTTCTTTAAGATCTTGGCTTATTATGATTTCCTCCTGCTTAACTTTTCTAAAAAGAAATATTAAATAGCATAGAAGTAAAATATACCATATATCAAATCACCTTAGATTCATATGACAGAAACACAAGTTAGTAGTTGCTAACATAAGATAAAAGTTTATTTCTTAATCATACAAATGTTTAGCAGACAGATTACTCTATATCAAAGAACCTGGGTTCCACAATGTCAGGGGTATTGAAATAATCCCTATAGTCCAAGATGATAAGCTAGTACATCCAATTTATAAGTAGCAGAATAGAAGTACCATGACTGAGGGACAGAAGGGTATGTGGATTCTCTTTAAGAACACGCTTTAGAAGTGGCACTTAGTTCCTTCACATGTCTTTGGTCAACACTTAGTCATCTGACCACAAATGGCTGCAAGATATGCTGGGATATGAAGTCTATGTTATAGTCAAGTGACAAGATAAAAATCAAGCGTGCTAGTATTGTAGAAGGGAATCATTCAATGTAAAAAAAAAATCCACTTGAAACTAAAAGATAAGCAGAGATCCAATTAATCTGAAACTAAAATATTGGAAGTAACTCTTTATTGAAGCTAATGAAGATTAAGTTCAACAGTATTTACTTGAAATCTAGTAATAACCAAATTCAGAGGTGTTCATTCACCTATGGAACACATAAAGATGCCTTTCTGATTTTTCAGTGAAACCAAGGGGAAGGAATATAGGCGTGAAATGTGGTGACATTTTTCCTTTTGTTAAAAGGAAGGAGGTGACAAATTTCTAAGAACTCCAATCTAATAAATTTTGTATTGTGAGGTATAATTTTCATTTGATTTATGACATGGAACTTAAGCCAAGCAAATATACAAATATTATTTATTTCATTGTAATGTGGGCATCTATTTTTTATTTGGCCCATGTTCAGAATATGAAGGAAAGAGTTCAAGGATCAAAATGATCTCATCACCATATCAATACTTTATGGTCTTTAGAGGAAGGACTCCATGATGCTCAACATACCTTTGACTGTGGATAAGGCTACAGGCCTTCAACAGCTTAAGAATAAGAGAATTCCTGATGATGATCTTAGATGTCTATACTCACAGCCCAGTTCTGCACAAAGGTCCAATTCTGCCTACAGATGATCCTGCTCCCCCTACTGTTCTCCAATAAACACCCTCCTGCCTTCAACTTGAGTTTATTTTAAACTTTGATCTAAACTCCAGGTTTCTTTTCAAACACATTTTGATGTTTTGCTCACTGTTCTTATCATTTGAAAAGCACAGGAATGTTATAAAAATGAAACAGATATTGCTGCGTGCCGTGGTGCACACTGGTAATCCCAAGACTTTGGAAGGCTGAGGCAAGAGTCTCAGCAACTTACTGAGACCCTGCTTCAAAATAAAAGATAAAAAGATATGGGGACGTAGCTCATTGGAAAGTACCCGTGGGTTCAGTCTCCAGAGCATCCTGCCAAAAAACCCCCAAAGTTACAGATATTTTCCTACACAGTATTTTAGGGGTCAGTAGAGAGAAACTTGAATTAGAACACTTGGACTTTAATACTATCCAGGGATGTGGGATGAATTATCTAACTTCTAAAAGAAGGTTTCCTTTCATTGATTCATGAATTCGTCTGAACAAACACTCTGTGAGCAACTACCATATGCCAAGTATTCTTTTAAGCAGCAGAGCTATATCACGGTAAAAGAAACATAGGGAGCTCTCCCTAGATGTAAGAAGAGGCAGCAATGAACAAATATCCCTAAAAGTTCGGAAAAGACAACCTCATAGGGAGGCTATTCTAGTGAAATAAGGTAAAAACAATATAAAGTATTTAGCTTGGTGCTTGGCATACAAACATAATTCTAGTAGGAGCTGCTGTTAATAGCATTACATGGATTTGAGTAGTCACTATGGTAGTGTGCAAATGTAGTCTCACATGTTCACAAGGTTGAGGCAGGAGGATCACATGAGCCCAGGAGGTTGAAGCCCAACTGGACAAAATAGTGAAATCCTGTCTGGAAAAGAAATAAAAAGAAAGAACAAAGAAAGAAAGAAAGGTTGATTTTAAGTTTATAATAATAGTCCGAAATAGTATGGCTCATGTGCATTGAAAGTTTTGTTCCTTTGGTCATGTCTCTATTTTGCAAAAATAAAAAAAATGTAAAATCCCTAATTCCAATTCTTGCATTATCTAGTGGAAAATAATACCACATTAAACACAATTTTCATCTCCTCCTCTTCATTGCCTTTGACTTTGCATCATAAAAAATAATTTTTAAAAATATGGCCATAGGAAGTATATAGGAGAGAGTCAGGGAGGGTAGGAAATGGGAGGTAGATATGATCAAAGTATATTGTGTGAATGTATGAATATGCCACAGTGAAACCCATTATTCTGTGTAACTAATATGTGCTAATAAAAAAAATGCCCACAAACAACTAAAGATGTTAAAATGTGTAAAGAAATGAAAATGAAAAATTAATGTCTCTTCATCATGCTCTACTGTTAGGCATTACCAGACATACATTCTCTCTATTTTTCTTTTTTTAAGAGAGAGAGAGAGAGAATTTTATTTATTTTTTAGTTTTTCGGTAGACACAACATCTTTTTTTGTATGTGGTGCTGAGGATTGAACATGGGCCACACGCATGCCAGGCGAGCGCGCTACGGCTTGAGCCACATCCCCAGCCCCATCCCCATCCTCATTACAAGCTATATTAGATCCAGGTGGAAAATTCCATCAATTGCCACAGACTCAAGTGCATGAATGGAACAACTAAAGAGTTCTCAACATAGCTTTTCTTTTTCAGTTTCCAGCTACTGCTCTACAAATAATTGTATTTCCAAATACTTTTCTGGTAAGAAACAAAGGAAGAAGACACCATCAACTAGAATGAGAAGATAATTGAGAGTTTTTATATCTTAAGAATGGTTGATCCTCAAATAAAGCAGGCTTTTTTTCACCTTCTGTTTTTCAGTTCATTTAGTCCTGATATAAAACAATCATAGCATTTCCAATTCGATTAGTAATGCTCATAGAAATTTCAGTCATTTTTTTTTCTTTTTTTTTGTACCGGCGATTGAACCCAGGGGAGCTCAACCACTGAGCAACATCCCCAACCCTTTTTATTTTGAGACACGGTCTCTCTAAGATGCTTAGAGCTTTGCTAAGTTGAGGAGGCTGGGTTTGAACTCTCTATCTTCCTGCCTCAGTGTTCCAAATGACTGGGATTACAGATGAATGCCACCATGCCTGCTGTCCCCCCCCCCCATTGTGTAATGATAGCAATGGTATAGAACAGTAGGGTCCTCAGACCAGCACCACCATTTTCAATGGGGTTATTAAAAATGGAAATTCTCTGCAGCTACCTATTGAGTAGAAAACGAGGATGGGTCCAATTGATCTGTGTTTTGAAATACTCTCCAGGTGATTATGATATAGTAAAAAGTTCTAGAGCTGTAGGTATGGATAAGTATTGATAACCAACAAACAGGGCTACAGACCATTATAATATTACTTTCTCTAAGGCAAGATCTTCCCTAGCCAACAAAATTTATGTCATTGGTTTCTTCCCATATAAACAGAAAACAGAGTACTCCTTTAAAGATTCAACATTTGGGGAACTTCTAAGTGTCACCAATTTGGGAGCTACACTCCTAGTAAAACTAAAGCAAACATTTCAAAGACAACCAACATCCAGTTTTCTTTCCAAATTCTTTTGCTTCTAACAGGGTAGGGAATGTATTGCAAAGAGCCACATACAAAAGAGCAACCCAAAGACAGGGTGAATAGAGAGCGTCACAATCACGCTTTAGAGGCTCAGTTTCCTACCTGGAGGGTCTGAAAGAACGGGTCCTGTTCCATATGTAGAAGGCCAGGGAGCAGGATTGGTTTGTTAAGGCTGTCACTGAGATTAGAGCTTCCCGAAGCTCCTGTCCTAACATCAAGTCAATTTCTTGCTAAACTCATTCTCATTTTAAATGGGAAAAAGATTAGACTGTTGAGTGCTTGGGGAAAAATATAAAACTGGCTGGTAGGCAAGCTTTCCTTTTTAAAAGAAAAATTCTCTTAGCCTTCTGAACTCAACGATAGCTTAATAAAAGCCACGGAAAAGACTAAAACCAGGGGGAAAAAATAAGAAGACAAGAAAAAAAGGAAACCAGATCCCCTTTAAAATCAGTGTTCATTAAATGTTAGGGAAAGAAAATGCCTTCAAAGTTCTTACAGAGATACTGTTGGGACAAAGGAAGAGACTAACACACACTTCAAAACAGTAACTGAGTTTTCTACTTCAGAATATCACAGGAAATCCATCACCTAAGGATGCAAAAATATGCTTAGCCTTAAAAGTAGCCTTATTTATCACATGTACGATGGCCCTTTTTTTTTGTGGTATGAATGCCAGGCTCACCATCAAATCGGAAGCTCTTCTGATGAAGACCTGTTGCAAGATATGAAGAGGGCAAAGAAAACGACAGTTTACTTTTTTTTTTTTTAACAAAGGTAAAAGGTAGAATTAGAAAGGGTTCCTGAAGGGTTGGGGCTGTAGCTCAGTGGTAGAGTGCTTGCCTAGCATGTGTGAGGCATTGGGTTCAAACCTCAGTGGGACAAAAAATAAATAAAAATAAAATAAAGGCATTATGTCCATCTACAACAAAAAATAAATTTTTTAAAAAGGGCTCCTGAAGGTGGATTTTTTTCACCTAGCCTGTTCACCACAAAGCTATGGCTTGCACTATAATTTTGAGAAATGAGACTAAGTGAAAGTTTCTGGGGTTGCTGATGTACTTGAATGAGGTCCTCGTGAACAATTGCCATGAGCTAAGCTGGAGGAGAGTTCAAATAATTTTGAAGCAGGTGGGCAAGGTAAGCTTTCAGCCCCAAACCTTCATTTCAAGTTATTTAGTTGGTTATCATGACTGAAATTGAATGCTAAGGTGAAGATAATGCAAGAGGTTTTAGGGAGGAGGGAGAAGCTAGTAATGTCTGCAACAGAGAAAAAAGAAAGGAAGCAAGTTTTGGTGAAGATAGCCTCTAAAACAGGATGTAGATCTGAGATTTATGGAAAGAAAGCAGGGAGGAAGCAGAACTGGACAGGGAGAGTTGCAAACTGTGGGCACAGTTTAATTGTGCACTTAAGAATTCTGTATTGGGTAGAAGTGGCCAGCCTGGTTGTCCTACCATGCTCAGCCATTGCTTGAGGACCATCAGGGAGGAGTGTGGCTTTAGTTCAAAAGTAGTAACACACTTGGAAGGTACTGCCACTGGAGATGGTCAGGTTTCTGCATCCTTCACAGCTGAACAGGAAACCTGTACAGTGTTCCTCCATGGTGGACACAGGCCACACTGTGCCATGGAATCCACTTCTCCAGGATTCCAGGGACTGCCTGCCTGTACCTAAGAAGAATGACAGCTTTTCTTGCAGCTCAGCTGATATTCTGTATTTCCACTCTCCACTTTACTTGTTCCCATTTATCCTTTCTACTGGTCTTGGTGGCTTTTCCAAAAGTATAAAATTCTCTGCACCAGATGGCTTAGTCTTATTTCAAAACCCTAGGGATCTATACTAAGATACTTCAATAGGGTTTTGCCATAAACTCCAGGGCCTCACATGTGCTAGGCGAGCGCTTTACCGCTGAGCCACAACCCCAGCCCCGCCATTATATCTTTTACAACCAGTGACATCACAGAACAAAAATCATAGTTCTGCCTGGTCATTTGGTTGAAGCAGCAGCAGACCTGCTTGCACATGCAGTCTGGTCCTTGCCCCTGGTGTTTGGATTGCAGCAGCATTCCTAGGGATAGACCAAAAGAAACTTGCCAGGAATTGTACAGGTGGTCCAAATCTCTTAGGACTATACTATGGCTGAGACAACAGAGCCCTTGGGCAAAAATGTCAATATAAATTGTTGCCCATACCATACAGATGTGGACTCTTTCTGTCTCCCTTTCTTGCTTAGAAAGTAACACATTTGCTAAATCAAAGGTACATATCATGTACCTGAATTCCTTGCCAAATAAGTCCTATATTCCAAGAGATTGTCTCTAAGTCTGTCATCTGGTCCTGTGTTCTGGCCCTCTTTGTCAAGTACTCTAAAATCCCAATCCTAGGGGTACTTTCCCAGCTTCTGCTAGTAGATTCTGACCAACCATTGTAGCTTTCTTTAGCATCAGGCCCAGCACAGGTTGGTTAATGCCATCACCATGGAAGCCAGAAGTGGTAGAGTTAAATAAATCCTGAGGGGAAGAAGTCCCTGCAGTATTCTTCTGCATGGAGAGATTTCTAGCTTTCAGCAGGGATGGGTGGGTTCCCTACATATTCTGTGAAAGTCCAGAGGAGCCCAAATCTTTAGGTATACCCACTCAGACTCTCAGAACAGTTTTCTTGATTTTTCCAATGAGTGTTCTAACCATCAGACCCATGTCCGCTGGGCATTGCATTCATCATCCAAAGCTCTGTATTTCTAAGTCCTGAGAATGGTTTTTGGCTTTTTCTCCTTTCCCACTGCAGAAGATAAAGACTGTTTTTTAAGCTGCCAAAGAGGCCCCCGGGGCTTAGCACTTAGTTTTCAGTTTACTAACTCCCCTTAGCTTTTCATTATCCTTCTGCAGGATTCTAAATCAAGCTAATAACAGCAAGCCAAATTCACTGTCCTTGTGTGCATTGTTTACCACCCATCTCTGACTCAGCACTTTTCAAAGTCTTGAGTAACTGTAGCAACCAGGGTGATCTCCTCCACTACAGCATCAAATTAGGCCACCTCCTTTGAAAGTTTTAGCAGTGGAGTCACCCCCTTGTGCCAGAATCTACATCTGTTCTGTTTACCACCCACAATGGGGTCCTCATTGCCAGATGAATGCTGAATGATCCAAGCCTGAAAGCCCGTCTTCTTGTCAGATTGGGCCCTGGTAGGCAGATACTCAGAGTTAGGAATGTGCACAATTAGAGGGGAGGGTTAGTACCTGTGAAAGATAAAGGGCAAGACAGCAGGATTGAACAAGAAAGGCTTTCAGATTGAGATGTGGATCTGAGAGTCTGAATGGAAAGTGGGAGAAGGCAAATTAGGAGAGCACAACTACTCTGCAAACCCAGGAGAGTCTTGACCAACTCAGTGGGAATCTTCCAGTCCAAGATTGCCCATAGAGAAGTCCAGCACTGGGCAAAATGGACCAGGCCCTAGAATTCCACCATGTCAGTCACTGGGAGGTAGCTATGTGGAAAGCAGGTGCCTTGACTCAAGTGCTATGATCCTGAAATCACTACAGCTGGAACCTGGCGACTAGCCACTTGTAATATGAGTATTGCACTTCCAAAGCTGACCTTCACAGATTTTTCCCGTGAACATATATTTATTTCTTCTCATTTCACAACCCAGTAATAGCTTTGCTAGGAGATACAGAGATGAGTAAATATGGTTCGCAATTTTCAAGAAGCTGGAAGATAGGGGGGAAACCATTCATGTCACAAAGGAGTGACCCAAAGTACAAAGGTGCCAGAGCCATCCATTGGCCTTGGATTGGAAACAGAAATTCTGTTTTCTTTCGGGGAGCAGCCCCTCTGAGTTCACATGGAAACGCCTCCCTGTGTTCACTCATCCCATTCAGCTCCTAGAGAGGGTGTAACTCAGACCTGGACACTCAAGGCTCGGGTTGGAAATACTGTGTGCTCTTTTACCTGCTGGTGTTGCTTGTGAGGATGAGGTAAGCCTGGAGTTACCAGAGAACACCACGTAGACAGAGCCTGCCTGAGACTGCAGCCAAGTCACAGGGAAGTAGAGCTGAGGGAAAGAACTTGAGAAACTGGATTTTGATGACACCTTTGGAGCCCTTGGAGCCGGCCAGACTTCAAAATCTAAGTCTACAACTTTTAGTTATGTGAGCAAATAAAGTGTCATTTTGACTTTAGGCTGTTTAGGATCAGTTTACTGTCCACTCTTGATACAAAACTGGTAGAGGAAAGGCTGAGTCTAGAACAGTCATATGTTTTAAGGCACACTCCTCTACAACAGCACCCCAAAGAAGCACCATTGAATACTGGAATTTGAAAAAGAGTGCACCCAGCCTTCAGTCCAGCCTGTCCCTCTAAAAGAGTCCATGAAAGTTGACTCTTCTAAAGTCACAAGCCACTTGATAAAGCACATTTTGTTAAGTCTGTGGGGTTTAGGCCCAGTTGTTTTCACTGTGACACTATGTGTCCCTCGAAAACAAGATGAAGATCACATGCTGTTTAAATTCACGGAACTCAGAGAAACTGAAAAAAAAAATTAATTTATAAACAATAGCAGTCAGCTAATGCTAATTTAGTATTTAATGCCAGTAATCCTGGATAATGTGGCTATTGAAGAATAGTTACTAACGTGGGCTTCTTACTATAATTTAGCATTACTTAAGTAAGAACAAAATCAAAATATGCACTTTTGAACAAAGTGTGGAAAAAGTCTAATCCTTATTAATTTTTCTTTTTGTGACTAGCCTGAAAATGTTCCTTCCTTTTGTTCAGCACCTTTTAATTCTTTATAACTTATTCTGGAATGTTGTGAGAGGAAAATAGTTTCAGAAAATTAAAATTAACTTTTTCTAGTGCATTGTTATTTACTTCACCATTGCAAAGAACTTCAAAGTGACTTTTTGCCTTGAGACTTGTTTTTATGATGTATTCTTATGACACCTTTTTTTTAAATTAGCCTTTTTAGATTTTAAAGGTTAAAACAAAACCAAGTTCTTAAATGATGGCTGTGTCCACATAGAATACCTAAAGAAAGAGATGAAGATTTTTACATTTAAGAGTAATTAATTTTTTTAAATATTTTTTGGATTTTTTAAGAAAAGGGCTTATGAACCATTTGGGAACTTTATATTTAAGGGAAGATTTATTTGAGGGCTTTGATTTGTTTTACATAAACATTATATTCTTAAAATTAGTCCTAATTTTAAAATTGGATTTTTTTCCCATACCATGTTTTTGGGTATTTTCCAGAAATTTCTAAAAGCAACATTATGATCAATCCCATTTTCATCATCCCATAATTAGTTTAGTAGCTCAGTTTTACAGATCAAATTTGAAAAGAAGCAATGAAGAGAATTCATACCTTTGTCCACGTAACATTTGGTAGTTCTGGACTTTTACTTTTTTTTTTTTTCTGGTAGTGAAAATTGAACCCAGGGGTGCTTAACCACTGAGCTTCATCCTCAGCCCTTTTTAAATATATATTTTATTTATAGATAGGGTCTCACTCAGTTGCTTAGGATCTCACTAAGTTGCCAAGACTGACTTTGAACTTATGATCCTCCTGCCTTAGCCTCCCAAGTCACTGGGATTACAGGTGTGCAAGATTGTGCCCAGCTTGGGCTTCTACTTTCTAAGATAAATTGTTTATAATCTTCAGTTCAAAACTTGTTGTTTATTCTCAGGGTGTCACAGGCAAATCTTCATATTCTTGACATCACAATTACAAAAAAATGGTGTTTAGTATGTATAAAACAGAACAGTCATTGCAAACATCTAGTTAAAAGATTAATGGCAAAAAAAAAACAAAGAAACAAAATTTGAGCATATGAATAAGGCAGGAGAGTAGTATTTTGGTATTTCACTACTAAGGAAAACCTGTTTTTGCCTCCTCAGTGTCAATGAATTCTTCTACACATTTGAGAAATATTCACTGAGCATTTATGTTTAGCACAGAGGAAATGGAGATGAAGTGACCCTATTCCAGCCCAGAGGAGTGTGAAGAAGTAGGGAAGACAGACACATAAACAAATGACTATGGGAGAAACAGTGCAGTAGAACTTTGTGATGATTTATGTGACAACAGAGATGAAAAGATGATATTACTTGGGCAAATCAAAGGGAAGCCAAAAGAAGCCTTTGTGAAGGAGATCAGTAGGATTGTAACAGTTGTAGAAGAATAGGGCATTCAAGGCCAGCATTTCCCAGTAGGTGTGTGGGAGCAGGTGCATCTCCTGCAGAGAATGGAGTTTTGTCAGAGAGCAAACAGGGTTTGTGGTAGAGCATGGAGGTGAAGAAGCAAAGCATAAAGAGCCGCCGGAACTTACACTCATGTTGGCAGGGTAGGCAGGTCAGAATTTTAAGACCTCGAATTCAAAGTCATGAAGTTTGGGTTTATCTAATTGTATACAGAGAGCCATCAAAGGTCTTTTCATTTTAGCAAGATTGTGGTACAATCATCTCATGACATAGAAAGATAAAGTCTACCAGATGTGGATAGATTGGTGAGAAAAGAGACTAGAGCTATGAACCTCTTTAGAAAACTGTTCCAGGAGAAGGAATGGCGATGTGTATCTGAATAGCAGGAACAGCAGTGGAGCGAAGGAGACAGGAATGCCACTTGGATCAAAGTGTGGAGGTTGGTGGTATTGACTGGGGGAAAAGATGAGGAATAGCTCGTTGATAAGAGCTGGAAAGGGGACAGGAAGGAAATGTTGGGTTTGGAACATGTCAGGTTCAGGTGCCTGTGGTTATCTGGGAATAACTGTCCATAATATGGATCCAGAGCTGGTTGGGAGTGTCCATCTGCTGAACCTGGCTATAGAACACCTTTAGCAGACAGAAGAAGACTCAAGTCTATGTTAGCGATAAACCACAGAGAGTTGCATTTTCATCTTAATGGCCTCCTGGGGGGGCTACAGATGAATGAGAAAACATTTTTGAGTTCATGTATCTCTCATTTCACTGTTGAAGAATAGGAGTTCAGAGAAAGCAAGTGACTTAACTCATCCCCACAGCTGGTTGATTGTAATACCCATAAGAGAATCCATATCTCCAGGTATCAGCTGTTGTGTGGGACAACTCTCAATACCTACTGGCAGGATTATAAATGGGTAAAACCATGTTGGAAAATTGGTATCATCCAATAAATCCAAACACATGTATACATTCCAATAGTCCCGTCTTTCCTCTATAATTCTCCATACACAAGAGAAAGACATACATCTATTAACTGAGAGTCATGCATGAGAATAGTCATAGTTACACTATTCATACGACATCCTGCCAAGAGGAAATTTCCCCAAAACCCATCCACGATAAATAAATAAATAAATTAAGGCATATTCACCATAAAATGAGAATGAGTTGGGCATAGTAGTGCATGCCTGTAATCCCAGAAGCTTGGCAGGCTGAGGCAAGAGGATCACAAGTTCAAGGCCAGCCTCAGCAACTTAGTACAGTCCTAAGCAACTCAGCAAGGCCCTGTCTCAAAATAAAATATAAAGATATAAAGGGTTGTAGCTCAGTGATAGAACACATGCCTAGTATGTGTGAGGCACTGGGTTCAGTTCTCAGCATTGCATATAAATAAATAAAATACCGGTCCATTGACAACTAAAAAAAATAAAAATAATAAAACATAAAAATAGGCTGAGTGTGGTTCAGTGGTTAAGCATCCCCGGATTCAACCTCTGGTACCAAAAAAAAAAAAAAAGTTATTTAAAAAATTTCATAATGTCTAACACATGTTTAGCATTGTCTCTGAGTAAAATTTATTTCTGTATATACTTAGACATTTGCCTACACATTCTAAGCATCCATCTATTCTCCATAGCAGCATACCTTTCTGATTAGTCAGTCCTCTCTCTAACATAGATGGTTTGTTGTAAGGTGGAAACATCTGGGTTTTTCCTTGCTGGCTGTGACTGGCAATGTTTCCTACTGGATACTCAGGGCCTTGCACATGGAACTTTCTTGCTAAACATCAGCTAAGGGACAATGAAATATTTGTCCCTGAACATAAAATAATAATAATAATCAAGTAGGTTCTTGAATGAGTTGGCAAGTAAATCATTTTTTAAAAAAAGAGTTGATTTGAAAGTTTTATATATATCCAAGCTCTGATTCTCTTATATATTGTTTCATTTCCATCATAATCTATTATAATATAGAAAAATAATGTTGATTCTATTATAAATGGTACTTCCTAATTATTATCACATGATAGGAGTGTGTCCTATGGATAGAGGGCTACCATGCTAAAAGTAACAGGAGGTTTTATCAATTAAAATATCGATGTAGGAAAACCAATACTTAAAATTGTATTGTTTTAAAATGTACCATTGTCACAGGTTTAAAGACATGAAAACTTTCGGGGGAAAGTTGCCAAATTTTTTCACATAATGAATATTTTTGATGATGTTTAAAAAAAGACTCAAGTTTTTAATTTTTCTGTGATATTGAACATTATTTCAACTTTAGTTTATAGAACATTAAAGGACTAAGATTAGAAACTATTATTTGTTAAGCTTGACAGAATACTTAACATTTGTTAAATGAATTGAATATAATAGTCCCCAAATCTTCTATTCTCTAGTCCATTTTCTTTGTCCAGTTGAAAATAAAAACAATTCTAGATCTAAAATCCCATGATTAACTTCCCATACGACTTTGTATTTACAAACCATCTCCTTTTTTTTGAGACAGTATCTTGCTGTGTTGCCCGGGTTGGCCTTGAACCCCTGGACTCAAGGAATTCTGCTGTCTGAACCTCCTTGAATAGAGTTTATATTAACCTTTTTTTTTTTTTTTTTTTGGCAGGCTTGGGGTATGGCATACCAGGGATTGAACTCTGGAGCACTCAACCACTGAGCCACATCCCCACCCTTTTTTGTATTTTATTTAGAGACAGGATCTTACTGAGTTGCTTAGCACCTGACCATTGCTGAGGTTGGCTTTTGAATTCACAAAAAAATTCTTCTGCTTCAGCCTCCTGAACCACTGGGCTTACAGGTGTGCGCCACTGAGCCTGGCCTTTTTTCTTCCCTTAAGTAGTGTTTTCTGTCACACGGTGGTAGGGGGGCTGATAATGGGTGTAACTTATTTTGGGAATCCTACTTCAGTGATGCTATTGTGAAATAAAGGCTTGAAACAAAAACAAAACAAAATAACAAAATGTTCCTGAAGGTCTTGGACAGTGAGGTGAGTAAGAGAAGGGGAGAAGACAGGAGGAGGCAGGGACGACACTGCAATGTCCTTCATAATCAGGAGCCGGTGAGGTGACGGTCACTAGAAGCAGGCCAGGAGCTGGGACTGCAAGTGTACCACCTCACTGGCTGTAAACTATCTCTAGGTAAGGGGACCCTTCTCAAATACACCAGTTCAAGTTTCTTGCGAGACTTAAATGATTTAATTACAACATGTTCAAAAGAGAGCAGACAATGGTGACAGAGGCATTTGCATAACAGCCCACTGAAAGGAAAACTAATGGGAGAAAGTCATGATGTGTGAATTATTTGCTTGAAAAGAGTTTTAATATGGTCCCTTCTCCTTAGCCAAGTGGTTTCCTCATGAATGGGTATCACGGAAGTATTGAAAGACATATTCTGTTACTTAATTTTCCTTGTGTTTAGTGGCCAATGGAATGGTCGGGGTGGTGGTGGTGGTGGGGCACATGTTCAACAACCTGGATTTATAGGTAACTAGACATGGCTTTATATTTATCTCAAAGAACTCTTTTGATCACCTGCCTAGAAGTGGGATCCAGCTCCTGGTTAGTGAGGAGATTGCAGGGTTATCCCTATCTCCTCTCATCCTCTCCCCTTCTCTTCACCCGGCTCACTGCCAAGGGCTTCAGAAGCATTTTGTGTATCTGTTTGTTTTGTTTTATTTTTGTCTGAAGCCTTTATTTCACAACAGTATCACTGAATTAGGATTCCCAAAATAAGTAACACCCCTGCCGTTGTGTGATAGAAAACACCACTTAAAAGGTTAATGTAAAAATTACAGCTTTTACAAAAACCAACCACTAATTTTCAGTTTTAAAGGAAATGTGGAAGAGAAACGAAAGTCTTAGTTAATAGAAGATTGCAGTGTTAAAGAACAAAGTGAATAGTAGCTGAAAGTTGAAAGCCAAATCACCATCTGCACTAGAAAGTCATGGCAAAATAAAGGTTAAAAAAGGTGACAGATGTGCTGAGTAAAAAAACAATCTTAGAAACAAGCTTCCCTTGAATGTGAAATGGAAGAATCCAGAGTTGGGATTGCCAACTGTTTACAAAGAAAAGATTATTCAGAAGAACTACGTGACTTAAACAATAACAGCTTTCAGATTCTTCTGGGAAGATTGGTAGATAATATGAAATTTAAACTAACATTTGGACCTTGTCCATTTTGTGCACAGTGAAGACATTTTTGGCATGCTATTTAAAATATTTTCATATCAGTTTATCATTCCAAAATATAGTGAAAACACACTCTACAGTTGCATTCTGTGGCATGAAAAAAGTAATGTCAGAGGCAGAGGCCACATTACCTTATATAGAAATAAATAATTCCCTGTATCCAATTTACACTAATTTGCACCTTCTTATGCATGTAAGGTACAATTCCAAGAAATTCTTTGTCAGAGAAAAATCATCATGTAAACTTGGGCAAATTACTTAATCTCTTTAGTATAATTCAGTTCCTAGTCTAAAAAACAGAGACAATAGTAGTAAACATTTCCTTTAGTTAATGTGAGGATTGAATGGACTGATACCTACAAACCACTTAGGGCAGTCAAAAATAAAAAGGAATACACACACACACACACACACATACACGAGATAATCCTTACTGTTTATAAAATAATTGTCTATTAAAACATTTGAAACTGCTAGAAAAAAAATGAATATGTGACAAAGACCATATGAGGACTGCAAAGACTAAAATATTTACAATCTGGCCCTTTACAGAAATATTCACCAAGGTCTGCTCTAAATGGTAATCTTGACTACAATAGGGATGTTTATTCAGTGTAAGTGAATAATATAAATGGAATGCCAGCAATATTTAGATTTTCTCTGGGGCTACATAGCATTTACTAAGATTAAAAATTGATTATATAACTAAATTACGATTTCTTGTATAAGTTCAAATGTTACCAAAATATTTATCAAAGGAGAGCTTTCTAAAGTATCTCTGACATCTGATGCCAGGGAATTGTTAGTTAGGGTTTTTGTGTTTTGTTTTGAAGCTGGGCCTATGAACACAACCACCAGGAGCTAGCAGAGATGCATGGATACTTCAGGGGTCTTATTGTGAAATTAACCTTATTCAAGACTACAGTGATGCACAACTCCAGGGGGCACCAGTTACATCACGTTACATGAGAAGGAATTATGCCTTCTCATATAACAATATGAATCCCTCTGAGTTGTGCAAAAACAACTGTACCAACTTTAGTGCCTTTCTTAATTGGCACTAAGTTGGCAAATAAGGAAATAATTCAGATGATATATTTTTGTTTTAATAGACTATTTGACAATCTCAGCCTTGATATCTTCTTGTCAAGAAAGAGAAATATAGCTTGGATATTCACACGATAATTTGAGTAGATTGAATAATTTTTTTCCGAAGATTTAAAGATCATTGACTGATGGAGGCCAGATGGTTGGAGGAGGCTGCCAACTGGATGGAGGAGGAGTGGTCTACTGTGAAACAATTACTTTGGTTGGGAAATTCAACATAGTTTTAATCTATGATCTAAGAGAGGACATAGAAGCTATGCTTATCAAATTTACATATGACATAAGTTGGGAAGTTAGAGGATAGTAAATATAGTTTCAAGAAAAAAATTTAACACTGAACCAAAACTAAAAAAAACCAACACACTAGAAATTGATCTTTAGCCATCAAGGAACTCTCTAAACCATGGCTTTCTCAATATGTATAATTCGTTGTTGAACCTAAATGTATTTTGGTTTCATAAGACTCAGGGAGTCTTAAAAAAGACTGAATAAGTATGATTATCCAGTAATTATAGTTATCCTTAAATATTTGACTCTTTTCTTTACTATGTAAGTTTAATACATTGCTTCCCAAAGATAAAATTGTGAGATAGAATTTAACTTATGTTTAAAAACAGATATGGTCCATAGATGTCTTTTATTTGACTGCCCTCCTCCATTGTGTGTCAGTGAACATTTGAATTAATTGCTTACACTGAAAATCCCCAAGACTTCATGCACATATCTGGATCTTTGGCTTCTCTGGAGTAACAGGAAGATCCACTGCACTGGCCCCTTTCTTGCACAATAGCTCTCATTCTCCTAAGGCCAGATCTGCACCCTCATGCCATCACATTCCTCCCCATTCCCTATGGTGGTTTTACCTGGTCTGATTACTAATTTATCTACATGTCCTGCACCTACGCATTTGACTTAGTGTGACTCTTATAAAGTAAAATGATGAAGACATTTTGAATATATGGAATCTTTCTCCAAATGTGTTGGGTTGCTTTCAGAGGTGCTCAGCTTCCCTCCCATCATGGAAGGAAGCATCCTTGAAAGTATATGATATGGGTATAGGCCTGACCAATGTTTTTCAAATTTCTTTTTAAAAGAGAGAGACGAGCAGTGTTGCTTGCTCAATGTTTACTCTGATTCTTATATAGTCATAAATATAAAACCCGTGAGTTAAATTCTTATGTTTTTGTTCTGATTTAAATGAATTCCAAGCAAATATTTAAATTCCAAAATTATTGCTGTCAAACAGCTCTTTAAAGACTTTAAAATGTCTTTTCATATATTGAGTGTTTACGATGTGTAGACACAGGCTATATTTATGATATTTCATCATCTTTGTAGTTTGGACGAACATTTTGGCACTGTGCATAGCTGGAACCATAAATTTAGGGATGATTCCCATGGTCCAAAATTCCTATGAAGCTAGGTCATGCACAACCAACATTCAGAGAAGAAAAAGAAGATGATCCTAGTTATACCAGTTCATTCCACTTGTGAATTCCAGAGTCCTGGTTATATTTGAGATACAGATGCACACATGTAGATTCCTTTTTCAAATGAGACACTCTGACTCACGGAAATGAAGTCAAAGGATATGTGTAGTAAGTACTGAATGAGGGCCATCACTATTTGGACAAAAAAAGGGGGGGAGGGGGTATGTAAAATTAATTTCTTGCTCCTTAGGAATGCACTCTTGTTGAAGATAAGTCACTAACACAAGAGATAATTAAAGAACAATGAAAATAGTACCTCGTCAAATATACCACAGACTACACATACAGTAGGCATTTGGAGAAGGGACAGAGGAGCACAAACTGTGGCAATTTGTAGAGAATGAATAGAATGTCATTCAAAGAATAATCCAAAGGAGGGGAAAAAATACACCAAGTAACAGTTACAGCATGTGCTAAGAAACATACTCCTCCTACGTCAGGCAGAATGTGAATGTGAAGCGTGTGTGAGCAGGCATGTGAGAAGCCTGATCGTGGAGGTCCTGAATGGTGTTGAAGACTGGATCCTTGAGCATTCCTTTAATTATTGGTGAAAGGATAAAATGAAGCAATGAACATGACAGCATGCTGAAGGCCACTAAGAAGGCTGGAGCTCTGACTAAAGTGGAGTAGGAGAAGGACTCTGCCAAGAGGAGACGGAAAGGAAAACATAATTTATTTCTAATGATGAATGCTCTCTAGGTAGCCATAGGTTGGTGTAGTAAGATGGTGACAAATCAAAGAAGTGCTGTTTCCAGTATGAGGAGCTGTGAGCATGCTGGTGTGCTGATGGAGATAGCTGAATAATGAGCTCACAGTAGAGCCTGTTGCATTTTGTTTGATATCATGTCTTTAAAGAGCAGAACTAGCCCTCCGAGGAGATGGGCTCATTTTTCTTAAAGATGGAAGCCATGAAAGAGCTTAGATAAAGCTACAAGTAGGTAGGTGGATGTAAGAAGAGTTGAGAGGGGCTTGTTTCTTAATGTAATTTTTTTTTTTCAGTGAAGTAGGAGGCAAGGACATCTACTACTGAGAGTGAATATATAAGACCAGGGAGAGAAGGGTAGGGAATGTGGAAAAGGCAGGCAAAGAATGCACTCATTTAGGGATTCAAAAATCTATAAATAAGGTTACTATTTAAGCAGAGATGAAAGAACATGGATTTGTAGCTGAGTCCAGCATCATGGTTTTGAGAATTTTTCTCAGCAATCTTTGATAATAATCAAATAATAATTTTTTAAAAAGAAAGTAGGCAGCAGGTGAAAGAGGCATAAGATTTTAGGGTGATATCTCATGCATGATTGACCTGGTAGTTCTTATCAAGGAGTCCAGCCTAGTGAAGGAAGTGAAGCAAATCCACTTGCCAGGATGAGGGCCAGGAAGAAGGGGAACATTGGCAGACACCGTGGAACAAGAAGAGCCAAGGGGATGAGGAAGGGGACAGGTTGTGTACCAAGAGAAGAATAATACTAAATTCCTGCATTCGGAATTTTCAAGTGTGGGAAGCGCTGGGTGATTGTGTCACCACAGATGTGGCTGTGCTAGGGACAACTGACACGGAGTGAGGAAGATGAGATGAGATGTGAGGCCAGGGTCCTAACCAAGTATACTGAAGCCAAGAAAATAGAGGCTGAGCACAGGCTGTTGAGGAAGATAGAGGCTTTAGCGCCACCATCAATGAGAATGTTGGAACAGCATCTTGGTGGCTGGAAACTGAAGTGAGGGTGAGAGCAGTTTAAGGAGTTGTCATAGATTCCAGAAGAGGATTATTGACTGGGAAAAGTTAGGACAACAGTGGACCAGATGCAGCAGCGATCTAGGAATTAGTTGCTCCAGTATACAACACTTTGTGTGCCTCTCTTCAAATCATCTTGGGTGCCTCCTTATTGCTCGAGTTGCTTTAGCAAGCAGCTTCACACAAATGGAATCTGATACCATCGCAGCCTGACCACACAGCTCTTATCTTCTGCCCCAGGCTTTCCTGACCATGCAATGTGGCACTCCAACATGCACTCTAAACCTGGAGGGAGTTAACCCTGATTGGGATAGCACTAGACTGACCAGCACTGGGGAACCGATGTTCCCTTCTTCCCTCCCTTGGGTAAATAATTCTGAGGTGCTCTCTATGAGGCTCTTTGGAGCACTCCAGATGTGTTGCTCTTCAGTTGTGCACAGCAGTAATGAAGAGTGGTAGCAGAGCTTGGTACTGGCTTTCCCTTCTTCCTGGCTTTACTTCTCCCAATTCCCTACCCTATTCCCTGTGGTTGCTTCTTAAAATACACTACCTGAATGCAGGTGCTTGTTGTAGACCTGCTCTCTGGGAGAAACCTAAGACTCTTATCTGTGAGTGGGAGCCCCTGAGTAATAAGGAAAGATTTCATGATCAAGTGAAAGCCAGGTTTTAATTTAGTTGAAGAAGAAGAATCCTTGAAAAAGAGGAGTTTCTGACAAAACACAAATTTCAAAAGAATCCTCCTGGATTGGTGGCAGGTCAGATAGCAAGAGCAGGGCTGATAGAGATGAAAGCATAGGAGGAAAATGAGGAAGGTTAAATATGAATCATGTACATTAAGCCAGCTTCCGTTCCAGAAAATAAATATACTAATAAGCATGAGCGGCACGTTTTAGACAGTTGGATTTATTGCTGGAGCTTTGCGTTTGCCTTTATCTTCATTTGTTTTGCCCTGGGCAGAACATCAGACAGTCTAGCCTTGCTGTGTATCTCCTTTTCTTGCCAACTTGCTGATGTCACCCTGTATCCAGCCCTTAACATCACTTCAATTCACATTCATGTCTTTTTCCTTGGTGTCTAATTTACTATAGTTTCATTGAACTTCCTTTTCTTTGAGTAGGACACATGGTCAACTCATCTAAAATGTCAAGAAACCATATATATGCATCATAACAACATGGAGTTATGTCCTTCAGAGGAAAAATTGAAATATACATTTACATGTGATTCAATAATTTAAATAAATATCTGTGTATTTTTAAAAAGCACACAGTTCTGACAGTACTAGATAGATATTTCACATTTCACTGAAACTTGAACTGTTATTGCTGAGAAAGAATTTATATAGGAGACACATTCAGTTTGGAATCATAGAAAACAGAGATCAAAAGAGAACGTTCAAGTCATTACCACCCCACTTCCTGTCAGTCATCTACACTATTGTTGCTCTTACTCAGCCTAATCTTAAATTCTCTTCACATATGGCCTCTTCAGCAATTATTCCACATGTAATATTACTGATGAAACTATTGCTGGTCACTGTAGGTCTGTTGCCCACGGCAATACTAGGCCTGATATTTCTCATGCAAAGTTTTGATTACTTAATTTCATCGCCCTCTTTTCTTACCTGTCCACATTTATGCACATCGGAGTCATCTTACTCTCACAGTTATCTTAATTAGTACACACAGCTTTTAGAATTCATTTTCTGTATCCACGCTTTTTTCAATTATTTCTGCTGTTTGTTTTTAAATTCCTTTTACTTTACCTTTCACATCTCATTGATGAAGTTTTAGAAGATATTTTTTTCTTAAATATAATTCGTCATCCAATCATCCTAGCTAGTGGTGTCTGCTTATGGATTTTAAAAGCACAATTCAACAAACTGCAATCCCTAACCTCCAATAGACTTTAATCCATAGAAACAGTTTGGTTAGGCATCCTGCCTCCTCTCTTGAACAGCTAAACTCTCCAAAAGCTACTTCATTGTAGTAGTACTAGTAATAAAGACTAAAATGTGCTTATGAAACATGTATCAGCAGATGCTTACTAAGCCCCATGTAAAATAAGCTAGTTTAGTGGTCTGTCACTGGGAGGTTGAAATCTTAAGATATTCTCTCTCTCTCTCTCTTTCTATCTATCTATCTATCTATCTATCTATCTATCTATCTATCTATCTACACACACACACACCTAGTTAAAAGAAAATTGTATTTTACTGGTATTATTTATATGAAAAGTGTAAGATAGTAGACCATGGGCTGTTTTCTATGACCAACATATTGACTTTTTTCTTCGGAGGGTGGAATCATCCCCACCCCATAGTTTATGGGACTTAGTTAGAACTGACCTGACCATACATCTCCCAAGCCACACGAACACATGCTGACATACACTCTCACATACTCATTCATTTGGTGTTTGGCTGGGAGTGGAGGATAGACCTGACTCTGGCCTGGTCATTCAGAGTACTGTACCCATGGCCATGGAAATTGGTTTGGGGATGGGAATATGATACTATTCAGTCCAATGAGACTCAGTAATGGAATTTTTATGAGAGAGCATATAAACAGATAACTATTGGTTGCCATCTTGCCAACTATTAGAATTCCTAAAGGAAATGACTTGCTGGAAAACACTCCTAAAAGATGGAGAGAGAAATCGGGCCCTGGCAACCTCCCTTGGAAGCTGGCTGACAGTCCTACTTTGAAGCCAGGTCTACCTCTGTACTTTTCAGTTCTAAGAGTTTGTGATATATTTTAGCTTTTCTTGAAACAAGTTTGATTTAGGTTCCTATCATGCAGCTAAAAGAGTCCTTACTGATGTATGTAGTTTGCTAAATAACAAATTTTTTAAATTTTTTTTAAAGAGAGAGTGAGAGAGGAGAGAGAGAGAGAATTTTTAATATTTATTTATTTTTTTTTAGTTCTCGGCAGACACAACATCTTTGTTGGTATGTGATGCTGGGGATCGAACCCGGGCCGCACGCATGCCAGGCGAGTGCGCTACCGCTTGAGCCACATCCCCAGCCCCCCAAATAACAAATTTGACCAGCCAGTTAGAGCAATCTTTTGCATGCCAGTGCTTCTCAAAGTGAGAGTTGCATAGTGATCTTTTCAGAATCACCCGGCATGCTTGAGAAATGTAGATTTTTCTGTAGTACCCCCCAAACTTCATCAGAATCTATAAAGGTGAAGCTCTCATGTTTGACAAGCTACCTCTGGTGATTTTATGCACAGGAAATTTTGAAAAACACTCCCGAAGTCATGACTTTAGATTATATCACCTCAGATCAAGCTGTTTTTTTTTTTTTAAATCAAATTGACCCTGAGGTTCAGTCAAACAGCAATTCTTTTCAAATAATTGATCATCAGATTTTAAAATGTCAGCATTGATGTAGCTAGAAAACAGAGTAAACACTTCAGGGCATATGTGAAGGAACTGTAATGGGAACTGTGGTGTTTAAATGACTGTGGAGTTCCTATCACCTCTTACCTGTAGTCTAAGTGGCATTGGAAGACAGAGCCTTCCACCAGGGACAAGGCTGGGCAACATTTGCAGGTAAAGAAGAAGGGATAAAGTAAGTTTACCTTGAAAAGGTGCAGAGTCACGGCAGACCACTCTGAAGACGTGTGGCTATTGTGCCTTTGTTCTTTCAGCTGTGGAATGAACTTTACACCTCTCCAATATGGTATTAATTTCCCACACTTGAATAATTCCTCATTTCCCAAAGAGCACAAGTACAAGGAAAATCCTTCATTTGCGAGGACCCTCTGGACTCCTTTACTTCTTTGGACCTTTTAAAATCCATTTAACTACAGATGTATTTAATTAGATAAATCTTTGGTCAGGACACCTTGCAATTCAAGGAATTCACTTCCCAGTCAGTTTCAGAGGAGATGGAGTTTGTGGAGCAAAAACAAGAATCTGTCAACTGTTCAGTAGATAAATACATTGTGGTGTAAACTCAGTTAAAAAAAAAAAAAAGGAAATAAATAGTAATACACTTAACCAGACTGATGAATCTATAAAACATTAGGCTAAGTGAAATAATTAAAACACAGTAGGGTACATACTATGTGACGTCTGCATGCAATTCTAAAATGGCAAACACACAAGGGACAGTAGATCAGCAGTTGCTTGGAGCTGTGAAGCAGGAGAAGGCTTCTGCTACACAGGGGCACAGGAAGCTTTTCAGGATGATGGAATCATTCTATATCTCGATTGTGGGGAAGGTTATAGGACTATATCTAATCATCAAAGCTTATCAAATTGTATATCTCAAGTGGCTGAATTTTTTTGTATGTGAATCATACCTCAGTAAAACTATTATTGAACAGAGAAGTTTAGATGGAGTGGAAACAGATTTTACCAGAGCAGGAAAACTAAGACACACACACACACACACAAAAACAGTTTGAGAGAGGGATGGGTTGAGGTCTAGGGACAGTGTGGGGCCTGAGGATGCAGGCAGGTCTCAGCAAAGGGAGTAAATACCCTGTCGTCCAAACGGGAAACCCTGGTTTGGGCTGTGACCTTCCTCGCTCTATCCTGTCTGCTGTTGCCTGAACAAAGTGCACAGAGCTAGAACAGGGTCCAAGTTCTACCTGAAGGTGACCAGGCAAGAATGAGGACTTTGGAGACTGAAACACGGAGAACTGGGCTGGAATAGAAGGAAATGACAGAGTGACCGCCCCCCACCCCCCAGGGCGGGCAGCTGTGGCATGCAGCTAGGAGATGTCTTGGGAGGGAGAGGATACTCTCTAGTCTAATGGATATTTATCTAGAGGCCAATGACCTTGTGTGGTAGGTTAGTGCCCTTGGAATTATTCTAAAGATGTCAACAGGTTATTTGCTCTAGAAACAAAGTTCCAAGTCACTCCCTGGTAACAAAGTGCAGGATGCTAGTAAACATGCATTGAGTTAGAAAGTTATTCTCTGGGGGAAAAAAGCTTTATAAAAGAAAAAATTACTTCTGAAAAATAAAGAGCATTTAACAAGCAAGCTTGATTACAGCTGTTTTACCTTCCAGTGAGAATGGAAGGATTTTTTTTTTTTTTTTGAGAGTGCTTTCCCATAAATATCCTGTCCACATGCTGAGAGAACAAATGAGAATGGTAGAATTCGGTCCATTTTGTGAACCCCTTAAAAATAAGAGGATGCCCCCATCAGCAGTGTTTTATGAGCAAGAGGATGCTTTTGTGCTGCCAAGTGGGATAAGGTTTTTATTTAAACCCTAATTTTCTCTTTCACTCGTTTGCTGTCATAAACCAAATGAAATTTGGCTTTTAAAAAAAGTGGTAACTCATGTGAAGAAACAATTAGAGGGATTATTAAAAATCCATAAATTATATTAAATTTATAAAAAGCTCTTAGTGCCAATAAATAAGTCATGTCCTTATCTAGACACATTCAAACTGGGCATCCATAAAAAATAAAAAAAGAAGCACAAGGAAATGAAAAGTTCAAATGGAAGAAGAATCACTAGATGAATTACTTCATCCTAAATGTTGCAATTGGCTTCTTTTACAGGAACAATTTTTTTTCCAGAGGTGATAAACGCAGAACCTCATCAATCTAGCTCTTTACCCTTGGCGGATACTTGTCTTTCTATATGTATATTTTTTTTTTCTCTTTGGCTCCAGACACAAAACAGAGTATCATTGTGATCCAGGATTTGTTTGAAGAGATTTCATCTGGAAAGAAGTCAAGCAGGGCACTAGCAGGGGAGCTTTTACAGATTATGACCTGTAATCTGGTTAATACTCTGAAACACAAAGATCCGAATGTGGGGATAAGGTTACTTCATGTGGCCATGTGCCTCACCTCCCCCATCCCCTAGGAAGTCATCCCAGAGAGCTGAGAAGGACCCGGCTTGTGCATGCTGGCAGGCTAAAGGGGAAGATAATATAGCTATAATGCATATATTCCAAATCTAGCACAGGATAATTACCCAATAACAGTACTCACTTATTCTGCTATTATTGCCAAAGGAGTCAATTTCCTTTTTAGTTTAGGATTTATACTTATGATCCTTGGTAAAGAGAGGGTGTAGGGGTTGAGTATAAGTGAGACTTTATTTCTACTTCCAATATTTAGGCTAACCCCTAAAATTTTACTTTTTTACTAAAAGGTTGTAAAAAACCAATGTTTAACTTTACATATTCATTTGCAGACCAGTAAATTTTAATTCATCCTCTTTTAGAAACCATCTGCTGAAAGTAAATCTTCATAGCATCTAAGTTAAATTGTGAATATATTTTTCTTTAAACACAAAGAAGTTTCTAGAAAATATGAAATGATATATTTTTTTCCACCCAAAATAAAAGATTAAAGTTTATTTTCCTATTTGAATGTTTTTTTTTTAGGTTGTGTTTTTTTAATGGCCACTTAAAGTCCCGAGACATTATTTCTGTTTGAAAAATAATAACTGCTTTTGTGCAGATCAGTTTTCCAACACATTCACGTGCATACCCATGCCTATGAGCAGAAGGCTTAGGCATCTCAGTGGTGAGTCCCTAAGTAATAAATACTAGACTTAAGAACAATTTATATGCAGAACAAGTTATCAGAGGAAGCAAACCCCAAGCCCCTAGTTCCTATGGGCATCATCTCTTTGTTCCCAGTAATATATGGGGAGCAACTCATTTAAAGGAATACTTTAGCTTGCAAACATAATAACAGAGACACTGACCCTTGATACTATCTATCCACCTGCTCTTTGAAGGAGTCATTGACTTTGAATCTGTTCCCTCTCATACTGATCCATCAAGGCAGAGAGAAGTGTGAGAAGTTTGTTGCTATTGTAATCGTATTATAGTTCTTGATTTACTATGAGTGAAGATTTTGCAGACTAATTGAGTTGCATTTCTAACAATATTGCCCAAGAAAAAAGTAAATTCCAAATTTCAGACATTTCATTAATATATTAACTCTTGGAAATAACCCACTCATAAATCGGGAGCTTCTGGGATGATTTTTGTGAGATTGACTATTTGCCATTTGGGTTGAGAAACTGAAATTAGGCTAAGTGACTTCCACAAAAGTTTCAGAGAACAAAAATAATAAGATGTACCCAGACACATGTCCTATACAAATCTGTATTCATCTCATTCATCCTACAGATTTTTTTTTTGGTTGTTGTTCATATATAAAATTACTTGTCAAAAAATAAATGAGCCAATCTTTGTTTCAAGTGCAATTTTAAAAATGAACATTAAAAAAAAATCCTTTGGGGTAGGGAAACCAGTAGATTTAACTCTTAATCCTTTCATAGCTCCAAGGAAAGGGAAAGTTCTAATACTCCTTTCATACCCCATGATGTTCAAATAAACCTCTTCTTAAAAACTGTTCTGCATGTTTTGTACTTAAAAATTAGAGAAGAAAAAGCAAATGGAAACAGGGCGTTTCAATCTGATGACAAATGGGTGACTCTGGCACTCAGGAAGTTTCTTTGCCCTATTTTCTTCTGTAGATCCTGCTCCTCAATGCATTTTTCACATGGAAAATTTTTAAAATAGATTTATTTTAGTAGGGAAACAACAGAACAAAATTTAAGATACCATTAATATAGTTCGGGGACAGAGCAAAGTGTTAATGCAGAAGGAGCATACATTAGAGAACATGTGACCTTTCTCAGGATGAACTTCCCACATAAATCCTCTCCTTCCTCTGGAGGTGGCAAGACAAATACCTACACTGTCAAACTCAGAAGGCTTTTGATATGGGGCCTGGGGCAAGTGGTACAGTTTTTAATACCATTTTCCTCATTTGTAAAATGAGGATGATGATAGCTTCTTGTTCTCTAACACTATGAAAACTAAGAATTAAAAATTTAAAAGTAGCCCCCGTTTCACAGAGTTACACTGAAAAAATCAGACTTTAAATTTGAAGACCACTAGGCCATTTGGTTGTGACTTTTAAATGCCTGAGGAGGGGAGAACAAATTCTTTTGAATATTCAAAGCTTTTAATCCCCTTTAATCAACAAGCTTATTAAGTTCGACTATTTATAGCATACTCAGAAGCCCACCATATATTTCCACATGCATTATTTCATCTGAAGTCTACAGGAGATCTTTGAGGTAGTAGTGGTTTTCCTTCCTTCCTTCCTTCCTTCCTTCCTTCCTTCCTTTTTTCCCCCATGAGGAAACCAGAGGAGAAGCTAATGACTCACCTGAGTCTCATGACCTGGAAGCAATAGAGGTCGGCCTTGAACCTATGTCTGCTGGGTCAAATTGTCATGGAGCCTGTGCAGGCTCCAGGCAGGCACAGCCAGCTCCTCATCAGGGAGAAGGCTTTGCTTTTCTTTATCCCTTTCATTTTCAGAGCTGCACTAAAACCCACCAGAATAATGGGATGAATTCTCAGAAAGGGACACATACATGGGCCCATCTCAAGTAGAATGCAGATTCAATACAGACAGCTGCAGAGTTTCATATAGTTCAACGAAGAAATGCAATCGTTAGTCCTGTACTTTATTTGTTCCAATTTTGTTTCCTCTAACAATCAAATGGGGGATGGGATCAGGAGGGAGTGAACAAGAGAGAAATGCCAGTAATCATGGTGAGTAACAGTCGTAGGGGTAAAGTGACAGCTCAAGGCTTTATTGTTGTCATAAAAGTGGTGCAGTTTTAGGGCTTTAAGATGAGCAAATCTCTGGGGTCTATGTCCACTGTGGTTCTAATAGCATTAGAAAGGGTGAGTTGGTATAAACAATAACAAGATTTATGTTAGTGCAAACTGCTGACTATTGACTCTGATTTTGAAGAGAGGAGAAAAGAGAAAGTGAAACTAGACCAGATTCCTGTTATGTCCCTATTTATGGGAAAGTGAGAAACTTGACCAGTTCTAGTAGACATTAACAATGGGAAGGCAAGCAACTGTTTCTGTGTCTTAAGATTAGTCAATAGAAATCAAATGGAAAAGAGACAACAAAAAAAGCTGTGGTGTGGCTGTTTGGAACTGAAGATTCCTAATAGCAAAGAGGAGCTGACCAAGTGGTCAGACTGGGATAATTATATACTCAGAAAAACAAAGATTTTGAAATCCTACTTTGTGAAACAGAACATCTAACCTGAAGTGTTCACCTGTAGAAAAGGAAACTCAAAACATCCTTTTATTCATAACTTGTCTCTCAGTTGCAAGCAAAAGACCTAAATTTAACTGGATGTGAATTTAAGTCATATTAATATATGAGGGAGGTCACCTACCACCTTTTCCCACTTAGTCAATAAAAAGGACCCTGAGCTGATTCTTCTCTTTTCCATTTATTATCAGTGAGAAGAGATACTTTTCTACTCTGAGGAAACTTCCCGTTGGCTTTGTGATTATTATTGAGCTACCGCAAACATCTTGGCTTCACCAGTTTATATTAACAATTTCATTAACTTAGCTATGTATTTTCAGGAACTAAGAAATCTTCCTAATTATACTCTTTTATATGGGAAGTCCAGCTTCTTAAAAACTACTACTCGATTACAAAAACAAACATATAGTAAAGGAGTCTTCAGCCACAGGAGGGAATTTAACCAAAGCACCATTGATCTTAATAAAAGGAAAATCAAGCTTAAAATAGAGAATTGAATACTTTGAGCACAAGATCTGCTCCCATAATCTAGGAATTTTATGACCTCCCCAAAGGAAAGAGTATGTGGTCTGTTAAATCTGATCATAAAATATCTCCTTGAGGCCTTAAAATGTAATGTGTCGGATGTTCAATCCATCCAGTATGGGCCAATTGTGAAGCTAAGATGTCAGCCACCTGTTCCCAAACAGTCTTTCTGGTGTTATTGCCAGTCTATAGCCTTCAGGAAAAGGGTGGAAACTATAAAGCTGAGAAATAGTACAATTATTTGGATAGAAATATACTTTCATTATATAGTAATTAAGTATACTTGAATCTCATATCTATGTGCCTACTTTTCTATTTGATACCTGAAGGAACACAGATTGAACTCTTAGGTGGTTCCTGATGAAGAAGCCTATATTAGTTAAGAAGCAGCATTTGCTTTTTGTTTTGCATATTAGCACATTGCATGACTTTATACAAGAATTTATTAATGTAGCAAATAAAAATTAAGTCAACATGATCTTTTCTTAAAGAACACATGGAGTGAAAACTTTTTAAAAATTTGGTAATCTTAGACAAGTTCAGTGCAGTTAAACCCAATAATTTGGGGTTGATCTTGTGGCTAAAGCAAAAAAAAAAAAATCACAATGTTAGAGTGCTATTTTTATATTTACTTGTACAGCTATGTAAATTAAGTAATTCATCTTAATTTTTTATTGCCTTTGAGATGCATTAGAATCAAGTAGTCAGCAATTATTTCTGTCTCAGAAGGAAAAAATCATTACCCTAGGTAAGCCACTGATTCATTACTGAGAGTTCATCCTCACCAAAGAGCACTTTGGTAGGCCAATTCTAAAGATGCATTTTGTAAAAAGATAAACTCGATGGCTTTGGATTAGGAGCTCATGCTCGAGAAATAGAAGAATAGCAAGTTGGTAGCTTTTGAGTAAGATAATGAGCAATCCTATGCCACTTGGAAAGCTGGGATGCTCTGGCAGAGAACTCTCTGACATGTGCAGTCTCACACTGAACAAAGCAGTGTTTCAATACATGAGTCTTGTGAGAACAGAGACCAATAACCAGAGGGCACTTTGGCTTATTTCTTTGCAAATATATATATTTTTAAATACATAGTAGAAACCAGGAACCTAATCTTGAGGCCCTTATGATGGGGAGGGCATGATAGGGGTTGAAGGAGGTGAGTATACTTAGAATTTCATAAGTCAAGTCACTTATAAAGGTATATGAAGTAGAGAACAAGTTCACAAA
Organism: Ictidomys tridecemlineatus; assembly: GCF_052094955.1. Lineage (NCBI taxonomy): Eukaryota > Metazoa > Chordata > Mammalia > Rodentia > Sciuridae > Ictidomys > Ictidomys tridecemlineatus. The sequence continues at coordinate 81,708,209 of NC_135481.1, forward strand.
AACCCAGAAACTGATGATTTGCAGAAAAGACACACTCTCTAAAGCAATTGAACAAGGAGAAAAAGGGCAAGAAAGAGATACTTCATAAAGCCAGGCCTAAACTAATGCTTTTTGCCCTACACCTTCACATTTACACTTAACCTAAAAAGATTAAAATATCATAATAATTCTGAGATTTCTGGCTCTCAAGATTTCCATTATGACACATCAATAAAGCAAGGCAAGGTGACTGAGGAAGAACGGCCGGCTTTCATTTCCTGCTCATTTGAAGGTCACTTTTGGAGATAAAGATTATATTTTTGCAGAACCAGAGGATACACGAACATTTCTAGAAACTTGTAACATCAGATGTTCTGAACGAGCGAAGGAAAATGAATGATCCTATTAAGATACTTCTGACCATAAATCAGAGGTGTTAAGCTCTGACTGGCTAACTTCAGCTTCCCATTTGACTCATTTGAAAATGGAACTGATGTGAATATAGATTGGGGAAAGATGCTCAGTACCATTAGAGGTGGCTCATAAGCTACTACTCACGAATCTCAGATTGAAATACAATGTGCCTAGCACCCAGGGACAAATATTTGCATCCTTTCATTGTTAAGTGACTCCGTACAAGAAGCAGAAAAATGGGTGTCATGCTTGTAATACAAAAGAACTGCTTGTGTTAAAACGCACAGGCTTGCAGGGAGGAGTGGTGAGCAATTTACTAATGACTGACACTTGGAAAGGGTGATTTTGTTTTCAAGCTCACCCCTCTCCTATTTGCAAAAGCATCTATTTCTTGACATGTGCTGGTGTTACAAACCTCTTTCTCTAACATTTTTAGTGATATTTTGCTTCAGCCCTTTAATGGAGCAACCTTTTAACAAAGAGGATATGGATCCCTTTTCTGCTATTTTTCTGAGTTCTTGGTTTCTAGGAACTTTCCCCAGGCAAAATGATGAAGTTCTGCCACTCACCCATGGGCAAGTGATTTAACCCTTCTGAGTCTCTGATTTCTCATCTGCAAAGTGAATCTAAAATAATTCTCATCCCACAGAGTAGCTCTGAGGCATCAAATTGGATTTGTTAAAGTAAAAAAAAAAAAAATCTGGCCTCAAATATTTGCTAACAAATGTTATATACTAAAAGGGTGCTATAGGTAAAGATGAACCTTGACAACAAAAATCTCTAAAATTAAGTGATGCAAGTGAATCTTTTTCATTGCTTAAAACATTGAATGCATTTACCTTCTTTTTTATAGTACTCCATACAGTGGCATCTGCTAGATAATTATGTTTGCCTTGTGACTATGCCTTTAAATGACTTCTATCATTGTAAATAGATCAATGGTCAATTGAAGGGGGAAAAACATCAAAATGGTTTAAGAAATATTGTCAGCAAGCATCTGAGATTGAGGCAAGTGTTAGGGAGCTTGGTGAACGCCTGAACTGCCTCTCTTCTGCACTGGGTGGGGTCACCATGCACCATGTGCCATTTATCAACATGACTCAGAGGAGAACATTACAAACAGCTGTTTAAGGATTGCGTCAATATCACTTACTCTCAAATGTGAACTAGTGACACATATACTGTTTCTGCAAAGAAAAGAGACACCCAAGTCATGATCTTTAAAAGAAGCAAATTACTATCTTATATATTCTAGCATAACTCACAGCCATTACAATAGGGAAATCACTCCTCACTAGGACTCCTAAAGCTCAGGAAATAATGCCAAGAATTAATAAATGGGTTGACATGAAATTAAAAAGCTTCTGCACAGGAAAAGAAACAAGAATGTAAAGAGGAAACCTATAGAATAGAAATTTTATTTGCTAGTTATTCTTCTGACAGAGGATTAATATCCAGAATATATAAAGTACTCAACAAACTTATCACCAAAAAACCTTAAAATAACCCAACTAATAAATGGGCAAATGAACTAAACAAACACTTCTCAAAAGAAGAAATAAGAAATGAGCAAGAGATATATGAAAAAGTGGGGCTGGGGCTGCAGCTCAGTGGTACAGTGCTTGTCTAGCATGTGTGAGGCACTGGGTTCAATCCTTAGCACACATAAAAATAAATATAAAGGTATTCTATCCATCTACAACTACAAAAAATATGTTTTTAAAAAGAAATATATGAAAAAGTGTTCAATACCTTTAGAAATTATAGAAATGCAAATCAAAACTACACTGAGATTTATCTCACTCCAGTTCGAACAGCAGCCATTAAGAATACAATCAATAAAAAATTCTGGAGAGAAAGTGAGGGAAAAGGAACACTTTTACACTGCTTCTGAGATTGTAAATTAGTACAAACACTATAGAATCAGTATGGAGATCCCTCAAAATACTAAGATGAAACTACCATATGACTCAGATATACCACTCCTTGATATTTATCCTAAATAATTAAGTCATCATGGCTGGGGTTGTAGCTCAATGGTAGAGTGCTTGCCTAGGATGGATGAGGCCCTGGGTTCAATCTTCAGCACCACATAAAAACAAATCAACAACAACAAACAAATAAATAAAATAAAAGTTAAATTCTTACAATAGGGAAATCACTCCTCACTAGGACTCCTAAAGCTCAGGAAATAATGCCAAGAATTAATAAATGGGTTGACATGAAATTAAAAAGCTTCTGCACAGGAAAAGAAACAAGAATGTAAAGAGGAAACCTATAGAATAGTTATCTATATAACTATAAACCTATATAATAGTCATCATACTATAGTTTGATGCATGCATAAACATGCATACCCATGTTTATAGCAACACAATTAATTTTCAATAGCCAAACCATGAGAGGTATCCATCAACAGATAAATGGACAAAGGAAATGTGATATATAAACACAATTGATTTTTATTCAGTCTTAAAGAATAAAATGTCAGAAAATCAAGGGCTGTATGTTTCTTCTCATATATGGAAACTAGAGAGGAAAAAGGAAAATAAGTGGTGGGGGGGGGAAATTTCATGAAAATAGAAGGGAGACCATTGAGGAAAGGAACCAAGGGAAGGGAGGAGAGGAAGGGAGGGGAAAATATTGGGGAACAACATTGACCAAATTATATTGTCATATTGGGGTCACGGGCATGTGTGAAAATGTAACAACAAATCCCACTATTACGTATAATTATAATACACCAATTAAAATATAAAAAAAAGAATTTTGGAAAATGAAAAAAAGCCAATTACAGAATTCATATATGAAGGGAATTTTATGGCTAATTATATATTTTTTAAAATCCTGGGGCTGGGGTTATGGCTCAGCAGTAGAGCACTCGCCTCACAGGTACAAGGTCCTGGGTTCGCTCCTCAAAACCACATAAAAATAAATAAATAAATAAAGTTATTGTGTCCAATTACAACTACAAAAAATAAATAAATATTTTTTAAAAATCCTAAGAAAGCATCTGCTTTCTGGTGCCATGTTCTGAGTATCTTTCCTCTACTCTGCCCTTCCACCTTGATGTACTGCCTCACCTCGGGCCAGAGCAACAGAGTTGGTCATCTATGGACTGAAACCTCTGAAATGTGAGCACAAAATGAACTTTTTCTTTTCTACAGTTGTTCTTGTTGGGTCTTTAGGTCATGATAGTGAAAAAGCTGACTACAACAGAAATTGGCACAGACAAGTGGAGTCCTTGCTATGCTGTAGTTCAGAAGCTTTGGGAGCATTTTGGAATTTGGGGGAGGAATTTTAAAAGTTTAAACATACAAGCTGGAAAAGCTTTAGAATGGAGTGAGTAGAGCTTAATGGTTGATTCTCGAGGGAGTTCAAAAGAGCAAAATCCCGTAGGACAGTAAATCCTGGGCTCATGAGGTTTCAGAGGAAGAAGAGTTTTGCAAACTGGACTAGAGACCATTCATGCGACATTCTGGCAAAGAAGTTGTCTACATTTTCCCCATGTTCTGAGACTTTGAGAGGCTGAATTTAGAGGCCAGGTACTAATTAATCTGGTGGAAGAAACTGAGGCAGCACAGCAGTCAGGTGGTACATGGGTATGGCTGGCAGCTTTTAGCCAATTTTATTGTGATAATCAGGAGCAGAAAGCAAAGTAGAAAGATTTGGAAAACTTGGAGTTTGGCCAGAAAAGTGCTAATGAAACTGTGGTTACACAAAGTATGGTTATTAAAGATATCACAGCCATTAGATATTACTTTGAACAGAGACAATAGGAAAGATGACTCAAGTTCATCTCAAGAATTGGCAAAACCACACCCATTTAGGCTCAAAGGGTGTAAACGTAAAAAATCTCTTTGAGAAGAGAATGGGAACACTCTGCTTGCATAGGAGGACCTAGAAAGTTGTTTTACTATGCTCAACTGCCCAGGTACTCAGAGGCTCCCTAGACGTTGGGGTTTAGATATGAAGTGTCCCCCAAAAGCTCATATGTGAGAAAATGCAAGAAAGTTCAGGAGTGAAATGATTTGTTTAATCTAATTGGTGAATTAATCCACTGATAGAGTTTAATTAGGTGGTAACTGAAGGCAGGTAGAGTTTGACTGGAAGAGGTGGGTCACTAGGGGTTTATATTTTGTCTCTGGTGAATGGAACACACACATACAAACACACACATATTCATTCATTCTCTCTCTCTCTCTCTCTCTCTCTCTCTCTCTCTCTCACTTGTTGCCATGTCCTGAGCTTTCCTCCTTCTCCTGTGATGTTCTGCCTCATCTTGGGGCCAGAGTGATGGGGACAGCTGATTGAGACCTCTGAAAAAGTGGGCACAAAACTTTTCCTCCAAAAAAAAAAAAAAAAAAACTCCCCAAGCCAGACACATACACACACCTAAGAAAAAGTTGAGAAAATAAAACTAAATGTTTTTTCCATACTTAAATTTTGAATTATAAACTATAGTCTTTTAATGCTAACACATAAACAAAGAAGAAAAATTACTAAAGTAAAATTCTATAGTTTTTTAATAAAGGATTTTTTGACAAGTCTATAAAATTCTAAAAGAAACACTTCAGATTAAGCAAGACCTCATTGAAAATCCACAGTGAGTATGCACTGAGTTTTTTTTTTTTTTAGTAAATAAATGATCAAAACGTCAAACAGAATCTCTGTTTCTATCTCCCAAGAAATTCCTTGAGAGGATACTCTAATTGTGTTTTGACATGGTTTTTGGTGCTTGTAGGGATGACTTTTGCACCTCAGTACAAATATTATAGTTTGTAAGGCTTTGAGAGTTATTTGTCTCTTTGTTTAGGGGCATCCCAAGATTTTCTCTCTCTCTCTTTTCACAAGACTAGGTTTCCTTCATTCAAGTTGGAAAATTAAACTAACAAAATTATCAAATATTTCTCATAAATTCTGAAACTGTACACAAATATAACTTGGTACAGGTATTAAAAATCACAAAATGTTTTAAAGATAGCCTTCCTAACTTACCATGTATGCAAATATTTTCAGAGTTTTCCAAAGTTTATTAAAAAAATGGAAGAAGAGAATATTATTTCTTGTCTTTATCATGTTCTGTATAGTTGATCACATACTCCAAGTACAACGTTTACAGTTTCCCACATTCATCTATTCATTTATTCATTTAAGTGTTTATTTCACAATATTCTCCACCCTGTGGGCTTTAGCGTCTAGTATGGGAAAGAGACATTAAGAAAAATGTCCTATAAGATGAATAATTATGAACCATGATAAGTTTTCTTTTAAAAATGGTTTGGGAGCTATAAAAACATAGAACAAGAAAACTGATCTAATGGTGGATCAGGGGAGACTTCCCTGAGGTGGAAATTGGACTGAGGTGTGAATACTGCTGGTCAGCCAGTGATGGAAAAGACTGAAACACAATGCTGCTTCATCCACTTAGTTCTAAAAGATTGTGAAGAATTATTCTATTTGAAGTGAGTAGAAAGAAGTCTAGTGTAGCTGGAGACTTTGGAGCAATATTTACCAATCCTGGTGGAATTTGGGGAACTCTAAAAGAATCCAGGGGCCTGAGACTCCTCCCCAGAAAGTCAGATATACTCATTATTCAAGAGTCTGGAATTTTTTTAATGTTCCCTAGTTAATTCTAATGTGTAGCAAAAATTGAAAATTAGTGCTGGGGAGTTAGGGTAATATGGTGGAAGAGGGTAGTGGAGGGAAGTGGCACATGTGATGATCAGAAAGCAGAGGGACACTAACCCCAGCTAACCAAATATATTCCCCAAAGTCACACCCCCCCCCATTGTCCCACCTCTTCCATCCACACCTGACCCACCTTCAGTTGCCACTCAATTAATCCCTATGGGGAGATAAATTCACTGATTGGGTTAAGGCTTTTATAACCCAACTGTGTCACCTTTGAATGTTCTTGCATCATTTCACACATGAGCTTTTTAGGGGACACCTCACATACAAACTATATCAGGTACCTCAGGGGCCCATGTGCCCTTGGCCCCCAACCCGTGACACTATTGGGAGGTGGTGGTGCTTTAAGAGGTAGAGACCACTGGAAGGTGTTTTTGTGATTGGGGCAGGTCCTTGAAGGGGATATTTGTATCTTCAGCCCTTCCTCTTTCTCTCTTTGTGTTCTGGCCACAAAGTAAGTGGTTTTGCACATGCTGCTGCCATGATGTGCTGCCTTGCATGTGTCCTTTCAGTTCTATAATTTTTTTGTTGCTTCAAGTGTTTGAAGCTCACTAATGAGCTACTCATATGTTTGTGTTATTAATATCTCCATTTATTACTGATAATATTCCTGTTCTGAAATCAATTTCTTTGATATCAATAAATATTCCAGATTTCTTGTTTTTTCATATTATTTTTATCTCTTTTAATCTTTTCTTCAACATTTGAAGTGATTTTTTTTTGTAGATGCCAATTAGTTTAGTCTTGCTTTATCATTCAGTGTGAAAAATTAATGCCTTTTAATTTCTTGTTTAGACCATTTATACTTAATGCTTATTGATATTATGGTTTTAAATGTTTCATCTTGTACTTATTTTCTACTTGTCTGATTGCTTCTCTTGGCATCTATCTCCTCATGGGCCTTAGGCCTCTGAAAGCCCACAACAATAACTGTACTTTGTGATTTTTGTTTGTTTGTTTTTTCTGGTTTTGGTCCATAAAGATATTTATTGGATTATAATAAGGTTGTATCACTCAATGTGTTTTTCTATATTTAAATGTTTTAAATCTTTTGTATTTTCTGATTCATTGTTGTATGATAAACTACAAAATGTTACCTCAGAGTAGCATCTTGGTAGGAAGTATTCTGATTTTATTTCTGTGTGGAGAATCATTAGAAGGGAGAAAAGATAGCTCAAGAGAAAGCAGAAGAACAGAAAGAAGGCTATTGCGATAGTCAAACTAAGAGGTGACAGTGGCTTGGAGCAGGGAGGTGTTCTAGTTATTTATTATGATTTAACGACTTTCCTATATGTAGTGAGAAAAACCACCATTTTATTTTGTTCACAGATTCAAGTCAGAGCTTCGAAAAGGGCACATGGAGGGGAGTTTTGCTTCTGCTGCCCCATGTCTAGGGCCTCATTCAGGAAAACTCAAATAGCTGTGGTGGTGGAATGGCTGGGGGCAGAAGGAATTTGGAGCTTTCCGGTTCACATGTCCCCTGCCTGCCCTTAGGTGATTCAAAACACTGGACCTACATATAACTAAACACAGCTTGTCGTCCTCACAGCACAAAGGCCTCAGTAGTGCTGTGTTGTTCACATAGCCACGTGGGGCTCCAAGGACAAGTGTTCTGTGACCTAGGCAGAAGCTGCAGTGTCTCTGACAATCCAGCCTCTAAGTCACATAGCATCATTTCTGAATTTTGTTTGTGAAGCAGTTATAAGCCCCTCAGATTCCAGGGAGGAGATAGATTCCCCTCCTCAGGATAATACCACTTACATTTGTGCATATATACCTACATGCCATATTTGTGCTCCCAGTGTCTGGTCTAAAATGTCTATTGTGTGCCAAAATATTTTAGGTTGATGAATTGCTCTATATTAAAAAGTAATATAATTTGAAATTTTGATGGGAAAGCAGATCCAGATATTCAAATTTGCAAGGAGGACAGTTTCTCATTGAAATATATAAAGAAGCTTTTATAAAATACCCAAATATGGTCTTTTATCTTGAACAGAAATACCACAATAAAGGATATAAACACACTTGAAAAATATATAACTTGTCTACTTATTTCTACATTAGAACATGTGCTGTGTGCTTAATTATTAAACGTGTGCTATGTGCCCTGTCCTGAGTTGAGATTTCACACTGAGGTTTATTGATATAAATTCCCACCCACAGGGATCATCAATATGCAAAACATCAATATCCCAAAGGAGGGTTGTTGTAAGGAGACACATACTATGTGCTGTGCAGCATGTAAGATGCTCATACACCACAAAGGGACTGTGCCATCATGCCTGACAGGATGAGCAGTGGTTTCCCCAGGAAACCAGCAGGTGCTACAGGCAAGGGAAGAGCTACAGGTGAAAAGGAAAGATTAGGAAGGTGTGTGAGAGGCACGTTCAGAGAAGTACAGGGGTTCTTTCTGTGTAAAGTCAGATTTAGACAGCTTTTCCAGTCTACAGAGGTAAGAGCAAGTTGTTCCTGACAGATTATGGTATTATGATACCCTTCTGGTACTTTATTCTGAAGACACCAAGGAAGCTAGTCCCAACCTCTTGTCTTGATAGTTAAGGATTGGAAGGAATCAGACCCTGCAGTTATTCAGAGAAGGGTTTTAAAACCAGCTTACATGATTTTTTTTTTTTTTTTACTGAATGTTGGACTTTAAAAACAAAACAAAACTTTCAAGTGAGAGTATCAGATCCGACAATTTGACTGATACTAAGCACAATTTCAGCATTGTCTCTAGAAATTGTCAACCACATTTAACAAAAGTATTTCTAGAGACAATGCTGAAATTGTGCTTAGTATCAGTCAAACATTGCTATAGCTTCATCAAGTGACTAGAAGTTTTAATTGTAAATTTTGAAGAAGCACCTAATATCTTATAATTTGTTTTTCCTTAACATCTGCTAAATATATTAGATTGCATATAAGTCAAATTTACATGTTACCAACATATAAACAATGTTAGGAAAGCTTCAAGAAACATGTATTTGAGGTCTCTTTTAGAAATGATGAGAAAAGTAAATTGTGCTGGAGGTACACACAAAAGAACTTGGTGTGCTCAGGGAACACCATTTTTATTCATTAGAGGAGTAGCTATTGAAGACCTTATTCTTACAAATAATCCTAAATTCAAAAGGGAAATTTCAGTTTTACTCAGTGTCTTAAATCCATTTGGGTTTCTGTAACATAATGCCAGAAACTGGGAAGTTTATAAACAATAAAAATATATTTCTCACAATTCTGGAGGCTGGGCAGTCCCAGATCAAGGCAGCAGCAGCTTCAGTGGCTGGCAGGAGCTCTCTGGTTCCTTGAAGGCGTCCTCCATCCTCAAGGACTCCCACAGGCCTCTCTCACAGAGGCACTAATCCCTCTGGGGAGGGCTTTGCCCTCAGGACCTAATCACCCTGCAAGGCCCCACCTGGTAACACTATTGCGTTGGCAGCTAGGATTTAAACATAGGGCTTTGGGGGGGGGAGTCAAAAACATAGACATAGCACTCACTCGGTGTTATTTTTTGAAAAAGCAACAATGACAATTTGATCCAGATTTGATTAATACTTTTCTTCTCATCAGCAAAAAAAGAAAGATGATGATCTGAATTTTTCTGTAAGTCAGATTCCGTTTTCTGAAGTTGAGGCTGCACGGTTCTCTGAGAGAAACATCCTTTTCCACACGGAACATTCATCAGTGTCTCTGAGTTTCTGTAAAGTTTCAGAAATCTCCCTTTTTTCCTATCCAAGCAGCATAAATATCATGGATGGTGTTTCCCCTGTGAAATGACCTGGTGGTAATGGGGCTAATTTCCCCCTACAGGTCTGACTGATTCTCAGGCAATGCAACCCAAAGACTTTCATGTCCACACCCAGGAACAGAAAAGACTGGAGGGAGGTTTCCAGGATGGCTTCCTGGCAGCCGAACACAGCAAATGTGGTATTGAAAGGGTGGAGGTTCTGGGATTTTGTCAGTGTCTATAATAAACAATAGTTTCAAAGCATCCAAAATTTTCAAAAGTTCTTATTATCAGCTACAAGTTAGCATTTTGAGATGAATGAGGCATACGTCCTTTGGAAGACTGTTTTTTGAGCTTGTTTGTGGCAAGATCTATCCTAGATGGTAGTAGGTTCAGAGCTGATGCTACCTGGGTACCATGCCTACATTTGCTCTTTTAAATCCAGATTTGAGGGTGTTCCAGACATTAGGCCCGACAGTAGCTATATTGTTATGCGTCTAGCACCTGATCCTTGTCTGGGTAAATTCCCCTATTCAGATGTTTGTTTTCCTCTAGAAACTCGATTAGTTTTAATAAAAACTCTAGAAAGAAAACAGAAAGATGAGGCCCAATCTCTCCTTCATTGACTATTTTAAGTTCTTAATGAAGAACAAACTATGAGGTTCCCAGATGAAAATCTAAGAAGTGAGATTTTAGGCAGATAGTAGGCAGGGACAGGTGGGGATGCTGAGGGTAAAGGGAGCTCATTGGAGAGTGAGAATGAGAACTTAAAATAGAATGAAAACTTGAAACAAGGAAACTCTGACACCCCAAAAGTTTTTAGGTGATTTGTTTCAGGCAGCAAGGGGAAGCCCCAAGAAAGATGGATATATATAGGCTTTGAATCAGATTGATTTAGTCTGCTTTTATCATGTGTACCTCATTTGCAAAGTCCATCAAGTGGTGCTAATTAATAGAACAGTCAATTGTGGGTTAGTTCAAGTTGAGCCTTGAAACCTTTGGAAGGTAGCCTCCAAGGTGGCCCCCTAGGATCCTGGCATCCTAGGAATCATGTCTTCGCAGTCTCTTCCCACGTTGAATCATAGCTGGTCTGTGACCAATAGAATATAGCAGAGGTGACTCTGTGTGACTTCCGAGACTAGGTCACAAAGGACAATGAGGTTTCTACCTTGATCTCTTAGATCGTTCTTTCTAGAATAAGCTAGGAGGATGTCCTGGACATACTGGATCACCCCTGTGGAGAGTCACAGGTGAAGAGAAACAGGCCTCCCACCAGTAGCCAGCACCCACCGTCAGCCATGTGAGTGAGTCCCCTTCAGAAGTGGATCCTCCAGTCTCAGCAAAGTCTTCAGAAGACAGCTATTCCATCAGTGTCTAAAAGAACCTCTTTGGAAACCCTGAAGCACAACTACCAGCGAAGCCAGAATTAGACAGGCAGATAGGCAGGGGCAGGATCCAGAGAAGGGAGGAATTGAAATGTTAGTTCCTTCAGAGCGCTTCCTCCACTCTTATCCAGAAAACCTGCCCAGGCTCCAACCTATTGCTAAAGTAATCTGTCCCAGGAATTGCCCCTCCCTACAGGGAGTTATAAAAGTTGCTAATTAATATGTCCTGGGCTGCTCCCTCTGGCCCTTCCCCCTCCATCTGCTGCTCACCTTTTGGCCACCCCACCTGACATCTCCTGGAAGCCAGCAGGACAACAAAGGAAGCCCAGGACATACAAACACCCTCACTTCTTAGGATACCAGGACACCAGCTATGGCCTCCCTCTCCCTCCCAGGAGAAGTCTGTTACCCCTTTTTAAATTCAACCCTGTTTTATATGCTTGCTTCTCTAGTGTTATACTTCAACATGCGAGGGAGCAGAACTCATCACTGGTCACGGGCGGTATCACCAGACACCAAAGGGATCCTGAATTCCTCCTTCACCAAAACAAACAACAAATTTCATGGTGGTTCTAAGACATTCAGTTTTATAGTAACTTGTTATAGAACAATAGTTGCTGAGCTTCATTTTCCTACTTTCCATCTGATTTCGACAGGATACTCTAGGTGCCTCAAAGGTACCTACAGTTGGAAGTTAAACCCCCCTCAGGGATTGTCTCCCTGTGCACAGTGGGTTGCTCAGGAAGTCTCTTCCTTGACTCCCCAGAGGGTAGGTTGGCCATCTGATTGCATTCTGGCCTATGGAATGTGGAAGGTGGTGTGACTTCAAACCTACCCCATGAAACTTCTAACATGTGCCCTCCCACGTTCTTGTCCATTTCTGTCTGAATATAATCTCTGAAGCTGTGTGTTAAAGATGGCATTTCCAATGGGTCCATGTCCCTGAAAGATGTGTGGAGCAATGTGAACTGTCATGTAAGCAAGAAATGACTGCTCAGAAGCCACTAAGCTTTGGGGTCCATTGGTCAAGTAAAGCCAGCTAATTCTAATCTACCCAGTGAATCCCATATTCCAGATTCTTTCTGGAATCTTTCCCTGGGTTCATCTCAGTGCTAAAACAAAACCAAATAACCCAAAAAAATCTTTCCTATAAATATATACTATTTCTTTGAAAATAAGTTCTTCCATAAATCTAAACAAATCTAATGTGCTCAACAGATGGGTCCGGATTAAGATTTGAGCCCTATAAAAGAGTATTTTGCAATTTAACAAGATCTGGTGGCAGATACACATTTAAAAAGCAATGCCAAGGAATTTCAGGCACTTCTGCAAGCTCCTGAGATAGACTTTAGGGGACAGAGTGATTTTGAGTGACTTCAATCATAGCACCAGGGAAACTTCCTGCCCTTGCAGGATGTGGAACTGTGAGAAATAGAAAGTCCAGTGGTCCATTTTCAGAATATAGTATTCAGTCTGAAATGTAAAATTTGAATACAAGAAAGGCAGCTGGAGGGGAAAGCAGAATGGAAAGTTACAAGCAGTTAACACTGAGGTGTCAAAATTCACAGCCCCTTGCCAAACAGGGGAGAGGGAAGGGAGAGGGAGGGCAGAGGGAGGGGAGAGGGAGGGGCCTGACCAACTACATACTTGCCCAAAGGGGCCTTCCTGCCACAACAGAACAAAGGGGTGGGAACAACTAAAGGACTATTTCTTTAAATAACCACGGGAGAAAGTAAACCTAGGAGGATGTTGGGGAAGATTGTGTAACCCATGGTACTTGGCCAAGGAGGAACTACAGGAGGGACCTTGCATCTAGGGGACAAAATGCTGACCTAAACATTCTGTGTGGCCTGCTCCCCAGACCTCCAATCTTGTAAGATTGTCAGTAAAGCTTTGCTTTTTGCTATGCCTTGTGTCTCTGAATCCACTCCTTGGGTTTGGACAGGTGTTTCTAGCCGTCCTGAATTGTAATCTGACTGACCCCGATAGAAGAGATTTATCTGGAAGTTTGGTGTGACACCACACCCTAAAGGGTTTGCAATTCCAGAGCCTGGTCTTTGGCCTCATTTCTCATATATATTTATGAATGAGCATTTTTTTAAAAAAAAAAATTTTAGTTGTAGATGGACACAATGCTTTTTTTGTTGTTGTTTATTTATTTTTATGTGGTGCTGGGGATAGAACCCAGGGCCTCCCACATGCTAGACAAGTGCTCCACCACTGAGCCACAACCCCAGCCCATGACTGAGCATTTTTTTATCCTCAAATGTTTTCCATGTCCCTGAGACACCATCCAGAGAGGAGGCCAAATATAGTGATCTGAGGCTTTGTCACACACTAAGATACTGAGGAAGGTTTCTGTAGTTCTTGAAGAAAGACATCTTAGATTTTTTTTGTGTGTGTATGTGTGTGTGTGTTTAGATTGCTGTTGCACCTTAAATACACTACATTTACACATATACACATATATACGTGTATGTATGTATATATATACACAAACACACAAACACATATATATATATTAATGAATGGAAATGAAAGAGAAAGGAAGGAAGAAATAAAACTTCCACACAGTGTTGGCTATCACTGAAAAGTCATGCCAACTGAGAAAGATCATACCAGAATTTTACCTTGCTGCTTTCCCCTCATGGCATCTACATATTTTCCCACGGCTTCTCTGACTGACCATGGAGGAGTGACTGGAGAATATGTCACGCTCTAGCTTATTAACTTTTGCAAGTGGCAACAGAGCAGAGTAAGAATGTCTTTCTGTCAATTATAATATGAAAGCATTTCTCCAACAGTGGTGTCTTAGCCTGTGTCCCCCAGAAAGTAGGGTCTGGGGCAAAGATCCTATGTGCAATTCCTTTCTCAAGAAGTGCAGTCCCGCCGGGCCTGGTGGCACATGCCTGTAATCCCAGGCGCTTGGGAAGCTGAGGCAGGAGGATTGTGAGTTCAAAGCCAGCCTCAGCAAAAATGAGGCGCTAATGAGTCAGTGAGACCCTTTCTCTAAATAAAATACAAAATAGGGCTGGGATGTGGCTCAGAGGTTGGGTGCTCCGGAGTTCAATCCCCAGTACCAAAAATGAGCAAAAACCAAAACAAAACAAAGTTCCTGGGAAGCGGAGGAGAGGAACAAGTGGCTTGAAGCAGGGTAGATGGGAGAAGTCTTGATCCAGGAGTTTCATTACCCATTGGCCAAAGATTTTTCCCATAAGGTGTCAACTCCTTTGAATTCTCAGGTTGTACTTGGGTGGGAACATAGGTTGGGACGGGGTACTATAGATTCATTTGTGTTTTCCATAATGTATTTAAATGGAATCAAAGTATATGTGGTGTGTGTGTGTGTGTATTTTGTACTGAGGACTGAACTCCAAGTGCCCTTTACCATTCAGCTGCATCCCCAGGCCTTTTAATTTTTAATTTTTTTTAATTTTGAGGGGCTGGAGCTATGGCCTAGTGGCTGAGTGTTCGCCTCACATGCGTGAGGCACTGGTTTCGATCCTCAGCACCACATACAAAAATAAATAAAACACAGATATTGTGTCCATCTACAACTAAAATTAAAAAAAAATTGAGACAGGGTTTCTTTAAGTTGAGGGTGGTCTCCAATTTGTGGTCCTCCTGCCTCAGCCTCCCAAGTCACAGAGATCACAGGCAATTGCCAAGGCTCCCTCCTGGCAGTCTATGCTTTCTTGTTTGCTTCTCCACCTGCCCCCCCAACTCAGTTATCATTTAAGTCCCCTGTATTGTTGCATGTATCAGTATTTGTCATGGAGACCCCTAAGGTAGCTTCCAATAGGTCCTTCCCTTTTCTAAGCCTCCAAGGAGGCTGGGACCTGTGACTTGCTTCGAACCAATAGAATGTGGCAAGGTGGTAGGATGCCAGGGTACTACTTATTTCACTTTTTCCTTGCTGTTGGATTTAGATTGTTAATTCACCTAGAATTTATTTTGAATTATGATGTGAAATGAGGTTCTATTATTTAAAAGAGTTCATAAGTAGTCCTAACAAATTTGATTTTATTTCCTTATCACTTTATGGTACCAGTTTTATCATATATTAGATTCTTACATCTAGAACAGATTGTGGATGAGGTAGGACTAAAACTGAAAACCAATGAATGAAGAAATCACAAAGAATATATAATGAGGAAAAATTAAAAGATAAGATGGGGCTGGGGTTGTGGCTCAGTGGTAGAGCGCTTGCCTAGCCTGTGTGAGGCCCTGGGTTGGATCCCCAGCACTACATATAAATACATACATAAATAAATTAAAGGTCCATTGACAACTAAAAAAAAATTTTTTTAAAGATAAAAAGAAATTAATGGTGAAGTTTTGGCATCATGGAAATGGGGATAGATTTGTTTACTGATTATAGACTTATTATAGTAGTCTGTGTAAAGAAATTTACAAAAAAAAGAGAGATTGAAGAAGACACAAATAAATATAAAGATACCTTGTGTTCATGGATTAGAAAAATTAAATTGTTAAAATGTCCAGATTATGCAAGGCCATCTGTAGATTCAATTGCAATCTCTAAAAAAAATTCTAAGAGTATTCTTCACAGAAATAACAAAAACAATCCTAACATTCATATGGAACCACAAAAGACTCCAAATAGCCAAAGAAAACTTGGGAGAAGAGATGCTGGAGGCATCACACTAATTTCAAAAAATACCTTAATATACAAAGTTGTGGTAGTCAAAACAGTATGGTACCGCCATAAAGACAGACACACAGACCAATGGAACAGAGAGCCCAGAAATAAATCCACACGTTCCTGGTTGACTGATCTTCAACAAGTGCCAAGGCAAACAAGAGGGAAAGAACAGTGGCTTCAGTAAGTGTTGCTGGGATACTGGATAGACACACCGAGAAAGAAACCGGACTCATCCCCACCACAGCTAATAATCAACTTAACATGGATTAACACTGAAACATAAGACTGGAAACTAAAACTACTAGAAGAAAACATAGAGAGAAAGCTTCTTGCATTGGTCTGAGCAATTATTTTTTGGATATGATCCCCAAAACACAGGTGACTAAAGCAAAAATAGACATGGGTTTGTAGCACACTAAGGAGCTTCTTCAAAGCAAAGAGAACAATCAACAAAGAGAAGAGACAACATACAGGAAGGAAGAAAATATTTTGAAGCCATCAATTTGATAAGGAGCTAATATCCAAACTATGTTGATTTAAAACCAAAACCAAAACCAAAAAACCTTCAACTCAATAGCAATAAAATGAAATGACTAGATTTAAATGTAGGCAAAGGGTCTGTATAAATATTTATTGAAAGAAGACATACAAATGGCCAACATATACATGAAAAAATACTCAATGACAAATAGCAGGCTTTGTCTGAATGTGAAGTCCCAAACTAAATATTTAATATTTTTTTTAGTTGTAGTTGGACACAATACATTTATTTTATTTATTTAATTTCATGTTGTGCTGAGAATTGAACCCAGCACCTCACATGTGCCAGGCAAGTGCTCTACCACTGAGCCACAACCCCAGCCCCCCCAAACTAAAATTTAATATACCCTCACTATTGCCTCCAGCAACAAAATCCTGCCATCAGTATCCTAATCACACTGGCTTTGCCTTCTATTTCAAGTTTCCTGTGTTCTTTCTTTGGGATCCTTTCCCCCGAGGATAAGGACATGTCTGTCTTGTTTAGTAAGCTGACCCCCAAATCCAGAAAAATACCTGGCACATCATGAGTGTCCAATTAATGCTGAGTAGATGGGTGTGTGGATTGATGGATGAATGCTACTGTGGTAAGGGCAGGAAATGATGGTGGCTTGAACTTTGGCCAAAGAAAGGGGAGAAAGTAGGATTTATTTATTTTGCATATAGAATCACTAGGACCTAGTGAAAGGATTGAAAATGGGACATGAAAGAACATTATTAACCACAGTTGACTCCCAGAATTCTGGCTCGAGGAACCTGTGTATCTTCACAAGTCTTTAGTGTTCAGCATCCCGGCTAACACATAGTAGGCATCCCCCAAATGGTTGTTAAGTTAGTGATTGATCTGACCTTAAACTTTAATACATTAAAAGTATTAAAAGCTATGAAACTGAGAAGTACCTATATGTATTCTGGCTCCCCTTTTCCCAAATCTTCCCACCCTCATGACCCTTGATACTCACATTCTGTTCTGGGTGGCTGAGCTACGGAGGCAGAGGCTGCCCAGTGGCCACATGCTGTACCTTGCTGGCCTGGGGAGAGACCCAGGAATGTGATTGCCATTGCTCATTGAACCTGTGTTTTCAACCAGTTGCTATAAAGGTAAGTGGTTTGCAGTTTCTCACCCTCTTCCCTGGAGAACAATGAAGAACACTGATTTGGAAAAAAAAATGTGGCAAATTTTCAGATTAATTATTGGAACAGTATCTGAACCATGAAAAATTCAGTTTCCGAACGAGGATTAAAAAAGAGCATACAGTACTAATTGTCATAGAGTCCTTGCTACATTTTATGTATTTTTCATTTTGTAAAAGCAGTGATTCATTTAAAAGAAAGATTTGAACGGCAATTTCAGCAAAAAGTTAAATTAATACAGACATTAGCTCAGACTCGACATGAGTGATGCTGGCAGGTTACGTGCAGCTCTTGTTCCCAGGGACAGCACCCATAGCAAGGCCACCTCTGGATTTCCTCGCTCCTAAAGCCGTTTGTTAGAATGTGAACCCCGATGTGTCCTTGCCCCTGAAATTCATTACATGGGCTTCAAAGGCCTGCTGACCCTCCAATTAACCAAGTTTCCTTGACTGATTTCTTAAGAAAGGGACAAAGATATTTGAATGCAGCAGTATCTTGCACAATATGGAGTCTTGATCATTTTTCCTTTCTCAATGATTTTACAAATAATGATGTGGAGAGTGGAGAGAAGAAAACCACTACAGCATGTAGCCACCAATCATCTCTTATTGTTTTCAAAGAATGGGCATGTGTCATTCTACACTTTGGGTCAAAAGAAATTTTTAAAAACCTGCTAGAGTCAAATGCACTCGTATGTAGAAAAGTTTCATTTTTAGAATTAACACAATCATGCTATCTTTTCCTAACTGGCCCTCTCACATCAAGTCTGCACTGCCTGCCATGATTTCTGAATGCCATTGGCCTGATATCCTTTCCCTGCCCCTCCATGGCCCCCACACTCTTTGTTTCTGTAAACTCCAGGTGGCTGGCAGGACAGGGAAGGTAAGTGGGGCATTGGAAGAGAGGGCCTTGACTTCAAACATTGGCTCAGCCTCGTCATCACTGTTGGACAGGAAAATGACCATCTTCATCTGCAGAATGGGCTTATGATTAACTAACTCACAAGGTGAGTGTCAGAGATGGTACCTGTGTTAGGGAAAGTATGTATGAAGCCCCTGCCGTGTATGAGTGATCCTAGTTGTCAGTGGCCTAAATCCCCAAGCACCCTGATTTGCTTATTTTTCAGTGGAACTATTTTTCCTTGAGTTCTAAATTGTGAAATTCTCTCTTATGTTCCATTTATTACACACTTGCTTCTCATGAGTTCATAAGTGTGAGACACACGCTCACCTGCCCAAGCCCAAAGAATGGACTAAGAGATACAAGGTTCACCAAAAAAGTGAAGCTTTACTATAATGATGGTCTTGCAAGATCCGATGCCTGGTGTTCAGGGACCCCCAGTTCCGACACAACCAGTGTTTTATCCCCTAGAGTGCAAGATCCCTCTCCCAGTTCCTCACTGGCTGACTACTATGGTGTGCACAATCTTCCAGAACCTCACCTAGGTTTTACTGTCTCCTATCAGTTTATTTACAACCTTTAGTTGTCCCCACCTTCCTTTGTTCTCTTGTGGCCAGACAGTCCCCTTGGATGGTACTTACAGTTTATCTCTGTTGGTCAGGTGAGACCCCTTCCTTCTCACCTCCTGTTTATCAGGGCGTGGTGGATTTTTGCATTCTGGTGTTAACTGCTTGTAACTTTTCATTCTGCCCTTCCAGCTGCCTTTCCAACATCCCAAGTCATTTTATATTTCAAGCTAAATACTGTATTTTGAAAATGGACCACAGAACTTTATATTTCTCAGAATAAGTATGAACTGTAGTTTATGATTTTCAGATAAGACACCCATCAAACAGCTCTGGAAATCTCCCTGCCTCTTAGAAGACTATGTCAAATTGCCTTTTGGTGTAAAAAAAATCCAGGTATGCTTTATTTAAATATGTAAATGCATATTTTAGTATTAGCATCAATTTATTGAATGCTAATATGGTGTTTGCATTAGAAGACCAAGATAAAGACCACTAGGAATTTGTGTCCTAATAGTTGATTTAGCAGTGGGAAAAGTATTACAAACCAATACTCTAATAAACTTGTTCATAATTTAGACATGGAATATACAGCTTATTATCTCTATTATAGGAGGCCATATAATATCTGAGGAATCACAGAAAAAGAAAAGTGATTTAGTATAACCTCCACTTTATGTAAGCTTGGAACTTCCTGGACAGTATAATATATACCATTTTTATGTACAGTACCCAAAACAGTTGGATCCTCAGTTATATCTAGAAATAAAAGTCCCATTTTTACCTGTGACTCAGTTTTCATGGTCTCTGAACTTCGAAGTCATAATTAATTTTTGTAATCACAAATATTCTGAGAAGACATTACAGCCTGTGCCTGGTTCTCTGGGCGAGTTTTGAGACAGAGCATTTGTCAACCAGGACCTTCAACTAGGATCTCCAGCCCTGTTTCCATCAAAAGTTCTAAAGCTTTCTCCTAGTGAACTTTCAGCCAGAGCTATTGTCAATAGAAACAGAAAAAGAATGCCGGGACCCTAGGCCTTTCAACACAACCGCTGCAGCAGGGAGAATTTAGGAATGCAGAGATAGAAGGCTAGGCCACAGCTAGGAGCATGTAGGGAGCCTGTTCTTAAAGCAGGTTATACAGCTACAGAGGGGAGCCAGAATGTCTGCAAGGTCCACTCACAACCTTACAACAGGAAGAGTCCCAGCATGCTCTGTGTCATTAAAAGCCCACCCGAGGCAAGTGACCTTAGAATACTACCCTGAAAATCCCCAGAAACAGTTATGCAATTAATAATAATTAAGGGCCTACTGTGTGCAAAAGCTCTAGATATAATCTCACATTTTGCATGACCTTGATTCCACTTTTATTCTCCTCAAGAGATTCCACCAGAAAATCTTCTTGTTAGGCAGAGAAAAGTGCTCTGTTTGTCATTTCTGTACTGAAGAGCTTCCATCAACCTTGAATTATAGGAAAAGTCTCCTGTGCTCAGCTTTTGTTTGCATCATCATCGTCATCATTATTCCAGGCTCCTGAAAGGGAGCCGAGCGTGCTTCTTTTAATGCCAACTGTGATTTGCATGTTCATAGAAGGTTTGAAGTTTCAGAAATTAAATGTCGGGGTGTAAAATTTTCTTGAAGGAAGAAAGTATGATTGCATCAAACTTTCAAAGTACAATCAAAGTCTAAAGGAAATATAATTATTATTGTCGGTTTATCACCTCAAACATGTTGTTGTAAATGTCATTATATCAGATGAGTTTGGTAACAGGTTTTCCATTTTGCACTTTATTTGACAAGGTGATTCATTGTTTAGTGCAGTTTAAGATGTCAGTCCTTCTGGAAGGAATTGAGCTGAGCTGATGTGCATAAGAACATTCTTCCATCAAAGTATATGATTAAAGAAGGGTTAGACTCCTGAAATATTGTTTCCAAACTTGCTTTGAATAAGAGTGGTTTCTTTGTGGAGATATAATTTATCACAGTTTGTTCCATCTGGGAAAGTGTGCAAAGACTTGACACACTGTCTGGGGTACTTTGTGCAGCTCTAAGCCTGGGTGAGAGAATCCTACTTTGGGTAAATTTCTCTATCGTGGGAGCCTATCGAGTAATTGCAGTTGTGATTTTTGTTTTGTTTCAAATAAAGTATCTCACAATGAACAAGGAGAGCAGAGAAAACTGCTTTCCCCACCTTTCGTTGCACACCGTATGTTGGATTACTGTGTGTTGTGTGTGTTGGTCATCCAGTACTAAACACTTCCCAACAAAGCACCCAGCTTTTGGGTCCTGGAAGGAAGCCAGGGCCTTCTTTTTGCCATGTTGATGATGCCATGACCATTTCCTTTTTCTCTTTGTTAATTTTTTGTATTGAAATTTTAAATAAGAATATAGATCTTGGTAATGAAGACTCCTTCTTTTAGTTGTCAATGGACCTTTATTTTATTTATGTATATGTGGTGCTAAGAACCGAACCCAGTGCCTCACACATGCCAGGCAAGTGTGCAACCACTGAGCCTCAGCCCCTAGCCCTGTAGACTACTTTTTTAATATACGTACTTACAAAAGGCCAGGAAATGGGATAACTCGTGGATTACCTCTCACATTCAAAGCAATCTTGTAAATTATTTGCATCTGCTCTCTAAAATGAGGGAGCTGAGGCTCTGAAATGGTAACTGATTTGCCTAAGACATGCTGTCCACAATGGCAGAGCTGAAATTCCAAGTGAGGCTCTGTGACTCCAGTACCAGAGCTCTTTTCTTTCCCGTGGTTGGTATGTGTCTCCACAACACATGAACTTACCCTCTTTTTTCAATAAGCAGTTTGGCCTGTAGATTTTACTGCTGTCCTAGGTGATACCTGTCGTATATACATAGTATCTTTTAAAATTCTATTTGATATCTGACTGTTGTTAATGTCTTATGTTATGTGATATTGTGCACAACACATACAAGCTATAAAATTCTTTTCTTTCTTTCACCCCAGTGGAATATATGCTGATTTCAACAAAGGTTAAAATGTCCCAGGCCTTTTACAGGGAAATTAGTTGTAAAGGAACTCCCTAATATCTTCCAAGTGGCATTTAAAAATTTTGGCCAAGTAGAGGTTGTCACATGAAAAAAAAATTCTGTACTTAAATTGAACAATCTTTTTGTTTTTAATGAGAGATGCAATGACCAGTATTTGAGAATATAAAATAATAGTGAAATATTTATGCAGCTGCCATTAAAAAATGACAAGTATGTCAGAGCTAAGTAATGTCTTCTTGTGATGGAAGCAGACGTAGGCTTGATACTTATGTGAGTTCAAGGCTGAGATATTGTCAAGCCCCCTCAGTCCCCTCAGTTTCCAGGAGGTTGAGAAGTCCAGGATAATTTGCAGGACTCTCCATCCCGTCTTGGCCCTGCAGCTTGAAGTAGGAGTCCACACACTAGATTTGAATATACTTAAAATCTCAAGCATTCCAAACTAGGTGAAGAGTTTGTCATTTCTGTTACTCTACAAGAAGTTTTGAAACTTGTGATTTGTATGTGTGTCTGAACATAGGGTTTTAAAAATTATTATTATTATTGTTTTTCAACAAATAAAACCATCTCTGGCTAAGAGGGCTTGTTTTAATTTCTTTGAAAATTTTAAAATATAAATCTGTAAGCACATAGTATCTACCTACACATACTTACCAACAAATGCACACCTTATGGTTTTAAATTTCTTAACAGAATTGAAATAGCCATAAAACAGTCTATAAATAACTTAGTGCTCAGCCAATAATAGAGGATTGTATCGTGGTTTAGATCTTGGTCTCTGGTGCCTAGCTTCAGATCCAGTTTTAACCCCATTATTCGTACCCCTTAGGCAAGTTTTAAAATATCTGTCCCTCAGTTTCCCCATTTTCAAGTAGTACCCAATTCATAGGCTTATCTGAGTTCATATTTATAAAGCACCTAGAAGAGTGTTTGGACACACAATAACCACTATTTATTAAACTGCTGGTTTAATAAATGAAGTTTTTCCTAGAAGCAATATGCTCACAATAAATTATGAAAAATATGTTTAGGAGCATATTTTGAGAAGCATTAACTCTTTTTGTAATTTCACTTAGTTCTTCTGAGGAGATGGTTGATAACATTTGAAGATAAAAAGTCCCTCTTAAAGTGAACTGGCATCTACACTAGGGTAACTACAGGAAAAACCAGAATTCTGTACACAGTGCAAGTCAGTGGGACCATTATTATTCTGTTCTCAGTAGGTGATAGCAATCAGAGACTCAATCTGCTTGAATCTAAGACTGGCCTTGGATAAGTTAGTAAATGTCTCTGGGCCTCAGAGTCCTCCTTTATAAAATGGGAATACTAATGTAGGTACCTGTGAGATTGTTATGAGACTCAAATCAGATAACATTTGTTAAACACTATTAACCCAATAAGAATGATGATCTATATTGATATTGATAATTTTGTTATTCAAGTCTTTGCTCATTTAATTTTCTCATCTCCTTATTAAGAATAAATGGAAGTGGTATCAATTGATTCCACTAATTATGGAAAAATACATGAAAACAATGGTGACCTATGGTAAGAACTGAGGAAGCCCCTGCGTTCATATCAGTGGTAGCCAGGTTGTTGTAGCATGATTTGTCAGGTTTTTATTTTCTGTATTCTAAAAATATGCAGAGAAATCACAGTGAATTTAGAAACCCTAAAAATAAAATAAAATAAAATATTAAAAAATAGGAAAACAGTCCTGAGGAAAAGGATTTGTATTATTTACATGAGAAGAGACCAACATGTGACTAGTACAAAGCTTCTTCAAAAGATAGTTTTCATGAGAATGTTGACTTTCGTCTATGAGAAGATAAAGGAGTTGATTTTAGATAGTAGACAGCAAGTCAGATGACATAAGGACTTCTGTTGTGAGTGAGTTCCCACAGCAGGACATTTCTCAACAGATAGGGTGCGATCACCACCTCTAGAAATATTTAAACAAAGGATAAGCAACGACTGTCCATGATGGTTGGTGTGATTAAATCTTATTTCTGGGCATGAAAATGACTTGATAATCACTTTCGACTCCAAGGTTCTATTTTTTACACCATTGACCAGAGCTTCCTCATTAAGTTCTACAGTATACCAGAGTACAGAGCTGAGGTTGGACCCTTAGATCCTACCATGGACTCCACAGTCCTCAAGAGCAACCTCCTCCTCCATTCTCTCCAGGGGGAGTATGAAATGTGAAGTAAAAATCTAGGGAATTATTCACTTGGTTGTGTAATGTACTGAAAAAGAGATGGTATCTAAATTTAAAAAAATGTTATGGATCAATTAGAAAAATTTTGGAGGCTCAGAGCAACTCTTTGATACACATGTGGGAGCCAGACGGATTTGAGAAAATTAAGGAACTTACAGCTTTCATTATTCAGTCTGGTGAGGTATTCTTTGGATTTTACCCCCAAAAGAATACTACAGAAATTCAACAGAAACATTGCAATGACTTGGTCATTGGTCACGAGGTCTTTATCCACATGGCAAGTGCTGATAGAGCCTGCCCATTCTCAACAATCCATACCTTGAAACTTTCAAGCAACAGGATTCCAAATTTCCTTAGCGAGAAAGTCTAAACAACCTTTCAAATTAAAGGACATAGAACACATTCATCTTGTTCTTGAATTTTCATCTCTTTCTTCTGTGTCTCCAAACTATTTAGCTATGAATTTTATATTTGATCACAACCAAAGAAGGAACTATTAAACCATTTATTCAATCATCCCACATTCATTCTTTTAAATAGTAAATATTCAGAAAATGCATATATTTCTTAAAGCTTTGGTAGATCCAGTAAAACAGAAAGCTAATTCAACCTATAAAATATATGCAAAAATAACTATAAGGCCAAAGCATATATAAGAAGAGACATAAGGACAGATTAAGAAAATAAATTTTGGAAAATTGGGAGATGAGAAATCAGCATGCAGCATATATTTCTAAATATAAAATGTAGCCTCTCAGGAGCATTTTAAGAGGTTTCATGGAAAAGTCTTAATGATTTATCATTGGTCATTAAATCCATAAAGAGGACTAAGTGTATGATTTCAACATAGATTTGAGGTTTATATTTCTTTCTTGAGCCATTACTGTTGGCCAACATGGCACAAATTAACATGGATAGGAAAGGCCTTATTCTTGACAGATGAAATGCCTATTTTAAATGGCACAAAAAGGGCTGCATCCCAACTGCACTTCCTTTAATTTTATAACTGAACAAATTGGTTGTCATCTGGTGACCTGGCCTCCGTGGGACAAGCACCTCTCATGTGTCGACATGCATTACTATCTGGTTGCAGAGTTGCTTTGACAAGACAGCCAACCTGTTGGCCAACTTCTGTCAGGAAAAGCTGTAACTGTTAGTTTTACTAAAACCAAAATGATCCATTTTGGCCGAATGCTTTGGTGTCCAGAGAGATCTCAAACTAGTCTGCTTAGCTGGCCATATTTAGTTTCTAGTGGGTCACAGTTTATGACTTATGTGGTTAAATCCTTGGGATGTAGTTGATCTCCAAATTAAACATTGTACAGGAATCCTGATAAGGATCTTCTGTGGTCAGCAAAGACCTTTATATTTATGTTTCTTATCCTCAGATAAATTCTTTTTTTTTTTTTTTTAATATTTTATTGTTTAGTTCTCGGCGGACACAACATCTTTGTTGGTATGTGGTGCTGAGGATCGAACCCGGGCCGCACGCATGCCAGGCAAGCACGCTACCGCTTGAGCCACATCCCCAGCCCCAGATAAATTCTTTATCACAAGAAAATATCTTTGTCATCTATTCATCAGATTTTTTTTAAAAAAATCAGCAATGTAGACCATCTTTAAATACAACTGGACAGTAATCTCAATTTTGAATCATCTATTCTTTTTCTGTCAAAAGCCTAACCAAGACTGTATGGGAGCCACCAGTCACACATCTTTAAGTTATCCCAAATATAACCATATCATGTCCTCAGTTGTTAAGTATGTTTATTGTAAGAAGTAGTTCTATGTGGACTTCTTTTTCAATATTTAAATTATATTATCTGATATGCCCTTCAGTGGTCTGTAAATAAAGAACTATAAGGCAGAAGTTACTTCCTTTATTAGAAAATATTCTCTTTGATCATGTTTTCTTTACCTAGATTGCTAAGCTTAGAGTGAATTTTTATACTTGCTTCGTTTCAGAATTTTTCCTTGGTCTGAATTTTCATATAGTTATTCCTTTTACCATTTTTTGTTTCTTGGCTCATGTGTCTCTTATTATATCAATAACTTCCAAACTTTAATTGTGATTTTTTGTTGTTGTAAGCTGTGTCACAGCATACAACTCTTTTGGAAGAGGGGAGTCAATAAACACATGAAAAATATAATCTATTCAACATGGATGGAGTACCGGATCAGGTACTGCCTTGAGAAATGTCTCAGAAGTCCTGGCCAATGCAAAATAATAACCTCAGATATTTGTTCCACAGATTCGTACCTTCTACTCCAGATCTATTGAATCAAAATCAAGATGGAGACAGGAGTCTTTATTTTCACTGGTTCCTCAAATGAGTCTTGTGCAAAATAGACCAAGCACCATTGACCTAGCATAATTCTCTAGTTGATCCATATGTGTGATTATATCTCCTCAAGTTTGTAAGCTGCCCTGAGAAGAAGGATGGGCCCTATGTTCCACCAGCATTATCTGCAGCTCCATCAGAGCATAAATTTAGATATTCATAAAGGACTCCATTGGATATGGTATAAAAGAGTCTGAAAAATTATTGGCTGAGGCAAAGTGGTAAGCACTGGGAGTGACCCCAAAATGAATAGAGAGGAAAGTATTGCTTTGAGCCATGTGTGAGTCTTGGGAGGCCTGGCATCAGATGTCAGTGGGAACAGAAGGTACTTATGCAGGATTTCAAATTGTGGGGAAGTGTTATAGTTTATATGGTGTCCTCCAAAAGCTCATGTGTGAAACAATGCCATAAGTTTTGGAGAAATGATTGGGTTATAGCCTTAACCTAATCAGTGAATTAATCCCTGATGAAATTAACTGAGTGGTACCTGGAGGCAACGTAGGGTGTGGTTGGAGGAAATGGTTCATTGGGGGAGTAGCTATGGGGTATATATTTGTATCTGGTGAGTGGAGACCCTTCTCCTTCTGCTTCCTGATCACCATGTGAGCCACTTCCCTCTGCCATACTCTTTTGTCATGTTGTTCTGTCTCACCTCGAGCCCCAGGAGTGCAGCTGACTGTGTATGGACTGAGGCTTCTGAAACCATGAGCCCTCAAATAAACTTTCCTCCTCTTTACACTTGTTCTGGTTAGATATTTTAGTTACATCAGCTATTTAGCTAAAACAGGAAGGGGCGACCAGTGCCTTTTCAATCACATTTGGAAGATGAGAGAAACAGAGGGAGATATCAGAGATACCCCAAATTTGAATCTTGAACAAATGGGAAAAAAACGTTAATGCCATTATCTGAGATAGGATATGGTATAAAAGAGTGAAAAAATTATATATTTGGCTTCAGAGTATGAGGGCCTGCGGAAAATGCTGAGAGGTGGAAGGACAGTTGGATAAAAGGACCTATACCAAGACTCACCAACAAAAGTCAAGCTTTAGAGACAAAGTGTTGGAAAAATGACATACCTAGAAGTGAGTTGAAATTGTGGGAGTAAAGAAATAACTCGGGGAACTGTAGAGTGAAAAGAGAGGAAAGCTTTGAAGGCAACCTGAAAGAAGACCTGCAGTAGAGAGGGGAGGAGGAAGCCGGGTGTGTTAAAAGGTAGGAGTGAAAAGAGGAGAATTTCAGATTTCAGAAATCAGAAGAAAAATGACTTTTAAGAAGAGTATCAACAACCCAAACCTTTTTTTGTCTACTTGGTAGGATTCTAACATCCTGAAGAATTATAGTTGTGCAATTTCAATAGAGTAGAAGAGGCAGAGAAAAGATGACTGAAAAAGAATGAATGGGAGGGACACAGCTACTATTAAGCTTGTGAGAAGTCTGATAAGGAAGAATAGTGATGTGATGGGGAGGGAGAATGAGGGCATTTGGTGCCACTTGAAAAAGGAGGAAAATGTGTCTCTTGCTGAGGGAGCACCTATTCCCACGTGAGTGCTGATGTGACTTGGCCAGCTGAAGACTGAGTGGATTTCACCCTAAATGACTAACCCAGCAGGGAGTTTTTGTGCATTGAGCAAAAGAGAAAGTTTTTATTATTTATTTATTTATTCATTAATTTTTCATTTTTTTTCTGTACCAGGGACTGAACTTAGGGGTGCTCTACCACCGAGCTACATCCTCAGCCCTTTTTTCATTTTTTATTTTGATTCAGGATCTTGGTAAATTGCTAAAACTGACCTTGAACTTGTGATCCTCCTGCTTCAGCCTTCAGAGCTGCTGGGATAACAGGTGTGCACCACTACCTCTGGTTGAGAGAAAGGTTTTTCATGACAATAAATATTTAAGCACATTTCTAGGCCTAGGAAATTTTTCTAGTTGTTGAAACAGGTGAAGTGGCAAGAAATGTATGTATTTAAGAGAGAAGAGAATAAAGCATGAAAAGCTGGATTCAAAATACAGTTGCCCTTAGACAACGAGCAGAGCAGAAATGGACACTTATGCCAACACCTTAGCTGAAATTTTTTTCTCATGTCATTAATTCTTTTGTATAATACAGGCATGTAATGGAATCTAAATCTCCTTTTGTAGTTTTGAAAGAACCTCAAAAGTTATTTCAGTGAGTGTCATATAGTTAAAAAAAAAAGACTGGAGAAAATCTCTATGAACTAATCTGCAGTGATTTCTAGGGATATTAAATTTTAAAAATCAAAGGCAAAAGATACACAAAGTATGATAACTGTTGGGCTAGAAAGAAGAGAAGAGAAGAAAATATCCATATATATGCTTCTTATTACAGAAAGAAACCGGGAGAATAAGCCAGAAGACAATGGATTTGCATACTTCCAAGAGCCGAAAGGAAAAGGGATGAGAAGGAAGGAGAAGGAAGTGATCAGTTTCGGGGTATATTTTTTTGAATGGTTGCAACTTGAAAAGCAGGTTAATTATTCCACAGGTTAGAAAAATGAAATTGGGCCAATAAGAATGGAAAGGAAGAAAAAATAGACTAAATTGAAAAGAACTGAAATAAATGAACTTATTTTTTAACTATTTTGAATGAATGACATAACTGTATCGAAAGGAAGAAATACTGAAGGGAAGAGAGGAAGGGAGGGAGGAGGAAGTACAAAACAAATCCATGTAAGGAGTCATGTTGAAACAGTTTAAGCACACACTTCAGTACTGAGCTCGGTGGGACATGTGGGAAAGGAAGGATGGGCTAGGGAAAAATGACAAATGCATCCTGAGCTCTTTTATGTTATAGGTTGTTTATTGTAATGCTTCTAATGCAATTCTAATACCATTTTAAATGTATTGTATTTTATTTAACAAATGAGTAAAGGGGTTGATGTTGTCAGTGTCCAGGGTTTTCGTGGTGGAAGAAGAGAAATACAAATATGGAATTAAGAAAGAATCCTAGGAGAATGGTTTGAAATCAGATACTGATATAAAGTCTTGATTTCTAAAATAAGGTATGTGCAGATATAGTCACATTTGTGTGTGTGTATGAATGTGCCTTTGTGAATATATACTTGTGTGTATGTACACGTATACATGTATGGGTACAAACATTTCCTTGCTCTGTTGACTGAAAGGGTCCAAAAGCAAACAACTCAGTAGCAATAAGTACATCTAGCACTCAGATCTTGTTCTTTAATCCTCAAAGAATCAAGGCTCCTCAGAGAAGTGGCTGATTCAAGGGCTGGGATATGGAGCTTCGAGTATAGCTCAGCACTTGCCTTGCCTGAGAGGCCCTGTATTTGATCCCCAGCAAAACACACACACACACACACACAAATTTGCTCAAGGGCTGGAACCACATAAGTGTAAGAGAAGACTAGAATACTTTTTATACTAAAAAGTAAAGAGTTGCTTAAAAGATGTTAAAGAGCCAGATTGAAGAGGCTCCCACTGGCTCCAATTGGGACAACTTGAGCAAATTAAATAAGAAGAGCCATGTATTATAAACAGTTGGGGACAAGAGGAATTCATGAGTTCAGGTCTAAGGTAAACAGTTAGGGATGGAGGGGAGGATCTTATTTACTGTGAAATAACACCGATGACCAACCGATTATATGAAAAGAATGTTAAAGTTAGAAAATAATGCCAGGCATGGTGGTGCACGCCTGTAATCCCAGTGCCCTGGGAGGCTGAGACAGGAGGATCACAAGTGCAAAGCCAGCCTCAGCAAAAGTGAGGCACTAAGCAACTCAGTAAGACCCTGTCTCTAAATGAAATATAAAATAGGTCTGGGCCTGTGATTCAGTAGTCAAAAATCCTTGAATTTAAAAAAAAAATCCCCAGTACTCCCCCACCAAAAAAAAAAAAAATAGAAAATAATAATTTCACAACCATCTTGGTAAAGATTAATTAGATAAGAATTATCAGGGGATAGCCAAGCACTGCACATGCCTATAATCCCAGTGACTTAGGTGGCTGGCAAGTTCAAAGTCAGTCTCAGCAATTTAGTGACGCCCCAAGCAACTTAGTGAGACTCTTTCTCAAAATAAAACAGGCTGGGGATGTGGGTCAGTGGTTAAACACCCCTAGGTTCAATTCCTGCTACCAAAATATATATATCTCAATAAATGCTACAGAGAAAATTTTGAAGAGAGGCAGAATATTTGCATAATTTTAAAGTGTTTTTTCCTTAAAGTGACTAAAATTAACATCTGTAGTGGGAGACATATGGACATTGTGTTTCTCCCCATAAGATACCCTGAGAAAGACAGAATACCAACTCTGCGACTTTTCTATTGAGAATGCAAAATTTCAATCTAATCACAAGGAACAAATTGGAAAGACACAAAATAAGGAACAATTTATTTAAAAAGGTGAGGCTTATTCTTCAAAATTATAAATGTCATAAAAAAGACAAATAAAAAGCTGGGAAAATAGTTCCAGATTTTTAAGGAAGCCCAAAGAGATGTGATACCTAAATTCAATACCTAAATCATATACTGAAAGAAAAAAAATGCTACAAAGTATAACAGGAAAACTGACAAAACTGGAAAGATAAATTAGATAAAGACATTGTATCTTATAATATATGGATATTTATGAAGTTGATAACTGTAATTATGGTTATGTAAGAGAATATAGCTATTTCCCCATTAGGAAACGTACAATGTAGTAATTTGGGATAAAAGACCATGATGTATGTGACTCACTTTCAACTAATTCAGAGAAATAAAAACCAAATAGAGAGAGAGAAAGAGAGGGGGGGAGAGAGGGGAAGCATATGGGATGAAATAGTAATAATCAGTGAATCCAGCATTATTTTTATATTATCCCACAAATCTGAAATTATTTTTAAATGTGAAAGAATGGTCACCAGTTGTTACTTTAAATGTCTATAGTTGCTGTGTGGCCAGTGGTAAAATCTAACAAACGTAGTCTAGGAAAACCTCTTGAAGATAATGAAAAATTTTGAGGTAAAATGTTTTGCAAACTGAGACCTCAGTATTTACTCTTAAATCTAGAATACCCTGGAGGAGAATAGCCCCATGTAAAGAAAAATCACATATAGGATCCTAGAAATCATAGCAAAACTCACGTTTTTATCTCATTAAATTGAAATTAATTGATATTTTATAGGATTGTCTCCCCTACTACCTTTTTCAGAAATGAAATAAAACACATAGATGGGAAGTCACATATTTTAAAGCATTCCTCAAGCAAAATGTAATGATAAAATGTATGTTCCCACTAGAACATTAATCTCGTCCTTCATAATTAACTATTGCATTTTTCTTTCATCAGGCTCTGACCTTTAAGGTGTTCCTGTTGTGTGTGTTTTTAATGCCTAACTTTTCTGGAAAATGTGCAGAGGTCATAATGAGGCATAATTATATACAGTATATAATTTTCTTTGGCCTTTTTCAAGTGCTAATTTAGCTATCATTTCTTCCTATAGAATTTTTATAAGAACTACTTTTTAAAATGAAAATTCTTTCCTTAGTTTTGGCATGAGTTATATATTTAATAAGTATTTAATACAGATAGGAAACTTAACAACATATATATGAATGTTAAGTGAATACTGTATGATAAATTCTTCTTTATCTGGATGGAAAATAAACTTTAAAATTAGCCCTTTCCTTCTGCATGCACTGGTTGATAGGAAGGGTCTGTTTTTAATCATTCTGAATCAATCAGAACTTGTATCTTTAAAAAAAAAATGCCCATTAAAGCTTGTTTCACTCTCATAGAAAACGCCTCAACTTGTAAATGAATAATAATTTTATTTTTAAAAGGTATTTAAAAATATAGGGGCTGGAGTTGGAGTTGTGGCTCAGTGGTAGAGCCCTCACCTCGTATGTGTGAGATCCTGGAGTTGATCCTCAGCACCACATAAAAATAAATAAATAAAATAAAGGCATTGTGTCCAACTACAACTAAAAAATAAATATATTTTTTAAAAAAAAAAGATATTTAAAAATATACTTTGTTTGGAAAGACATCATTTGGTATATTAGAAGAGAATATCCAGAAATTTATAATGCTCATAGAAGTATTTGGAAGAGGCAAATCGTGAACATGCAAAAATGAAATTGTTTCTTGAAAGTTAAGAAGTTTTTACTTTATGAAACCTTGCCATTAAGCATCATTAGTCATTTGACATCAGCAGGGATGAGAGCATAAATATGAAGACTGATTTGCTATTCACACCATTCTAATAACAAGATAAATTTCACCAACTTGGTTTTGTATTTTAAAAGACACTTTAAAATAAATGAAACATATTTGCAAGCAAGCAAATCACACAGAAGGAATTATTATTTGTTTTGAATTTCTGACTTAGTGTAAGTAACTTGATCAACTAATAGAACCAGACTAATTCTATAAAACTCTGAGTATATTTTATAAACCAGTGGTTAGGGAATATTAGGATTTAAAGAGGATCTTAAGCATTTTTATATTCCTAATGCCTTCAATCATTTTAAGTCCTTGAATAAATTTTGCTGAATAATACTTTCTTTCTGTAATGTTCCATTTGTTTATAGGGTTTGGATTATTTTTTTTTAGTGGTAATTTAAGTGTACATAAAGACAGTATATTTATTACGTCATGCATTTATAAATTTGTATTAAATTAACAAAGTCCACTGTTATATGTCCTCATGGTAGGAGAAAATTCCAAATTTCACTCTGGAGATTCTGCCAAACTTTCCCACATAAAATGAAATAAAGAAGGGCAAAACAACAGTCTATAAAGTTCAGAAGCATGACAGCTTAAATGGTAGAAACACAAGGATTTTGTCTACACCTGGAAAATCTTGATGTTCTGACTCCATAGTTAACAAGGGCAAAGTTACCTAGGCCAGATCATTGGAACTGGCCATTTTTCCACTGTAAATGAGGAGAAACTCTATGGCATTTTACATTTGCATTTTGAATTCACTTTTTTTTTTTTCCTGAAGAACATACTCACCAGAAAACTTTGAGTGTTTTGTAGTTGAAGATCAACTGGATCTGTCTATATAGGAGTTGTATGAAGTTGATCCTGTTGTTCTTTGGGAGCCTTTTCTCATATTTTGGGGTACCTCATTTCAAGCAAGAAAGTGTAAACTTCAGATTCAGTGGTTCTCAAACATGATGTTTAACGTTTGTAACCAATAATAAAACGCTAAAGTGTTTTTTTTGTTGTTTTGTTTTGTTTTTGTACTAGGGATTGAACTCAGGGGCACTCGACCACTGAGCCACATCCCCAGCCCTATTTTGTACTTTATTTAAAGACAGGGTCTCACTGAGTTGCTTAGGGCCTTGCTTTTGCTGGGACTGACTTTGAACCCGCGATCCTCCTGCCTCAGCCTCCCAAACTGCTGGGATTACAGGCA
Source organism: Ictidomys tridecemlineatus (assembly GCF_052094955.1). Lineage (NCBI taxonomy): Eukaryota > Metazoa > Chordata > Mammalia > Rodentia > Sciuridae > Ictidomys > Ictidomys tridecemlineatus. The sequence goes on from NC_135481.1 coordinate 81,742,188, forward strand.
TGTGCCACCATGCCTGGCCAGAAGAATTCACTTTTTTTGTTGTTGTTTAAGTATGAATTAGATGGGCTTCAAAGTTGGCCTTAGTGCAATGTCATTCCAATCCTCTGCATTAATACCCTCCTTGAGCAGGAAAGAGGGAAGCTAAGATTGCCCATACAGGAAATTTCTTATTAATGCTTGACAAAAGCCTGGAAATGTCTCTTCTATTTCTGTATCTCACAGAAATTCATACGTTGAAACCTAATCCCCACTGTGGTAAAAAGTTGGAGTCTCTGATGGGTGATGAAGTTTTGAGGGGGGCTCTCATGAATGCTATTAGCACCCGTATAAGACACCTGGGGGAGCTTGTTCATCAATGCCCTTCAACCATGGGAGCCCACAGCAAGTTGGCATCCAGCAGAGAAATGCCCTCACCAGACACTAAATCTTCTGTTGCTTTGATCTTGGACTTCTCAGCTTTCACACTTTAACGTATACATTTGCTTTGTTTAAAAATTGCCTAAAGTTTTTTGTTATAATAGCCCAAATGTATTTAACAGAAGTCTCACACATGTGAACACCTCCCAAGTTTTGTGTACTGTGATGGAAAAGAACCTGATGTGATTCTGCAATCTGTATTTGGGGTAAAAATGGGAGTTCATAACCCACTTGAATCTAATGTATGAAATATGATATGTCAAGAGCTTTGTAATGTTTTGAACAACCAATAAAAAAAAAGAAAAGAACCTGATAAAGTTGCATTATGCAACTGATTTGCTTCAAAACACAAGGACAAATAAAATCTGCATAATTTCTGCTATGGTGAAAGTCCATTTATCAAGGGTCAGAATAGTCCCAAAGTATTGGTCAAAAATGCCTTTGGTAAAGAAACCTATTGTGGACCTGACCAGCACAAATCACTATTATTTTATTCTGGACACACAAATATGTGGCAAGTCTGAAATTAAAAGATTATTATTATATGGAAGGTATGTGGTTGTTTTTAAAGAGGGAGCTAAAGCCTTAGTATGGCTAGGTATGCAGCAGTGAGGGGGGCAGTGCTGTCACAGGTAAACCAAGCGAAAAGCAAAAAAGGATCATTTCCATTGAAGATCTTTTGTCCAACAAGAATTTCCACCTAGGGGCATAGCAAGGTCGGTGTTGAATACTCATTTCCTTGGTGCATTTAGATTTGTATTTATGACCAGCAGTCAGGAAATGAAGGTATATCATATACAATCTTTCGATCATTTTACTTTTTAGGGAGTTGAAAAATAAAACTTAAAAAGTTGACTGTGAAATGGCTTGGTTTAATTCCTTGGCTTGCCTTAGGAGAGCATTCAGAGAAAAGATTCCAATTTTTGCTGTACTGACATGAACTTAGGTTGTATCATTTTTTCTGATGATTTTGATTGAACTAATTAGTATCTAATTGACTAACCCATCAAAACAATCAGTTACAGGAGCTGGGAGTGTGGCTCAGTGGTAGAGCACTTACCTAGCATATGTGAGGCACTGGGTTTGATCCTCAGCTCCACATAAAAATAAATAAAATGAAGGTATTGTGTCCACCTATAATTTTAAAAAAAAAGGTTATAGTTAAGGAACTAAATTTAAATCCTTAAACTATGCATGGGGAGAGATCTTTAGTTTATGAAACAAGGCACACTATTTTTCTAAAGTAATAGGAACTAAGAATGCAATAAAATCTAGAAAAGAAAAAAAATTATTCCAGTTCTTCTATGTTATATTGACTTTATAAACTGACTATTATCTAACTCTAAGAAAATGGTGTCAGAAATTAGAACAATACGTACCAGGTCAGAAAACTTTCTACAATGAGCCAGACAGTAAATATTTTAGGCTTTACAGACAATATAGTTTTTTGTTGCAACTACATAATGCTGTAGTTATAGTGTAAAAGCAGCCCTATGTAAACTAATGGTGACCTTGTTCCAATAAAACTTTAGACATCAAAATGTGTGTTCCTTTTTATTTTTGCATGCCATGAAATATACTTTTGAGTTTTTTTAACCACTTAAAAATGTAAGAATCATTCTTAGTTCACATGTCAAAGAAAAATAGACAGGGGACTAGGAGACTGGGTGTGGTGGCACACGTCTATAATCCCAGTGACTGAGGCAGGAGGATTGAAAGTTTTGAATCAGTCTTGGTAATTTAGTGAGACCCTGTCTCAAATAAAAAATAAAAGGGCTGGGATGTAGCTCAGTGGCAGAGTGCCCCCGGGTTCAATACTCAGTACAAACAAAACAAAACAATACTAGTAACCTAGATTTGGGCCTAAGTTTTCTGATCCTTGCCTGGGACTAACAGAGCATGAGTTGTAACAATAAACTGTGAACTTTGAGACATATCAAGAATGTCAGTGTTTATTCACTCTAATTAAAGAGTTGAACACATCATCACCTAGGTACCATACTTGACATAAAAGTTCATCCTGAGGGGCTGGGGATATAGCTCAGTTGATAGAGTGCTTACCTTGCATGCACACAGGCCCTGGGTTCAATCCTCAGCACCAAAAAAAAAAAAAAAAAATCATCCTGAGTTTAATAAAGAGGTTCTATGTAAATTGTGCATCATTCCATAAAACTGGCATGGACTCTTCAGTAATGTCAATTTTATGAAAGATAAAAGAATAAAATTTGAGACTAAGATTAAGAAGACACAAAACCTTTAATATGTGATCTGTTTTGGAGCCTGGATTAAGACAACTGAAAATGAATATTATTTGGGCATTTGGAGAAATTTCAATATGGATTATCAGACAATATTATTGTATCAATATTATATTTCTTGAGTGTGAAGATAAAATTGCAGACTTGTAGAAAAATGCCCTTGTTCTTATATGATATATGTTGAAGTTTTCACAGATTTGTGTGTGTGTGTGTGTGCGCGCACGCGCGCAGAGAAAGAGAAAGGAAGTAAATACTACTACCAAATAGTAACAATAAATGAACCTGAGTGATGAGTGTGCAAATGTCATTGTAATAGTCTTTCAATTTTTCTATAGGTTTGAAATTATTCAAGATTAAAAACTGGAAAAATTAAAATAGAAAAAGGAGATAAAGCAGTAAATTTAGTTGGTTCAAATGATATCTGAAATAGAAAAATCATGATACTTGAAAAATCACTTATTCTTTAAAATTCCAAGATACTTCCAATTTCATTTGGACATTAAAGCCATTTTACTTGTAAGAAATAGCTGGGTCATTTCATTCTGTATTGATATTTTCACCTACTTTGTTCCAAGAAATTATAGAACAGATAAAACCTAAAATGGATGAGACAAACATAACAAAGTCATCAAACTTAGATTATCCAAATCTCTAAATTTAGACTGTTTTCTTGTTGTTGTCTAAAATGCATATTTACTCAGGATCCCGAAATCTGAAAAACACTTTCTTTTCTATAATTAAGACCACTGTACTTCTTCTAAAAGTCAGATCTAAATAGTTTTGTATACTACCTTGCTCACCAGATTTTTGAAAATGTAAAAAAAAAAAAAATTGATGAGAAACAAAGTAAATGGGGTCATCATTTAATTTGGAGAAAAGTCATAATCATTTCACTCAAGGATATGAAAGGCTCTTTCAAAAGAAAGTCTGTAAACCCTTTGGAGATGGAGACCATGTGTTAGTTACCTTTGTGTACCTGCTGCCAAACACAGTGCCTCATAAAAGTAGCCATTTGAAGCGTGTGGGTTGAATGACTGAATGACTAAATGGATGAATAAGTGGAAGAGGACCCTGTTTTATATGGATCCAGGGACCCTGTTTTATATGGATACAGGTTGTGTTTGTTCAATGTAAAGAAAAGATTCAAGATGATTCCAGCACTGGACTGGGCCACTGAAGGAAATTCTTATTTATTCACTTATTTATTTGTTTATTTATTGAAATTTACAATAATAGAATAAACATATATCTTGAATATATTTTTAGAGAAAACTTAGCACTTAAATGTTCAGATAGTTTTTACATGTATGATGATGAAGACAGTTCCTTGATTTCAAGGATTCTGTTAACATTCAGTCAGGTTGAAATAAATCTGAAAATCATGACATATGAAGGGCAGTTGGAGGAATAGTGGTTGGGAGAGAATGAGTAACTGGCCTCAATTATGGTCAGGGTTGCCATGAGAAATAGGGAGCAGATACTCTAAGTTGCCCCAGGACCAGTAAGCAAAATTAAAGACAGGGCAGGGGGGAATGTACACACTTTAGCAACCAAAGAAAGAACATTCTAACAAAGAGACATACCCATCCCTAAAACAGTTTGCCTTAACAGATAACAAACCACTGTCCCTGGAAGATATACAGGCAGAATTTGTGTGGCTGTTTTTAAGGGTAACTGGGGAGACAGCATCTATGCAAGATGTAAAATTGAGGCTCTTCCATCTCTTCCAACCAGAAAAGGCATTGTTCAATAAGCCTAAAAGTCAATCTAAAAATTTGGTGTTAATACTAAACAGATGATCAGTAAATACTTTGAACAACTCAAGGTCTTTTATGAGCATGTAAAGAGAACATCATGGTCAATTCATTCTTTGAAGGTTTTATCAATAGATGCAGACTTGACATTAGTTACTACCCAGGAAAAATTTAGGTTTTCTCAGAATGTAAAATAATACCATATTCCAACAGAGGTCCAAAATACTCGTAGGTATTTCAAAGACTCTAGGATTTGTTCTTTCTCTACATCCCAGGCCACTATCCCTGTGTACTCTATCATGTCTCAAATCTAGCTTATTTACTATAGCTGCCTCCTAACTAGACAATCATCTCTAATCTCTTTCCTCTGTAATCCTTTTGAATATAGCAACTAGATGTCTGCCTAACACCCCTTTGGAACAAATGACTACCTATTCAAAAGCCTACAATGATTCACTCAGAATTATGTATGGAAAAGATTAAAAGTGGACATAAAATACAAATATTTATTGAAGTGGGAGAATTACAAATAAGTAGTGTTCTTGGTGCAGTGCTAATAAAGTTCTGATTATAAATAAAATCAGGTGAAATCCAAAGAATCTACAAGGTTTCCTTACCTCCTAGCATACTTCATACAAAAGCTCCGATTTAACTTTTTAGAAGACCCTTCATTAAATCCTCCCATTAGGCCTTTTCTTCTATTATCCTTGCAATAAAGCTCCACTATTTTCTTGTCTTTCTGCTCTCTCTTTATTCTGTTTCTTCCTCTGTGTCCCTCATTGCTACGACTTCACTTGTGCCTCTTTCACTATTTGCTCTCTTCCTCACCTCCAGGACAACTACTGAATGTTGTCTGGATGTTCACTTTGTCTCTACCCTAGGTAAGCTTCCTCAGGGCAGGGCCTAGTCTGTTTGTTCATAGATGCATTCCCTGAATCTAGAATAGTGCCTTGCAGATAAAAGGTATTAATGGATTATGTGTTAAATGAATGATTGTCATTTCTGTGACTACATGAACCCATAACATTTTTCCCTTTCTGAAATATGATATAAATTGACTATATATTGTGTGATTTTATATTGCATTATATCTTTTTCTAGTTGTGTACATGTTTTAATGTAGTTCTCTCAAAATGAAGCGATATGTCATCCATGTTTCCTAATTTGATATTCCAATTTAAGAAAATTTTATTGAATACCTACTGTGTGTCAGGCACTTTAGTAGGAATTATTAAATAAATTAAAAACTGCATTTAACAAGCATTAGTAAAGACCAAATGGAATACTTCTCTGCTGATTTCTTTTACACAAAATAAATATACCTGAAATCTATAGTTTAAATAAAAATAATAGTCAAATTTTCTATACTTTTCTGCCATCTTTCTATCAAATCCACTTGAAAGAATTATTTAAAATAAATTAGACATACAAGATATCTTGAAATCCAACATTAAACCATTAATGATATGTGGAAATAAAATTAGTATACATTTTTATTGGTTTAGGGGAACTGGCCTTTCATCATTTTTTGTTTCAAGATCTTTATAGTGGCCAGAAAGATTTTGAAAATTGTGTAGGTTTCATGTCTAGTCTGTAATTCAAGTAATTTTATGCCTTCTATGCAATCTGGATATTTTGGAAGCTGCTACATGTTATATTTTTCAGAACCAGATGAAACAATTTGGTAAAGAACACAGGTAGAAGAGATCACTAATTTTCCTTTTCCCCCAATAAACTATTTTTATTATGCCAATTTTAATTACCATGCAATCTAATGGATTTAAGGCTTATATTTTCCACATCACTAGACATCACAAACATGAAAGCATTTTATACTGTCATTATACATCAATGTTTGTACTTGGTTATACATATATACAGAAATTATTCACACATCTTAACCTTGCTATTTCCTCCTTTCAAACTAACATAATTTTACCATGAAAGCAGCTTTTTAATAAATGGTATAAGAAATACAGCAAGGCACACTTTTTTAAAAAACATTTTTTTTCTCATTACCACCTCAAGAAGCATAAAAAAACAAAAATGTTGTACATAATTGAATAGTAGAGTATCACCAGTTTGTAATATACAACACTGTTATAGCTGTGTCTTGAAGTGCTGCATAGATTATTATTAAAGTGAAATAAATAGAATGGTGCTTTTAAAAATTATTTAATTTTGAAAATTACTTAATTTTGACCAATGTTTCTTCTCTATGCTACAATCAAATCAAATGTTGATGTTTTGGGTAAACCTCTTTCAATAAACATAGGCATCATATCATTAAAAAAAAAATCCAGATTGAAACATGAAATTGGTCAAGTACTGGCAGGGATGTCATTCCAGACGGTGAATTTAATGGACCATCAATTTGGTGAACTGCAGAACTTCAAAGAGTGGATAGAGAGGGAAGGAGGCAAACAGAAAAGTCTCACTGGAGAGAGAGGGTTGGTAGAGGTAGCTTGGGACAGGAATCCATGGGAGAACAAGCAGCTTTGCTGAACTTCAAAGACAGACGATCACCTAAAGAGAACCAGTGCACACATCCAGATCACAAGGCTCATGTGGACAAACTGCATTCAGAAGAAAGATTCATCTTGGGAAAGTCAATGTGACAAAAGGCAGTGACAACATGATGGAACCAGAGATCAGCCCAAGGCGGGAGGATGAGGCCAGCCCTGAGTTGCAGCCATACTATCTACAAGAAAGAAGAAAGTGACAAGAGAAGGTTTCAGAAATGTTTTTCATTTGCAAAACAAAGCCCTTTGAGGAATCACTGAAGGTTGCCATTTGGGGACTACCCGATAATGCTCTGAAATAAAATAATGATTTTAATAGCCCAAGGTTCACATTACTTATAAAAAAACACTTTGATATAGATGTGAGAAATGCATTTGTTTTTGAAAAATGACATGATTTCAAAGAAAATAAAACTCAAGTTTGACCTTTTCTCTGGATCATCCACTCTTTTGCAGGTGAACTCAGTTTTAAATACTCATGATTGCTTCAAATCTGTATGAAAATGTGAGGCAGCAGTTACTAAGTGATTCAGCAAAGTATTACCAATGATTTGGAGACTGAGAGCATGGGCTCTCGGGTTTAACCCTTCCTTCAGTGACTTTATGTGTGATATTGAACAATGTCAATATTATATAGAGGTGAAATATTTATAACATTGTGATAATCCTAAATGTTTTAGCCTCTTGTCTATAAAAGGCTAAAATTAGGATTTCTAACTCAAATATAACACATTTAATTTAAGATACTAACAGCACTGTAGAAATGAAACCGATTCAATTAGTTTTGTACATCTGATGGCTGATGCAAATTTGTTCTAACAGATTGGAACAGATCAAATGTGAGGAACATCGAAATTCCAGGTTTAGGTGGTAACAGGATGCAGTTACTTTAGGTCTACTTTAGGTCCTTGGACCAGCTCTAAAATAAAGCAGGCTTTTGCTTGTCTGAGTTTAAACTAAGTTCTAAAGTCTGATATTTGCTGTTTACTGCCCCTCTAAAACTAACATGCTCATTCTCTGTCTTGTTCTTGCCTTCTTTTTTCTACGATCTTGCAACTTTTATGAGACCAGAAAAACTTTTAACAAAAAAGTGGTTTGGCTGAAGCCACAGGAAGTTGGGGACAGATAAAAAGTTAACAGGAACAGGGGAAGACAAACAGACAGGAACAGATGGGACAGGATTTGGTGCAGTAAAATAATCAGTAACTCAAGAAAGCACAGTACATTGTTCAAACGCTGAGGACATGACTCATCTGAAATTGGCTACTGAGTAGGGAATCCTTAGGTGAGGCAAATCTGGTCTTACTAAAAGCTGGCATTTAAATTCTTTCTGGATAATCAATTCTTTCAAGTTGGCCTACTTGGAAACAGTCAGACCAAACTGGCTAAGGCACAAATCTGGTGTGTGTGTGTGTGTGTGTGTGTGTGTGTGTGTGTGTGAGAGAGAGAGAGAGAGAGAGAGAGAGAGAGAAAGGCTATGTCAAATAAAATCTTTGTTATTTACCATGGCAGGGCTAGTTATTCAGAAGTTCTAGGTAATTGAAAATCATATCCAGCAGAACCTTGATTTATTAAAGCGATTTTAAAGGTAAATCTGATAAGATTATACCTATATTGTCTAGTGAAAAAGTAATACACAATCCCCAAAGACATTTTTTTAAACTGCTTGACCAGCTTTGGGAAATATCAAACACTTAGCGTCAACCCAATTAAAAGAATGAGAATCTGTGCTGTGTACATTAGGAATGTTTGCTCTTACAGCTTTCTCAGTTTTTAAAAACTGAGCAACAGCATTTTTAACTGTATATATAAGCTGAGTATTCATAACTACAAATAATTTCCTAAAATCTAAAATCTATAAGCTACCAACTATCACATTTACAGACCAATAAAGTAGAAAAGACAATAAAACTAAAAGTGCTAAAGGAATATACGTATTGTAAGTAAATACAGCTCCCTGCCTCATCTTCAAAACACATGCATGCATTAAAAACACACAGGCATACACAGATGTACACATACAAAATCCCTAAACCACCAGAACAAACCAAAAAGAAAAAAAAAGTACATACTGGCTGCATGCGATGAGTTAAATTTTTATACCACAGGGTTTATCCAGCCTGAAGTTTAGGGTTAAACCATTCATCAAAGATCAGAGGCTTATGATGAGGATTATGAAGAAATAACTGTCAGAATACAGCAAAAAGATTAGTGCAAAGTACATCTCTTAGGCAGGTCCTAGGAGGCACTCTAGACATACATTATGTGCTTTCCTCCAAATTAGGCAGAAAGAGCTGGATCTATCCAGTTACCTTGCCTTTGATGTGATTTGCTGTAACTGACCTCTCTATTTTTATAGAAACATGACACATAAATGAAAATAGTGAAAAGCACAGCAGTGTGCCTGGAAATCAGTGCAAATGCACACTGTTAGATCACGTTAAAGTTTCTCAAACAGTTTCAGTGGGTTTTTAATTAGAACACAGTAAATAAAAACCTTTTCAAAGATTTTTGGGAAAAAAATTGTGTTTCTGTTACAGACTGTATTCTAAGTTATATCTCTTCTGGATGGAATTATAACCATTTATTTCTGATCATTTCATCAGAATTTATTTTTTTTTTTACTTTAAATCAAAATTTATACCTGGGGAGAAAACCCCAGCAAATTGAATTTAGTTAATTTTAGAGTCTAGAAAGAAAGAGTACCCAAAGTGGTGATTTTCAAATGGCTTTAAAAAACAGAGCTTTTTCTCTTGCTTTTTTTGAATCTTATAGAAAGAACAATAACAACAAATAAGCTCCTATAGTCATGAAACCTCATATTTCTCAAATATCTTCATTATGTATTCCTCACATTAAATTCTGAAAGCTGGTCAGTATTTTCAGATTAAATAATGTGTCCTGGTTGACAGCACTTTAACAACATATGAATATTGACATCCAAGTGCCTAATGCTAATGATGGGAAAAATTCGGGCCTCCAGATGTTTTGTCCACATGAACTAAAAACACCAACACCTGAATAGGACCAGTAAACTGAGCTATTCAAATTGCTCTAGACTGATAACAAGTCACTTGGGGGCGATGTAAGTTCTGCAGAAGTAAAATTTGGCTGCTTCTGCTTGTGTCCAAGATAGGGGCCATTGCGGGGGCTCAACAAAATATTGCTGACTGGCAGGTAGGCAGACTGGCAGATATCTGTTCCTGCTTCGTATGTGTGAGGACTACACAGATCCATCAGCACATTCACTTTCCTCAAGCCTAGAGATGGAGCAGCTCATCATTTACATTTCATTTCAATTCTATGTCTATGTAAGGCAGAGAAGAAACTCCCAGAGGATTGAAAAGGGAGAAAGTGTCCCAGAGGCTTCTCCAGTGCCAGAGTTTCTCCTGCTCCGGATCTCAGCATGACTAGTGACTCAAGGGTCACAGTCACATGATGTCATGCTCAGAGTGGTGTTGCTTTCAAGCCTTTATCCCCATTTAACAAACAAAATCAGCCAGGCTCTACCAACCCTTCTGCAAGGTTGGCAGAACCCACAGTACAATCGGTTTTAATAGAACTTGTTTTGAAGCCGCTTATAGAATTGCAGTTACTCTCCCTTAATGGTCAGTTTTACTGCATACGGATAGAGAATGTGATTATAGGGTGGACACGACTTGCAGAAAGTACATTTCTCTCCCCTATTTTTGTTCTCACTTGCAGCCAATTGTAAATAGAGTCTGAAATACAGAAAATTAGTTGAGCTATATTAGTAAGTAGGATGCTTTTCTTCAGTTTTGCATATTGAGTTTATTTTTAGGGTATATATATGGTATAGATTCCCCCCTCTCTCCCCATTTCTAGCAGCTCTACACAGAATCACACATTTTAATGAGCTTAGGGCACAGGTGTTGCAGGAAAAAAAAATAATGATGTTTGCCATTCATCTTTCAAATTAAATAATGTGTTTTTAAATAGTAACTTTTTTCATAATACATTATGGGAACAACATTTATCTGTCACATTTTAAAAGATGTATTTGTAATAAATGTAAATTACTTTTAGAAAATCAGTAATTAGGCTCATCAAAAAATAAACAATCTGCCACAAAAAAGATAATCTTTAGCATAGTTAAGTATAATAACTGTTATTTGAATAAGTTAACAAATTAGGGTAGATTGCTTCTGTAATTCATTTCCTATAGCACGAGTTTAGGTTACAGCATTAGGCTTCTGGAGTAGGGGGTGGAGATGGCATTAGGCACCTCATACTTTGGTGAAATATGACTCTCACATTTGAAAATTTTCTTATTTAAACTTGATTGAGAAAGCATATTCATCTTTGGGGCTTCGAAATGGGAAATAACAGAATCTTTGTGTCACTTTTAGAGATACATCATCATCTCAGAATTATCAATCAATAGCTGTCTTATTAAATATGAAGAGTGGAATGACTTTCTTAAAAAATTTGATGGAAATCAGCCTGTCACCTTCAGGCAAAATTCAAAAATTCTGTTTTTATCAAGACGCCATTAACTTGTCACGTATTCTCCCTGCATTTGCTTTCTGTGCCTATTCTCAATCTGTGTGTGGATAAATAAGACCCTCTTCTTTAACATCAACGTCCCCTCCTGTTTGAATTCGCAGACACGGCCATGATTAGAAGCTGTGACAGCATAGCCTTCTACTAGGGAAGCAAATGTGATGATAGCTCCATTAGAGGGAAGCATAAGAGGGAGGCCCCAGGCAGGAGCTTCAGCCCTTAGCCTGCTCACTGCCTAAGTGCAGGCACTGGAGGGAAGCGGCAGCTGTGAACGGGGAGTCCAAGTCGGGGGTGATACATTTTGATGATGGGGTATAACTGAAATTTGGATAACTTTTTTTGAGGTCCTACTGCTCAGCTACTTCCTCAAATTTTGTATTTTTCTTGCCAGAAAGATGGAATAAAGATAATGTCACTAAAAATGTCAAATCTTCACTATTCTCCCCCTTTTTCTTCAGTTACTTTCATTGTTGGAATTATTCCTTCTCCCTAACTGCCTCATTCAGATAAATATCTGCCATGATTGGTCATTCTGACTAGCCTTTTCTTCTTTTATGATTTGTTGTTGCCTACTCATATTTTAAACATATAAATGGAACGAGGACTGATACATACCTTTCTATGAGATGATTTTCATGCTCGGGGAGGGCACTACATTCTATCTATGCATATTTGTATGTCGTTCTTCATGAAAGTTTAGAAGATTTTCTCTGCAGGTTAGGGCCTTGGGGCTGGGATGCAATGCAGTCTTGTCTTTGGGCTTATTCACCTTCAAGGACAGGTCTTGAACTTTAGATTTGGCTGAAGCAGCATCACGTTCTGGCATTCCGGACTCACCTGGTTTTCCTGAACTCTCCTTTTCACCACCTAGCCTTGAAGGACTAATCGCTGAGCTTTCTGCATAGCCAGTGGATGTTTGGGGAAAATCACATACTTCCTTTCCAGAGTCGGCTCCTTTCTGCAGGGGAAGACTTGAAAAAGCCACTGTGTCTGCATCAGCCACGGAGGGAGAAACATCACTGAACTCAGAACAGCTTGCTGTTGTTTGTATTGGCACCGCAGCTTCACTGGGAACTGCAGATTCATTCGGAGAAGGACTAGAGAAATAGGGCTCCTCTCCTTCAGGGTCATCCTCAACACAGGCCTCAAAGAAGCATTCGATGTCCTCTCTGTCATCTAAGCCAGAGTCGATAGCATCTAGTGGCAATGGAGTGTTGCTCTTCTCTTCTACGTAATTGGTGACCTCCCCACAATCACTGTCATGAGATGAAAGAGACAAGTAGGAATAAAAGTCCCCTTTTCTCAGCTGGATGGGCCGGTGAGAATGTTCTAACACCTTCTCCTTGATTTGAGTTAATGAAGTGGGAGCAGCCTCCTCGTTTTCAGGTTGAGATTTACTTTTTAGGGCAGTGGAAGCCATGTCAATGATTTCCTTAACAAAGTCATGTACTGAACAATCTTCAGCATCTTTCTGATGGAAAACATCTGGCTCACAGTGGCAACAGGAAGTGTTGTCGCTGATAGAGGCATTTTCCTCTGTTTCATTTTGTTCAAGTGCTAGGCAACAACTAGCAGATTTTCCAGCCTCACTTGGTGCATCATTAGATGAAGATTCCAGTACATCACAGTCTTGTCTGTCGTTAACTCTGGTTTCTGAAGCCAGTTCTGGGCAAGACTTCTCAAGGGGAATGCAATCAGCAGCTTGATTTTCAAAATGGTGGCGATTTGGACATTTCTTTGGAGGGTGTCTGCCATTTGGGGGAACAAATTCCTTTCTACCAATATCTGAATCCTCTGAACCATCCACAAATGCTTTACACTTACAGTGCTCACTTTCTGAAGACTTTTTCCCATCTGAACCAAGATTCTCTGGTTCCTTTGAAATCCCATTCACTTCATCCTTTTGCCTTTCTGGAGTACTTTCAATATTGCCATTTTCCATGTCAGCCACATACGGATCTTTACTAACTTTGAAAATATTTTTCTTATTTTCACCCTTTGTCCCTAACTCATGTGTATGAGATGAATTCTTAGCATTTCCATTATTTTCAGGGAGACATTTTATGGAGCCATTTAGAAGGGCCTCAATGTTTAGGGTATCAGAGGGATTAGTTGTTTCACCACTGCTTACATCTTTACTGCACTTTATATCATCACTGAGATTGCACCGTTTCTTATCTTTTGTCAAGGAAAATTTTGGCCTAATCCAGGTCTGCAATTCATTCTTTATATAATCCAGCCCTGACATCAGGTTGCATTCTTCATAAATTTCATCATCTGTGGCAATACTGGAGTCATCTTCATCTTTGATGCACAGTTCTTCTTCAGTCAAGGTGAGTGTAGAGCTGGAGAGGAGATCACTGTCATCTTCATCGTCAGTGCAAGCAGAGGTACAAGAAACATTAACGATCATGCTGACATTCACGTCGCTTTCATCAGCCACAGAATGATTCAGGCGCTTCCTGAAGGATGCATTTGATTCCGGGATCTTGTTCTTGTGTAACACAATATCCTCTGAGCAAAGAGAGACTTCATCACTGCTACTAAGTTCTGTAAGAGATGCCGCTGAGTCTTCGTTGATAGAAGATGCTATGTCTAATGACATCTGGCCAGCAAAGGACATCTTTTGGGAACTGCTCTGGAGAGTGATATCAGAAACGCTTCGTTTTATCTTTTGCTCTGAGGGACTCTGAATATTCTCCAAACGATTCAGGAGATCTAATGTCCTTTTACTTAGTTCACCAACTGAGCCACTGCTCACACTTAGGTCCCCAGAGCTGTGACAGCTAAAAAGATCTTCATTGCTTTTATAGGATGTCAACCAACTTTCTAAAGAAGTGCTTCTCTGGAGGCTGTCACTACCATTTTTAAAGATGCCCAATCCAAATAAATCACCCCCTGGAGAAAGGGACTCAATAGATGAACTACGAGATAAAAGGGAGAGCTGTTTGGCATTCTGAATGCCAGTAAATGTCTTCTCTATATCGCCACTTTTATATGAATTGCGACCCATTTCATGGGGTGAACTTGCCAAAATCCTTTCATGGGGAGGTGCATCTGGTTGCAACTCTGAAGCTTGATGTTTAGATTTGCAGGATTTTTTATCAAAATAAAAACCACGAAGAAGGGGATCTTCCACATGTGCCTTTTCACTTTGTGACTGTTTCATTATCATTGGTAATTTGAGTTTTGAGCCTTGGAGGTACGAGTAATCATAAAATGTAAACACATCATGTTTTCCTTGTAATTCTTCTCCCAAACAATCAGGGGTATGTTTGGTAACACTGTTTAAGTCTCCAACTTTTCCATTTACACAACTCACTGGTGAAACGGATGAGTGAGAGCTATTTGGGAGCTTATTGCATTCCTCCTCATCTTTAAATTTTTGCTTTAACATGTTAACTGTGTCTCCCACTTTTGTGTCCAGATGTTCGGTTTCAGGGTTACTTGGGGACCTATCTCCCACATTGAGCAAGTACATTTCAGAGTTGGTAGTCACTTCAGTGTCTCCTTCACTGACGATTCCACTCTCACTGCCAGAATTCTGGCTCATGTCTCCACTGTGGCATGGGCAGGGCTTCATCAAGTTGGAACTACCTAAAAGATCTGGCAAAGATTTGGTAGATGAAAATGAAGAGTCTTTACTGAGACTCTTAGTTAAAATACTAGGCTGTGTCATGCCAGTAAACTTTGGATTGTTTTTTAGAAATGGTATGTGGCTGTCATCATAGAGTTCAACATTGTGGAGGCTATATACTTGGTAAATGTGTGGGCTGGGGGGTGCAGTGATATTTGAGGCATACTGAGATCCCCCATGGTCTCCTGCCTCCTCCTCATAACCAGGGTCCTCACTACTTGTCTCTTCAAGCTTCGATGAAGGCATGACAGATTGGGGTTCTTGATCAAGGTCATTTGATTCTTCATTTAAACTAATTAACTTGTTGCTTATATCTGTTTCATCCCATTCCAAAGCATCTTCACTCATTCCGTTTAGGTCCATCAAGCCGGGATCAATCACATTCAAAGTCTCCTGTGTAGGAAGAGAGGGAGAAAAAAGAAGAATTAGGGAATATAAATAGGAAGATTTTATCCATTTGAAATCTCTTGGAAGAGTCAAAAAACTGCCTGAAGCATGGATTTGAAAGATAGCGAAACTATCACCTCTGCTTCTCTCTGGAATAACATCCCCGAATTACTGAAATAGGTTTTTCTATCAATAGTAATTTGTCACTGAAGGCAATAACATATATTAAAATGTTAAGATTATTAGAGTCAAATTGTAATTTATGGAATTAATCATTTCCTATTGATTCTTCTACATTTTAAATCTTGGATTAAGTGAAGATAAAACTGTCAGGTAGATGAAAGTAAAAAGAGCACAGTCTATGATATCTGCTCAGGTACATTCACCCTCATATTATTTTAGTTTCTAAGCCCATAGTGGGATACCTGCAGTCACACATGGCAAATTCCCTTTACCTCTATTTCTAGGTTCTCCAACTTGACATGGTTTTTGCCTACAGAGCTAGTTATAGCCACCATAGAGGTCCATTTATGGACCTGAGGCTTTTGACTGTCCATCCCTTTCCCTTCCTTCCCTTTCAGGGCTATATGCCTCTTTAGAACTTGGCACTGCTCCCAATCAGACCCAAGGTGAACAACAATAACTGGTTTCCTCACACGTTTCCATGAACCCTAAGTGTTCTAGGGAAGTTCCTTGATCACAGTCCCTCTTTCTTCAGTCTGTCTTTATGGCGGAGGTTCCACTTCTGTCCTTGTTCTGATCTCACTATGGTTAGTCCTGACCTCTATTTCTTATAGGCAAGACTTTCCCCTTTCTGCCCATTTTCAGCCCCAGAATAATAACCCTCTGAAGACTTTCTTGACTCCCAAGGATGCAGAAGCCCAGATCTCCTTACCCTGCTCTCTGTCACCCCATTTGGGATAAATTTTGATCTTCCCTTGAACTTCTTGGTTTTTTGCCCCTTCTTAGGTAGAACTTGATGCATTCTGGGATAGAGTAGCTGGACAGGCTCCTGGATCTTGATCAGATTCCTTCACCATCTTAACTTGCTATCCAGTTCTCTGGATATGCTAGAGCCAAGAAGGGTGATAGATGTGTACTACAGGCCCTGATAGGCTCACCCACAGAACAAAACACAAAATGAACTTAGCACTTTAGTCTCTGCTCATGCTGGGTAGCCAGGCAAATGAGCTTGGCTCTAGAACTAGCAGACTAGTTGAAGAGCTAATTTTGCTGCTTACCAGCAGTGTGATTTTGGGCAAGTTACTTAACCTTTATGAGCACATCTCATTCCCTGTAAAATGGACATAGGATCATCTATCTTTTAAATGAGTGTTAAGTGAGCTAACGATTGTGGAGTCAGTCAACATTAGGTAGCTAAAATTCTTAATAAATGGAGAATGCTGAATTGCTCTAGACTGGCCTTGAGTCAGTCATAAAGGGTTCTCCCTGCCTCCTCAGTCTCTGCTTCTTACCATTCCTTCCAATTTGTTATTAAAACCACAAAGAATTCATGCATAATAGAGAGAGGTGTCATGCCTGTAACAGACCATTTTTGCATTACCAGTCAGAATTATTTTAACTGTCTGATTAAAAAATAGGCCATGATGCTTTTATTTCTCAGTTACTGGGAAGAAAGCTTCACCTGCAGCACATTAGCAGAATTTTCCTAAGCCCTTAACCCTTCCTGAAACTGTTGGAGGATACCACACAAACACATTAAGTATAAATACCTATTAGCACTTTATTATACTGGATATGTAGGAGATTGTCTGTATAGCACGCTTAAATTTAAAGGAGTCCAGTTACAAAGTAAACATTATAAGGGATATTTAAAAAATTTCGAACAGAAATGTTTCCTGCTGCCAGTGTTACAGCAGTTAATCTAGTACACTGGCAGTCATCATAGTCACTTACATGTGGAGTACATTCACTGTGATAAATTTTTATTAGAATTCCTGTTTATTCTTTGCTTGATGATAAAGGGAAGTACTAATGACCAGTTTGCATGGCTAATGAATGTTAAAATCTTCAGTTGTAGGAACAATCAATCAGTCTAATCAAATAGTATATTAATTTCAAATACCTTAGCTGACACTGTACTCTGATAGAGCTAATAAATAATTGAACTAGTCTTTCAAAGGAGCTCTCTTTGTAACTCTCAGTTGACTTTAAAGTTTAGCAGCAAAGATTTTCATGAGGGTCCCAAATCTTAGGGCTCATGTAGATATACAGGGATCATGCCATCCAGATGTGTTGGGAGTAGAACCTAAGTGTTGCCTGCAACTCAGACTGGTGTTCCATGACACAGTCACATTCAAATGCTGCCTTTATGGCTTTAGAAATTCAAGCCTAAGAAAGTACAAAACGTATAGCAGCACCTGAAGGAACAAATCTTTTGCTCAATAAAATAGCTGGAGTGAAAAATTTGCATATAATGTAATTTTTCCCCTTAACTCTCTTGTCCTATAAACCTCTTAATTTCTTGTGATTTCTAACATTTTTTGGTAAGTCAATTCCAGGGAATATGTGACAGGATCCATTAGGAAATGAGTCATATTAGACTTTGAATTTTTTCCATATTAAAGAAGTGCTACTTACTCTGCTCTCTCTCACTCCCTTCTTGTTTTGTATTAAATTCTGTCAGCATTTTTTAGTAAAATCTCCATTTCCTCAGGATTTAATTTAAAACAAAAAACATAGCCCTGGGGTAAGAAAGTGGGAAAAATTTCCAAGAGGAAGGACACTGGGATATTTATATAGCTAAGAAAGTTGCCTTTAGAAAAACAAATGCATACACAGAGATGTAACTGATGGGATGATGGGAAATTATTTGGTCAAATGCTGTCTTTGATGATAGCCCAATACAGACAATAATGCTCAAACTAAGTAAGCATCTGCTTCATTGTTGTTTCCCTAGACAAAATGCTTAGAACTTTTTTTTTATTCTTCTTTTTTTTTTTTTTTTTTTTTTTGCAGTACTAGGGATTTATCCCAGAGGCACTTATCACTGAGCTACAGTCCCCGCCCATCTTATTTTATTTTTAATTTTAGACATGGTCTTGCTAAGTTGCTGAGGCTGGCCTCAAACTTGCAATCCTCCTGCCTCAGCTTCCCAAGAACCTGGTAAAGAGGTATGAGTCTGGTAGAAGGGGCATGAGTCCGATGCCTAGTTCTTGCTTGGTACTTTTTTAAAAAGGTACTAATGATACTGTCTGTGATAAAGTGATGAGTCCAAATGGAGTTGGATTAAAAATCTGAATATCTGAATGAAGTCAGAAGAAGGTGATTAGTAAATGAAATTCCACTGGAATTAATTGTGCAACTCAAATTGAGCAATACATATACTACTTATGGTAACTTTGAGATGATAGTATAGAACTCTATTTTTAGAGTTCTATACTCTATTAAGAAAAATAATAGAGGAATTATTGGGAATAATAATCATTAATATTATTAATAATATCATGAATAATAAATTATAAACTCTAAATTAATTCATGCAAGGATCTGTCATTTATAAACTTGCTTTGGATACAGAATTTTGTTTAAAACCAGGGTATTATATAAATAATCACACACACACACACACACACACACACACACACAATTCTGCAGATATGTTCAAGAAATAAATAAAATTAATTGGTGCTATTTATTATTTTATTCTTGAAAGCAGGTTATTTCTAGAAATACAATGTATATCAAGAAAGGAACTAAAAGTGGCTAGAGAAATGATAACAATGATGATGATGATGAAAGAACCAAGATTCCAATTGAAGTAAGTGATATACATCTGAATTGGCATCCTCTATAGCTTTATGGCATTAATTGAGTTATATATTCAAGGATTGCGTTTTCAAGAATTTCTTAAAATTTTAGGTTTAAGGGTTGGTGTTTATAAGAAATAAGAAACACATAACCTACAGAGTGGGAATGAAGAAACCTGACATTCTATAAAACAACAACCAACAGATCTGATACAGCAACCTCTGGATGTCTTGGATTTCCTTTAAAAAGTGGTGCTTCTTGAAAGATTTTTCCTAAAAAAAATCTCAAGAAGATTAGGCTGAACTGAATATTTTAGTAAAACTTCTGGCACTGGGTGTAGGCAAAATCTTTAGGAGGTCTTGTGATTTGTATCGTCCCATTTATTCCAGATTCAGGATATTTTGTTCAGCTTTTTCACTGCTGTGACCAAAAGACCTGACAAAAACAACAAAGATGAAGGAAAGTTTATCTGGGTCTCACAGTGTCAGAGGTCCCAGTCCATAGATGGCTGACTCCTTGCTCTAGGCTAAAAGTGAGGCAGAACATCATGACCAAAGGGCATGGCAGAGGGAAGCAGCAGAGGACATAATCATCAGAAAGCAAAGAACTCCACTCACCAGGGACAAATCATAACCCCCAAAGGCACACCCCAGGGACCCAAGACCTCCAGCCCTCCCCACTGTTGATGTGAATTAACATCATCCCATAAGTTCACACCAATGGATCAACATACTGATTAGGTTAAAGCTGCCATAATCCGATCATTTTACCTCTAAACTTTCTTGCATTGTCTTATGCACAAACTTTTGGGGGACACCTCTTATCTAAGCCATAACACAGGATTTAATGAGCAGTACTACATCAAAATCTGGTAGGGGGTATTTATCTGTAGAAAAGAGGAATATGAAAAAAAAGCAAAATTAACTATAACTAATAAAGATATACTTGCTTACTCTATGGTGAAAAGCAGAATACATGGAGATCTGATGCACAATGGAGAAAAATCATATAAAGATCAGATTGAGGAAATCAATCTAAATGAGAAAAATTCCCAAATTCATGTATTCACTCTGCTTTTTTTTTTAATTCTACAATATTCTTTTTAGCCTCTACCCCAAACCTATACCTAAAGTGTCTGAGCATTGGATGCATAATTAGTTTCCTAAATTGGATTTTACCAAACAAAATCACAAACAACAATCATAAACAGCTAGTCCTCAGAAAGACAGCTTTTAAAAGAATCCTGAATGTGTCATATTCTTTCTCTTATTGAGCGGAGAATGGACTCAGAGTTAGCAAGAAAAATACTGAAGGGGAAAAAAAGCAAAATGTTCACTCTTTATCAGCCACTTTGGGGTTGGATGTAGAAACTAAAACAAATCTGGGTTTGAATCTGAGTCCCCTTACCCCATGTTAACTGTGGACAAGTTAATGAACTGATATAAACCTAATTTCAGCACAGTGTGTCTATTTTACAGACTATTAGGAGCTTTAAATAAGGAAATATAAAATCCCATAGGGTGGGCCTGGCACACAGTAGGGGCATAATGACTCACAGCTATCCTGTGTTGAAATATCCTATATTTCCTGTGTTGAACTGAGAGGAAGATAGCATGGTTGAATGGTTAAAAATCATAACAGTTTTTGTATCAAGACATGTGGTTTGGTTGACTAATCTCTTTGGTACAACCACATGCATGGGATTCAATAAAATAAATATTAATTAGGTCCTTTACACACACTGTGCTATACTTGGGGGTGGGGTCTGCTTTTGTCTTGCATGCCCTAATTGGTTTATCCTACAGGAATACCAAGCCAGAAAGGCACCAGCCCAACTCTCAGTAAGGCCCATAGCTCAAGGACTTTCTATTTCCTGAAAATAATCTTTTTTTAAAAAGGCAGGTCTATTGTCTGTGAAATTCTATCACAACTGACACATTAGAGCAATCAAATACTGCTCACTATCTATCAGATTGACAATAATGTTAAAGTAACTTGTCTCAGCTCAGAAAATGCTTTGAAAGTCTATCTCACACTAATGATCAAAAACTGTTCTAGTGAATGCTCTTTTTCAATAACAAAGCTGATCAGAAACTCAAAACAGACAAGTAAAATCCAAAGTCATCTCACAAATCTTACTAAAATGAGTACTGACATGGACATATTTCCTAGTCTTGACTACATAGATAATTCTGAAATAGTTGAAAATGAAAAATCCATTAGATGTTGTTCTAATGGTAAAAATTGCCTTTCTTCTCAGTAGGGACTAAGGACAAAGGGAGTTCAATGATGGAAAGCAGGGGTTTTCTTTCCATAAATAAACTTCACAGGGGCAGGGGCTTTTGTCTTCTCTCCCTTATAACCCTAGTACCTAAAACAGTGCCTGAGATAAAGCAGGTTGTCAAAACTTTTTTTTACTAAGTGAACTGAAGGAAGACTTGCCCAGGGTCTCATGAATTGTTGAAGGGAGCTGAGGAAAGCTCCTGAAGTTAAACTGTGCTGCGCTGAGGGATATCTGACTTTTAAGCTGGTGCTATCTCTCAGTTATAAAATTTAAAGAGCTCGGTTATAAATTCTAAGAGCCTTGAAAACTTGCTCAGTGAAAGACACAACATCATACACAGTCATCCCTCAGTGTCCATGGAATATTTGTTCCAGGATATCCACATCCTCAAGATAACAAAACCAGTGGTTTCTTACATAAAATGGTACAGTATTTTTATATAACTGATCATATATTCCAGAAAACTTTTTAAATATTCTAATACTTTAAATAATACCTAATACATATCATTGTTACATTGTGTTATTTAGGAAATAATTACAAGGAAAAAAATCTGCCCATGTTCAGTACAGATGTAATTTTTGTTTGTTTGTTTTTGGCACTGGGGATTGAACCCAGGGGCACTCAACCACTGAGCCACATTTTTAGCCCTTTTTTGTATTTTATTTAGAAAAAATAAAATACATTTTAATTTTATTTAGAGACAGGGTCTCCCTGAGTTCCTAGGGCCTTGCTAAGTTGCTGAGGCTGGCTTTGAACTCAAGATCCTCATACCTTGGGCTCTAAGCCTCTGGGATTACAGGTTTATGCCACTGTGCCTGGCTCTTTCAAATGTTTCTTATGGATGGTTGTTTGACTCTATAGAAGCGGATCCTATGGATGGATATGAAGGGTTAACTGTATTGCCTGATGGCATTTATAACCAGATCTGGTAAATAATCTGAAATAGTTAATTTCAGAAAATAACCAGAAAAGATAAATCCACAGGGACAGGGCTGGGGATGTGGCTCAAGCGGTAGCGCGCTCGCCTAGCATGCGTGCGGCCCGGGTTCGATCCTCAGCACCACATACCAACAAAGATGTTGTGTCCGCCGAGAACTAAAAAATAAATATTAAAAATTCTCTCTCTCTCTCTCTCTCTCTCTCCTCTCTCACTCTCTCTTAAAAAAAAAAAAAATCCACAGGGACAGAATGAAGATAGGTGGTTGCAAGGGGCTGTCAGGAGGAATGGGAAGTGACTGCTTAATGGTACGTGGTTTCCTTTTGGGATATTGACAATATTTTCCAGGTGGTAGTGAGATAGGAGTTTGAAGAAACAGAAAAAGAAGGACTGAGTCTTAAAAGGGAAGCACCCACGAACTGTTGGCATGCAAAACACACATTGCTGAGCAAAAAGACCTGCTTCCTTGACCCACGCCCTTGCCAGCAAAAAGTAACACATAGGCAATGTGTAAGTGCTGGAGAAACTGGAGTAACTGTGCTGATTCCTCTAGTCCAGCCCCTGGCTATTGTCCTTCTATAATCATTAACACTCCAGACCAAGGGGTTGCTGTCTCCCTATCTGGGGATGGTCTGCATTCTCCCTTAGATGTATATTTTTTACTTCACCCCAGAAGACATCTCTCCCTTGAGAAACCTTGCATTCTCCCTGGAATGTGTGTCTGCTTTCCTCAATAAATCTGTGTGTCTGACTAGCTCATGCTGAAATCCTTTTCCATTCCTTATGCCAAGGATCCCACTTGTTCTGAGCTGAGGTTCCCCCTCTCGGGAACTCCTCTGGCAGTGGGTACAATGTTGTGAATGTACCAAACCCACTGAATTACTTAAAGTTATTAATTTTGTGGGAATTAAAGAACTACTGAATATAAAAAAAATCATTTGTAACCTTAGAGATGGCTGGTCCTAGATGTTGGCACACGAGGAAATGAGTATAGAAGTATTTGAGAGCAGCCCGAAGGAGTCCAGGACCCATGGCAAAATTGCAATTAAGACTGGCAGCATGTGCCTACCAAGGTTGTTTACCACCTTTCTTGTCCTCTAGCACCAGTCTTGGAAGGAGAATGGAAATATAGAAACATGAAGGTCTCAGATGTATTGGAAACTCTTCAATACATTCTGTTAATTATTCTAATACCTTTTCCTTCAACACCAGGCACAGTAGCCCATTCAAACTATATTTATTTAACAATCAACCCCCCACAAAAATGCTGTTTAATACTCTTGATTTGATTTTGTTTATGAAAAACAGGTTGCTGAGAGCTTTAATGTTCTATAAGTAGAGGGATCCTCAGGCTATAGGAAGGAATTTCACAGAAGAAAGCAGAATACACAAAATATAAACACTTTTTCTTCCTTTCCTATAACTTCAGTTTCATTGAAGGGTCTGCCCTAGTGAAGCACTATTTTGATTAAGAAGCTATAATAAGAAATATATTTGGACTTTGGTCTTTACCCAAGTTTCCTACACAGAGCTCTTAAAACCCTTGGAATTTACTGATAGGAATGTCTTTTGTTATTCACAAAGAGCCACTTTTGATTACACGGGAGTTTATGCTAATGAGGTAATTTAGGTAGGGCCCCTAGGTAGCCTCACAGGCTGGGGCTGGCCACCAGAAAGACCAAGTGATTAGAGGGCTGGAACTTTCAGCTCCACTTACAGGGTCTCTAGAGAGAAGGATTGGGCTGGATATGAAAAACCTTCAAAAAATTCTTGAAGAATGAAATTTGATGAGCTTTCAGGTTGCTGAACTCCTAGAGGTGTTGGAAGGGTGGTACACCTGAGGAGGCAAAACTTTAATCCCCTCACCCTGAGCACCTTCTCCATCTGGTGATTCCTGTGTTGTATCTTTTCATAATAATTTGTAAATGTAAATAAAGCCTTGCCCTAAGCATTTTAGCAAATTATTGAGCCCAGGGAGGAATGGTAGGGATTAAAAGTCCTGCCAGAAGCAGAGAATGGTAAGATTGGCATCTGAGGTGGGGGAAGTCTTGTAGGACTGAGCCCTTTACCTTGAGGGATCTGACACTGACTCCACCTAGATAATTTGAGAACTGGGTTAAATGGTAGGACATCTGGCTGGTATGGAAGTAGAGAGTTGCTCAGTATGGAGAAAAACCTACACATTTGCTCTCAGAAATGTGTGTAGGGAAACAGTGTGTTTTTTTTGTTTGTTTTGTTTTGGTTTTTTTTGTTGTTGTTTTTTAAAGAAGCAATCTATTGAGTAATATAATAAGTGGACTGGGGTTGTGGCTTAGCTGTAGAGCACTCGCTTAGGATGTGTGAGGCCCTGGGTTTGATCCTCAGCACCACATATAAATAAATAAAATAAACATATAAAAATAATAAGTGTCAATAAGTTAATGACATTTAGATACTTCATAGTCTCTAAATAATTCTTAGAAACTTTGGTGTTGGTGGTATTAAAGCTAGGTGACAGCAAATGACCAAGTTTTCTCTTAAGCTAATTGTTGTATAAATCATTTTCTCCCTTCCTCTCCCCCTGATGGCCTGCCTCTATATGTGTGTCTGTGCGTGTATATATATATATATATATATTTTTTTTTTCTTTTTCTTTTTTCTTTGAGTTAGGGTCTCACTATGGTCCTCTTTTGCCCACACTAGGCTCAAGGGATCCCTTTGCCTTAATCTCCCAAGCAGCTGGGACTACAGGTACAGGCATGCAACATGTACCCAGTTCACATTATTCATATTCCTTAAACACATGCTGTAGGAAAAAGTTTTTTTCCAACTCTGAATGCTTTACTAGAAAAACAATTTACTTCCACTGGCAAATAATTATTTTATCTTGACTATTGTTTTATTTGTAAACAACTAAAATTTTTATTATCTTCAGAACAGCCTAACTAGGAAAACTGTTGTTTCCTTTTCTCAGTCACTATTCTGTGGAATTTTCCTCCTGAATTTCAAGAAGTTCTTAAATTTTTAGTTATATAAAAATAATTTTTTATTAAAATTTAGGAAGAAGTTTTTACACAAAAGGAACTTCTCTTTCTGACCTCTACAGTACTATGTAGAACTGAAACATATAAAAAAAAAAAAAGTTCAAAAGAAAAAATAAACCTCAATGAGGCTGTAAAAAGCCCAACTGCAATAAAATGGTATTTTCTTCTCTCCACCACATGGTAAATCTATCTGGGTGACAATGACAGACCTACTACATGCCAGTTGCATGATTTCCCCCTCTAATGGTAACATCTAGCTTCAGTTTTCTAGATTTGTTCTAGCTTTTTGGTGTTTGCTTTCTAACTGTCAGGAATTGAGATAACATGTGAGTTTTGTGCCACTGGTAGTTTTTATACCTCTGCCTTAGGGAGATGTATACTCTTCTTGTTCCTTTATGACAGTGATTTTACATTAATAAAAACATACATTTCCCTCAATATAAGGAACTGAACCCAGGGCCTTGCAAATGCTAGGCAAGCACTACCACTGAGATACATTTAAAAATACTTTTAAGGGGCTGGGGATGTGGCTCAAGCGGTAGCGCGCTCGCCTAGCATGCGTGCGGCCCGGGTTCGATCCTCAGCAGCACCACATACCAACAAAGATGTTGTGTCCGCCAAGAACTAAGAAAAAATAAATAAATGTTAAAATTCTCTCTCTCTCTCTGTCCCCCTCTCTCTCTCACTCTCTCTTAAAAAAAAAAAAAAAAAAAAAAAAAAAAAAAAAAAAAAAATAAAAATACTTTTAAAATACATTTTAAAATTGTATTTTGAGACATGGTCTCGTTAAGTTGCCCCAGGCTGGCCTTGAATCCTCCTGCCTCAGTTCTTTATGGGTAATTGGGGTTATAGGTATGTAACACTGTGCCTGGCAACACCTACAGGTTTTTTTTTTTTTTTTTTTTTAATATTTTTAGTTGTAGATGGACACAATGACTTTATTTTATTTACTTTTTATGTGGTGCCAAGAATCTAACCCAGTGCCTCACATGTGCTAGGCAAGTGCTCTACCACTGAGCCACAACCCCTGGCCCCATATCTTCAGTTTTTAAAACCTAAAAAAACATTGGTAGTAAAGAGGAGATGAGGAATCATATAAACAAGTGAACTTTTCTAACACATGGGCTTTTCTTTGAGATAGAATTAAGGTCTCAACTTTCAATCTGTTTTGTAAGAACATAAAATTCATGTTATAATCCTCAGGTAGCCTCAGGTACAACAAGAGTATTGTCAACATGCCAAGGTCTGCTTGAAAAGCACACATCAAATAACAGAGCTCACCCATGTCCAGGATCCATGCCCTTTACAAAGTACCCACTGGAGTTCCCCTTAAACTGCAGTTTTGCTTTCTGTGGTTTCAGTTATTCAAGGTCAACTGTGGTCTGAAAGTATTAAATGGAAAATTCCAGAAAGACAATTCATAGGGCTTGAATTGCATACCTTCCTGAGTAGCAATGAAATCTTGCTTTGCTTTGCCCCATTTCTGCCTTGGACATGATTCATCTATTTGTCTAGTGTATCTATTCTGCATATGCTTACTCTCCTAATTACTTAGTAGACATCCCCATTATCAGATCTACTGCTATGGTATGGCAGTGCTGTGTTCAAGTAATCCTTATTTTACTGAAGAACGGCCCACAGCATAAGAGTAGTGATGATGACAATTTGAATTTACCAAAGGAAAGCCAAAAAATACTTAAAATGAAAAGCTGAAAGTTTTCAATATAACATGGAAAGAAAAAAAATAGATGGTGATGTTGCTGAGACTTACAGTAAGAATGAATCTTCTGTGAAATTGTAAAGAAGTAAAAAGAAGTTTGTGCTACTTTTACTTTCAAACCTCAAACTTCATTGAGTGATAAATTGCTTAGTAAAGATGGAAAAGATACTAGGGGTGGGCTGGGGGTCTTAGAATATATTCTCAGGAGATGACAGGGGAAAGTTTACTCTTCACTGAGAGAATTTTCTATCTATTCATTCTCAAGGATTACATACATCAAGAACCAACATTGTATCATTATGGCTTTTAATTGTTAACTCCTCTCAGGTAAACAAGGTGTGGTTTTTGCTGTTGTTTTTAAATTTTAAGTCTTATAATTACAACTCATCATTCAGACAAAACAAAAAGAATAAAGCGTTGACTAACTTGGATTAGGAAATTATGAGTGACCCTAAATGGCATGCACTGGATTGGTATTTTTGTTGTTGTTGTTGATCTTTCTCATGCCAATCACTATGCTTTTCTCACATTTATCATCTGATTCGCCCAAGTTTATCTGATTAATAGGCAGGTCAGCTATGACTCATTTTCTTGAGATGGTTTAACCCTTTATTTTATTTCATTTGATTTATATCACTGTTTGAATAGCCTCTCATAAAGATAACTGCTTTTAGACTCAGAGGGGATCTAAAGAGTCTCAGAATTGCTAGGATACCTCCCTTGAGCTGTCACTGCTCCCATCACAAAAATGACTAGAGAGTTTACAAGCTACAACTGATGCTCAGAAGGTTGTCTGAAATTTCAGGATGAATTTTGCTAGGAGGTAATAAACGTTTTTGAATCTTTCAAAAATCTTTCCACAAGATTTTTCCTATCCTAGAATCCTTAGACATATTGAAAATGTAGAATCCTGGGGAATTTTCTTTTTGAGATCTCATGGGAAAATACTAAGTATTCTAAAATGCCATTAAATTAAATCTTCATCTCGACTGGAATAGAAACTCTGATCCTGGGCTCTCATGGAGACTCGTGTTAGTTTTAAATGTCAGGACCTTAATTCAAACTGTAACCCAAATCATAGATTTCTAATTCAAAGAAATGTAAATCTCAACCTAAAGAAAAATGATATCAAAATGTAAGTTCATTTTGTAAATTAAAAAAAAACAACAATAACATTAGAAGTTCGTGGTTACTTTAATCCTTTAAAACCTTTTGTAATGTAAAAATTAGCTCAAAATAATGATGAACTATAAACTCTTTGGATATGGGTCCTTAAGTTGGCAACTAAGAGAATATGCTGAATTTATTAGGGCAGAGAGGCAAGGCACTGAGCAGCCAGGGAAGCTAATTACCTGGGCTAAACCTGAATTTACTACTCTAGACACTTCACAATGGTAGCATTTGGGACTGATATCTCTGCTTTGCTTGCATTCAGTGCAGTGTAACATACTCTGTACTATGTAAGGTTTTTTTTTTTTTTTTCCTTCTTCTTAATAAATAGAAAGTAATTAGGGAAGTAGACTACTAGATGACCTCTACCTCTTACCAACCAACAATATTTTTTTAAAGGCCTCTCTGTAAGACATTCTCTGGTAAATAAATGTCTTTGCTGCTCTTAGGGAGCACAAGGATCCTCAGATAAATAGAGATCCCTTATGTTTACCTTCAGATAGTTTCCATATTAAGCTGACAAAGGCTTTATTTTTTTTCTTCAAATATTAAAGACACTCCCCCCCACCACCAAATTAATCATTTTCCTTCATTATTTAGTAAAGTATTTGATGAGCTGTGACTCCATAAACTTTAGGAACTCATTTATTATGTTGCCTGATCAGACCTTGCATTTATTTACACAGTGTACCCATAAAACCCAGCTTTCATTAGTGCTGGGGAGGAACAGTCCTGCTTCCTTTGCTGGGGAAGGTGAAGCTGGAGAAGATAATTAACCATGAAACAATAAGGAGGCTTGCTGGGTAAGCAGTAGTGTGAAAACAGTTACTCCTCACAAAAGAGGGGAAATTAGCTTGCTGGATAAAAAAGGAAGTGTCAGATTGAAGACTGAAAGGCCTGCCAACAGAAGTAGATAGCTCTATGCATCATTAATGAAATTTTTTAACACTTAAACGCCACAGCTGTCCACATTTAAATGCATGTAAATGCCATGTGTTTCCAGAGATTAATATGCATGTTAAAATATTTTTTTTTCTTCCTTAAACTTCTAGATGTTGTCTCTGTTTCATTTCACCTACTTTCTTTCTAAGAATAAAAATGTACCAGCTTTCTCAGCATTGTGTCCTCATTTCCAAAGCCCACGTACATGATATATCCTGGAGATGGGCAGCATGCTCATTATATTTTAACAAACACATTATTTTACATTCATAATACTGATATTTTAGTAAACAGAAAGTTTGTTTTGATTTTGCTGCTTCACAGAGTGAAGACTTATGATGTGCGTTTCCTTTCAAAACTTCCTCCTGGAGCATTAGTGTTCCCTGAAGCAGCCCCATTTTGGCAGAAATTCAGTTCTGTGCAGTGCCAAAAGAAATAGAATAAACAAACACTGCTCCATGCAGCTGGTGAGATAATTTACATATTACTGCACACCAAACATGAAGACCTGAATATGGATTAGAGCTACGGTGATGACACAAATGTCATATAGATAAAGAGAAACAAAATCCAACACATCATTGTTTATTTTACCACTGCTACTGTATGAATGCTGCCCAGAAAGGAAAAAAAAAAAAAAACGAAAGAGAGAGAGAGAGAGGGAATTGCTTTTTGAAAATTGGAATCCTTTCCGTATTTGAAGTGGAGTTCTTTCAGACAGTAATACAAGAAAAGAAAGAAGCAAAAAGGCATAGGTTATTTTGGATCCCTGAATCTTCCCACTTTTGCCTTGTCAGTTAAAGCAATTTTAAAGTGCATAAATTTGGATGAGAAAGGTCAGGGATACTTGGCCATAGTTATCACACAGGGATAACTTTTAAAATACAAAGATACCTGAACTCCTTTCTAGCTCCTTCTCTACCCTTGATAATTTCATTTGAACATTGAGCTCTTTGAGAATGAGGTTCTTGGTTAGGGGGTTGGAATAGACAGTGTAGGTCCATTAAAGTTCCTTGAGGAGATGCCATTCAGCGGGCAGGACCTGCCTAGAGTTCTCAGCTAACATGTCTTCTCTCCTCATTCCTGCACATGCAGGTTACACAAAACAGTTGACCCTTCCTGACCTCAGCTAGATACAGATACAGGGAAGAAGGGACACCTCTCTGGGTACTTACTGGGGATGAAAAGAGCATATAAAGAGATAAGAAAGTTAACACATATAATGATGATGGTGATAGGGTGGAGAATAAAGAGAAAGTTCTCCACCAAATTATTTTAGCCCCCACCAAATTAAAAATTCTTTATCCCAGATAAGACAATTTGATGTTTTATATTCAGAACTACTTTTGAAGTTGGATTGTTTTAAAAGCCTTTAGCCCTTTAATCTTTAGGAGTGATTGTCATGAGTACTCCTGATTAACTGTAAAAACAAAGAGAAAAATTAAGGCCATGTGGGTGAATCTAATCAATTGAATATCACTAAATTTTAGTAATCAAGGAATTTTCTCTAAAATTTAGGGGAAAAAAACATCGGAGAAGAATTTAGAGAGTAGGTGCTATTTTACAGGTGAAGAAGAGACTACTTTTTTCTATAGTATTTGAAAAGTCACTCTGATTTGGACATTGAAAATGATCTCTGTTTCTACAACTCAACCTCAAAGAATGGAATTATATTGCAGCAAGAAAACATAGATGAGATACACAAGAAGGATTTGCTATTTAAAAGTCAATTAAACCTTCTCATTGATTATCATGAAACATTTTGAAACTCTATCTAGGGACTTAAAAAAAATAGAAGGAACAATAATGTGTTCAATATAATCCTACCTATCACTTCCAAACCAGACTTCCTAAAATAAATTCGTTCATTATATTACTTCTCTTGTTAAACCAAACCAAACTTCACCCCACCCATCCATCCCGCCCATACATACACAAAACTTTTAATGTATATCTTATCTTCTTAATTATCTGGGCTGGCTTTTAAGGCATTCCATAAATTGGTCAAATAAAATGACTGAAATTCAATTCATAGTGCTCCCCTGAAGCTCACCGACAGTACAGCAACTGCCTCATGAATGGTCCCTTTTCTCTTTGTCACTATGCCTTTGTTCATAGTAGGCATTCAATAAATATTTTTGAATGAATGAATGTGGTTTCTAATAGCCCTCACCCAAATTTCTTAAAAGTCCGTCATAGATTCCTCTTAAGATTTTTTGGTTACAGGGTCTTCAGAGGTCTTTTGTCTCATTTGATTTGACAATGTGATAGAACTACATAATTTAGCACTTTCATTGGTTTATTTGTTCAATAAATATTCACTGAATACTTAGTACATGCCCAAGCACTGAACATATACAAAGACGAATCAAGCACATCTCATCTCTAAAGGATATTGCAGTTTTGTTATTAGCTTTGAAATTTGTGCCATCGCTTTCATCCCAGACAGATTTTGGCACACTTACTGTCTCATCTATGTTAGTATTATCTTACTATCATAGCCTGTGAATTCCTTGAGAGTGAAGATAATGTCTAGTATTATGTCTTTGCAGGCAAATCCTAGAATGATACTGAGTAATTAGCAGGTACTCATGGGACATTTTTCGATTATTTGCCTATAGGTTTAGTTTCTTCTAATCCGTAACTCAATGGAATCATACAAAAAGTGATCTATGAAAATAAAAGAATACAAAAACCAATACATACTTGAAGAATCAGCAATGATACATTGATGGTATTATGGTCATGGGAAGAATATTTAATATAGTTTAAAATAGTTTCAGTTTTTCAGATCCTGGACCTATGGACTTACCTGTACTATTTTAAATTGCTACTTTCTTCTATGTAAAAATTACCTTATCAATTTTGATATTTTAGTTTAAGCCCCCGAATGACTGAAACATAGTGTATTTCCTTTGATAGTCACTAAATGCTGTCGTTTATATAATAAGAAATGATAAACACAATTCAAAGGAAACAACTGACCTAAATATTAGACCTGAATAAAAAAAAATCAGCAGTAAATCTGATCTTCCTACAATAGGGTAAGAAAATTATTTGACCCCATGGCATTTTCACTTAAATGTTTTCTCTTCAATCAAAATTTAAATGTGACTATTGCTTCACGATCAGCAGGTTGATACTGAGGTTTAATACCTCTTATTTCTGGACCAGTGCTTCCCAACATTTTTCAAGTCATGACACATAGGAAATGCTAATAGACTTGCACACTGAGAAGAAAGGAAGAGAGTTCATTGCAGAAGGCCATGAGACTGGACTCCTTCTAGTTCCTCTGCCTCACCTAAGGGTGTCAATATCTTAGCCCATGTCTAACTAATTCAAGGGACATGACTGGGCAGTTCTGCACAAGATAACTATACTTAGAGGTTTCTTTGGTAAAAGTATGAATATCTGAGAAGGTGTAGAGGTAGTTCAACAAAGACTAAATGATATAAAAAGAAAAATTAAGAAAATAGAAGACCAAAGCAAGTTATTATGGGCTTTTCCAACAACCTCATTTATTCAATAAACAGGTATTCAGAAAATTTATGTATTCAACACATTTACTGACTACTAGGTACCAAGTGAAAACAGATAAGGTTTACTCTTAGGATCTACTGAATCAGAGTATAATCTGACAGGACACTGAACGTAGATGTGAGTTATTCTAGGATGTCAGGAAAAGTTTACCTGAGGCAATGCCTTTTGATTTGATTTCTGAAGGATAATAAGAATTTTCTGGGAGGAAACTCAGAATATGGATGAATGGTGAATGCAGAAGGAATGAGGCTCTAAGGCAGGAAGAGGCATGTTACATTTGAAGGCCTCACAGCAATCAGAGGGTCTGGCCTGCAGAAAAATGGGAAATGTGCCTGGAAATAAACCCCAAGGAATCAAGCAAGGTGAGATAATCAATTTGTGCCATCTCTTTCATCCCAGTATTTTTAAAAGATTGTAGAGTATTTTTAAATACTCTATAATCTGTTTTAAAAGTATTTTTAAAAGATTGTAGAGACCTCAGGATAGTCAACACACTGGAGAAGGGCAAGAATTGGTGTGAAGAAAGCAACTGCAGTGGTACAAGTAAGAATATGCATAACAACATTTATTGAATACTTTTTTGGGCTAGGAAATATCCTAAACACGTTTCACATATTAAATAATTTATAAGAGACTCAGCTTGGACTAAGGTGGTGATAATGTACTTTTGGAGAAAAACTGATTTAAGAGCTCTTCATAAAGTAAAATCAACCAGACCTAATGATGAGCTGGATGGAACGATACTGATTAAAGAGTCAAGGATGACCAATGTGCTTTGGTTTAACAAAACTGAAGAAATTTTAGTATATTTCCTTGAGGTTCAGAATACTAGAAAAGGATCAGTTTGTCAAGGAAGATTAGCAGTTTCTTTTGAACACAATGAGCTTGAAATGTCTTGGGGAGTTCTCAGGAGAGCTGTACTGCTGTATATATATATGTGTGCCTGGAGTTCTTGAAGCTATGGGTGGGGTGAGAGAGCCTAGAGAGAAAGAATGAGATGAAAAGAGCATCCAGAGTGGAAAGCTAAGTAGAAGGTGATGAATAAAGAAAGACAACAGATCACTGTGAACAAGAGTAGTCAGAGAGATAGAGAACTGGAAGGAGGAGGTATCTGAGCTGAACTCTAAGGGTTAGGCAGGAGCTTCAGAGCTATTTTCCCATAGGAATTTTTTAAACCTAGAAGCATGTAAAGAAGATAATAAAAGCATTCTTAATAACCCCTGGAAATATTTTATTTAATCCCTACAGGTTTACACATTTTATAAAATTATGACTATAATTATGCATATATTATATGATCAGCAATGCATAAATGTCCTGTTTTTTTTTTACTGTATGTTGAATCCAATTTTTTAATTCATAAAATATTTCTGAAAGCCATGATAGAAATGATTTTAAATATTCTTCAAAATTTTCGTATAATGCATATTGTTAGAAATTCATATTTTTTTTCTAATTTTATAGGGGTTTAAAAATAAAATAAAGTAGGCATTTTCACATAAATAGCTCATATTATTTGCTGAGGACAAATTTAAGAAAGACAGATATTAGGCCAAAGATTGGGAATACTTTCCAGGATACTGATAAATAGCTAAAGATTATACCAGTTTTCAATCCACTCACCTCTCTAACACTGGAATTTGTCATTAAGTTTCCTTCTTTTAGATGGGTTAAAAAATAGCAACTGACAAACTATGTTACTTTTTATTTCTTCCATTACTAGTTATAGTACATATTTATTCATAGTTTAGTAACCATTTATATTTATTACTTTGGACATCACTGGGTCATATCTTTTGTCCATTTTTTTTCTTCTATTTAGAATTAACTGGATAGATGAGCTATTGTTGGTGGAAAAGCTTTATACTTCAGAGTAAGATCAGTCTATGGAGGTTTGAGAGTTTATGAATTTGACTTACAAGCAAAACAGAACTATAACATATTCTTTGATGAGTGGGATAAAATAATTATAATAGTGTTTCAGTCATTTGAGCCAGATAGTTGTGTGCAGAGTAGACTGGAAGAAGTACTTGGAGATAAACATACTAGCATTTAGCCTAGCCATCAGGTGATTCTGACAAAGGGAAAGAAAGTCTAACTGTTGTGAATATCCAGAATATTCATCATATGAAAGGGCCATTTTTTAGTGAAAAAGCCTTTATTACAGCCCTATCCCACCTGAGGAAAGACATTTCTTTGACTTCAACCCCTCTAGTCTTCCGGTCTTAACAAAACAGGTGGCAAACTAAGAGATACTTTTGAAGATGTCTTCCCCATTCCTTATCATCACACCAACAGTGCTTTAGTATAATAGTGTATAAGAGCTGAAGGAGATAAAAGATATTGAGCAAAAGTTCTTAGGAAACCCCAAAGACAATAAAAGAGACAAAAACAAGAAAAAGGAAAAGAAATTTGAAGCTCAGCATAAAATAATCATATTTAGAGTGAACATGAAATACAGCTTGACTCATACGCAGATTAATATAAAACTCACTTGAGGCCTATTTATCTCATTTTCTATTGCCTGGTTTCTATTACCTTATCATCATGCCTAGTTTTTAACAACAACAACAAAATTTCTACACATGCTAAAAGGCAAGGAAAAAAAATCCAAAAAACCATAATCTACAGAGATAAAGTAAGCATCAGAACCAGATTCAATATGACATAGATTTTGAAACTATCAGAAAGTTTTAAATAGATGATTAATATATTAAGAACTCTAATAGTGAAAGTAGAGAACATTTTAAAATGGATGGGTAAAGTAAACAGAGATATGGAACCTTTAAGAATAAATAAAAAAGGAAATGCTAAAAATAAAAATCAAGGTTAAAGAAGCAAAGAATGTCTATAATGGGCTCATCTGAATCTGAAGAAAGGTCAATAAAAATTCCTAATAAATGCAAAAAGAAACAAAGTGATAAAAATAAGTAAAACATCTAGTAAATGTGGGACAATTTCAAAAGGTATAACATGTGTAATTAGAATACCAGAAAGAGAAGAAACAGTGGGTCCAAAGAATTATTTGAAGTGAAATGGTCAAGAATATTCCAAAATTAATGTCAGACATCAAATCACACAGCCAGGAAGCAGGATAAATATCAAAAAATCTATACCTAGGCATATTATATACAAACTGCAGAAAATCAAAACAGAGAAAATTTTATGTCTTAGAGCAAAATTTAGAGGAAAAATTATAAAAATTACAAGGGACTTTTCATCAGAAAACATGCAAAGCAAGGAGAGATTAGGTGAAATATTTTATCAGAAGAAAAATCTACTAACTTATAATTTTATATTCAACATTATACTTCAGAAATAAAAATTTCTTTTAGACAAATAAAAACTAGGTGAATTCACTCCCAGCAGTACTGCCTGGCAAGAAATATTAAAAGTTATTTAGGGAGAAGGAAATGATACAGGTTAAAAACTTACATCCATATAAAGGTAAAGTGTCGAAGAAGAAACATATCGAAGTAAAATAAAATATTTTATTTTTCTTTTTTGGAGGGTACAGGGGATTGAACTCAGGCACACTCAAATACTAATCCATATCTCTAGCTCTTTTTTGTATCTTATTTAGAGGCAGGGTTTCACTGAGTTGTTTAGTGACTTGCTTTTGTTGAAGCTGGCTTTGAACTTGTGATCCTCGTGCCTCAGCCTCCCAAGCCACTAGTATATCAGGCATGTGCCACTAAGCCTGGGTCATTTTTCTTATTCTTAATTGACTTAAGGGGTAACTTTGTTTAAAGTAATAATAGTAACAATATATTAGGTAGTTATACTATATGAAATTTTTTTAATATACTAAATTAAATGAATGATAGCAATATCATAAAGTCTGGGAAAGAGGAATTGAGAATATTCTGTTTTTTTTTTTTTTTTTTAAGAGAGAATTTTAACATTTATTTATTTTTTCTTAGTTCTCGGCGGACACAACATCTTTGTTGGTATGTGGTGCTGCTGAGGATCGAACCCGGGCCGCACGCATGCTAGGCGAGCGCGCTACCGCTTGAGCCACATCCCCAGCCCAAGAGAATATTCTGTTTTAAATAGCTTTCTCTTTAAGTGTGAAGCAGTATAAGAGCATTTCTAAGGTAGACTTGAATTAGTTTAAAACACATACTGCAAATTCAAAGGCAACTCGACATTTTTTAAAAAAGATATATAATTGGTATGTTAAAAGAAGAAACAAAATGAAGTCATACATGCTCAGTTAAAATCAAAGAAAGAAGAAAAAGGAGAAAAAGAAAGATCAAATACAATGAATAGAAAATAATTACAAATATGACAGGTATTAGTCCAACTATATTAATCAAATGTAAACTTTAAATATAAATGGTTTAAATAATTCAATTAAAACATAAAGTTTTTAAAGTAGATTCAAAAACAAGGCCCAACTATATGTTATCTACAGAAACTCAATTTAAAACAAAGATTCAGTCAAGAAATTAAAAAGATAGAGAAAGATATATAATGCTAACCCTAATCTAAAGAAAGCTGGAGTAGTTATATTAATTTCAGAAAAAGCAGATTCAAAGCAAAGAAAAATCAAGAAAAAAATATGAATTTACACAATATTAAAGAGGTCAGTTCTTAAGAAGACATACACTTCTGACATGTATACACCTAACAACAAAACATCAAAACATGTGAGGCAAATATTGATAAAAAAACCGATAGGAGAAATAGAAAATCCATTGTAGCTATCTATTTCAATGTCCCTCTTTCAGTAAATGATAGATCAAGCAGGCCCCAAATTTGTAAGAATATAGTTGACCTGAAGAGCACTATCAATCAACATGATCTAATTGACACTTACAGAATACTTCACCCAAAAACAGCAGAATACACATTCCTTCTCAGGCTTGCAACAAACATTGAAAACACATCACAATTGTGGCCATAAACACACCTTAACAAGTTTAAAAGAATAGAAATTATGCAGTGTATGTTCTTAGACCATAATGGAATTAAAACTAGAAATGACAGAAAGATAGTTGGGATATCCCCAAATATCTAAATAACACATAACTTAAAGAAGAAGTCTCGAGAGAAATTTAAAGATGTTTTAAACTAAATAAAAATTAAAATACAATTTATTAAGGTTGGTGGGATTCAGTGAAAGTAGTGCTTAGAGAGAGAAGAAAGCATTAATTTATATAATTAAAAATAAATACTAGGAGATTAAAAAATCGTTAATCTAACCTGCCATCTAGGAAATTAAGAAGAACAATTTAAGACTAAATCAAGCAGTAGAAAAAATAAAATAAAATAAAATAAAAATTAGAGCAGAAATCAATGAAATGGAAAACAAGAGAGTAACAGAGAAAAATCAACTAATTAACCAGTACCAAGAGAGAAGTGTCCAGGATTAATTCAACTGGTTTAGCTTAGGTCCATTCTTGCTGAAAAGGATAAAGATGAGGATGGATGGTCAGGTCAACCACTGAGCCCATCACTTAAGATAGAAATTCATCATTTAGTCACTTCTCTATCATTTGTTCATGCATTTATTATTAAATATTAACTGCCTGCTAGACCAGGTAATATATTATATCTAGATAATTACAAAGATAGGTAGGTCTTTGGTTGCTACAACATAAATAATAATAGCAGCTAACATTTATTGACTATCTGATAGCAGCTATTTAAAGAACTTTTTACACAGTAATTATTTAAACCTTATATAATCTATGTGATAGGTAGTATTGTTATCTCTATCTTCCAAATGAAGAAATGAGGCTAGAAATGTTAAATAATTTGCCATGGTCACACAGCTACTAAGTAGGAGAGTGTGACCAAACTCTTAGTGACCATATTCTATTGCAGTAGTCATGGAAATTTCCTTGAAAAATCTTCTCTATTTACTGGAAATCCTCACATTAGGAATATCTTGTATTTGTCATCAAGCACTTCAACTGTAATTTAAACTCATTTCTTCCTTTTTTGGCTATGGTAAGCAGAAGGAGTAGGGAGGACTTGTAGATCTCATATAATTTACTGTAAGGTATTTGAAGAACAGCAATAAGAGATTTATAAAGGAAAAACAAAATTATTGAAAACTACTGTTAAAAGAGCTTTTTGGTATTGAAGCTTGGCTAGAAATCCTCTAAAGAAGAGAGCTTTTTTGACATGTATAAAGACTTTTTTTTTAACAACCATCTCTCTTGTAAGTAATTAAGTACAAGTAATTACATAATTACTTGATTATGTAGCAGCACTAAAATTTTACAGGAGGTTTTTCACTTAAACTCTAGCCTTATAAAAATAATTGCCACAGTCAAAATTATTTTCTAAATGCAGTAATTCTTTCTGCTTCTAATTTTTTGAGGGGGGTGATGGTGGAATCTAGGTCTATTTTTGTTTAGCAAACCGAGCCAGAGAAATGTGTAATTTAATAATGTGTCACTGTGTTCAGACAGTGACTTAAAAACTTAAAATGAATCCTCAAGTTATGATGGTAAGAAACTAGATGGGGAATGAAATTTATAAGCCAGGGTTGCATACTAGAGGATTTCTTCAGTCATAAATTTCTAAAATCAACAGTTAGATTAGGATGAGAATTCTATTACCTTAGCCAAAAATAACATTTAGAATATTTAGTTTTTCAAAATATCGGCAAGTTATAAGATTGAGAGATAGGAGAGGTATTAGATATAAAGGAAACTCACAAAACATCACTTTGAGTAATCTTTGCTTATAAGCAAGAGGCTTGGGTAACATAATGTGTGGGGTTCCCCCTCCTTTTATTTCATTCTTTCTTTCTTTCCTTTTTTAAAGTGAGCTGTCTCATCATTGCAAATTTTCTCAAGTTCTTAGAACTCTAATTAAAATGTGGTAATTGGTTATGTTACCTCAATTACCATGATGCATGGACATTGATGCAAAGTGACACCAATTGAATCCCTTGGGTGTTTTACCCTGGGGCCATCCCATTTATCCTGGCCTTATTATTTTCAATTATGTGGCTAGATGGGTTGCATACTTTCAAGGCCAATAAATGTGTAAGGTTTTTCTGGACACAAGGTTCTGTTTTCAATGCAGACCTCTGGAGTGTCAAGCAAAAAAGAAAAAAAAAATGGGAAGAAAAAAATCCTAAAACCCTAAATTCGCTAAGGTTCAAAGGCATGATTGTCAAAATAAAGGTATTCCAAATAAATCCAGACTATATCTGTTTAAAATAGTTGTTTAAAAAGCAAGAATGATTTATTCACTACTCCTAACAAAATAGTGGTGGGACCACTCAGAGTCCTCATGAAACTTAAAAGGGTGAGGATACAGATTCAAAAATTTTCTTCATCATCAGATAAAGGTTTAGGTCTCTAATAGAGCTAAGCAGAGAGGTGCAGCATACTTTTCAGATGTATATTATGAGAAATCTGTCCTCACGAAAGTAAGATGCTATGGTTTAGATATAAATTTTATAAATTGTATCTCAGTAAACTCATGTGATAGACAATGTAGGAATGTTCAGAAATAAAATGATTATATTAAGAGAGCTATAATCTAATGGGTGGCCATTTGATGGATTAATAATTTGAATGTTTAT
Organism: Ictidomys tridecemlineatus; assembly: GCF_052094955.1. Classification (NCBI taxonomy): domain Eukaryota; kingdom Metazoa; phylum Chordata; class Mammalia; order Rodentia; family Sciuridae; genus Ictidomys; species Ictidomys tridecemlineatus. The sequence continues at coordinate 81,782,629 of NC_135481.1, forward strand.
TTGGTGGTAACTCTAGGCAGATGAGGCAAGGCTGGAGGAAGTAGGTCACTGGGAGTATAGCTTTGGGATTTAGATTTTGTCCTTTGCATTCATATTCATTCTCCACCCCCAACCCCCACCTCAGCTTCCTAGGTGCCATGAACTAAGCAGCTTTCCTCTGCAAAGCCCTTCTGCCATGATGTTCTGCCTCATTTCCGACAGAGTAATGGAGTCAGCTGACCATGGACTGAACCTCTGAAACTTTGAACCTCAAATAAACTCTTCCTCCTCAAAGTTATTCCTGTCAGGTATTTGATCACAGCAATGGAAAGCTGGCTAACACATAAAAGTACTGTGAAATGATTATTCAGTATTCTAAATAAATTATTTTCTACTGGGGACACTAATGGAATTTGTGGGAAATTTTGTCTGTTTATAGGCTTGTTCCACTCATTTTTTTTTAAAGGGGGGGGAGAGAGAGAGAGAGAGAGAGAGAGAGAGAGAGAGAGAGAGAGAGAGAGAGAGAGAGAGGGAGGGAGGAGAGAGAGAATTTTTAAATATTTATTTATTTTTTTTAGTTCTCGGCGGACACAACATCTTTGTTTGTATGTGGTGCTGAGGATCGAACCTGGGCCGCAGGCATGCCAGGCGAGCGTGCTACCGCTTGAGCCACATCCCCAGCCCCTTGTTCCACTCATTTTTGTTATCTCCTCAGACCTACCCATTCAATGTCAGTGATATCCTCAGTGGTTATGAATACCCTTTGTACATTCTCCTCAAATATCTAGGAAAAAATTAGGGCATTATCTGGGAAAACCACCAATAAATATAATGTGATACTTTCTCAAACAAGTTTAATTTTATGAGAATAATCCTGTGCCTTCACCAGCTTTTTTTTTTTTTTTAATTTTCAGATTTCAGAAAACTAAAAGAAAATTTGTCATTTGCCTATCTCCAAATAGGTAGAGCACTGAATTGGGAAAATTGTGAAAGAAAGAAGGTATACTTACAAAGATCTTCTAAACCTGGCAGAGCTGGAATTATTTATGGCAGAACCCCAGGCTATTCCCAGTCAATACCCAAAGAGCCTTATGTTCGCAACACTTTGAATGTACTTTTTCAACTGAGCCTCATCCATATTTTAACTGATAGATAATTTTTTCCTTCATTTTTGTCTTTGTATTCAAGACAGTTCTAACTGATACATAATTTTTTCCTTCATTTTTGTCTTTGTATTCAAGACAGTTCTAAAAGCAAATTCAAGAGAGTTTTACCTAGAATTCATTCTATTATTTAAAAAATACTTTTGAAATAAAAAATATTAAATGATGATATATAAAGACCTTATTTAAAGCATTTCATCCATAAAAAACATTTTAAAATCTAAACTTTACTAATAACTTATTCAAACTTTTTATTTGAAGTTTAAGTTTTAATTTCAATTCTTTAAAAACAAAAACAAAAAACCAACACTTTCCTTCTAGCTTTACTTTTAACTCAATGATTTCTCTTTGTTTGGTTTGAAACTTTTCCAAACAATATCCAAACTGAATTCCATCCATGAATGTCTTCTGATGAATCCAACCATTTATATAAGAACTGATGGATGAATGTGGAAGGGAGTAGTGGCTGTATTTTCAAATGATGTTCCTTGAGTACTATCTAGCCCTAGTCTTCAGACAACATGCATGAATTCTTAGAACTGATCAACTAATAGAAAATAACCTATTAACAGAAATTACTGTGCTGTCATTTCATTACATAATTCTTCTTGAGTTCAATTAAAAAAGAAAACTCAGGTAGTTCGTAATAAAAAGGAAAAATAATAGTAGAAGTCGGTATCACAGAATATAATAACCAAACAAAGAAGTCTTAGGTAGAAGGTCAAGGAATGTTATCAATAAATCTTTAAGAGAAAAAAGGGCTTGAAGTTCTAGAATAGATATACCTGGATCCAGGTATATTTTTATAACTGGTACTAGCAGTATGACCAGGGTAATTTATTTAATCTTTCATCAGCAGCTGTAAAGAAAATTAAGTAAGAAAAGTGGTCATAGTGACTAAGATATGTTATATGCCTAATAATATTCACAACACAACAGCCCTATTCCCTTGGTGATGACACTTGCAATATACCACCTGGCTTTTTACAGGGATCCTTGCTAAAATATTTTTAAAAAACCAAAATTAGTATAAAAATAGAAAAATACTGAGAAACATATTTTCTCACACTGTATGACACCCTCCTGTGTTAGCAATTTTGTGGGTTCCCCTGAGGGAATTAGTCTATACTAGACTGAACCTGTCCAGAGAGAGAGAGGTTTATTGAGATGACATTTGAAATAATATATTTGATTTGTGGTATATACAAATCACTGCTGGAAGACTGGTCTTACTACAAATCCCACGCATGTCGGGAGTTTCTGTGAAGCATGTGTGAATTTAATAACTAAGAAGCCCCATGTAGTTAGAGGAAATGCTTAAATAAGTGTCAGTGAGTTATCAGTGATCATCCAGCACACATAACAGACCAAATCCTCTCTCATTTTCTCTAGCATTTTGAAAGAGAAAATGTAGTTCTCTTTCTTGATGTTCTTACAAGAACTTACTGATTTTCCTTGAACATTTAGATATGGGTTAATTTTGGGTAGCTAAAAATTCTTTATATATCAAATGGCAATAAAGGAATTTAATCCATAATTTCCTAAACTATATGGAAAAGTGGAATCATCTAATTTCCAAATCCAGTTGGCTTAATTTGTATTTATAAAAAGTTTTGTTCATTTATTTAGTTTAAAGGTAGTTGCTGGGTATCTTAATGGCAAAACACTTGCCTAGCGTGTGAAAACTCTGGGTTCTGTCCCTAGAAAGGCAAAACAAAACAAAATCAAACCTGAAGACTTCATCTTAGAGAGGCAGTTTAGTATATTCATTAAAAACTGGAATTCCTAGGTTCAAATCCCAAATCAATTACAAACTAACAGATAACTTTGGACAAGTTACTTTTTTTTTTTTTGCCTCAATTTTTTCTTGTGCAAAATTGAAAGGATAAAAATAGCATACCATATTTTATGGTATTTTAAGAATGTTAAGTGACTCAGCATATCAGTTACTTAAAATAGTGCCTGATACACATCAAATGCTATGTGAGAGCTATAGTTACTGTGTTTGGCTTTTCAGGAAAAGAATTCCCATTTTCATTGACTTACTCTAAGGCAAGGATACCCACTGCCAGGTTTCAAGGTAGTCAATCAATCCCTTTGTAATTGATATTCTGAATATGCTCATGTAAAATTCTGAATGTGTTCATGTGTTTTTAAAACAGCTTTATTAGGGTATAATCTGTATAAAATAAACTGCATATATAAGATGTACAATTTTGTTTTGATAATATGAACACAGTCATGAAAATTGTACCCTATGATTCATTTCTAATTTTTTTAAACATTTTACATGAAGGTCAAAGCTCACAACTTGAGAATATAGATACTCAGTTGTTCCAGGATCATTTATCATTTTCTCCATGAATTGCCTTTGTACCTTTGTAAAAAACCAATTGATCACTTTTGCTTATTTTCTGGAATATCCGTTCTGTTCCATTGATTTATTTGTTGACTTTGGCACCAAGGCCACACTCTTGAATATTGTAGTTAATTGTAAGTCTTGATATTAACAGGTGTAAGTCCTCTAACTTTACTGATCTGTATCAAAAGTGTTTTGGCTATTCTAGGTTCACTGCATTTCCAGATGAATTTTATATTCAGCTTACAAATTTCTGCCCCCTAAAATCGTCAGAATTTCTATTGGGATTTCATTGACCATATAGATAAATTTGGTGAGAAGTGATATCTTATTGATGTCTTCTGATTCATCAATACTTTTAGATTATTATTAATTGAATTATCATTTAATTTCTTCCAACAATATTTTGTTGCATTTTTCACACATTTCTTTGGTTAGATGTATCTCTAAGCATTTCATAGTTTTGCTGCTATTGTAAATAGTATTGTTTTCAATTTCAGCTTCTGATCTTTCATCAAGTAGTACATAGAATAAAACTAATATTCATATATCAGTGTAAAGTTGATGGAAATGGTAAAAATATATGTCCTTGTTTTGTTCCTGAAAACACTCAGTCTTTTAATTCTTAGGTTTCTGAGAGACTATATGAGGAAGGATATAGATTTTGTCAAGTGCTTTTGCAGCTCACATTAGGATAATTACGATTTTCATTTCTAAGTCTCTAAATACAGCAAGTTACATTTTTTCACACTTATATATTGTTAATTTCATGTGATAAAATTTTAAGAATCTTTTTATTTATATTAATTAGGAATTTCAGTCAGTCTTTAGTATTCTTGTATTGTCTTTGTCTGGTTTATGGTATGTAGGTAATATTTGCCCAAAGAATGAGAATGGAAAATATTCCTTCTTTCCAGTTTTCTGGAAGACTTTGCATAACATTAGTATTTCTTCCCTTAAACATTTGGTATAATCCATCTAAAGGGCCATCTGTTCCTGGAGTTTTCTTTATGGAAGATTTTAAACTAATAGTTCAATTTATTTAGTAGTTACAAAGTTATTCATAATATTCCCTTTATATTCTTTAAATATTAGTAGAAACTGCAGTGATGCCTGTTTCTTATTCCCAATGTTGATAATTTGTTTCTTCTCTCTTTTTTCCCTTAATCAGTCTGACTGGAGGATTATCAATTACATTAATCTTGTTTTTAAAATACAACTTTTCATTTTGATTTTTCCTTTATTGATTTTCTATTTTATATTTCAGTGATTTCTGTTCAGATCTTTTTTATTTCTTTTCTTCTACTTTGAGTTAAATTTGTTTTTCCTTTTCTAGTTTTGAAAGATTAAAGCTAAGATCAATGTTTTGATGGCATTCCACATCAAAATGTATGTGCCTGGGGCTAGGGATATGGCTTAAGCAGTAATGTGCTCGCCTGACATGTATGGGGCGCTGGGTTCGATCCTCAGCATCACATAAAAATAAAATAAAAGATGTTGTGTCCACCGAAAACTAAAAAATAAATATTAAAAAAATTCTCTCTCTCTCTCTCTTAAAAAAAATGTATGCACTTTTTCTATTTCTATTCAGTTAAAAATACAGTTGGTACACCATAGCCATGGGTTTGGAATCAACTGCATATCAAACATACTGAAAAAAACTGCAACTGAAGACTTTTTTTATTGTCATCATTCCCTAAATGATACAAAATAAGGATATTTATATACATTTGCATTGTGTTAAGTATTACAAGTAATCTAGAGATGGTTTAAAATATTTAGGAGGATGTGCATGGGTTATATGCAAATACTATTCTATTTTAAATATTTTTAAATTTATTTTTAATTGACACATAATAATGTACTTCCATACTATTTCATATGAGGGTTTTGACCATCTTCAGAGTTATATGATTGGGGGTCCTGGAAACAACTCTCTACCCTACCAATGAGGGTGACTTCATAATTTACCTTTCAAAATTTTGACCTCTGTACTACATAAGTGTGTTATTTATTTTCCATATATTTGAGAACTTTCATACATATTTTATTATTTATTTCTAAACAAATTCTATTATGGTTAAAGAACATACTTTGAGGTTATAAGTTCTTTTAAATTTAAGACTTGTTCCTTGACGCAGAAGAGTCAGCTTTGGTACATATTCTGGGTGCACTTAAAAAGAACATTTATTTGCTGTTGTGGGATGACGTGTCTTATTAATTAACTTTTAAATTTTTATTTTACATATTTAAGATGTGCAAAATGATGTTTTGATATACATATACATAATGAAGTGATTAATACAATCAAGCAAATTTATATATCCATCATTTTATATAGTTACCTTTCTTTGTGCACATAGGGAGGAGAGTACCTAAAATCTATCCTCTTAATAAACTTCTAGTATATAATAGAATATCATTAAGTACAGTCTTCATGTTATACACTGAATCTCTGGATTATTCATTCTATTATAACTCATACTTGGTATTTGACCCACAACTTCCATTTCCCTTCTTCCCCCATCCCAACCCCTGATAACCAACTTTCTATTCTGTTTCTACATTTTGTTTTAAGATCCCCTGTGTAAGTGCAATCATATAGTAATATTCTTTCCATGTCCTCTAGGATTCTCCATGGTATTGTAAATGGCAGAATCCCCTTTTCTAAACGCTGAATATTACACTCACAATTTCTTTTTCCATTCATCCATCAATGGATACTTTCACTTTTTTCACTATCTTGGCTATGGTAAACAATGATGCAATGGATAGGGGAATACAGATGTCTTAATGAGGTAGTGACTTAATTTCTTTTGTATATAAATCAGAATAGGTATTGCTAGATCATATAGTAACTGTATTTTCTTAATAAACTTCTAGTATATAATACAATATCATTAAATACAGTCTTCATGTTATACACTAAATCTCTAGATTATTCATTCTACCATAACTGAAACTTGGTATTTGACCCACAATTAGGAACTTCCCACAGTGGCTGCACCAATCTATGTTCCCACCAATGGTAAACAGGTTCCCTTTTTCCATATCATCACCAACACTTGTTACCTGCCTTTTGGATAAAAAGACTTAGTTGAAGTGTTTTAATTAGGTCAGGTTGGTTTATAACATTATCCAAATCTTTTATGTTTTTATAATTTTCTGATCTATCAATTACTGGGAAACGGTATTGGAATCTCTGCCCTAATTTGTATCTTTTTCCTGTCTCTACTCAGGTGTATTAGCTTTTGCATAGTGCATTTGTAAGGTCTGTTTTAGATGTTTAATAATGTCATATTCTCTTGATTAACTGGAACTTTTCACATTAATACATGTTATTTATACCTTATGATGTGCTTTGTTCTGAAATCTGTTTATTATTAATATAGTCATTCTGACTATTTCAATTAGTATAAGCTTAGCATATTTTTTCATCCCTTTTTTAAAAATCTATTTTGTCTTTATGTTTAATATGGGCAACATATAGTTAAATCTTAAGTTTTTTTCTTGATCTAATAAATTACTTTTTTGGGGCTTTTAGTTCATTGTGCATTTCTGTTTAATAGGACTATTGCTATAGCATTTAAATCTTTCATCTTGTTTTTTCTTTAACTGGGGATTGAACCCAAGGGCACTTAACCACTGAGCCCAGCCCTAGCCCCCCTTTAAAAAAATATTTTATTTACTGACAGGGTCTCACTGAGTTGGTAAACCCTCACTAAGTTGCTGAGGCTGGCTTTGAATTTACAATCCTCCTGCCTCAGCCTCACGAGCTGCTGGGATTACAGGCATGAGCTGCAGCATCTGACATTACATCTGTTCTTTATTTTCTTTTTCCTCCTTTCCTGGATTGAGATTTTTTACAAAATGATTTACTTAATTTCCTTTGACTACTTTTTATAGTTTTTTATTATAGTTTTAAAGGGTTACAGTATTCTTTTTATCTTATCACAGTCAACTTTTTAAGTATATTATACCACATCACATAGAATAAAAGCCATACAAAGCTCAGTACCATTTCTTGCTTCCTGACCTTTGTGATATTGTTGTCATATGTTTTATTCCTACATGCTATAAATCTTATAATTAACTGTTATTATCTTGATTTCAACAACCTATTACTATTTAAAGAGATCTAAATAACATGATTTTTTTTCTCACTAATCCACATGCTCACCATTTCCATTGTTCTTTATTCCTTTGTGCATATCCAGGTTTCCATCAGATATCATTTTTTATTTTTATTTTTGGTTTGCTTAAGGACTTCCCTTAAAAAGTCTCATAATGTGAATTTGGTGTGATGAGTACTTTAAGCTTTTAATATTTAAATACTCTTTTTTCCTTCTTTTTTGAATGATATTTTCTATGTGTGTTTAATCCTGGGTTAAGTTATTTCCTTCCAATATTTTAAAGATGTTGCTCCTGCACTTACATAATTTCTGATAAGAAGTCTACTACTCTGCTTCTTCTTGTTCTGTAAGTAATGGATATTTTTTTTTCTTCTGGGTGCTTTTAAGATATTCTCTTATCTCTGGTTTTAATCAACTTGATTATAATGCCTTCTGATGTATTTTCTAAATGTTTATTGTGCTTAAAGTTTGTTGAGGTTCTTGGATTTGTGAATTTATAGTTTTCATCAAATTTGGAAATTCTGGCCACTTTTTCTTCAAAAATTATTTTTCTCTTCCTCCTTTGTCTTAGAGATGCTAACTGTACACATATTTGACTAAAGTTTTCTCACAGCTCACTAATGCTGTTTTTTTGTTTCTTTTTGGATAGTTTCTATTGCTATATTTTTAGGCTTATGAATTATTTCTTCTGGAATCCTGGGTATTTTGTTTGCTTGTTTATTTTGTACTGGGAATTAAACTCAGGGGCCCTCTATCACTGAGCTACATCGCAAGCCTTTTTACTTTTTATTTTGAGACAAGGTCTTATTGCGTTGCTGAGGCTAGACTCAAACTTGCAATCCTCCTGACCTAGCCTTTAAAAAAAATTTTTTTTGGTTGTAGATGGACAAAATACCTATATTTTATTTATTTATTTTTATGTGGTGATGAGGACCAAACCCAGTGCCTCACACGTGCTAGGCGAGTGTTCTACCACTGAGCCAAAAACCCAGCCCTTGCCTCAGTCTTTCAAGTAGTTATTATAGGTGTGTACTGCTCCATGGACTCCAGTGTATTTTTAAATTTAAGCAATTGTAGTTTTAATGCTTATTTTAGGTAGGTATCTTGAATGTTTTTAGCTATGATGCTCAATATTTATTTAGTATTTAGTCTAATTTTCTAGCATCTTAAATACATGGAACCAAAGTATAACTTTTAATGTTCTTATCTACTAGTTCTATCATTTCTGAATCCATTTATTTTGATGGATATTTTTCTCTTCATCAGTTGAATTTTTCTATTTTTGTTTGCATGCCTGGTAGCATTTGATCAGATGCCAGATATTAAATTTTATGTTGTTGAATACTGAATATTTGTACTGCTATAAATATTCTTAAGCTTTGTCCTGGGATATGATTAAGTTTTTTTTTAAAAAAAATGTTTGATCCTTTCTAGTCTTGCTTTTGGGAAAGACCACAGCAGTATTTAGTCTAATTTTACTCAATTATTGAAGCAAAATCCTCCTTAATACTCTATCACATGCTCTGTGACTTTCTTATGACTGAAAGGAAAGAGAAGTATTCCTGGCTTTGTAGAAGCTTTGAAGAACAATCCATAGATTGTTATTTTAATCCTTTCTGGTGGCTAATTCTGCTAAAGACTCAAGAGGATCCGTTCTGTAAATATTTATCAAACACCTAGTATGTGCAAGGAAATCACAGGCCCTGAATATAGGAAACAGAAGTTGGTATCAGTCCTCTCCATTCTTCTGTCCCTTTTTTTGAGTTACCTTCAACCACCATTTTTTTTTAAGCACAGAAGAACTTATGTGCTATCTTCACTAACCAAATAATATACATATTCAGCAAGGGGGAGTCTTTTTCTGCAACTTGTATCTTCCTCTACATAGTAGCCTGAGTCTCTAAGAAGTAGCCCCCATTTCTCAAAGCTAAAACTTGCCTGTACTGTAGAAGTAGGATAAAAATACCTACATTTGGTCTGGAGAAATCTGGCCTGGCATCCCTTATTATATGATTTCAAAACAGTACTTAAAAGAAACCAGTTTGTGTCTTCTAAACCAGTTTGAATGCTTCCTAATGTTAGAACTTTCGCTGCTGCAGCTAGATTTTGCCCAAACTTCTTTCACCAATATCAAACTTATAGGCTTCAAACTTCAGAAAAAAAAATGGTGACCTCTTGCCCTTCCACATACTCTCAAATATGGAAAAAAAAATAATAAAGAAAAAGAAAAACATGCCAGTTAAATAGCTTCACAGCAAACAGGTCATTTCAAAAAAAGACATCCAATTATGTAGACTCTGATTACTGGTAATAATTTGGAAGTCTTAAGAAATTTAACAATTTCAGCTCAAAACAATTAAACAGAACTGTTGAAGAGAAAATCACCCTTAGACTCAACATGGCTTCAGATGCAAGAGATCAAGAAGGTTTACTGATTCTGTTTCCTTCTGTTTAGAGTCCCTACTGCCAAACATCTGAAACTTAATATTAAAGCAAATACTGCTTTGTTAAAATTAGGATGCATAGGAAGAAGATATTTTTCAATGACAATATTTTTATATTTGATTTTTCAGTTTTGAATCCTGAACTTTCCAAAGACATAGAACTGAAAATATAAACATATAAGGAAAACTTTCCTATGTACATATATGTATATATTTTTGTTTATATAAGTCAAATATGAGAGTTGGCCCTTCAACTAATAGCCATTGATTTTGAGGGCATTTGGGGATTACAATCTTTTTATCAATAAATTCTTTCTCATAAGAATAAGGCTTTCTGGACAATAATAGTAAAGCAACTTCTAGTCTTCTCTATTTCCTTCATCTAGCAACAGCTTGAACCTGTACTCAATTTGGAAAATCTTTAAAAGGAATGGCTATCCCCATCGTGATCATGACATTAAAACTTGCCAGTTCTCAGCAATTTAACTCTATCAGAACAAGCTCCAAGTAGAAACAATGGGGGAAATTCATGTACAAGTAGATGGTATTAACTCATATGATATAAGGGAAAGATAAACAATATACATTATGTCACTGCATTATTTGCCAGGCATATAGGTTGCTCCATAGACTGAGAATGTTAAGCCACCTCCTAGCAAAATACTCATGGGCGGTGCTGGAGTGGTGGCTCAGCAGTAGAGCATGTGCAAGGCCCTGGGTTTGATCCTCAGCACCACATAAAAATAAATAAATAAATAAAGGTATTGTGTTCAGCTACAACTAAAAAATAAATGTACTCATGGGGCATTTTACAATTAATGAATATCTTTGGTGAAGGAATGATTGAAAGAATTAAAGGCTTAGGTGGTAAGGTAAAGTGAAATCTCCATTTGATTTTTTAAAAAAAAAAGACAATGAGGTGAGCAGTTTAACCATTTGGAGTGCCTGCGCTTAATTTATTCTCTGATAGCCAGTATGTAGTTAATGCTATAACATCCCTTGAAGATGCTGGTAGGATTTCCCCTTCCTCTACTGTTTTCTCTTTGTTTTCCACTATACAAAGTCTAATCTGGGATAGAAAAGATCCATTCTTCATAGGACATATCAGGGCACATACAGGATTGCCTGGAGCCCTTAGTTTGGGCAATGATTTAGCAGATAAAACTACACATGATATACATATTTTTTCTACTGTAGAAGAAGCTACAAATTTTCATAAAAGGTTTCATGTTAACGCTAATACTTTACAGAAGCGTTTTAAAATAACTAAGGAACAAGCCAGGCATATAATAAAACAATGTCAAAATTGTGTGACCTTTTTACCACAAGTTAATCTTGGAGTCAATCCTAGAGGATTGATACCTAACCATATTTGGCAGATGGATGTCACACACTTGCCAGAATTTGGAAAATTAAAATATTTACATGTTACAGTTGATACTTCTTCCGGATTTTTCATGGGCTCCCTTCATGCCGGAGAAAAAACTAAAGATGTTATAGCTCATTGCTTACAAAATTTTGCCACTGTGGGTGTTCCTAAACAGTTAAAAACTGATAACGGTCCTGGTTATACGTCTAAATCTTTTAAACAATTTTGCTCATCATTTGGTATTACTCATATAACAGGAATCCCATACAATCCACAGGGACAAGGCATAGTTGAAAGAGCTCATCAAACTATTAAAACGTACCTATTAAAGCAAAAAGAGGGAATTGGAAAGGGGTATATATCCCCCAAAGATAAACTTAAAATAACCCTTTTTACTCTAAACTTTCTAAATTTGGATTCATCAGGACTTAGTGCTGCGGAAAGACATATGTATCCGAAAAATGTACATAAGCCTAAGGTACTTTGGAAAGATATTCTAACAGGACAATGGAAAGGTCCCGACCCAGTTATTGTCTGGAGTCGGGGTTCCGTTTGTGTGTTCCCACAGGGAGAACAGCAGCCGATTTGGATTCCAGAGAGGTTAACCAAAACAATTTCTACAGAAAAAGAAGATGATTTGACTGAAATCCATAACAGCTGATATCCAGAGCTCCAGCTTGGCTATTCTTACATCTGCGACAGTGATTAATCACGGTGCTTTTTTTTCAATATCTATTTTATTATTGCATTTTTCCCACATCGTAAAGTTCTATTTTATTTTTTGAGCTCATACAAACCTAGGTTAATATTTTTCTGATCAGTTTTGTTTTTTGACTATGTTTTATTTTTTGACTGTGGAGTTTTTAAACATTGCAATGGAGATTTTACCTAGGTAAAGCTACAAGGCCGTTATTATTGTCTTATATGTTGTATGTTATGTGTGCCCTGTTTTGTGTTGCATGTCAGTATGTGTATATTTTTATATGAGGAGCGCTCATGAAAAAATGGATCCGAATTTTTTTTTATTCACGTGATTTAAGTGGTTTAATTTAAATTAGTTAAACAGCTGTTAATGATTGCTTTCAAAGGTGATTAACAGATCTGTTTGCTTACTATTGTTTTTAAAGGTGATTAACAGATCTGTTTGTTTACTTTCACTTTTCCTTTTCATCATATTTAATAATTCTGTTCAGGATAATGTCTCTTTAACATCATTGCCAGAATTCCCATCTCCATCCCAGTGCCGGTGAAGACAAAGAAAACCAAACTACAGCTTCTATGATAGCTACCACAGTAAACTGTATAAACTGATGCATCAATGAATATAACTCAACAAGTAATGCTCAATCAAGGACTTGATTTACTTTGGGAGGAAATGGACATATTGATAGACTCCTCCGATTTGAACTGCCTGCAGAACTTGCCTGGACTATATATCAGTTGCATGCATTGTGAACTATCGTCTGGTGCAGCGAATTGTGGTACTGCTGGCATATTTTTGCTGATGGTGTCACCAGTGATGCAATTTCCTTGCCAGCGCACCCCATGTTAATTGTGGTAATGCTGACATCTTTGCTGATGGTGTCACCAGTGATGCAATTTTTCCAAAGGAGCCGTCAATTGGCTTGGTGTCGTGGCATTTCTGTATCTTCCTCCCTTCTACTAGTGATGGTCTAAAATTTGGGGGCCAACAGAGGTGAGGCAAGAACCTCACCCCCCCACTGGCACCAAGGTTAAATTTGGGGGCCAACAGAGGTGAGGCAAGAACCTCACCCCCCCACTGGTGCTTAGGCCTATCCACAAGCATGGCTGAATGTTGGACCGGTAGTCAGCGACGGGTTGATCTGATTGCAGTGGATTCAACCTAAGACAGGGGACTGACGCCTAGAGGTCAGTTCATCCGATGACGGGTAAGAACCATATGTTGAATTGGACAACCTACCAGGCACGGTCCTAAGCCGCATTGCTTGTTGTTTAATTAATCAGAAGGGGGGAGATGCTGAGGGCCATTACCAAGTAGGAATGACGCATCGAAATTTCCTTGCCAAGCGTACCCCATGCTGCTTAGAGGACATTTGATGGAACATTGCATGCATGCTTTAATAAGGTGACCTTGCTCAAGGACCAAGGCGGATCTGGGTTTAGAGCTGATCAGGTTTGAGGAAGTAACCGGCTCCTTGAGTTTAAGGCGTTGCCAGTTTAAGATAATGGGTTTTAGGGAAGTTGGCGGTTGAAGATTATTGCTGGGATTAGGGTGTTCCTGCTGCTTGTTCCCCCTGCTGCTTGTTCCCGTTGAGTTCTCGTGAGATTAAAATGGGATTTGGAGATAGCCTCGTGGAGTAGGTGGTTTGTGCGGGAGACAGCAGAACGCGTTTGCCCCTGGACCTGTGTGGAGGTGGTGTGAGAGCTGGAATAAAGAATTGCTGTTTGAACCTACAAAGCTGTGAGTGCCTCGTGATTCTGGTGCCAAGCCGAGACATTGGCCTTGGCAATTATAAATTAAAATAAAGGGGGAAAAGGGCAATGAGATACCCTAAAAGGCATCTCAGTAAGACAAGTAACTCTTGTGTTATGACAAATGGAGTTTCACTAGTGGGTAGTGACACCTTTAGTTAGCAAAATCACTTGTAAGACAAATACATTTTCCAAGCTCTGGAAAAATTATTTTTTGTCTGAAACAAAAACAAAACAAGGGACAATTACACACACACACCAAAAAAAAAAAAAAAAAAGAAAGAAAGAAAAGAAAAGAAAAAAGAAAAATTCACTCACAGATTCTTTTCCCATCTTCTTTTGTAGTCGAGTTTGCCACTGGACGGCTTGCATAACAATGGCTTCCCATCTTCTTTCAAGATTTACAATGATCAGCTGCATGGGCTGGTGGTCTGCGTTCAAATTGCAGGTCTCACGGTCATCCAGTAGATGCTGGCATAATCGAAGAATGGAGGCCACTCCTCGACGTCTTTGCTTTATTTCACGACAGAGGGACTGCAACACAGAATTGTTACAATCTATGAACTGAATGGTTATAGGGCGGAGTTCCCTAAAACATGAAACATTCCCTTCCACCATTATTTTGAATTGTAATTATATGCTAGTTACAAACAACAGGACAAGAAGAAGGGCCCTGAGGTATCTATAGATAGCTAAGTAATGCTAGAGAAATTAGCTTCATTCCTTTTTCACTTATTTCTTCCCTTTTTCACTTATTTCTTCCTTTAAAATGTAGGTTCCCACCTTGAAACCTAGGTAGTTAACAATTTCTAATCTAATGAAATAAATCATTTAGGGCATATGAATGCTAAACAGATTGACATGCTTTTTCAAGGTCAAAGAAACACAAAAAAATTGAAATATACTCCAAAATAAAATGGAATTTTTCCAAATTTATTTCTAGATTCTTTGAAAAGAACAAGTTCAGTTTTTTACTGAGAATGAATTGAATAAGGTTGCAAAGAATTTTTATATATAAAAGCTATTATCTGAAAAAAAAGATAAGCAGTATTTCTCTTCCAAAGCTTGATTAACAAAGCAATAATGTTCTGAAAACAGAAATTAAGATACTGGATTATTACTGCACTATTTGTTGGTTGCTGTGTTTCTTTTAATAGACATCACACTATTTAAGAAGGATATGCATGCATCAAAATAGCATTTTGCCCCCAGAAGCATTTGTATTACTGCAGTGACCCTAAGCTGAACAATTCAAGCAAAATAGTGGGTACACATGTCTAAAAATATTATATCCTTTCTTTGCCTACGGATAGTGTGTAAGTGATATTCTAATTCAAAGCCTTCAGGAGAAATGATGATTATATCCACAAACATCACTGAATTACTAATCTCCCTCTACTGCCACAATTGGACTGTTCTAACAGTTAACAGATTGCTTATTAATCAACAAGGGTAAACAAGACAATGCAATTTCATTTAGTGTGAGAGTTTTAATGCCTGAAAGTATTTGTGCTTAAAATGTTAATCTAGATAAGGCTTCATTAGAAGAAGTCTTAAAATGATTAAGTGCAGTTCATTGAAATGTGCATGGAGTAGGGGTAGTAGATCAGCAGGTGGACATTTCATACAGATGTTCCACTTATTGATATAATGCATGCTATAGCCATTTAAATGACCGTAACTCAGTAATAGCTGGAATTCTATTATTTCTATAATGAGAGAACCCTGTACCTTTAATATTTCTGAATTTTAAATAAGGTGAATGACAAATTCCCAAACCTCTATTTATGGCAAAATATGACTAGGAATTTTATTATTCAATTTATACCAGTGCAGCAGTTTCAGTTTTGTTTCCTGGGCTTACCCTTATTTATTTTCCTAGGGTTCATTACTATTTTCCTATATAGCTCCTGATACAACAACCAGGTCTGACAAATTTCTTTACTGATACTATTCATTAGTTCACTGCTGATTGAGGGGAACTCCTAGATATTCAAGGATAAAACTTGAGAGCCCTTTAAAGCAACAAGAATTGTTTCCATCTCCTCCTCCAATTCTGCCAGCTGTCCTTTCTTGATCCACATGCATATTCTCTCTCTCTCTTTCACACACACACACACACACACACACACACACACACACACACACACACATCCCTACACATCCTATACACTCTTACTCAACAACAACTGTTGAGCAGTCCAAACTACAAAGTCCACTGAATACTTGTCAATTTTTGGCCCAATACTGAATGGTTCAACATAATATCATCACCAATTGAAATTGGTTCAAATGCTTCCTAAGGAAATGCACACTAAGAATTCTATTTTGGGGGGGCTAGGATTGTGGCTCAGCGGTAGAGCGCTGGTCTAGCACGTGTGAGGCCCTGGGTTCAATTCTCAGCACCACATAAAATAAATAAATAAAATAAAGGTATTGTGTCAAGTACTTCTAAAAAACAAATGTTTTTAAAAAAGGAATTTTGTTTTTTGTTTTGTGGCTAATTTATTAAAAGAAAGAGCTACAAAAACCAAAAGATGATTTGTGTCATAGTCCTAGATTTTTAAAACCACTGTTTGAAGTTACACTAGAATAGTAATTACATTTCTCAAGTAAACAAAAAGTCCCCAAGTTCTTAGTCTAAGGAAAATTTGCAATTAATGGCACTAAAGGTATGTATGGATGACTCCATAATAAGTAAGGCACAGTCCATACAAGATAGTATCTGCAAAATGCCCTTATGGGGTTCATTCACCCTCACAGGTATTTTCAAAGTTCTAAAACAGGACTCCTGAGGTTGGTATGGGAAATTTTTATAAATATCATTGGCCATATTTTTTGTAAGTGTCTATAATATATCTAATATCTAAATATCCAGAAAAGCTTCACCCCCTTATCTTAATGCACATGAATTAAGATGAAATGGTGGTTTAAAAATGTAAAAGCAGTTACTATTGATATTCACTACCTGGTTTTTCAACCTTCACAATTCTACATTTTTCTTACTTTAAATATCTAAAGGGCTTAGTCTACATTCTGGATTAATAATTTATTCTATATGTACACTCTTCAAAAGGAGAGGAAAATTGAGAATTTTACATGGCAAACATTTCAGTACTTTTTTAAAATAGGAGATATATCTGGTAAAATAACATTCTTCTACATAAATGTGTTTCCATGACAACATTAAAATATACATATTTATTTATAATCACAAACACATACTAAATAAAATCAGTGGATCTGCTGGCAACATTTCTCAGAATCAGTAGTTTACATTATTTCCATGATAAACTATGCACAGAGAAATGATAAATATAACTACATAGGAATAAATGATTATTATGACTATTTTTGTCTTACATTTCAGAGAACTGTACTTTTAAATAGAAACCCAAGCCAGGCAATCTAAGTAAGGCACAGAAATATGACAAACTTATCCTTACCTCTCTCTTCTCTGCTACACTGACCTCCTCAAATATGTACTGTACCTTCAATGCTAGGTACTCATTCAGGAATGAAGGTTTCAAAAATGAACAAGCTACTGCTGCTCCTTTCCTCAAGGAGCTGAAAGTCTACTGGAAGTGAACTACACAGATAAGTATAACCATAGAAATGAGTATAAAACAAAGAGGGAAGGAAGTCTGTGCAGGTTAATATTGGAGAAACTAATGAAATCTTCAAGGAAATGGTGGAAACCAGGAAATCCAAGATAAAAGATGGGTGATAGTAGTTACAGGGATAGAAGACCTAGAGACATGTGAATGTGGCAAACAAGTCTGAACTAGTACCTTTGGGTGTTTAATAGTTGGGGAAAATGAGAACGAAATGGATGAAAAGGGAGTTATAGCATAGAGAAGTTTGGAATGCCTTCCATTATTGCTAATTTTGAAGCATTTTCCTTAATATCTAATGAGGTCATGGCTGGTTCCTGTGCATGGTCATATTGCCCTCCTGGAGAAGTATAAGACAAGAAGAGGTACAGGAAATTCAAAAGAAAGAGAAGCATAACTAATATCAATATGTCAAAGAAAAGTATTCCAAATGCTTTAATATTTAGTTGTCATTTGGTAATTTTTTGGCAATTTCTTCCTGCAAGGCTACCTTTGTTAGTATAGAGGATTATCTCAGAAACCCAATTGTTAGAGTGCAGTTTGATGTGCCACTTTTAAATTTCTTTTCTTTTTTTAAAATATTTTTTTAGTTGTAGATGGACACAATATATATATATTATTTACATATATATGTAAATAATATATATACATTATACATATATATATATATAATTTTTTAATGTGGTGCTGAGGATCAAACCTAGTGCCTATCACATGCCAGACGACTACACCACCACTGAGCCACAACCCCAGCCCCCCCACACTTTTAAATTTCTAATGACCAATTATATTTACTTATGTTTCTACTCATTTTCATCATGTTTCCAAAAAGGCAGATTTGCTATAAAAAGGAGTAGCATTAAAAAAAAAATAAAAATTCTTATGTTTGTTTTTCCTTTACAAAGAACAGATTTACAACACTCTAAATATTTTTCTCCCCTTGGGGAGGGATCATATTATGAAAGAGTTGCTAACAGGGAAAAGATTTTCATTTTACATCTATAGGCTGTCAATTTGGTTTCTAATTCACCAATGGCAATTTACAAGGGTTTTGTTTTGGTTTACCTCCTGACATCCCTGGTCAACTTTCCAAATGTTGAAATCATTCATATACTGAACCAAATAGACAAAATCATTCCTGGCACTGGCTTCAGTATGATGTCATTGAAGGTAAGACTTTCAATGCTGCTACTTTATTCTTCACAATATCTCAAATGTATGGAAAGCTAATGTTTTACATAGAAATATTACATTTACTTGTATGTACACGTACTTGATATTGAACAAATGCCATCTACTTCATATGATGATGTAAATAAACTTACAATAAAAATAATTACTATAAGTAGATCAAGAACTGTTAAAATATTACACATACATAAGTAAAATGTGAGAACCAAATAGAGGAAAGAGAGATTAAGAGAAAAACAATGTTTTAAAAACACCAAAACTTGGGCGGGGGTTGTGGTTCAGTGGTACAACAATTACCTTGTACTTGTGAGGTACTAAGTACAATCCTCAGTACCTCAGTACTAAGTACAGTACCTCAGTACACACAAAAATAAATAAATAAAAATACTGTGTCCATCTACAACTGAAAATATTTTTTAAAACATCAAAACTCAATATATGTTAAAAACATAAATTCTAAGAAATTTGTCTCCAATATCATAATTTTATTCAACATTAATTTAATATTATTAGGTAGGTCAATATAAACAAAGTAATAGAACTTCAGATAATCTGAAAATTGAAACAGAAATTATGAAGCAATTCCATTTATAAAGGCAAATATTACTTCTAGATTGATCACTTGTTTACCAATACCTATTTTTAAAATTCATTCTTTCTAGATATACATGGCAATAGAGTGTGTTTTGACATATTACACATACATAGAATAAGTATGACTTGTTCCAATTAGGATGATTTTGGTTGTATATGATGTGGAATTACTTTGGTCATGTGTTAATATATAAGGCTAGGAAAGATATGTCCAGTTCATTCTACTGTCTTTTCTATTCCCATCCTCCCTCCCTTCCCTTCATTCCCCTTTTTTTATGATATGAGCAGTTGCTTTCTCTTTGTCTGCTACCTGTAGCCAGATTTTCTAGAGCAGAGGTCCTCAGAGTTTTATTCCCAGGTCCCAGGGGTATTAGCATCACCCAGGAATTGTTAGAACTGCAAATTCTCTGGGGCCCCATACCATATCTTCTGAATCAGGAACTTTGGGATGAGGCCCAATGAGGTACAGTTTAACAAGTACTACATGTGATTTCACTGCATGCCAAAATTTGAGAAGACAAGTCTACAGGGAATAGAGAAATTAGTTTTCAGATAAAAGCATCTTGTCAAGTAGATTTTTTACAAGTATAAACAGAAGGTATAAATTCTGATTCTAAAATCAAACTGATAGCCAAGAGTCGAAGGACAATGATAATTAGTGATCACTCTTTTTCTTATTGTCATCAAATGACCAAAATATAAATAAATGAATGAATCAGTGCAATAGTTTGGATCTTGAATGTTTCCCCAGAGACCCATGCTTGGTTTTTCCCCAGGGTGATACTTCTGGGAGGTGGTGGGGCCTTTAGGAAGTGGGCCTAGTGGGAGGTCTTTAGGTCATTTGGGGAATGCCCCTGAAGGGAATTGTGGGACTTTTCCTAGTTGTCTCTTTGCTTCCTGTATAGAAGGTTTGTGGTTTCGCTCCACCACTCACAAGCACCCTGGTGTGCTGCCTCCTTACAGGTCCAAAATAATGGGCCAACCTGTCATGGACTAGAAATTCCAAAACTGAGCCAAAACAAACCTTCTCTCTTAAGTTGGTTATCTCATGTATATAACTTGTTATGTCAAAAAGCTAACTAATATAATCAGTGAATAGATCTTTTCATCCAACCTTATCTTTATGTTATTAATATTTTCTTGATGATATCCAAAAATTTCAGTGAAATTATAATTGAACCTGTGTTAAATTGTTTGCAACCAATATTTGGAGCTTCTACTCCTATTTTTACCAAATGTCATTTACTAGTTAATGCCTCTAATAATACGACATTGTGCTAAATTAAATAGAAGCCCTGCTAACAGAACGTTTACACAATAAAACAGAATGAAGAAGATTCCTAGGAAGGTAAAAGAGATCAGGTGCATATAATGTTGATAACTGCAGTCATGGTCCAATAAGAATATAGAACAAGTGGGGAAAATGAGAGGCTATACTGGTACCCTATGCAATTTCAGAAGATGCTTTTGACTGGTTGATTCCAGATCATTATTTGGGGGGGCAAGGTTAACAATAGTCATATGCAGGATATTTCTTATAGCAATAAGTATTTTTTGCGTATCAATTATTTGCCATACATTGTACTTTTCATTACAGGATTAACATTAGTGGATGAGAGGTATATAATAAGAAGTATTACCTGTTCTTAAGATCTTATAATCTGACTGGAAAGAGAAGATGCTGATTCCTTAGCGTGAGATAAATAAACGTAAAGCAAAGGTTATTGATAAAACAACTCATCAGGTTGAAATAGGTTTAAAATAAGGTAAGGGAGGGGAAAATTATTTGTGAATAGTATGATCATAATCCAAGTTTAAGGTGCAATTGATATATATGCTATATTATGGCAATTTACTTAGAGAATAAGAAAGTCCATTACTAGCTGCAGTATATAGATTAGGATTCACAGAATTAAAACTAGACTTGGAAGGTGCTGAAGATTGGAAAGGAGGAGGGAAGCAAATATAGGCATTACAGATTAGAGTATGCACAGAAGAAAAGGTCAAGAAATCATAATTTTTGTAACATTTTAACATGGAAGTTCAAGTGGGTATGATGATAATCATTGTTAAATCATTCATTCATTCATCTAAATGTACTTATTGAGTGCCTCCTACATCCGAGGCACTGTTCTCAGTGATAGGAATACAGCAGTGTGCAAGGTACACAAGATTTCTTATTCATAAAACTTACATTTTCATGTATGCAGGTGAGAGAAGCTAGAAATAAAACATAAATAAATAT
The DNA here is from genome assembly GCF_052094955.1 of Ictidomys tridecemlineatus. Lineage (NCBI taxonomy): Eukaryota > Metazoa > Chordata > Mammalia > Rodentia > Sciuridae > Ictidomys > Ictidomys tridecemlineatus. The sequence continues at coordinate 81,804,174 of NC_135481.1, forward strand.
TCTAAAATATCAGATAGTGTCAAGAGCTATAAAATAAATTGGGTGATACAATAGAAGTAGATGGGAAGTTACTTTAGATTGGGTCTTCAATAAAGCTTCTCTGAAGAGGTAACATACAATAACAAGTTCAGATGGAGAAACAAAATGTAACCTACTGTTCTGATGCTGCAATAGTTTAGATAAAATAATGTTTATAAAGTAAAAGCTAATATATTTCATTAAAGTCTTATTTTAAAATTAAATATAGAGTGTTATGATTAAAATTTAATGCTTATCAATAAAATAAATTAAGTTTAAAAATTATTAGTGCAATTAAGTCAAGAAACAATAGTCTTTATTAAAAAATGGTGCTGGGACAACTGGATATCCACATGTAAAGGAATGAATTGGACCCCGACTTTGTACCACATGTAAAACTAATTCAAGATGAATCATATACCAAAATGTGAGAGCTAGAACTTATAAAAATTAGAAGAAAACAGAGGAGTAGGTGTTCATTACCTTGAGTTAGTCAATGTTTTCCCAGAATGACAGGAAAAGTAGAAATGACTTTTGACTTCTTAGATAAAATACCAAAGTACAAGCAATTTTTGGACTTCTTAAAACTTCTACATTTCAAATGATTCCATCAAAAAAGTGAAAGGACAACTCACAAAATGGAAAGAGATTTTTCAACATTACATACCTGATTAAAGATTTATATCCAAAATATATTTAAAAATTCTTACAATAAAAGTAGTCTTTTAAATGGCCAAAGTATTTGAGTAGACATTTCTTTAAATACATAAAATGGCCAATAAACACATGAAAAGATACTCAACATCATTAGTCATCAGTAAAATGCAAATATAAAATAACTTGATAGTACTATGTTTCTACTAAGTTGTCAAAAATAAAAAAAATACAAAAATAATAAGTGTTGATCATACTAGAGAATTTGGAACGCATATACATTGCAGATGGAATTGTAAAATGGTGCAGCTACTTTAGAAAACAGTATGACATTTTGTCCAAAATTTGAACATAGACTTACTCTATGATCCAGCAACTTTACTCCTAGGTAAGTATTCATGAGAACTGAAAACACTTGATCACATAAAAGTCTGTACAAAAATATTTATAATAGCATTATTCATAATAGCTCAAAAGTATAAACAATCCAAACATCCATCAATCAATGGGTGAATAAACAAAACATAGCATACTCATATAACAAAATATTATTTGACAATAAAAAGGCATGAAATATCAATACATACTACAACATGGATAGACCTTGCGAACACTATGCTAAGTGAAAAAAGCTACACACAAAAGGTCATATATTACCTGTCTTTATTTATATGAAATGTCCAAAACAGGATAATGGATAGAAACAAAGTAGAACAGTGGTTACCAAGGGCTTCAGTAAGGGTAAAATAGGGAGTAACTGTTAATATGTAAAGAGTTTCTTGTAGAGGTGGTGAAAATGTTTTGAAATCAGATTCTGTAGTATGTGAATCATACTTCAACAAAATTGTTAATTTGAAAAAAATTCTATTTCTTCATCAATCATGTAACTGATTTTATAATCAGAAAACTTATTATTCTCCTAGGGTATTATGCATGCTTGTGTTACTAGTGATACCAGTCATCATGGTTCTGACACCATGGTTAGTGCAAGGATGAATAGACTTACAAATATAAACTTATAGCTTTTCTCCCGCTTTTTCAGCTTCTCTTCCAGACCCAGTCTTCTTTGTGAACTTTTGTATTTGTTTTATGTTATTTGTAGAAGTAGAACAGCTATATTAAAATTGCACTTCATTATTATATAGTAGAATATCTACTTTTCATGTTATTCTAGGAAAATGCTGTCTAACTCAAAGTAATGAACACTTCTCTGTTTTCTTCTAAGATTTTTATAGTTCTAGCTCTCACATTTTGGTCTATGATTCATCTTGAGTTAGTTTTACAGGTGGCACAAAGTTAGGGTCCAATTCATTCCTTTATATCTGGATATCCAGTTGTCCCAGCATCATTTCTTGTAAAGACTATTCTTTCCTGACTTGATTATACCAAGTAATGATTATAAAATCCATTGGGATAGAATCATTACTACAAACCTACATATCTTAGTCAAATGGTCAGACATTCTTCTATATGACAATAATGTATTGCAATTTTTAATATAGCTGTCCTACTTCTAGAAATATCATGAAACATACACAGAAAAAATACACAAAGAAGACTGGGTCTGGAAGAGTAGTTGAAACAAATGTGAAAAATGAAGAATGTTAATTAAATAAAATTATTTCAGTGAAGAATTTCATACATAATCATTTACATGTTATAAAACTGTACTCTATTGCATTATTGGTGTCAGTACAAAAATGGGAGATCTGACATATTGGATGTACTTCATGTACTTTACCAAAGATCATTCCAAATTGATTACACCTATCTGAACCAATAGAAGACAAAAAAAAAAAATGCTATCTTCAACTATTTCATCAAGGCTTGCTTGAAAGCAAAAGCCAACAACCATTGAAATTTATCAATTTCTATAGTACTTTTCTTTTTTTTTTTTTTAAAGAGAGAGTGAGAGAGGAGAGAGAGAGAGAGAGAGAGAATTTTTAATATTTATTTTTTAGTTCTCGGCGGACACAACATCTTTGTTGGTATGTGGTGCTGAGGATCGAACCCGGGCCGCACGCATGCCAGGCGAGCGCGCTATCGCTTGAGCCACATCCCCAGCCCCTATAGTACTTTTCTTAATAGAATTTTCCTAGTTATTTTCACTAAGCCCCGATATTAATGATTAACATTTTTTGTATATGTGTGCCATGAATTTTTAGGTACTTGTATGTATTTACTCATTTAATCTCCACAACAACACATGCACACACATATGCTCACATGCACACACACATACATACACACACACACACACACATATATAGAAAGGGAACAAAGGGATTATGATTTAGTTTACAAATGAGGAAATGACGACGAGGGAAAGTTGAATAACTGATCAGAAGTAAAGCAACTAATACAGTAAGGCAGGATTTTTAACACAGGAAGCCCAAATTCAAATCTGATTCATAAAAACTGATACAGTTTTCTTTTCATAAGAAATATGAAGAACTTGTAAGATGTCTACATTTTCAGACTAACTGGATCCTGACTTCAACTATATGTGGATACAGTCATAAAGTTATTGTTCCTAAGAAAGCCAAAAACCTCTTCTTGTAAACCTTTCAGAAATCCAATCTTCTAAAGGGCACTCTAGGTCTTCAAATACATAAGAATTAGTAATACACACAATACTTAAATCCAGGGTGGCTACGAAAGCATGGATGAAAAAAAAATATAAATCATTAATTAAATAAGCATGTATGGTATACCTATTATAATGGGTACAATTCAAAGTGCTTAAGATACATCAGTGTTCAAAACAGGCAAAAATCTTTCAAGGGCCTAATATTCTAATAGATAGAGGAAGTATTACCGCTTGAGAAAGGTATAAATTATAGGAATAATAAAGGAGAGATTGAACAAAGGTAGAAAGTGTTCATTAGGCAAATGATTAACATTTCTAGCAATGGGTCAGCAGCTCTTTTGGTCCTGAGAACACCATTCTCAAGTAAATTATGTGCTTAACTATATGTAGTGTATAAAGTGTTGAAATAAGAATTTCCACCCTAGAATTGTGAAGAAGTAATTATTCAAAACAGACAAAAAACTCATATTTCAAATTAAGTATGAATGATGACTTGTATATATATATATTTTAAATATGGCAAATGACATTTGGGTATTTTAACTGATTCCAACCTTGAAAAACAATGTCAGCCAATACAGAGATACAGTTCAGTTGCAAACTCTGGGACTTAATCTATATTGAAGCTAAATATTCTATAAGCATGCAGTGAAGTGCAAAAAATAGCAATTGAAAAATGACATGATTAAATGGCACGACATGCAATCATTTGCTCTCAATTATATCAATGTATCTTCTTCATTTCTAGGAGTCAGGCAGAAATATTGTTTTTTAAATGCCTCTATTAAATTGTTCACCAATAATAAAATAGATGAGAGTCCTAATAAGCTCATTTACATAACATATATCATACAGTACAAAACTATTCTCTCCAAACAGTTTTGCTCATAGATTTGTCTCCTGGTTGTCATGAGTCTTTGCTACATTAGCAGATTTTAAAAGCATAATACTGCCTTCAGGACTATTTGTAGAAAAATGTTTATGAAACTTTTCTAGTTAACCCTTGGCAGGATCCTTATTGCTAATTATGGAAAAAGTATTGATATAATATCTTGGCTGTCACATTCTATTATGGTGATGGTAGAAGCAGAATCTAGGTCTGACATTTTGGAAATATCATCTAATTGCAAGTCAGAAACAGAGAATGACAGTTTTAAGTAGATTATAACTTCTTTCAAAATAGCAAACTGGTTTGCTTAATATAAAAGCTAGATTTTAAAAATAGTATTAAAGTTTCCTGAATTGGTTCACCAAGCACATCTCTATCAGCTCATTGGAAAAGAGCTGAGTTGTGTGTCAAAACAGTTTGAAACTGTACATGACAGTATAAGTCCAGATTCAAGCACTGAATTATTTCTTATAACCATTTAGAATCAAAATATTTTCAGTGAATATTTTTATTTTTAAGAAAAATCACTTACCCTCTGTTCATTCACCTTGTCAGCAGAAAAGAAAAGGTCAAATACAGTGCAGTCACCTTCCAGAACTCTGAAAAAACAGCCCTTTGACCTAGAAAAATATTCTACTTCTTCTTGCAATCTAGCATACTCACTAATCAATCTGAATCACTAAAGGTCACCAAGAATATTAATTAATACTGTAAATTCTTGGAGCCCCTTCAATAAGTGATGTCATCCAGGGAAAGATAATTATTATTTTATAAATATTCATGTTTATGTTTAATAGCATGTATTTTCATCTGATAGAAAAATATGTAGTAAATTTTCATATGGTGTGACACTACATCATGTATAACCGTAGAAATGTAAAATTGTGTACAATGAATCAAAATGCATTCTGCTGTCATATATGCTTAATTAAAACTATGTATTTAGTAATTTACTATAAACATATATGTATATAGTAAATTTTACTTATAAGGGAGTATTTCTACAACTTTTAGCTTTTTTTTTTAGCTGTAGGATAATATAAATATACAAGAAGCATTCTAAAAATGCAGATCCCGTGTTATTTCTTGAAAACTGTTGTTTTATCCCTATGTGGCACTCTTTAATTTCTTTGTTATTTTCTCTATACTAGGTTAAGTACTTTTAAATATGTTTGTTTTTAAGAATCAAACTCAGTGGCTGTGTGCTTAGTTCATATTCACATGTAATTAGTAATATGTTATATACTTCCTTTTCTAAATTAAAAACACTATTAAAATTCCAGACATACAAAACAATATGAAGATTAAGTTACTCTAAAGAAAAGTGTAATAGCTTACAGATTGCTTGTATCATTACTAAAATGCTGGTACCTATTATGGAGTCTCCCTGGAATAAAGAATGTACTTTTGGCAATAATCTTTTAAAAACATGTCCATTATGTTAAGATGCTAAACTAGTCTGCAATTTCAAAAAGGTAACTTTTAGCAACAAGGGGAAAAGGGTGCTGGATTTAAATGCAACTTAGCCATTATACTACAAAATACTTTTTTTAAAACTCCCACAATCACTCTTTTCATAAGCAAATAAGATATTAATTGTAATTTATTTTCATCTATTATATTTACAATACCCACTGAGGTTTTCTCTCATTGATTCCATGGGAATCATTTCAAAGTAATTCTTAGGAATGGATAAAGATGATTTCTTTCCTCTAGATTATCTGTTAGTCCCAGCTACCTGAAATCACCTTTGTTTTTAGTGGATCTTAAGTATTCACTGGTCAGAACAAAGGATATCCAGGACAGACTGGAGGAAAGGAAAGAAAGAATTCTGTATGACAACATACAGTGCACTAAGGTACCCATTTTATAAAATTTATAAGAAAGGGCTTATCCCAATGACCATATCTGGAGAATGAAATAGCATAAGAAGGAAAACTAGAGAATATAGGAGCCAGGGTGAACCAAGAGGAATTTCCAAGGATAAGGTGAAACACACAGCCAACCTGACTCATGACGAAAAATAGACTAACTAATTTCATGAGTTGTTCCGCCATACTGCATGGTGTTTTTTTCACTCTCATCTGCCTATAGTTGGCTATACTTCACCACACTCCTCTTATCAAGTCCTCTTTTTCTAGACTTGTCTCTGGCTTCTTTTTATTTCCTATGAATACACTCCTGAACTCATCACAAAGCTCAGACTTACTTAAGTAGAAGAGTTAAGAACTAATATTTTAGAAAAGTATTCCTATGATTCTAGAACCATACAGATGGAAAAATGGGGTTCAGGAACTCTAGGAATATATAAAGAATATGGGAAGAGAGTCAGACTTTGGGAGTAAAATTTCTAAAGAGGAGGAAAATGATGCCAGGGAGAAAAAGTCAACATTCGAAAAAAATCCTTTCTTTAGTAGTCATTTAATACTCCTGATCTAGAAGTGGCAGAGGCTTAGACAGCTTTATAAACTTTATTTTCATAGCATGTAAAATAAATAGGATGACTTCTTGTGAGTTTGGACCACTGGGGATTTGTTTCTTAGCCCTTTCCTTTGCATTTGCAGTGGAAGCCAGAGCATCTTGCCTTCTTTTCACAGGCTTTCAGTATTCCCCGGGATGTAGTAATACTAACCAGACTCTACTATGTTAGGTAGAAAAGAGATGGTGACTAAATATTAGCCAACTGGTAAATTGCTAGAATGATTATTTAGTGTAAAGCAACATTCGAGAAATTTGTGAAAAAGAAATGTAAGAACTTCATTCTTCATCTCATAGCTAAAACTAAGTGGAGGTCCAGGAACATTTTCTTAAATAAAGCCAATTCTCCTCCTCTCCTGGGAAGAGATACCACATCTCCTGCCTGTTGTTTCCCCATCCCCTGGAAAAAACTGAATAATTGGGGGATAGTTCTTTTGTTCACCCTATGTAACATTTTGTCAGCAAGACAGACAATGTAAGCTAATCACACAGGCGTTTCAGTTTATATTTGAGAAGCAACTTGGAATAAGAAACTACAATTTAGGATATTCTCTTAGTTTGGCAATAACTAGTTGTAAGTAAATGATATAACTTCTTTGTTTCCTTAGAATCCTCTTTTTAAAATTCAATGATCCTTTGGCCTCTAACATCTTCTGGCATCAAATACTGCATAACCTTCTACTAGTTCAGGAAAAATATCATATTGTGGTCTGAGATGGACTTTTTTTTTCTTCTTGATACTGAGGATTGAACTTGGGGCACTCTACCACTGAACTACATCTTCGGCCCCTTTTATATGTTATTTTGAGACAGGGTAATCTATTACCTGGGATTAAAGGTGTATGCCACCACTCCCATCCTGAAATGGACTTTTAAAAAATTATAAAATAAAATTCAAGTACCTCTAGAATAAGTTACAAGGTGACTCTCATCTTTTCTTATGAACTTCTAGGGTGTGACAGAATATTAATTTCATTTTTATGCCTTTGTCATTTTAATTTATTTTCCATTTTGCTGACTTTAACTGTGGTCACCTGCTTTAACTGGATAAGTATGAGTTGCAGTCATCTCAATGAAACAACCTTGTTTGGTTTCAGATTCTTCTCATGTCATGGTTATGTTCTAACATCTTCAAAGTCTCACCGAATAACTTTATAGTGAGAATCATACAAGTAAGTGAAGCAAGCACACATGACTGAAAATTTAACTTCCATTGCTGTGTCAGTAAAATTTTGAAGTCTGTTGCACCTGAATTTTATTGAAGATGAAGTTGTCATAACTGAATAGATACTCACTGCTGGTCTTGATGGTGGTCTTTACTGACAGATAAAGGAATAAATGAACTATCCCTCCAATTCCTAAAAGTCATTTCTCCTGGTCATTTTTATAAAAGGAGGATGGCAGAAGGGGAAAGAGGAACTTGAGTTACTGCCCAGCCTGTGCTTCTCAAAGGAGCTTTCAATATAAGACCCGTCAGTCTCATTTTACATTTATCTACAGGACATTAAATTTAAAAAAGAAAGAAAAATCTCCTTGGGGAAGAGAATGTGGTATTCTAAATGTACAGTGTATAATTTAGGATTTAATCAACAGTTTAGAGCATCAGTGAAATTAAGAGAGATAAGTTAGGCTATTTTTTTTTCCCGATGGGAATAATGATTTATGCCTCCACCCTATCTTAGAGAGGTTTTGGGAGGATTAATGAGCTAATGTCTGTAAAGCTCTTTAAGCTCCTCATATGGAGGTGCAACATAAACACAAGGTGAAAAATGATAGCAAACTCTATACTCAATTGAGTTCCCAAGGGTAAAGCCCCTGGAAATGAGAGGCTGTTGCAGGTCAAAATGGTAAATACGTGAGTTCCAATGCCAGAGGAGCAGTGGTTTGTTGTCATATATATTTTTAAATCTGTTTAAAATAGTCCTTAGTAGTCGTAATAAAGCATTTCAACATTTCCTTCTTATCACAGTATTCCTCATGATGATCATTTTTATTTCTATTTGTCAAACGAGACAAGATTATTATCTATATTTTATAGGGAAAAAATTGGAATTTGGAAATTGCACAAGAAATCACTGGCTTGGTAATATCGGATTGTGGCTTTGATTGGGATTCCGAAGATGCAGGCTGCCATCTGGCTCTGCTTGTTTTGTCCTGGGTAAGTCATTTAATTTATCAGACACCTAGTTTCTTTCTCTTTCAAATAAGGAGGCTGAGCTAGTTAGATGATCTCAGGTTTCATTCAAGATGAAATTCTACAACCTGCTTTGTACTTTAGTATCTAGTAATTTCAAGGCATTGTCTAAATATTATGAAGGACAAGCAAAAATTTTTTTGATAGGATACATAATCTGTTGATAGGATACATAGGTATATATTTTTGCATGCCTGAATGAAATAAATAAGCATACAAACAATACAGGAATTTCTTTAATCACTTACCTCCAGCACTCCACACATACACATAGTGTTCCATTCCTTGCCCCAATTTCACTTCAGATTTCAATTTAGAAGTCACTTACTCTAGGAATTTCCTCATCTCTCCCCATGAGAATATATATGATGTCCCTCCCCAAGAATGTTCTATATATATATTCACTCCTGTCAAATCACATGCTGCATCCTGTGTTCTACTTTAGATTGTGTGTTTCTTGGAAGTCATCTATGAATGGTTCACCGCAGTATCCTTGGTACCCAGAATGATGCTTGAAAAATGTGTTTGCTTTAAAAAATAAAAGGTGTCAAATAAGTGAAAAATATCTCTACTCACATTCCCAGAATAATCGAACTGGTTCTTCCTTCTAAACACCAAAATCTCTTCATCCTTGTACACCTTCTATTAGTTTTAATGCCTCTGTTGAATATTCTCCTTTCATTCACAGGGGAGTGGAGGTGAAATAGAGGCAATAGCTATCATTCCAGGGAGAGAGGGGTTCTTTGTAGAATGAGACCCAGGAGGGTCTCCTCCCTCTTCCACACTCATATCAACAAAACAGTTACCAAGTCCTGCCATCTCTAACCCTGAGTACTCTTTTACATCTAGCCCCCATGAAAGGATGGCAGCAAGATGGTAAAACAGGGAATTTCCAGTGCTTGTCTTCTTACAGACCTTAACAAGAGCTACAAAAAACAGGTGAGAGATTACAGCACTTGGGCATTGCAAAGAAATAAGACATTGAAGAGGGGAGTGAGGTTTCAATTTCACCTTTCCAGCATTACTCCTCCCCCAAATCTAGGCAGGACATCACAGAGAGATATTGTCTATTAAGGAGGAGAGTAAAACAAGCTGCTGACTATCTGAGACTCCAGTGTCAGGCCAGGTCCCAGTATCCCCACAGGTCCTGCCACACTAGCCTCTGTACTCCCAGCATACAGGCTGTTACTAATGGATCCAAATAACAGACTGACACCTCTCACCCCAATCTCCAGGTCAGCACCTAAGGCCCCAGTTTTGTCTAGCCCTAGGCCAGTCCCTGTGACCCCAGGATTTAGGCCAACACACTTCAGAAGACCAAAGGTCCAAGTCCATGCCAGTAGACCATAACTCCAGAGCAACCCCCATGAACTCAGCCTCCAGGCCCATTCTAGCACTGGGATGACTGGTGTGGCCCTAGATTCTAGACTAGACTTAGAGAACCAGTCTCTAGGCTGGCCTCCCATGGATCAAGGTTCCAGGTCAGCACACATAGTCCTAGGCCAGAATCTGCTGACCCATACTTCAGACAAGCCTTCTGGATACAGACTCTAGGCTGATGCTAATGGCCTTAGGTTCCAGTGGACCCAGGTTCCAGATACTCCCTAGCAGAATCAGGGTCCAGGTCTGCCCCTGTATACTCCATCACTGCTCTGGCTGCTACATACTCTGGCTCCAGGACTACCTCTATGAACCCAAGTTATAGGCCAGCTCTAGGAACAAGTTCACCCCATAGATTCAAGCACTGGGAAAGCCCCTACACGTAGTCTCAAGACCTGTGGAACACCAGGCTCACCTCAGTGGACCCAGTTTCAGGCTTGACTTTATCTCATATATCCATGCTCTAGGTCAGCCTGCCCATGGATCCTACCAGATGTTCAACTCAGGAATCTTAAGGCCAACTGACTGGTAAAGGACTTCTTCTGATGAAGTCAGTCTGTAGAGATGAATAGGTGCCTATTTCTTCAAATGTATAGGCACCAATGCATGACCACAAGGATAATCAGGAAAACATGAATGACACTACCAAATGGACAAACTAAAACATGGGTAACTGATCCTAAATAGTGGAGAGTTGTGAGGAGCCTGGCAAAGAATTCAAAATAACCATCTTAAATAAATTTAGTGAATGTAAAAGGCCACAGAGAGACAACTAACAAATATAGAGAATATACAAACCAGAGTTCAAAAAAGAGATATAATAAAGAATCAAGCAGAGCAAAACTCAACTCTAAGTAGAGCAAAGACTTAGACACTAGAACAGAGAACCTGTGCCTAATAGAAGCAAAAATAGTCCCAAATCTCCACCATGTTGGCTTAGGAACTGACTCCCTAAACAAGACACCTAAAGCACAAGAAGTAAAATCAAGAATCAGTAAATGGGATGGAATCAAACTAAAAATCTTCTTCAAAGAAAATAAAACAATCAATTATGTGAAAACAGAGTCTAGAGAATGGGACAAAATTTTTACCACATGTACCTCGGATAGAGCATTAATCTGAGCATTAATTAATATACATCTATGATATATAAAGAAATAAAAAAACCTTAACACCAAAAAACCCCAAATAACCCAATCAATAAATGGGAAAAGGAACTGAACAGACACTTTACAGAAGAAGAAATACAATTGATCAACAAATATATGAAAAAATGTTCAACATCTCTATCAGTTACAGAAGTGCAAATCAAAACTACACTGAGATTCCATCTCACTTCAATCAGAATGGCAATTATCAAGAATTCAAGCAACAATATATGTTGGCAAGCATGTGGGGAAAAGGTACACTCACACATTGCTGGTGGCACTGAAAATTGGTGCAACCTTTCTGGAAAGCAGTATGGAGATTCCCCTCAGGAAACTAGGAATGGAACCACATTTTGGCTCAGTTATCCCACTCCTCAGTTTATAACCAAAGGACTTAAAATCAGCATACTACAGTGATGCAGCCACATCAATGTTTGTAGCAACTTAATTCACAATAGCTAAACTATGGAACCAACCTAGGTGCCCTTCAACAGATGAATGGATAAAGAAAATGTGGTAAATATACACAACAGACTATTTATTACTCATCCTTAAAGAAGAATAAAATTATGGCATTTGCAGGTAAATGGATGGAGCTTGAGAATATCATACTAAGTGAAATAAGCAAATCCCAAAGAGTCAAAGTCTGAATGTTTCCTCTGATATGTGGATGCTAATTCACAATAAGGGGGTAAAGCTAGGGAAAAATAGAGGTACTTTGATTAGACAGAGGGACTGAAGGGAAGGGAGAGGGTATGGAGGTAGAAAGATAGAAGAGTGAATCAGACATCATTACCTTGTGTGCCTATATGATTACATGACCAGTGTAACTACACCATGTATAACCAGAAGAAAGAGAAGTTATACTCCATATGTGTATAGTGTGTCAAAATGCATTCTGATGTCATGGGTAACTAATTACAACAAATAAAAAGATAAAAGAATCAAGTAGATATTATGGAGCTAAAGAACACCAGAACTGTGCTGAAAATTTCTACAGAATGCTTCATTAGCAGATTTGATCAAACAGAAAAAAAATTGATGAGATCAAAGATCGATTATTTGAGAATTACCTAATCAAATACATAAAAAGAAAAGAGAAAGGAAAAAAATGAGGAAAATCTATAGAATTATGGTAATCATCAAGTGAACTAATATAAACATATAAGTCTCAGAAGAAGCAGAGGAAGGGGAAGACATTTATCTAAAGAAATGATTACATAAAAATCCCCAAATCTAGTGGCTGGGGTTGTGACTCAGTGATAGAGCACTTGCCTAGTATGCGTGAGGTACTGGGTTCAATTCTCAGCACCACATAAAAAATAAATAAAATAGATGCACCGTGTCCACCTACAATTAAAAAAAAATTTCCAAATCTGGAAAGGGTCATAAACATCCAAATCCATGAATCCCAAAGAACCCCAAATTGATTAAATAAGAAATAGCATCCCTAAGACACAGAAAGTATCAAAAGTCAAAGACAGAGAATTTTTGAAAACAGCAAGAAAAAAGCCACTTATCACATGAATCAAACTATCAGAATTCTCTTGTAGAAAAAACTTTGCTGTCAGAAGAAAATGGAGAGATATATTGAAAGTATCAAAAGGAAAAAAGAAAAAAATTAGATAAAAAGAAGCTTTCAATCAAGAATACTATATATGGTAAGAATTTCCTTCAAAAATAAAGGAAAGAAGAATTTTCCTAGAACAAAGGAAAATTCTAGGAGTTCATCATCACTAGACCTACCTTACATAAAATACTAAAAGGAATTCTTCAAGTAAAAATGAAAGGATGCTAACAAAGGGAAAACATATGAAAGTATAAACTTCTTTGTAAAGAATATAGTCCAATTCGGAATATCCTACTGGTATAGCGATGCATAAATCACTAAAGTGTTAATAATACTATAATAGTTTGATAATAGATGATATTTAAAAGATATAAGTTGTGACATTAATAACAAAATATGGGAGGAGAAGTTAAAATGTACTGTTTTTTATGCAACCAAAGTTGTTATCAGCTTAAAAATAGATTGTTATGTTTTATAGAGGTTCATGGTAATCATGAAGGAAAAAAAACCTACAGTAGACACATAAAAGAGAAAGAGAAAGTAATCAATGCATACCACTACAAAAAAGTAATCAAATCACAAAGGAAGACAGTAAGAGACAAAGGATCAAGGAAACTACAAACCAGTAAAAATTTAAAAAAAAAAATTGCTGTAGTAAGCCTTTACCTATGAATCATTACTTTAAATGTAAATGGATTAAATTATCCAATTAAAAGATAAAGAATAACTGAATGGGGTCAGAAAAACAAATCCAACTATTTGTTGTCCAAAGAGAACTCACTTTGGCTTTAAAGACACACAAAAGCTGGAAATTAAGGGATGGAAAAATATAGTCCATGCAAATACTAACCAGAATGGAGCAAGTGTGGCTATATTTATTTCAAACAAAATAGACTAAGTAAAAAAACTGCTACAAGAGACAAAGATTATTTATAACGATGGTAAATACATCAAGAGTACATAATAATTGTAAGTACCTAAATATATAAAGTAAATATTAACAGAAATGAAAGATAAAATAGCAATACAATAATAGTTACAGGGGTTGGGGTTGTAACTCAGAGGACTCACCTACCATGCATGGGGCACTGGGTTCAATCCTCAGCACCACATAAGAGCAAAATAAAGATATTGTGTCCACCTACAACTAGAAAATTAAAAAAAGAAATGATATAGTTGCAGGCTTTAATACTTCCACCTTTAACAATGGATTGATCATCCCAGACAGAAAATCAATCCATGGACTTGAACAACATTATAGGCCAAATAGATCTAATAGACATATCCAGGAAATTCTACTCAAGAGCAACAGCATACACATTTTTTTTCAAGCACACAGAAAAATTCTCCAGGACAGATCATATGTTAGATCACAAAACAAATATCAAAAATTCCAGAAGATTGGACTTATATAAAATGTTTCTTTTTAACATAATTGTATGAAAAATAGAGATCAATAACAGGAAGAAAAGTGGAAAACTCATAAATATGTGGAAATTAACACACTCCTGAACAACTAGTGGGTCAAGGAAAAAATCAAATAAGAAATAAAAAAAAACATAAAAAATGAAAGTGGAAAGGCAATATACCATAACTTGTGAGATACAGCCAAAATAATACTAATAGAGATGTTTATAAATACCTACAACACCTACATTAAGAAGAAAGATCTCAAGTAAGTCATCTAATTTTGTACTTTAAGTAATAAGGAAAAAAACTAACTAAATCTTAAGTCATCAAAAAAAGAAATAGAGAGAGAGAGAGAAAGAAAGAAAGAAAGAAAGAAAGGAAGGAAGGAAGGAAGGAAGGAAGGAAGGAAGAAAGAATAAAAACCAGGGCAGAAATAAATGAAATAGACACTAGAAAAACAATACAAAGGATCAATGACACTAAGTTGGTTTTTCAAAAAGATTTTAAAAATTGACAAATATTTAGCTGGAGTAAGAAAAAAAAACATCTGAATAAGATGAAAAAAAGGGGATATCACAACTGTCATTGCAAAAATACAAAGGATTATAGGAAACTACTTGAACAATTATATGCCAAAAAATTGGATAACCTGGAAAAAATGGATAAATTCCTGAAACATACAACATACCAATACTGAATCATAAAGAAGAAAAGAAAATCTGAACAGAATAATAGAGATAGAGTCAATATTCAAAATATGGAAATAGAGTCAATATTCAAAAACCTCCCCAAAAGAAAAGAAGAATCTTTTCATGCTTGCATTATACTAAACATTCAATGGATGAAATCCAATAATTCTGAAACTCTTCTAAAGAACTGGAGAGGAGAAAACACTTCCAAACTTACTTATGAGATCAGAATTATTCTCATACCAAAAAGCCAGACAGGGGCACTATAAGAAAACTATAAGCCAATATCCCTGATAAATGTAGATATAAAAATCCTCAACAAAATACTATAAAACTAAATTCAATAACACATTAAAGGGATCATACACTGTGATAAAAAGGAATTTATCCCTGGGATATAAGAATAACTCAACATATGCAAATCAGTAAATGTTACAGAATCAAGGATAATGGCGATACCACATGGCTATCTCAGGAGAAGCAGAAAAAACATTTGACAAGATTCACCATCCTTTCATAATAAGAAATCTCAATAAATTATGTATATATGGACTGACTGGTTTTCAAAATAATAAAGGCCATATATAATAAGCCCACAGATAACATCATATTCAACTTCCCCCAAAAGCATGAATAAGTTCAAGATGCCCTCTCACCACTTCTCCTTGACAAAGAAATTAGCAGGAAAAAGAAATAAAAA
This sequence comes from Ictidomys tridecemlineatus, assembly GCF_052094955.1. Classification (NCBI taxonomy): domain Eukaryota; kingdom Metazoa; phylum Chordata; class Mammalia; order Rodentia; family Sciuridae; genus Ictidomys; species Ictidomys tridecemlineatus. The sequence goes on from NC_135481.1 coordinate 81,819,894, forward strand.
GCCTTATTAACTGGAAAGGAAGATATTAAAATATCTAAATTTTAGAATGACAAAAACCCTATATACAAAACCCCCAACTCTACTAAAGAAATGTTGGAAGTAATAAATGAATCTAGTAAAGTGCAAGATACAAAGACCACCAAGTAAAATCAATGAACTATTCAAAAGGGAAATCAATAAACAATTCCATTTACAACAGCATTTAAAAAAAACTTAAAGAATAAATTAAACAAAAGTGAAAGATATGTAGATAGAAAACAATCAAACATTGATGAAAGAAACCGAAGACATACAAAAAATGGAAACGTACCGCATTTTTATGGATTAGAAGTAATATTATTAAGTGTCCATAGTACCCAAAAGAATCTACAATTTCAAAACAATTCCTATAAATTTTCTAAAGGCATTTTTTCACATAAGTAGAACAAAAATCCAAAAATTATATGAAACTTCAAAAGACTTCCATATTGCCAAAGCAATCTTGGGCAAAAAGAACAAAGCTGGAGGCATCACAACCTAATTAAAAAATAAACACTACATATCTAGGCTGGGTGTGGTGGCATATACCTATAATCCCAGAAAATTTCGAGGTTGAGGGTGGGGGATCACAAATTGAGCACAGCCTGGGGAACCAATCTAAAAATAAAAAATTAAAAGGCCTGGTGATATAGTTCAGTGATAGAGTGCCCCAGGTCCACAAGCAATCAATCAAACATAAGTTAATTGACGAATTTTTAAAAAAGAAAGAAAATAAACACTACAAAACTACGGTAATTACAACATCATGATACTGGCATAAATGCATGCATATAGTCCAATGGAACAGTAAAGAAAAGCCAGAAATAAATCCAAATGTTCATGGTGAGTTGGTTTTTGACAAGTGTGGCAAGAACATACCATGGGGAAAAATAGTACTCACTGATTTAAGAAAAAATGGATATCCATATGCAGAATGAAATGATCCCTTTTCTTATCCTATATGCAAAAATAACTCAAAGTAGATTATAGACTTAAATGTAAAACATGAAACTGAAGAACCACTAGAGCAAAATAGGGACAAGCTTCTTTACATAAGTCTGGACAATAATTTTTTGCCTATGATTTCCAAAAGCATAAGAAACAAAATAAACAAAGAAAAAAAGACAAATGGGATCACATGACAAAAAACTGCATAGCGAAAGGAACAACTGAGAGAATACCTAAAGAATAGAAGGAAATACTTGTGTACCATACATCTGATAAGGGGTTAATATCCAAAGTATATAATGAATTCAACTCAATGACAAGAAAACAAATAACATAATTAAATGGCAAGGAACGTGAATAGATTTCCCCAAAAGAAGACAAACACATGGCCAAAAGATATATGAAAAAATGCTCAATATCACAAATCATCAGGAAAATACAATCAAAGCCATGATGAGGTAACAAGTGTTGGCAAAAACATGGAGAAAAGGGAACATTTGTACATTATTGATGGGAATAGAAATCAGTATAGCCATTATGAAAAACAGTATGACAATTCCTCAAAAATTAAAAAGAATGACTATATGATCCAGCAGTCCTGCTTTGGGGTATACATTCTAATAAAATAAAATCAGCACATCAAACAGGTATCTATGTTCCCATGGTTAGTGCAACATTATTTACAATAATGATACATAATCAATCTAATGGATAGATGGATGAATAGATAAAGAAAAAGTGGTAAATATATACATACAACAGAATACTATTTAGTCTTTAAAAATAAGGAAATCCTGGGCTGGGGATGTGGCTCAAGCGGTAGCGCGCTCGCCTGGCATGCGTGCGGCCCGGGTTCGATCCTCAGCACCACATACCAACAAAGATGTTGTGTCCACCGAGAACTAAAAAATAAATATTAAAAATTCTCTCTCTAAAAAAAAAAAATAAGGAAATCCTGCCATTTATAACAATACGGACAAATCTGTAAGACATTATACCAAGAGAAATAAGCTAGGCACAGAAACAAAAAAAAATTACTGTAGGAGCTCAGTTACACTAGAATCTGAAAAAGACAAACTTAGAGAAGCAAAGAATAGAATTATGGTTGTTAGGGGCTGGGAAAAGGGATCAATCAATTTTTAAAAAAGAAAGAAAAGAAACACTACAAAGCTACAGTAATTACAATATCATGGTACTGGCATAAATGCATGCATATCATCCAGTGGAACAGTAAAGAAAAACCAGAAATAAATCCATATAAATTGGTTAAAGGCTTTGTAAAGTTTCAGTTTTAAAGATGAAAAATGATAACTATGTGAGATGATGAATGTTGGTTTGACTTAGTCACATTATAATATATGCATATATTAAAATATCACATTGAACACAATAAATATATACAATTCTTATTTTTTCAGTTAAACTTTAATAAAGATGGGTGGGGAAGTAATCCTGCCTCCTCCTCTCTACTATAATTGAACTATTTCAAGCCTCCACAATATAGTGTCACTTAAATTACAGAATAATAACTTCCTAATGGGTCTTTCCCTTCAAAGGATTGGCACAGGCTCTTTAAGCCTACTCTCTTGCTTAGGAATACTGAAGATATCCCTAATTAATGAGCAAACTGTAGGTTCCTTGTCCTGCATTCAGTCTCACCCAATTCTGCAGTTGGTTACAATATGCATCAGTATCAATATATAATATGTATCAGTATCAGTATACTCTATGAATATGGTCTATACTTTCTTATCCCTGAATTTCAAACTAAAGAAAATCTACATCTTCCATTTCTTGTCTTAGACTGAGATATTTGTACAGGGGACAATTTGTATAATCTCAAAGAGGACCTATTTTTAAAAAAATATTTATTTTTAAATTTTTAGGTGGGTACAATATATTTATTTTATGTGGTTCTAAGGATCGAACCCAGTGCCCCACAGGTGTTAGGCGAGCATTCTACCACTTGCACCACAACCCCAGCCCCAAGAGGACCTATTTTAATACTCAGTCCTGAATAACAAAAACTCTTAAGAATAAGTAAATGTGGGCATATATTCAAAAGAGATGGAATCTTTATACCAAAAGGATATTTTCCATTCCCATGTTTATTAAGCAGCAGTATTCACAATAGCTAAAATATGTAATCAATCTAATTGCCTTTCAGTGGATCAATGGATAAGGAAAATTTAGTATAGTCATACAATGGAACATTATTCAGTCATTAAAAAAGAATGAAATCCTGTCATTTGCAGCATCATGGATGGAACTGGAAGTCATTATGTTACCTGAAGGGATTCAGACACAGAAAGACAAAGACTACATGCATTTACTCATTTGCGGAAACTAGGAAGCCAATCTTGGAGAAGAATGGAATGGAACAGTAGTCACTAAAGACTAGAAAGGGGAGGGTGTTAGGGGAATGGAAGAAAGTTCAATAAGGGTCACCAAAACACAAAGTATAGTAATTGCTTCTGGATCTTTTTTAGCCCAGGAGGATAACTATTGGTTTAAAAAAAAAATGCATGGTATATTTTTAAATGACTAGAAAAGTCTGAAATTCCCAACACATAAAAATAAATAATGGTTGAAGTGATTACCCTGATTTATTAATCTAATTTGACTATTACACATTGTATATATGTATTGAATTACCACAAAATGCCCCTAAAAGATGTATGATTATGTCTCAATAAATACCATATGCTTTAAAGAAAAGAATAAGCAGAAAAAAATGAAACAAACATATCAACAAAAGTAGTTGAAAAGGGGGCCCAATTTGAAGACTCACAGCAATAGACCCATTTTTAAATGAATTGATGCAGAAAAAAGAAAACCTTCGAAAAAAATTTTTAAAAACCTTTTAGTTGTAGATGGACAAAATACCTTTATTTTACTTATTTATTTTTATGTGGTATTTCACATGTGCTAGCCAAGCACTCTACCACTGAGCTGCACCCCGAGCTCCAGAAAACCTTAGAAAACTTTACTTCATTTCTTGAAATTATGCGCAAGAATATCACATTCATGGCACTAAGGGCACTTTTGTAGATGAAACAATTAAGATCAGTAAAGATTATATAAAGACAAAAATAATTAAAAATTGAAATTGGGGGGCTGGAGTTGTAGCTCAGCAGTAGAGCGCTTGCCTCATACATATGAGGCACTGGGTTCCATTCCTAGCACCACATATAAATAAGCAAATAAAATAAAGGTCCATCAACAACTAAAAAAAATAAAAGAAAATTGAAATTAGGATGGGGGTGTAGCTTAGTGGTAGAACTTTGCCAAACATGTGTAAGGCCCTGGGTTCAATCCCCAATTCAGAGAAGAAAAGAAAAACAAAGAAAGGGAAACAAATAACAATTTCTATAAAAACTTCAATAAAAATCAAAATTTAAAATCATCAAGTTGCAAAAGCAAAAAAGAAACTTGAGGATTCTACAAGAACTCCCTAAAAGAGTGAAAGTAAAAATAGGTTTTTTTTTTTTAAGTGGAAGCAATATGTAGAGCATAGGACTTTCAAAAGGAGCAATCAAATATATGAAAAAGTTGTGATAATCAAAGAATGTATGATAATCTGAAGATGTATTTCAGTTTTCAAAACCCATTACGAGTTGCCATGTTACTAGCAACAACAACAACAAAAAACCCAGTTCTATACAAATGAAAAATAAAATGTACCTTGACTATAAATCTCAAAAAAAAATCAATTATCAGGTTTTGTTTTGTTTTGTTTTTGGTAGCAGGGATTGAACCCAAGTATCTTAACCACTGAGCCACACCCTCAACCTTTTTTATGTTTCATTTAGAGCAGAGTCTTGCTGAGTTGTGTAGGGCTTCTCTAAGTTGCTGAGGCTAACTTTGAACTTACAATCCTCCTGCCTTAGGCTCCCAAACTGCTGGGATTATAGGCATGTGCCACTGTATTCGGCCCATTATCAGTTTTGAAGCCATAAAATTTTACTTCCTCTAGCAAAATTTTATATTCAATAAGCTATTATATGTGCAGTAAAGTAAAATACATTTTCAGATATGAAAGGGTTTGGAAAATATAGTGGAAATGTACTAAGAATGCACACCTGCACACACACACACACACATATATATAATATATAATACATACACATATATAATATTACATATATATGTATGTGTGTATATATAATTTTTTTTAAGTACGGGGGATTGAGCCCAGGGGCCTCCAACTTGCAATCCTCTTGCCTTAGTCTCCTAAGTAGTTGGGATTACAGGTGTGAGCCACCATACCCAGCAGAATAAAAAATATTTTAATGGAAAATCATGGTATTAAAAAAACTGAAATTGAGCAATGAAAAAAACTTTTATGAAGAATCAACTCTGAATTACTATTAATATTCTTATAAAACATGTGAATGTTAAAAAATTCTTGAGCAAGAAAAGTACATAATTGTATTAGTAAAATAACAATACTAGCCAATAATTAAATCCAAAATTATTTCAGAAAATGGAGAAAGAGGGCAAAAGTTACAGAAAGAAAACCAAGTTCAATTTTTCATTTTAAAAGGGGATTCAATAAGTGGCTGATTTATTCTTTTTTAAAAAAAAGAGAGAGAGAATTTTTTAATATTTATTTTTTAGTTTTTGGTAGACACAACATCTTTATTTTATTTTTATGTGGTGCTGAGGATCGAACCCAGTGCCCAGCGCATGCCAGGCGAGTACATTACCATAACTTGAGCCACATCCCCAGCCCGCTGATTCATTCTTGATGTTATAAATAAGGCAAAAATTTTAAACAAGACTTCCAATTCCCTAGATTGAAAATGAACAAAACAAAACTCCTTATAGCAAAATATTTTTAAAAACCACAGTGTAATCTCCCTGTGTTGCTAACATCCAAGCCTAGTGCCTTTTGCATGGTAGGTATCCAGTAAATATTTATTAAATGAATAAATGAGTGAATTTGAAGAGATAAGATCTTCTAATCTTAATGAATAAAAAAGTATAAATGGGCTCAATCTTATTAAATGATACAAACGTTTAGATTTGATTATAATGCAATTTACAAGAAAATCACCTAAAATAATGATGGTGAAAATCTATAACAAAAGGACAGGCAAGGATACTCTGATAAATTTTTATGAAGGACTTCAAGTCACCTAAGAAAAAAGAAAGTAATAGTGGCCTAGGGTTTCTCTTTAGTTTTGGTAGATTTAAATCCTTTGACTCTTCAGTCTGTCATTGATTTTAACCAAGAATTTTCTGTCTCCCATTTTTTACAGATTTGTACATTGCTTGTCATCATGGCAACTGGCTGTTTATTGGACTATTTCGTTGTATTTAAAAAATGACTCAATCAAACAAGTTCTTATTGATTTATAAACCATTAAAATATATTCATGCTATCTGTGGTGCCATGCAGACTGGAATTCATAACTAGGAAGATTTTCTTTTTCCATTTTAGGCTAGCATCTGTATTCAAATATATTATAATGTTGGAAAGGAAATGGGTATAAAAAGAAAACTTGCTACCATGGTGCCCAAGGCAACAACATTGCAACTTTGGTTCAAAAGATACTTTTTCTCCTTTTGAAGCATCATTTTCAATGAAGTAAACATGGATTCTGGGATACAGAATTGGCTGGATCCAATAGAAATTTGTGCCAAACTAAAAGTATTGTTTAGAGGAATCAAATGGCATCTATAATCGAATAAATCTACCAATGGACAAAGATGGCTATTACCAAAACCAGAATGTGAGAATCAGAGGGAATCTAGAAACAAAACCAAAATTAACAAATAAAAATTTACAAATAAAGAAGACTAGGCAGAGGTAAATTATTTGCCAGAGATTACACAATTGAAAGTCCTAGACTATAATATTATCAACTAACAGAACCTGTTGAAAGTACTCAATAAATACTATCAACTGATCAATTATAAAGACATGATGCTGAAAAGTCACAGAAGCTGACTGATAATTCAATATGAGCATGAAAAATTAGTCTTGTTTGTCTTTTTAATTGAAGATTAAATGTGTGCGTGCGTGTGTGTGTGTGTGTGTGTGTGTGTGTGTGTGTAGAGCAATGATCTTGGAGACATATGAAGATGTAAAAATAGTTTAAAAAAGGTTAGAGAGACAGAAGGTGAGGAAGAAAATGGGCTCCACTTTAAAATGGTTTGCCACCTTACTCAAAATCTGAAAAGTAGCCCCAAATGTGGAGAATTGCCCTTTATTTGAGATCTGGTTTTCTGTACCTAATAAAGAACTGTCCCTTCCACAAGTCAAAGTGCAATCTTGAGAAGTGTACTAACTACCTCCTTTTTCCCTCTAGTCTTCAGAGAGAAAACAATTCTCTTGTGGTTTTACCTAGATAGTAATAGGTCAATGATCCAATTAATAGATAATTCAGTTCCTATAAATTATATAACTCACCTAACGTAATTGAAACTCCAATGGATTTGCTGTATCTATTTACTACAACTCTTCCATATTAAACATAAATGCCTAAAAAACATGTATGAGTTCATGCTTTAGTAATTATAATGATGCCAGCTAAAATACATTGACCTCTTACTAGGCAGGCCCTATTTTAAAAAGTTTTCATATATATTATCCACATTTAACACTTACAACTACTCTTTAAGGTATTTTATTATGTTTATTGTTGAGATATAAAATCTGGGGCTTTAAGAAAGAAAAAAGGCAGAGCCAGCATAACCTAAGCATTCTGGGAACCCACATGCTTAAGCCTCTACACTGTGATGGATCAGATTCACTGCTCCAGTCCTATATTTGCTAAAGCAGAGAACATGGGAACAACTTTGCGATTCTGTTCTCCTAATTTTGTCCTTATCTGAGTTTATTAACAAAGAAAATTACACTGAAGTCATGTTAAGAGATCACTTAAGAATAGAAACATTCATCACTCTGGTTTCTGAGCCATTGTCTGATTTTTAAGGCAATGAAGAAAGAATATGTGAGTTCTCCTTTTCTTATTTCTAGTTAGAATGGCAGTTTTTGACTTCATAAATCTGGCTTATCCAATAACAACAATACAAATGATGCACATAAATTGAGCACACACTTGTATCTTTGTATTTTTGCATCTTCAAATTAGGGCAGAACTCCCCACTTCAAAGGAATATCATTCAGCATCTTTTCCTCATAGAAGGTGTGATTAGAAAGGATTTGGCCTTTATTCCATTTTCTTTTACGTTAGAAAACTGCTCTGGAACTGCCTATAAAAATTTCCTTTGGGTCTTCCCACCACCCTCAGGCAGTAACATGAATAGGATTTATTTAAATATAACATTGAATTTCAACCTTAACCCAGCCAATTTTTTTAGAAGTCAGTTCTGGATTATATCCAATTATTTCCAGGGATATATTAGGTGACAATTTTTTTTTATGTGTGGGGGTGGAAATCTGATAAGAGTTTTTTTAAATGAATATACATAGTTTTCTTTTGATTAACATGTATGGTTAGTATAATAGTTTCTTAAAATTTATCTAAGACCTATATAAAGGAAAATCATCTAATGTCTGTTAATTTTGAGTGTTTTACATGCTTTGTTTATAACCAGATTACATTACTGTAATTCTTTGTTTGCAGCTTTGCTAATAGCATCATTAAAAATTTTGTAATGTCTCCAGGATAGAGTAGCATAGATAATTCAGGCACCTGTAAGAACCATGGCTACTTTTCTCATGTATCAAAATTTCCAAAGTATTCTCTCCTTTCAATCTAATCTACTTTAAAATGTAAATTTTGGTGCTACGTGAAGTGGAATTATTTATTATGCCAATGAGATAGGTTATAGTGGATATGGGAAATTTTCCCTAAATATCATAATTACCTTGGCTTTGTTTTTATTTTTAGAAATTATGCATTGAGATTTTAGGAAATATTTCTTAAAGCATGGACTGTGGTTAGGGGTTTAATTTCTCTATTTTACAAAATTGTTAGTGGTATTTCTTTGTAAAGCAATTACTTGGTAATACTGCACATTTCATAGTCAATGTGAATCCTTTTCAAGGCTCTATTCTGTAAATTTGATTTAAAAGATTTATAACATTGACTCAATGACTTCCTTTAGCCAGCTGTCAAGTATTCAGAAATGGGAAGGAACAATGGAGTATGTTACCAGCTAATGTATTTTTTTCTTTCCAGAAATAGAACTTTGACTAAGGGAATGTCACGTTTACAAAAGTAGTGATCAATTGTGGAATGATTTATAGGTCTGGATATTAGTTCTATCATCTACTGACTGTATGAGGTTGAGCAACTTACTTCAATTTCCCTTCTTCAGTTTTTACTCTGTAAGTAGGAGATAATAATACCACCTGCCTCAGGATGGTGATGAGGATTAAACAAACAAATGCAGGTAAAACATTTAGAAACTGTGCCTCATACCTTAAGAGCACTCAGTCAGTATTTGTTGTGGTTACAGTTACTAAAAGAATGCTTCATCTTCCTACTGCAATTCTAATGTCTCCATTTTTAAAAGGAGGTACAGATAGCAGCCATTTACCCATTTATAATAAATTTTGTAACCTAGAACAGGGTCAGGAAACTATGGCCTGTGGGTCAAACCTACCCACTGCCTGCTTTTAAAATAGTTTTATAAATTAACTTCATTGAATACGGCTATATCTATTCATGTGCATATTGTCTGTAGCTGCTTTTGCATTAAGATGGCAGAGTTGAGTAACTGCAATGGAGATCATATTATATGGTCTTTCACGGAAAATGTTTGTCAACTCCTGGTTTAGAATAAAACAAAGTTTTAGTGCTTCTTTGAAAGGTCATCAAATGACAGAGTGGGAGTTTTGAATTTATACCAAAATGCCATTGTTTTCACTCTCTGTTTTTAGTTGTCATGTGGATTCAAACAAGTTCCATTTATTTTCCACAATTCAAGCTCTTCGTTCATAAAAACATGTAAATACACATAAGAGAAGGAGATCATAATTTTTAACTTATATAATTATGGTACATGTTAAGTATAATAACATGGAAAAGAGTATATGGTCAAATTTAAATTTCGAAGCAAATCTGGGGCATTAATCACTGACAGGGTTACCAAATCTATCCCACTCATTCACCTTCTTCATGACAGGATCTTATGACAGGTCTAAACTTGCCTTTCTCAGGCTGGTTCTGGGTCCAGGCTAGCACTGTGGACTTTTGCAGTTATAGTGACAGATAATTTTGTCCCAATTTAGAGCCTTTAGAATAATGAGTTTGGTTTTGGGATGCAAGGACACATGATTAAATAATTATATTCTTTTCTCTCTGAAGGGTCATCATTAAAAAGCAGTGATTTCTAGCCAATGGCATTGAAGCTGCTCACACACAGCTCTACAGTGCCCTTTGCCAGCTGGCCTCATTATATCCTTGATATGCTTGCTCTCCTGCATTTTGTTGTCATCGTGTTCACTTCTTGCCAATTTTGCATTTCTGTCCCAGGGCTTCACACCTTTATGTTTCTCCTCCGTTCTCCTCTGTTGCTGGGCTTCAACTCTTTCTTTTTTGGATAGAATTTTCTCGTGTCTAATTCCACATGTACCATACTTACTGCTTTAATGAAAAAGGAAACGATCCACAGTTGCTTTTCCTTTTCCAAAAACTTAAGATCCTGATCTTTAGTCCTATCCCAGATCAAGCTATGAATATGAAATGCAGTTCTTTCTACAATGTGAAGGGCTTTCCTTTTGGTCTGAAGCACTCTCTTTCCTGTTCTTCTGGATAGTGCACTATGATTTGTCTATCTTTGCTCTCGGAGTCATATAAAGGAATTCAGTTGTCTTAAAAGCCTGAGGTTTTTAGATGGAGACCACAAAGTTAAAGCCTATGGATAATGTCTGCCCTCTTCTGTGTGACCAATGATGGAAAGAGATGTGGGAACCCACAGGAAGAGTCAGAGCACAGCAGTTTTCAAACATAAAGGTTCTATAACAGCTCTCATATTTGAATTATTTTATCACTGAGAAAGGCAGAGGGTATCTGCTTTTTGGATTTATGGCAAATAAGAAGTTTTCATTCTGTATATGCTTGTTACCAATTATGATTTTGACAGGTTATAAACATATTACATTGTTATTATTTATTATACATATTTGGTTTCACTCTTTCAATGAATGTGGTAAGACAGAGAACACTTGATTAATCATATACAAAGAAAAGCAACTAGAAATATTTAAAATTCTCACTATAAAAGACATTTATAAACATGTATAAATTTTTCTTTAAAAACAAGAAAATGCTATGCTAGATCCCTTTAACTATCTGATCAAACTCCTCAAGCTCAACTTTAGAAAGGAAATAGAGCTTTAAGGTTATAAAGAAAAATCATCAGTATTTTTAGGGCTTTATCACCTCTAAAAGTTTGAAAAGTTTCAATTTAAAAAATTACAGAAAAAAGAAGTTTGCACTGACATAGAATAAAAATTCAAGCTCAAACCACAACTATCTTCCCAACCCCCAAATATCTTCAGTAGCTAAAGCTAATTTGCTACTCTGGCCAAACTGCTAAAAGCAGTGACTGATAAATCTGCCATAAAGAAACAATGAAACCTAGTTCTGTTCCAGTTTTCTCTCTGAGTCATCTGATATGGAAGGATACTCAGTGAATATCAATAAATACTAATTTTGCATAGTGGTTCAGAAAATGGACTTTAGAGTCTTATTACTGGACTTAAAATGCCAATTCTACCATGCATTAAAGGTGACCCTGGATACAGAAGACTTAGCCTTCCTGTGCCTTTGTTGCATATGAAAAATCAGGATCTAAATAGCAGTCCTATGTTGCTATTAGGATTAAATGAGATACATGTATCATACTCAACAACATGAATAAATCTTGTCATTATTTAGTAAATGAAAAAATTCTGAAAGACAATTTATAGCAAGACTATCTTTTTAGAAATTGAAAAATAACTGAAATAAAAATATACTTTCCTATAAAAGGGAAGGAAGAGAATAATCAATATGGGGTTCAGGATTACGATAAACTTAGGGGAAGAAAGCAGTGGATGGAATGGGGATGAAGAACCATATGATTATGTATACATTATTTTTAAAGTTCTAACTTTTTAGAATAGGAGATTCTCTGTGATAATTGTATTATTTTAAAGTAGCTAAATAAAGTGAGATATAAAAGCAGTTTAATGAATAATGACACTGAAAACAAGAATGCTCCACGGTAAAAATACATGTCTTTGAAGAAGAGAATAGAATGGCAAAACCATGTGATGGTCTCTACTGTAGTTTAGAAATAAAACTTCTATGATTATTTTCAGTTACAAAAATGCACTTGGTAAATAATGAATTAGGTGTAGTGACTATTCCCCTAATGGCTAGAGAGTGGTAGTGCAACTTTAGCAAAAGAGTAGAATGCCCCCCACCTCCACCTATCTCCTTCTCTCTTTGCTTCTGAAGTTCTTTCAAATTTTTACTGGGACCTCACTAAAAATAATGTTGTCACTATTCAAAGTCAAAGTATAAAGCTAATGTCCTGTGGAAAAAACAACAAAATTAATGTGGAGCCTTTCATGCTTCTACCTATAGTAATAGCAAGTAACAGCAAATGGTCTATATATAAAACATAAAACATAAGTAGATAGGTTGATCAATAATGGTCGGAACAAACTTCTTGTTGTTTACAATTATGATATAACACTTTTTGGTGGGAAAGGTAAAAAATGACAAATTGTGTGGGTACTAATAGGTTTTAGACTATAAAACCCACTTGTCTTGTCAAGATGTTTGATCTTTTCAGTTTGATCTTGTCGACTAAACAGCAGAAGAGGAGGTTTCCAACCAAGACAACATATAAATGTGTAATGTAGACAATTTATTGGGAAATATTGTGGCCTTACTTTGAGAGTGCCTCTTCCTGGGTTCCACCATGAAGCAAGATGAGCCTGCCTATATGGCAAAAGGAAGGTGAACCACAGGGGACTAAATTCTCTAACAGATTGCTGGGTGGGGTGAGATGAATAAAACCTGATCCTGGAAGGTTTTGAGAAGAAATGGTTGCTTGGTCCCAAGAAGTTCTTTGTTTCTTAGCTGTCCTGTTTCTCTTAATACCTTTCACACTAGAAAGTTTCTAGCCACAAAATTCAAATTCTACAACCCCAAAGCCTCAGGCTGATACCAGCCAGAACACAAATAATTACAACCTTTTCAGGAGGGTTCAAGCAGTATGAACAAGCTAGGACTATATGATTAAATATTCAAATGTTAAACTGCTTTTGAATAGATACTGTGTAAAGAATAGAAACAAACCAGGGGAAATGCTTCTCCATGGACATGAACATGAAAACAGCTGTGTTGCTAAGGAAAGTATTATCCTACAATCGAATATACTATAATGTAGGAACCTCTTTTACTTTATTTCTGCCCTCCATAGTTGACTCTTCCATATGTAAAAATTATGTTTCTTTTTGTCAGCATTAATGGCCTTAAATTAAATCAGGTGCTTTGATCAGACCAATTTATAAAACTATTTTTAGTCAAGTTATTTATAGAACATTTAGGTCTACCTTTCAAAGTCCCCAAATAATCTTTGGGTGTTTGCTGATCTGCTTTTAATTTACCAGAGTCTTCCCTCAATAGGAAATGCATAAAACACACAAGTAGCAGAGACTTTTCTACAATGTGTATTTGATATGCTTGATGTTTATCTTTATACGCATATAGACATTAGCATATAAGAAATGTGGAAGGCATCTATAAATTCAAGGAAACATTTAAGCAAACAGTGATCCATAGATACATGGGCATAATACTTTATGTAGTTGATAAATATTTCATCTCTACCATAAAGAAAGCTTTTTATCAACTTTGATTGTTTTTTTATTACCTTAAAGTATTGCAGTTGTTTCTCAGCATTCATTGTTCCTTCCTTTTCTTGTCTCAGGCAGGAATTGAAGATGAAAAGCTCTGTATCTCTTAGCCACCCTTTCAGTTCTTTGATCCTGACCTCCAGCTGCCTTACCAGGCTTCCGCTTTCAGGAGAAAGCAGGTCACGTGAACCAGACCCACTGTGCCCTGCCATTGTGTCCTGGATCTTCTCTCCTAGGGTTTTCTAATGTATCAGATTCAAAAACAAAAACAAAACAAAACAAAACAAACACCAACAACAAAAACAAAATCATGTATTAGCTCAGGTGCAAAAAAAAAAAAAAAATCATTAACAAGAGCTACATTGAAGTGTCCAGTAGTACCTTCCACCTCACTACTGATAATTAGTTTAGGCCAGCTTGCTATCCCATTTGGGATTCAAATTCTCAGACAGTGTGCATTTTTCTGACTGCCAGTGGATGCTTAAGAAAACCTCATCCACTTATACCTTCCTTTATAACAGAAAGGAGATTTAGTCCAAAACTTCACTATAGTCATAGATAAAAATTCATTTGAATATTCATGACAAGAATTTATAGTAAAAAGTTCTCTACATATCCTATCCTGTTTAAGAGATAGAAGTCAGAGTTTAATCAATATATGAAAGAGGCCAAGAGTAGATTGTGCAGAGAATTAAGTTCCTTCTATTGTTTTGTGAAGTACAATTTCCCAAACAATATGACAGAGGACATTTAAAAAGAAGTAGACTCCTTGGTGCTGATGTTGATTTTTACTTGACTGGGGAATTGTTCAACCCCACAATTCTTCCCACTTAGCATTTTGCATGCTTAGATGCTATACTGTATGTGTTAAAATAATGCCCAAGTCACTCTGCTAGAAGCCTACTTAGATTAACAACTATGACATGAAGGTGCCTTGGAACTGGTTCTCTTTTCTTTTCTTTCTTTCTTTCTTTCTTTCTCCCTCCTTTGGTGGAAAGCACTCTCTTTGTAGAATTAATAGGATTTAATCGATAATGATAAATTAAACCTACAAAAGTAGCTTTAAAACACAAATAAAATTAAATCAACAAACATTCATCTGCTGTGTAGTGTTCTGTAAATAGTATTTTTAGGAGATTGTAACAGAAAAATAGTCTTTCTTGGCAACACCCTTATATTTTCATGGTGCAAATATTGATAATTTGAAGACCCTCAGTGGAATCCAGATTTAGCTATTGTTTTTATGCTGTAACAAAAGTAGCAGCAGGAGGTGAAATCAATGCCCTTGGAGGGTAGGGTCACAAAAAAGAATTTATTGCCACTTTTTTGTTCTGGAACAGTTTGCAATCATAAATTCTTCATAAACAGAATACTTCAGAGAATGGTCCGTCTTCATAAATATACGACAGAGGACATCAATTTCATTTAATTCACAATTTGTGTCAGCACAGCAGATGCCAATGCCTGCCTTGATAGGGTTGTTTAATATGCAATTGAGACAGAGTAATATGCAGCACAGGGGACAAAATTTCACAGATTAAACTGTACGCACCACTGACATTTCATTCTAATGTATTTCCATTCCACACTGTTCACCTTAGATGAAAGTAATATTAAAAACCATATCCCTCTATTTTACTATTGTTAGAAGTTAAAATCCTTGTCTTTAATTTTTTTCATGCCAATTAAAATGTAATCAAGCCAATTAAAAGAGTATGCCTGGGTGGTGTTAGTGTAGCACAGGTTTTGTATTATAAAATCTTTCCTTCATTCTACTCTTCCCCCCAAATCACTGCAAAATGGTGTATTGTATTTGAATGATATTTTTATCAAAAATCACAACCATTTTAAGGCATCTGATCCATAAAAGATAGTTAAACAATCTTTTTTTTTCTCTTCAATATGATGCTGATTTAAAATTTTTGTGGTGGAAGCAATATAAACGACATACTCTGAACAGTTTTCTAAAAAATATTAGTTATGTATCAAATTAGCAAAAGACATATTAAAATGCAATGTCAACAGACTATCAGTTTATTGATGAAGCAAATAAAGTTGCTGTTGTTATCTATTTAATAAACAACCTTTTAAAATGTCATAGACTAACCGCATTTCTCATGTCTGAGATCAGTGAATCCTATAAAATTTAGTAGGTTCTGACTTACATCACCATAAGTGGAAGACATTAATTACTATTAAAAGGCAATGTAACAATAGATTAGAGTAAGAACTTTTAACATTTTAAGTTACTTTGCACAACTGCAGAGTGTAGAGAATTTAGATGAGAACCAAGGACTTAAAGTTGCAGTTTTTTAATCACCTAGATTAAGCCTGACATAAACTCAACGCTGGCATTTCTCCAAGTCATCAAGGTACATGGAATGCTTCTAATTCAAAATATTTTTGGAGTATTATTTCTTCAAAAATAATTTTAAAGAGGCAGAAAAACCGAAGGCATGAAAAATTAGGCTCCATAACTGACACCACCCATACTTAGCTGTTCAAATTAATCATTTAGGTAATTGACAAATTTAGCTTACCCTTGATTTGAAGTGAAGGCAATTTAAGGGAGAAGCTGATGAAAAAAATACAGGTTAACTTCTCTCTCTGCTGTCTTCCAACAAAAGGACAGCACTGTCTCCTGCACAGTGCCACCCTGGTCTCTGGGTAACAGAATCTCTAGATTGCCTTTTTGCCAGATTCTTGCATCTCAGTCTTTGGCTGAGACCCAGCCCATCATTGCGTGAAATGAATTACATGAAACTTTTTTCTTTTCTTTTCTTTTCTTTTCTTTTTTTTGCTTTTGTTAAAAGTGAGCTGGAAATTGAGGCACAAAACAGAGGCTGATTTAATTCTGCATTTCAGATTTGGGTCAAATTTGCATCTTTGTTTTGGTGCTTTAGTGGGACTTGAAAGCTGTAGTGACAACTCCACTTTTCATCTTAAGGGTACAGTAAATAGTTAAACAGTAGATGTCTCTAACATGTACCTTCAGAATAAATTCTATTAACATTCACTCAAGCATGACAGTCAGTGTATATCAGATATACTGTATTATAGTTGACTTGGTGCATACCCATAATACATGGCATATTTTACTTACTTTTTATGTATTAAAGAACCAAAATTATTAAAATCTGAGAGGAGACAAGCTCAGAATTTAAAAAAAAAATCAACGGAAGAGGAAAAGCAGTGTTTTCCACATAATAGCATGAATAGCTTGTTTGAAATGTAGGTAGTGAATTGAAAGAGAGAGATATTTGTGCCTCAAATTAGAAATCAGACAGATAGAGTACTTCACTACACAAAAAATGTACACATAACCTACAAACAGTAATAAAAATGCAAATACCCCAAGCAGTTCCCATTTTTCATTAATTGAATCCACTTTTTCAAGGAGATCATTTGGTAGTAAAACGCCACCTTTCTTCAAAGCTTCAACCTTACTAAGTAGCTCCGTCTTTTTCAGGTGCCTGATGGACATTTCCACACTATATCGCTAAAATGAAAAGAAAGAAAGAGATATCATTAGGGAGAGAGGTGTTCTTAGAAAAATCTTTGAGCAGAGTATGTAATACTTATGGGTGTGAAAGTTTTTGTTTCCAATAAAATTTGTAAGGATAATGAACTTAAACTAAGTACCTTGAGTGGTTGAGGAATATTGCTAGAAACAGTTAAAATATATATTATGCACATATACACAAATATCTAATTTATGTATTGAGTTGACAAAGATTTATGTCTTTTTAAATCAAGTTTATATATGCATTTGATATTTAATTGAAAGCATCCCAAACGGGAAAATATCTAGTCTTGTAGGATTTAATATTACAGTTAATTTTGATCAATATTTGGCTCCAGAGTGCTGCCTGTCTCATGTGTCCCCAAAATAAGTCTCAGTGGTTTAAATAAAATTATCAATGAAAATGATGTGACTTCTTTCTTATAAGTTGCCTGAGTTCTCAATTAACATTCTGTTTCCATTTTTCTTTTACTTAAAATCTCTATGTGGGCTTAGGGAAGAGGTTCAAATAGAGAGGAAAAAGATCAATGTTTGAGGAATAATTACAAACTGTACCTCTTTATTGGTCATTGTAAAGTGTTTCCAAAAATTACAGTTGATTACAGAATCCTCTTCCTCAATATACTCCATATTCTACAAACTGTGAAGTGATCTCTCTTAAAAGATTTTTTTGAGGGAAATAATGTAAGAGCTATTTAATGTGACAGTTACTATAGTGATTCTCTTGAAATAACTATAGTTGTATAACCTCATAGTTAGAAAGTCTTATGGATAGCTATAAATAACTATGGCTATATTTTTTAAATATATATGTAAAAATACCTTGGAGTAGAAAAATTATATTCTCTTTAAAATATTAAACATACTTTACATTTTTAGAATATTTTAAAAATATAATGGCAATTCCAAAACTTCTTTCTTTGAAACACCAAAGTTAGGTCACTGAGTTCCATGGTAGCACTACTCTTTTTCTCCAATTGAGCAAGGTTGCCCTAAGGTAAGCACCCTTATCAGATCTAATATGAAACATTTTTGTCTGGGCAAAGTAGCATTAATCAGTGAGTTCAAAACATACCCAAGCACTTGGGTAATTTTATTTACCTTGGAAACATGATATTATATAAAATCCTAAACTAAAATACAATTGGAAGCAGCTTAAAGGAAAAGAGGGTATGAAATTACTGTTTCAGTTAATAGATTTTCAGCATTTGCGTGCATATGTTTGCATACTTTTAGTTTCATATTTTAATCTTTCATTTACACTAAACATGCACATCATTTGTATTATGTAAACTTCTCCAAATGTTAGTCATTTGTGGATCACAGAACAAAATGTTTTAAATGAGGTGATTTAAAGCATTTCATATTATTAATGAATGTTGATCAGGATGTCAGAGTATCCAAAATTACATGAATATGCATAGTGAAGAAAATCAAGGGTTGCTTTAGAGCGCTTTCAGAATTTGGCCTGTGATACATGGGAAACTCTGATTGCATTTTCTAATGACAGGCAATTACCAGGACCACGTTACTTTAATATAGAAAACATACTGTCCACTCGAGTTTTGGGGACTCAATACTCAATAAGTATTCTAGAAACCCAGATAGCGATTTATTTGTCAGAATGATAACCGAAGAAGAGGCCAATATGCTTTATGTAATCAGATTCCCATGTAAAGATTTACATAACTAATTTGGTAAGACCTTGACATAATGTTGGGGGAACCAGTATTTCAGGGAGGCAGAAAAGTCCTGTTCAAATCTTTTACTTATGCCACATGTGTTAATTGACAGAGGGAGTCCTCTGGCTATGACACCTGGCAGTGGCCTCTACCATTTATCATTTTTACTTGTGACAACTCATTTCTCTTTAGCCCAACTCTGAATACCTCCTACACAGCAAATTTGTCAAGAAAGAAAACAGTTTAGATGTATCCCACAAAAATCATATTTTTATAGTAATACAAATATAAAAAGCAAGTAATTGCCAGATGCAGTGAAACATGCCTATAATCCCAGCTCCTTGGGAGGCTGAAGTGGGAGGATCACAAGTTTAAGGCCATTGTATTGTTAATTGAACATTGTATTACATTGGCCATGTATTGTTAACTGGACATAGATTACATTATCTTTAATATAAATCATAATACAAATATTAAAAATGAATTGCAAATTCCCTAATAGGGAAATTTAGAGAGGCCCTGTCTCCAAATAAAAAAGGGCCAGGGATGTATCTAAATGATAGAGCACCCTGGTTCAATCCCCAGTACCAGAAAAAAAAAAGTAATTAATTTGAAATGGGTTATAAGTAGTTACATCAATATCTTCTAAAATGATTATTATATTTAAAAAATATTATCTTTATGTATGCTCTTGTCCCTATGTAGCCTACTACATAAATAGCCCAATGAAAGAGATAATAGATGGACAATGTCTTCAAACTATAAAATCTAAAAGAATCTAGCTAATGGTTAGATATATTGGTATATGTATAAAAGAATGTCATGTAATTTAAGGTAAAAATATTTATATTTTAATTTATGAAGCACTCTAAATATTGGATTTGATATGATTTAGGGTCTTAAGCTGTATGTGTAATAATACCAGAAGGGTTATATTTTTGTTGACGATAGTATGTTTTTATTCTTCTCTACCATCTTTCCAGAAGCATTAGAGGGGGAGCAATAACAGCCAGCTCTATCTGTCCTCAGTCATGCTATCAAGTAGGGCTACTTTATCCTGTGGTGGAAAGATAATTTAATCTTCATATTCATTCCACCCACAGCAGTAAGTGAGCAGAGGCTGCCCCATTGTGTCCTGTAGTCTGGGGATGTTATGATATAGACTACTCTTCAATAGCCAAAAATGAGATTAGCAAAGTTAAAGTCAGATGGCTTTTTTTGAGTGCTAAGGTAAATAAGCATCCAGTATTTAATTTCCCCATAGCACCTGCTGTGGGCCTCTCTGTCTAGTCAAAAATAAAATATACTCTATTGAAAGGGCATATTTACATTATTAAGTGTATTTGCTTGGCCAATTCAATTTTGACTAATGAATCCTCCTAATAGATTTGTGAATGATCTAAATTAAAGACACAGGACACTACTATCCTAAATGCTAATCCAGTATATATAACTATAAAAAAAAATTTTTAAAGAGTTAAAAAATAACCAGAAATAGTATTTCACTGGCCTAGCTATGAATTAAAGAAGTTTTTAGGAAATTCTTACTGAAGAGTTTCCTTTTTACAGGCACAAATGATAAACTGAATTATAAAACAAAGCCAGCAAAAACAGGGATTTCTGAAATAAACATACTTAGAAATGCATGCAGACTTGATTGAGATAACTTTTTTGACAGTTATGCTAAAGGCTTTTTTTTCCCCCCCTCTAAAACCCTTTTTTTTTTTTTTTTTTTTGTTAAAAATCACACCGAAAATTCTGCCCAAATGGAGACTGGAACAATGCCTTGAAACAGTGTTAATTGTCACCATGGAAACCAGAAGAATAAGCCATTTTGAAACTGGTATAGAAGGCACACATTGAGCAACTCAAGCATTTTTCTGCCTCCCTCAATGTTAAAGAACAAGATGCCTTGTCACTGTGAGGTCAGAGAAAGAAAGCATCATGAAAGGGTTGTAGATGCTCACTGTCTAGTAAATAAAAAAATAAAAAATAAACTATATACAGCTAATGTATAAGACTCTACCAGTGAATCTTTTTGAAATAGAAAGATCATCAAAAGATGGCCAGGATTGGGGGATGGCTCCCACCTAAGCAAAACTTCAGGGCTATATTATGTGAACCTTGCCCCCAAAGCTCCCTGGGAATTCTGCTGTTGTAATAAAACTTCAGAAGAGGAAAGAAAAAAGGCAGCATGATGGAATTCAAAATAATGCTCTAAAAGCACACAGAGAGATTAAGACATCCATTGTAAGACTTTTGTATGGTGCTTCTGTTGGTTATGCTGAAAAGAGACCAGACATTGCTGAGCAGAGAGTGAAGCTCTGGTTACAAGAAACACAAGAATTAAACCAAATCATTTTCTTGATTATTAGAATAGGACTGTCAAATTCTGTGTCATCAGGGTTCGAGTATTTATATCATGTAATATATTACTTTTAACTGGCTTCATGTGACTTTATATTAGAAGAGTTAAAACAAGGAAAATGATCTATAAAAATATCAAATTTGAATATCTTTCCTGGTGCAATTTAACACTTCAAATACCTGAATGTTTGGCATGATCACCTTTCCCATATACGCATGATAGGCAGATAGATGGAGAAAATACACTGAGAAAATAAAATATCTTAGTCTACTGACAAGACAGCACATGCACAGAACATATGAAACACAAAACTACTGGCAAAATTATGGGTGAAAATGTGCATTTTTTTGCACAAAAATGCAAGGATGTGTCTATGACTCTCACATTGTGTTCTCTGGCTAGTGTTTGCCCTTCTCATTGGAGGCTTCATGGTGGCCCCTCAGCAAGTCCATGCCTAATGCCATTCAGTGATGAACAAAGAGTCTTTTTATATGAAAGTCCAGGGTCCACAGCTCAGCTGTACTGCTAGAGGCCAGTGTTGCCTTTGCAGCAGCTCTTGTGCTGCCTCCTTTTTCTGAAGACCAATGTCCAGCATCTCACAAAGCATGTGATGCTTCACAACGAGTCAGGATCACCAACACTTGGGGAAGATGTTCAAAATTGAAGAAGAGGGTTCAGGCCAAGACAAATAATAGTTGTCATTTCTTACAAACGACTTGTATTTTACCATTAGCATTTATGGCGAATAATTGCACAGAGAAATTATAAAGACTCCTACAATTGTCCTTGTAAATTAATAATAGGCTTTCTTGATTGGGATAAATTTGCTGCTGAGCCTTTGGAAAAATTAAAAAGTGCAATGTCATTTAAAATTGCCAGAACTCGCACAGCAAATTACATCTGAGGTTAAGAATTGAGTTTCCCCCCCTCTTCTAGCTTATTCCATTTGCATGATCTGGAAATCACATTACATTGGCCATGTATTGTTAATTGGACATAGATTGCATTATCTTTAATATAAATCAAACTACAAATATTAAAATGAATTGCAAATTCCCTAATAGAAGATCATAAAACAATCTTTTTAAAAGTATCTCCCATTAATAATTTAATTCCAATTATATCACTCAGGAAACTTAAGTAGGAGATCTGGCAACTTATTTCTCCAATCATTTCTTTTACATAACAAATATCTAAGCCTTTTAAAATAAATATAGCTGGAGAAGAATTTTTCATTATAAAATAAAAATAAAAGCACAAGCCTGAAAACTTTTAATGTCAATTTCATGTAAAGTACTGCATATGAACAGCAAGCCTGCCTATCTCTTCCCTTACAGGCACATGTCAAGGATGAGAAAAAACACATCCTATATAGGAAAGATTCATGAAGTTTAAGAAATATTGTGATTATACCCTTTAAAATTACAAAATTGATCATTATTAATCTATTTATTTTTTAAAAAGGTTCTTTAGCCCCTTAGATATTTCCAGAAATCTGATATCTTTCTGAAGCCTCTGCATGGCCTTTAATGAGTTTATATTAAATATTTAATACTGTTTAGGGCATATCCACTACTACCAAAAACAGTTATATTCCCAGCAGTCCCACTGTTTCAGGCAGAGGACTTGATTGATCCTCCTAGCCTGAATTGAGTAGAATGAAAAGAAGCAGTTGGAAAATAGCTGCAATCATTTAATGCAGATGACCTCTGACAGCCTCGCAGCTCTTCTATCTGAACAGAAATTTGCATGGGGTCTCTGTGCAGAGGAACAATGTAACCTAAATGGTAGACAATCTTTATTCTAATGAAGTGGGTGTCAAGGTCAATGTAAAACTGCAATGATAAATGGTCCACCACTAGGCAAGAGAAGTTGCATAGGCATTGTAGTGCTTTCACGTTAATTGAAGACTGAAATGCACTGCGTGAAAAGCACAAGCCTCTCTTTTCACCATAATGTGTTAACGTGCCAATGCTGAAATGATTTCTTCAAGATGTTTGCCTGTTGACATGTATCTTATTGCAAAAATAACACAAATGTAGAATTATGGCCCAAAATGGACATTTTTAGAATTTCACATTTTCCTGGTACAGAATCACAAAAATTAAATAAAGTGTCCCCCAAACAACATCCTGACACCTAATGTAATTCCTTTGATCCCTTTTTCTTTTCTTTTTCTATTTAGACCTGTCTTTAATTAGTTTCAACCAAGCAACCTTTTATAGAACCTTCATTGGGTACTTTCATGCTGAGCTAACTGTAAAAGAGGACAGAAGAGAATCATTTAAATATTATTTTTCTCCCTCAGTTTTCAGCTTAGTCTGCAGTTAAGATCTTCAGGTGTTGTTTGTTTTAAATGAAAATATAATGAAAAGCCCATGGTTTGTAAGAGAAAATAACTATTTTCTACAGAGGAAACTAGAAAACCATAATCTGGTCACTTGACATTGACAAAATGACCATACAGCAATAATTACACCATTTCTTCAGTTGATCTAGCAATTTTGTGGCATTCAATATTTTTCAGCCCATAAAAATAAGGATAGTAAGCTGCTTTTAAAAAATCCTGATCTACTTAAGCCTGTAAAGGGGACACTGTTGGCTAATACACTCATTAGCAGCCAAGCACTTTAACTTCATCAATTAAACAGGAAATGGAGTTGCACCATTAGTTTCACAATTTGCTAAAATACTGATAAGAGCATATTACTAACCATTTGAGAAACATTTCCAGGCTCAACTCATAATAGGTTATAACTGAATGCATTTTTATGGTTGCCTTTTTTTTTCTGATTCCGGTAAACTCTGTGATATTCCAACAATTAGCTTCTTAACTCCAAATAGATTTTAATAATACAATTACAGTTTTACTAGTCAAGAATGTAGTCTGCAGTCTTGGCACCTAGAAGGTTATTAGTATACATTTGTGTAAAATAAATGATATTGCTAGTTTGTAACTCTGATGTAAAAACAAACTGTCTCAAATAGAAATCAACGATTACTGAAATGGTAATTCAGAAGGAAAAAAATCATACCATGAAGGAGGATAGTGAAAAAGAAAAAAAAAGTTACTGATGAAACTGTTTAAAAAACTGTACAGCTTCATCTGTGTGTGATTTGTCAGGTCTGAAGCTTTGACGTGCCCAAGGGGCAGACCCCAGCGGGGAGTAGGCTGCCGAGCTAAATAGCTGTGAAAGAAGTCTTAATGTAGGATGGAATTCAAACTAACCTTGACATGACCTCGGGAAAAATATGCAAAAAGTAAAATGAATGCTCTCTGCAAGATACATCCTAATTTTGTGGTGGAGCTGGTTAGTTTTACAAACATAACTGAGACCTTAAAAAGAAAAACAGAAAGCTAGTAAAAGAAGAAAACTTTAGAATTCAGGCAAAAAAAAAAAAAAAAAAACGTAAGCAAGCATGATGTGTTACTGTGAAGGCATGTGAACCGTTTGGAAGGAATCCAAATAAAAACCCACACTGAACAATATTGTTGTCAGCCTGTCTATTCAGAAAAATTGTTTTTTTTTTTTTTTTTAAGGTTGAATATAAATGACACAAAGCCAAGATTACATCACTGCATTACAAAGTCTGTTGTGGCTTTTAGCTGAACAAGCCCAATGGATCTATTGGTTTAGGACAGTAATTCAGTAAGGAGGTTTTAATGTGTTATTTTTTTTCCCCCAGAGTCAATAAAAATAGTGGAATTTGAGGAAGAAACATCCCATGTGCTTTGTAGTCTATTTCTTGCTTTTGATCTGTATTCTATAAGCAAAACTCCAGTTTTCATTGATACATTTAGTCCTGATTTGACTCTATTATAAATTTTGCCTGTTTTGAAGTGATCAGCTTAGTAGGAAGGCATTTGCTTTAGTTCCCTGGACAAGAACTGACTAACTCACTGGATATATGGAAATTTTAATTGAGTGTCAACTTGTGTAGAAATTCAATCCTATTACCTTCTCAATGCAATTTTGTAGCAATACCAGTTATTTACTACACTACTAACCAGATTTTAAACATAATTAAGTTGCTAGCAACATAAACCCAAAATCTAATGACTTAAATCCCTATAGCAAGGATATGAATTCATGGATCAGGTGTATGTACTTCCATTAGATTTCATAAGCATAAAGTGAGCAGAGGGATGCAATCGCTTAAAAGCTTAAAAGTGCAGGGATTTTTGCTGAAAACCTGTTGAACAACCATAAGTAAAGATCACTGTTTAATGATATGTTATGCTATAACAGGTCTCTTCTTTGGTCCAGTCTTATTCAGTATCTTAGATAAGGAAAACATGCATGCAGTATGTTGATCAAATTGACAGATTATACTAATCTCATTGATTAATAAAGAGTAATAAATAATTTATATCATAAACTCAATTATCTATAGGTACTTATATGCAAATAAACTGGTTTTCTGGAAGAAGAAAAAAGAAAGACAATGTCCTAATCTGTAGTGTTTGCCAATTTCCCTGGTATAAATACTCCCACAATGGCAAGTTCCAAGAAAGCAGTGGTTGTTACTACTAGCAAAATCCAACACACTACTACCCAGCAGGTAATGTAAAAGAGATGAGTCCTTTTCTGTTGAGAGCTGCCACATAGGAGCTGAGCGCCCCCTAGCTTCAAGTAATGGAAATGTGGAGACTGGCTTCCCTGCGAGCGGAAATACCTAACTCCACATCTCTGCTGAGCTTTGGGAGTGGACATTACCCAGTGGAGTGGGCTGCCTTCTTGTTCCTTTGTAATACTACCCCTTACCTTTTGTGGAAAGAAGGTTCCATCAAATATCCCCTTGTGTGCCCCCTATAAAAGTAAAGAATTCCAGTGGCTCATTTCTCTTTTTCCAACGGAACCCCAATTCCGATTCTCGAATCGTCACTGGACCCTAATTAAAAAAGGTATTTTCTGTCTGTCCATGTAATTATTTTGTTGCAACCCAAATTTGCCTGGGATGACCCTGAATGATTTAGTTGTGTATCGTGACACTCTTCCCTCATCATATTCTCACTATTGCTTAGTATCACGGAAAAGGAGAACTACTTTCTCTATTGAAGAAAAAACAGTGCATAAATGTGATTATTATTGATATTTGATGTAATGACAAGAGATATAAGTGGGGAGAGTGATCTGTGGTGGATAGGAGAACATACACTCCATCTAAAAGGACAAATGTTATTCAGTTATGCCAATTATTAATTATCACATGAGATTATAGCTTCAATGTGGTTTCAGTATGACTAGGTGTGTTTTTTAAGTTAAGCCAAAATACATCTTTTTATGTGAAATCTGTTTATATTTTGCATTAAAACTTCTTAAAATTATACAAGCCAAACTATGCCTCTGACTTGGATGTGAATCCATAGGCAAATACTTCATATTGTCTATGCCAGATGATAATAGTAGACTCTAAAGGGAACAAAAGATGATGGCATAATAAATTAAATCTAAGAAGGAGAAATGGCAAATGTCAAGCCTTACAGAATTAATAACCACCCTCAACCCATCCTACCCTCATCAAAAAGATAAATATGTAACAACTACATAAAGGACACAGGTAACTAGGCTTCAATTGCCTTTAGGTTCACTATGAATCAATAAACAATGGAAAGTATATGTAAAAAAGGGGGGGCCTAAATTGAGACAAATACAAGGTCAAGACGATGCATTAAATGTCCAAAGGAAGATCCTTATTCAATGGGAAAGCTATTGAAGAAGCTAGATCTATTCAGACAGAAGACATGTTAGCTGGCTGAATATTTAGAGGACTTTCACATAAAAAATATCAATTTGTTCCATTTGGTCTTAAGAGATTGGACTAGGGATCAAAGGCCAAAGCATGAGTAAGAACACAGCATGGGAGAGACAGTGAGTTCCCATTCACCAGAGGTATGAAGGCAGAGACCAGAAGTATACTTGGCTGAGATATTTTATGGAATAATAAGGCACTGAATGAGAACTGGCTTGGAAAATGGAGTCTAAAGTTCCTCTCTGTTTTAGAAAGTTGAGCTTCTTTGGGTTCATATCTACTAGATCAACCACAGCAATCATTTTATTTGATGTAGAAGAAATGTCAAGATCAAAACCCACCAAATAAAGATGTTACTTGTTTTAACAAGATGCAGATATAAGATTCTAATGCAGGAAACCTGGGAGAAAACAATGGTGCAACGGACAGAACCACATAAAATGTAAACTATACAATTTAAGCTCAAGATATAGAGAACCAAAATAGGTTAACTAAAAATTCTGAAACAATTTTCAATATATCCTACTTTAGTGGAGCATTTAATTGGATTTGAGGTATTTAATGAAAAATTTCAAGTTCTTTTATTTGATAAATATATACTAGGAGCCTTCTACTATAGAACTTAGGAAGTTAGATCCTTATTTCAGCAAGGTCCTTCCTGAGACTTTTTTTCAAAGACATACTCTTTCAAATGCCATTCTCAAAAATTTCCTTCCACCAATATAGACCTTTCTCCAACAGATATCTAATAAATGCATTATAACCATTGATACCAGCAGCATGGGCATAATGGACTTTCTCTTCCAGGCTATGAAACTTTGTGGTTGTGCTACACTACATTCCAAATCTATACTTCTTGATAAGTTTTCTGTGCATTCCAATGCACTTCAGTGATGATGTAGCTCATTGCCATAATACATCATGACTGCTCTAATTATGGTTTTATTATGATGCACCATATCAGAGCTGTTAGAATGTCTTGTCAGCACACAGTGAGAATAGTTATGTAATTACATAATATCTGTTAGAGTATGCAACTTAGGGTGGAAAAAAAGTAGAATAGAAATAAATGTAATAAAAATCAGTTTTCTCCTTTTAAAAAGGTTCCAATTTGGGGCTGGGATTATAGCTCAGTGGGAGAGCCCTTGCCTGGCACATGTAAGGCACTGGGTTCAATACTCAGCACCACATAAAAATAAATAAACAAACAAACAAACAAACAAACAAATGAATAAATAAAAATAAATGTATTGTGTCCATCTACAACTGAAAAAACATTTTTAAAAAGTTACCAATTTAAAATAGCATCCTGTGTTTTCTATCCCCCCGCTCTAAACAAATACCTCCAGACACATTTGTTTTTGTTTCTTTGGGAACTATATAATTTAATGAATCTCTTAAATCAAGCAAAATTAAATAAGCAAAATAAGAATTAAAATGGAAAATTTAGACTTTAGCTATTCTCTATATGTAGTAAAAGAATTTAGCTAGTACGTGCTATCAGAAATCCAGTAAAAATTTAAGAGTAGTAAATTAAAGTTCAGCAAAGGTTTATCATTATCAAACTTCAACACTGCATTCTGTATTCACTGCATTGACCTCTTGTGTAGACATTACACTTCTTGCTTCATCCACTAAGACTTGACTGACTAGCCGAATTTTATTAAATAAACTATGAGGATAAAATGAGATAAAGTACTGATAACTTTATTTCCTTCCCTAAACTCTGACTATAAATATTCCCTTGACTTTAGTCTATCTGCCAAAAATCTACCCAAATATAAAAACAGAAATCTTGTTATTTGTCTTATAAATTTGAAGAATGAATTCTCAAAGCATGAAGGCTATGTCTTCTTTGGCTGACCATGAAGTATTCCGAATATTTGAGGGTTTCAGAAAACACTAAGCCAATCAATGGTTTCTCAAACTAAGTAATACATGACTGCTATTTGTTGTTTTAACATACAATCACAGGAGAATTTATATATCAAAGCCAACCCATATCTTTATAGCTGAATTATAGGCCTGTTCAATGCAAGTATTTATAATGGAAATGCTGATGAAGCCTAAACTATGGATGGGAACGTTGTGCAGCAGCAGCCATTTCAAATATAGATATATTTTTAGCATTAGGAGGCACCAAGTTTGTTTAAATCTGGATTTTTTTTTCTACAATTGCAAGTAATGTTAATAGCACACTGTAAATGTTAAGGCTAAGTGTGCAATGTCAAAATAGATTGGATCTCTCTGAAAATTGGAAATTCAGGCTTTTCAAACATAATCCAGATGTTTGGCTTTTATTCAGATTTCAAGAAAGAGGGAACTAATATGATATAAAATTCATACATGCATATTTCATTAGTGCCTTTTGTATCGCTGAATTAAACATTCTGAAACGTGCTTTTCCCAAATCATGCAGAGTTTTAAACCAAAGCAGTTGCCAAGATGTTGTGCACCTCAAAAAGAATGCCAAAAAGGCCAAATTAATTTCATAAGGAAAAGACTTTATATTTCTTATGCTGACTTTGTTGATAATGTTTCCTCAGAGAGAATATCTTGCTTTCTCTTTAAGAAAAGAGAGAAAAATCAGAACACTGCACCCATTGTAGTTCATCAAAAATGTATTGCTGCAGAATATAGTGACTTTCAAAATCTATGTGAACCAGTGGCCTGAATGAAGGCTGGAAGTTCATATTTTCATCATCAAAAACTATATTTTCAAGTTTATCACAAATGGGTATTCCCCAGGGACTAAGGACACCAGCAATGAGAAGCTGAACTAGAATTTACCACATGATGGTAGGTGTTAAGACACTGCTGATTAAAGCTTTTCTAGGGTTCCTGCTCCCAAAATACAAAAGTCATCATACTCTTCACATTGTAACTTTGTGTGTGTGTGTGTGTGTTTTAGGTTTTCAAAGGTTTTCCTATCTATAATCCATTCCCCCCACCCATTTTTCCCCCCCTGGTGCTAGAGATGGAATCCAGGGCCTCATGCATGCTAGACAAATGCTCTTGTCTACATCTCTAGCCCTTCTCATCTATAATCCTAATAGATCCATTATGTCGTGGGGTTTTAGTGGTCATTGCCAATCCCTGCATAAATATTTGATGTTTTAGGTAACTTTTTGAGGGTATCTCTGGTGCCTTCATTTTAGATGAGGACAAATGTGGCTCACAATTAGATTATAAAATACTGCAACAACAGGACTCTGTAAGGTCAAGAACCATGTATTATTCACCCCTTACCTACTCTAACTCTGAGCACTATGGCGTAGATGTAGAAGACAGATGGAAAATATTTATTCATTTGAATTTCTCCCCAAAGAGTAGTCAGGTGGGCTTATATCAGCTGTTGCAACATATATGCCAGGCATAGTGTCAGCACACAGAAATGAGGAGAGTATGATTGCCCTATCTTTGAACTTTATTGTCTACAAAAACTTATTTGATAAAACATCCAATGCAGAAATATTCTCAATTTTCAGATACAAACTAAGAACAAACTTAATTGCTTCCCATAGCCAGGAATGGTTAGCACGCACACGAAAAGCTTCTATAAAATGCATGGCAGAAAAGAGAAAGGTGACAGCAACTCACCTTAAATCTTTAAAAATTTAAGGGCACCTTTTATGAGGTAGTGTTTTCTTATAGAAAGAATATTTAATCAGGAATGCAAAAGTCTAGGTCTAATTTCCAGTTCAACGCCAGTTTGCTATAGACTTTCAAATCTTCTGATCTAGTTCCCTTTTTGTTTCTTTTGGGTGTCTGTTCATATTTGCCCTGAAGAGATTTTAAGAAAATAAATTTGAGAGACTTCAGGTTTTAAGCTTTACATGCTATTGTTTCAGCCTCAGAAAGCTTGTTTGTCATTGCAATGGATTTTTTTTCTCTTAAGGGAAGCTTATGATGAAAGTCAGTAATATAACTTCCATCTTAAGATTAAAAATTGTACATAGAAGCTAGGTGACTCACCCAAAGTCGGTAAGATAGTGCTAAAACACAGAAATACAATTTCAGAGGGAATTTCATCTTAGTTTGCTAGGTCATATTATTGCTCTTGAAAAGGTATCTTTAGATCTCAGTCCAGAATCTAATAAAATTGGTAGACCCTAGGAATATAATGTACATATAGGGTCAAGAATGTCATTCAAAATTATTTTGGAGTGGCCAAACACAGTTAAGAACCCCAACATTGTGGCCTCCATGGCAAGATTCATTTTGGCATAGGCTCAGCCTCTAAAACTTCATACATTTTGAATAGCATGAGGCTGCTTCTAAAAGGGCAAACAGAAGAGTTCTCACTGATAGTCATGCCTGTCACTCAGAATAAAAATGGCTCACAGCTTAAAGAAGTTCTAGGGTATAGGTGGGAATTTCTTAGTATATATTAAGACCCAAAGCAGCAAATCTTGGTTATGATAATCATGTTGAGCACATTTCCAGCTATGTAAGGGAATCTGCCATAACATTCAAGAAAATTTATTAGAACAGTTCTACCAAAGACAAGAAGAATGTGTATATGTGTGCACATGTGTGTGTGTGTATGAGTGTGTGTCCAATCACAAGAGACAGAGTGATAAAAGTAAGGAGGAGGAAGAAGTGAAGATTTGGAGAACAAAATAAAGAAGATGCACAGACAATGAAGAGAAAGTAGCAAGTGAGGAAAGTTAGAAACGTTTAGTCAGAGGAACCATTACCAGTCTACAGAGAATAAGTCATAAAAATTACATAAAAATAAATAGCATTGTAAAAACAGAAAGAATCACAGCTAAGAAGAAGGTCTTCAGTGAATGACTTTCCTGAAATAAATGGATGAAAACATATAATATATTGTCTTAAAATATAAGGGCTAAAAAAATTCATCAAAAGGAGACTGGAGCTGGGCCTGGTGGTACGTGCCTATAGGAGGGTAAAGCAGAAAAATCACCAGTTTGAGGCCAGAGTGGGCAATGTAGTAAGACTCTATCTCAAAAATAAAATCAAAAGGGATGTGAATGTGGATCAGTGGTAGAGTGCTAGCTTGTAAGAGGTATTGAGTTCAATCTCTAGCACTGAGAGAGAGACCACACACACACACACACACACACACACACACACACACACACATACACACACATGGCGGGGGGTTGATTGGAAATAAAAAACCCAGAAGCACAAAGATGTGGTCATTTAAAACAACCTACAGCCACAATAAAAGATAACTATTCAAGAAATAGGTACTAACACTTGTGACATCAAGGATTTTCCTCAGTACTGTTGAGAGGAAAACCCTCCATCAAGTTCCATCAGTCCTGTATTGTTTTTCCTGCCTTTGTTCCCTTGGTGGCTTGCCATATAATCCAAGGGAAGTCATATTATATTTCCATAGTAATTCCATCTGCAAAACAGGAACAAAACCATACTTGCCATTTATCAACCATAGATATTTTAAGAATCATCATGTTTGTAAAAAAATTTCATGTCTACGTGAAGTGCACCACTAAGAAAAAGTCTTCAGTTTTAGTACACCTGACTTTTGTAATAAGATTTGTTGGGATGTTACTCATTTGCAAGTAAAACCAATTTCTCATTGGTTTTTATTTTTCTATCTTACAAATACTGTGTTCTAATTATTGTCTGGCCACATTAGAGAGTAAAATAAATCACATCCAAGTGGAGTCACTGGAAAGGTAGACATTATATAAATGTTCAATTCCCATCTTCTAGAAAATACAAAGTTTTACTCTCTCTCTTTTTATTTTTACCCTTAATGAAGAAAGGAGAGAACATATTGATATCACCTAGTAATAGTACTTCTTAAAAGCTACACAGAGATAACCATTTAATCACTCACTTCTAAAACTGCGGTGGCAGAAAATGACGATGCCCATCATTTTAATTTGTCAGTCAACGAGACTGACAATAAATAAATAAATAAATACATACCTAGATACATATTATACATGTTTAAATTTTGCTTGCCTTGCTTACCAGTTATGCCTTCACAGTGCCTTAGTTGCTCACCTAGGGATAATATTAATACTTCATAAGGCTGCTATGAGAATTGATGAGCTAATATATGCAAAGATGTTAGAACAATGCCTGTTACATAATAAGCATCACATACAGGGCTGGGGTTGTAGCTTAGTGGTAGTGCACTTGCCTAGCACATGTGAAACACTGGGTTCGATCCTTAGTACCACATACAAATAAATAAAATAAAGATATTATGTCAAAATAATAAGCATCACATACAAACATTGGTTCAAACTTGATACAAATGTTGCATGCTAAGAAAATATGACTTTGGCATTATTTTTCTCATCTCTTTTATGGTACAAGTTTGTATAACTATCTTCACTAAATGAAACACTGAATTTGGGAACATTGAACATTACAATTTGTCACTGGTTTTATTCTTGTCTCTTGTGTGTCTTACTGGTTTTGGTAAAGTCCCAGAACTATGTCAAACTAATTTCCAGATCTAAAGTTTTCTTCTGATATTGCATTCTTCTGCAAAACGCCTACCTCTATTTTACCTATTTATTTCACTTCTATCCAACAAGGTCCAATTCATGTCTCATTGCTTACATAGAGACTTTCTTAAGAAGATTAGCACTTAATTATTATACATGCAAATATGTGTATTTACTATTAGTTCATGTTATTTTCTAAATGGATTATAATAAATCACTTAAAGAAGAGGATAATCTTTTTATTTGGTTTTCTTTCCATAGCATACTCCATACAATATCTAACAAATTTTTACTGCTGCATCATCATATGGTTACCAATGAGACAATGACATTTTCTACTCTTTTAAAAAATATGGCAATATTAAACTGAAATTCATAATATATGTATTAGTACATATAAACCCAGAGTAATTTTCAATATATATATATATAGATAGATAGATAGATAGATCAAATAAAGGAATGAAGGTAAGAAATGTTTTTGTGTTTAGGCATACAAAAATTGATGCAAATTACACAATTATTTTTTGGGTTTGATACCAATTAATGCAGTTTGCAAAGGAGAAAAACTTGCAATCAATTTTTTTCCCAAGCAAATAAGACCCTTCAATCATACAGCTCTCCAGAGAAGTAGCTCCAGTAGGGAATTGGGGATTAGAGTGACTGCCTGTCACTAGTCTCCCAGGGTAGACTTTTAATTCAAATGTGAACCTATTTTTTTTTACAGCTTTACTGAAATATAATTCAGATATCATAAAATTCCTCCACATTAAATGCACAACACAATGGTTTTTAGTTCACAGAGTTGTGCAACCATCATCACAATCAATTTTAGAACATTTTCATCATCCCCAAAAAGAAATCCCATAATCATTTCTAGTCTTTCCCAATTTATTTCCTCCTTCCGCACTCATCCTCCCTCACCCAACCCCCTCAATTACTTACCTACTTTCTTTCTCTATATATTAGCCTATTCTGAACATTAAAAAATTCATCCTAACTATAATTATATATATATATATATATATGTGTGTGTGTGTGTGTGTGTGTGTGTGTATGTGTGTGTATTATATCCTTTGACAAAAATTAAACCATAGCACCCTCCCCTCTAATCACTTAAGTCTCTAATAACCACCATTCTATTCTCTACTTCTATGAGATCAACTGTTTAAGATTCCACATATGAGTGAAATCATGTGGTATTTGTGTTTCTGTGTCTAGCTTATTTTACTTCATATCATATTCTCCAGGTTCATTTATTATCCTGTTGCAAATTATAAATTTTTGTTCTTTTATGGCTCAGTAGTATTCCACTGCACTGGAATGCTACTGTATGCATTGAAAATATATATATATTCTCCATCTTCTTTATCTATTCATCTGTTAATGGGCACTCAGAATAATTAGGCAAGAGGAAGAAATAAAAGCATCTAATTTGAAAAGGAGGAAGATAAAAATTGTCCCTATTTGCAGATAACATGATCTTATATAGAGAAAATCCCTAAGATTCTACCAAAAGTAAAATTATAGAATACAAAATCAACACATAAAAATCAGTAGCATTTCTATATATTAATGGCAACTAAAAAAAGAAATAAAGAAAACAACACCATTTACAATAGCTACAAAAAATAAGATACTTAGAAATACATTTAACCAAGGAGGTAAAAAAATCTCTACACTGAAAATGTTAACATCAGTGAAAGAAACTGAAGAATGAACACATGAACAGAGTTCTCTCTCTCTCTCTCTCTCTCTCTCTCTTTCTCTCTTATGAAAGATACCCCGCTTTCATGGATTGGAAAAGTAAATATTATTAAAATGTCTATAGTATCTCAAAAAATATACAAATTCAATTCAATCCCTATCAAAATACCAATGACATTCTTCACAGAAAAAGAAAAAAAACCATAAATTTATATGAAAATATAGAAGACCACGTACGGCAAAAGCTATCTGAAACAAAAAGAACAAAGGGAGAGGTATCACACTACATGTTTTTAAAATATACTATAAAGCTATAGTAAACCAAAACAGCACAGTATTAATATAAAAACAGAGCCACAGACTAATGGAACAGAATAGACAGCCCAGAAATAAACTCACATGTTTACAGCCAAATGATTTTTTGATAAACCATGGGGAAAGGACAGTCTCTTCAGTAAATGGTTCTGAGAAACTGGATATGCCATGTACATGATTAAGAACCTTATCTCTTACCATATTTAAAAATAACTCAAAATGGATTAAAGACTTAAGATCTAACACTATAAAACTACTAGAAAACATGGGAGATACGCTTTTTTTCAGGGGGGGGGGAGCATTACTGGGAATTGAATCCAGGGCCTTGTGAATGCTAAGCAGTCATTCTACCACTGAGCTACATCCCTAGCCCTAAGACAAGCATTTTTGGCATTAGTCTGGGCAATGATTTTTAGGTATGACCTTACAAGCAAAAACAGTAAAAGCACAAATAGATAACTGGATTTTATCAAGCTATAAAAGCTTCTGCATAGCAAAGAAAAAAATCAACAGAGTGAAGAGACAATCTACAGAATGAGAGAAAAATTTGCATGCTACACTTCTGACAAGAGGTTAATATAAAAAATATGTAAGAAACCCAAACAGCTCCATAGCAAAAATATAAAAATCTTGATTGTAAAACAGGCAAGAATCCTGAATAGACATTTCTTAAAAGAAGATATAAAAGTGAACAAAATTCATATGAAAAACATGTTTAATATCTCTAAGCATCAGAGAAATCCAAATCAAAAACGCAATGAAATCACTTCACTCTAGTTAGAATGGCCATTATAAAAAAGACAAAAGATAAGTGTTGGCAAGAATGTGGAGAACAAGGAATCTTCACACACTGTTGGTAGAAATGTGAATAAATACAGATTGGAAAAAAAAGTATGGTGGCTCCTCAAAAAATTAAAAAGAAAATTGCCATGTGATCCATCAATCCCACTACTGGATATATCCAAAGGAAATGAAATCAATATGTTGAAGAGATTATTTGCATTTTCATGTTTAGTAAGCACTATTCACCATAGCTAAAAAAAAAGGGAAACACTTAAGTAAGCCTGTTCTTTACCAAAATGCTTTAAGAAGTACTTAGATCCTTTCCTCATAGATAGTTAAATTATTTTAGCTGTATTCACTATGACATTCAATGTAACAATTCAGATATAACCTAGTGATGTACATACTGCAACAGAAGTAGAAGGTAAGAACACTTAGCTCCTCTAATATGTGTATCGTCGGTAAAGAGAGTCCCTAAACACCATATCACTGAATGCCCCTTTTCTGTTCTCAAAAACCTAGCCAAGTTAAGGCAACAATGACAGCAAGCCTGGGCTAGAAAGTCCAGATACATATTATCTTGAAAGACACTGGCTTTCTCTTATGCACACTGGGAACAAAGGTAGGGGTTATCTATAGATGGATACTTTCTTGCATGTATACCAGGACAGTTGCTCCTTAACATGCTGGTCATACAAGCAATCAAAACAAGCTAATGCTGATGATGTCACTGCTTCTGCAGCCTAGCCCCTTCTGAGTGGGGATAGGGGTGGAAAAGATACATGTGGAAAGGATACATGTCACTTGTTGGGCCAGCAGCCATGGTACAAAATACTGTGTGGGAGACAAGGCACTTACAAAGCACCATGAGTGACAGAGGTGCTATCTGCCCAACCTATAGTCTTGCAGCAGTCACTTATCTCTTATAAGTTTCTCCTAATAAATCTTATGTTTCCCATGCTGACTCTAGACACTTTCATTGGCTTTCCTGCAACCAACCCTCCTGCCCTGGCACAACAGGGCTGTGGATGTGACAATCTGAAATGACCAGTTTTCAGTGGAAATATAAATAAATATATCTGTTCTATTTTGTGAGAAAAAAATGAGGAGTATTTGTTAAATTTGCCTATAGGAAAAAGGTAGAGAAATTAATGAGTGTGGAAAAATCAAACATTAAAGAGAAAGCTAAATTTCTATGACACATTTAGGAAAAGACACATTGTATAGGATCCAATTGAATAGTTATCTACCACTGAATAAAAGTAAAACATAAAGAAAAGTATCTAAGATGCTTCAGAAAAAAATATGTATGATACTACCTGAAATGAACAAAAAACAGTGTGGCATTTAAAAATTATACTTCTTATGGTAGTTTAAAAAATATTATATTTATCCCTAAGTTTGTAGTATTTGAAATTGTGCTCCTAAAATGCTGATTTTGCCAGATTGCTAATAGGTAAATTAAAGCAATTTTTGGTAGTTTTCAGGAAAGAGAGAATGCTGAAATTGAAAGGACCTTAAAGCCACTCATTCCATCCTCCCCATTTCACATATGAAGAAAATGAGATCTGATAAGATAGTCATTGTCCAAAGGAATCTTGCATTCTTCTCCAGCGCTTTATCACATGGCTTCTCTACACTGGTCTTTAGCAAAGCTTAAAAATAAGCTTGAAGAAACTTCAAAAGGAGATCTACAGAATAAAATATAAACTGGGCATGGCACGGAGATGAGGTCCATCCATTCCCTTCAAGAGTGATGACCAAGATTCTTTTTTAAAAAAACTTCTTTGGTGTATGTGTATGTGTGAGTACACATTTAAATATATTTTTATTTTTACTGTTTTAATGGTTTCCAGCTCTGATAGATAATGTATTTTCTAAAAATTTTCAGTGTGAATTTATTTTTGTTTCAGGACCAAATATGAAATTTATGGTTCATAAATCGATTTCTGAACAGACGAGAGCCACCAATGAAGATCTATAATAACATAGTGGCAGCGAAACTTGCAAGAAGTGTATCAGATCCACTTTCTATTTTCTTTGGGTCCCACAAGCACAACAGAGTATAGGAGGCCACCTGGTGGTGAAATGTAAATTAACCATTAATAGTAAATTAACCATTTACTATTACACTGAAAATCAAGAAAACAAGGAGAGTTTTAGTTGTTACAAAAGGAAAATTAGAACCCTAGGCAAAAGAATGATAGTCAACAGGTATTGCTGAAATATGGCAGACAGAAAAATAATTGGAAAATCATTCAAGTCTGAAGAATCATGTATATTGCTAAAGTGTTGCCATAGTAGTTATTATTTATATGTAGGGATTAGTAAACTTTTTCTGTGAAGTTCCAGGTAATAAATAATTTAGGTATGTTGGCCACATGATTATTGTTCAAACTACAGTTCTGTCATTGTACTGCAAAAGCAGCCATAACTACATAAATGAATGTGTGTAAATGTGTTTCTAAATAAAACTTTATTTAAAAAATAGGCTGTGGGCTGGATTTGACCTGCAGGGTATGGTGTATCAATGACCGATTTTATATTAAGTATTGAGCACATGCAATTTACCAAACACCAGGTGAATCCCTTATATACATTACCTCACTGAATTTTTTTGGGGGGGTAGGGGGAGTGCCAGGGATTCAACTCAGGGGCACTTGACCACTGAGCCATATCCCCAGCCCTATTTGTATTTTATTTAGAGATAGGGTCTCACTGAGTTGATTAGAACCTCGCTTTTGTTGAGGCTAGTTTGGAACTCATGATCCTCCTGCCTCAGCCTCCTGAAGTGCTGAGATTGCAAGTGTGTGCCACCGAACCCGGCTACCCCACTGAGTCTTAACAACAACCTCTCAAGGTGAGTATCATCAAACTTTCTAGGTTTGAAAACTGAAGCCTAAAATGTTTTTTAAAAATTGGTGGAAAATGTACTCAGCTCTTTCTGCCTTAGAAATGCTTCACGTAGCTCCATGACCATTTTATTTTGAGATTGAACACACTTGTTCTGACCCTCCTTCTCATTTATTTTATAGAGAGGCTGTTTTCAGTGTCCCTCAATGGTGACTTTGCTCCTATGTTTTCACCTCATGTTGCCTTGAAATGCTGTTTGTCTCTAACCAACTCTTTCCTCACCACTTCTTTTATGTTTAAAAACTTTATGTCAGTTTTCATAACAACAGATGTAAGCAAGCATGAGAAAGAGACAAAAGCAATGTATTAAAAATAGATAGCCACATATACAACAATAAGCCAAAGAAACTGTCATACAGTGTGTGCTCCAAATGGAAACGGAGCCAAAAACGTGAGACTCACTCTTACATAAATTATGTATTATGCATCTACTGGGAGAAGAAGCAGCTCTGTTCCTAAGTGAAAGAGGATTTGGGGGAGGTTCATTTTATGTCATTTTTGAAGTCTTTTTTAAAAAATATACATGATAAGTCAAAGCATCTCAAACCACATTCCTCTTCCAAACCATCCATGAACTCCATTATTAGCTGCTAATGTGAGAGAGCTGAAAAATCTGATAGAGGAATCGATGGAACTTGTTAAAGTTCCTCAAATATACGGATTAACCAGCAGTCTCTCAATGTTACCATATTTTCTCCTACAAAAGAAGATGGAAGCAGTTTCCCTTAGATGGAGTGTAGACAAAATTGAAATGACTTAAAGACATTTTTTTAACTTGAAAAAAATAATATAAAATCATGAGAAATGTGACTACATCTAAAAAAGAGAGAAGAGGGTTAATTACAGAGCATGGATTCTGGCTGACTTGACAATTAAATCTAACAACAGAGGGGATATACACTAGATATAAGAAGACATTCAGGGCAAGGAGAGTTGTTAAACATTTTAATGGGAGGTTGTGGAATTCCCTCTGGAAAGATTTCTTAATGGAGGACAAATTTTCTCCTATCTGGAATGGGTAAAAAAAAGACCAATCCTTGAAAGAAAGGAAATGAAATGAAGGTGTTTTGGAGGTCACTTATAGTTCTGAAACTCCACTGAAATTCTTATTTTTCCACAGAATTAAGTAACTGCACAAAACCTCTAAGAAATTTGGAATATTCAAGAGAAAAGAATCAGTAATCAGGTAATTCAATTCAGAAAGTATTTACTGAGTGCCAAATATTACCTGTTTCTGGGGGTAGGGGGATGTTCATCCTAGTAGGGCACAGGTCTGAACAGCAGTGTGGACAATGGACAGGGAACACAATTATTTCCCTCAGTTAAAACTCTAAAACAAACAAACAAAAACCTTTTGTGCTCCAATCAGGTTTCTGGAACTATTTCCTGAACTTGTGAGCTCAAAACTCCCACAAGCGCTGGCTGTCACATGAGATTTCTGGCATTACTCATGGTATCCCTGGATCTTTTTATAAACAGAAAAGGCTTCTGACAGTGTTTCCATACTTTATTTCTTTTTCTAACCCAAACTTGGACGGATGGAGCTTTGTGAAACTATCATCAAAACATGGATTACAAAACGCTAGCCAAATTTGAATTCTTCTGCTATATTTTAACGTTGTAGAAAAAAAGATTTCAATTAGCTCAACTCGACAGATTCATTTATACTTCAACTTTTAGTGAATATGAGGATTTTTTTTGCTCATGGTCTGTAAGACAATCAGTGTTTCACAAAATGGGTCTTTAGAACAACCAGGCAGATGACAGTAAAAAGAGAAAAACAAAATCGTACAGACAGGAATGTTTTTCGTGTATGTT
Source organism: Ictidomys tridecemlineatus (assembly GCF_052094955.1). Taxonomy (NCBI): domain Eukaryota; kingdom Metazoa; phylum Chordata; class Mammalia; order Rodentia; family Sciuridae; genus Ictidomys; species Ictidomys tridecemlineatus. The sequence continues at coordinate 81,861,016 of NC_135481.1, forward strand.
TTTAAATCTCAGGGTGTCCTAGCTGACGAAAGCTGAGGAGGAAGGACAAAGTTCATTGGGAAGACAGTAAGCCCCAAAGGATGTCAAGGTAGACACATACAGGGCCAAGGAATGAATTCATTATAAATCTTTATGAAATTCTAATTTTACATGGTGTGTCTTTTAATCTAATCTTAATTGATTAAAATAATGAAAATTCAGAACTGTTAAGTGAAAATATAAATATCCATATACATGGATTCTTTTAAAAATTTTTGAATAGTACAAACTTTTTAAATTTAAAGTTTTTATTAGTTGTTGATGCATCTTTATTTGTTTAGTTATATATGGTGCTGAGAATTGAACCCAGTACCTCACACATGCTAGGCACTAAGCGCTCTCCCACTGAGTTATAACCTAAGCCCAAGTATTAACATTTTTATAAAAGAAAATGTGAAAGTTTTAAAAACATGTTTCAGCCCTATCTTGGCACTATAGCAATGAAGTTTAGTTTTTAAGTTTTCACATTCTGAATTAGCTAAGCTTTGGAAAGGTGAATTATTCTTTTAAACTCTACACCACACACACACCATGATGAACCTGGATTAAAGAGTTAGCCCAAGTCCAAGTTCCTTATTGTATTTCTTACTCTCTCCGTGACTACATTTTTAGAAACACACATTCACCTCAAGTCAAGTCTAATTCTCTGCAATGGATATGCCAATAAACTGTCCTGTACAAGAAGAAATTGTGTTGGTATACCTACAGTTTCTAATGACTATTCATGTTCACCTATATTCATTGTTTCATTTTTAGGTCTCACATTTGCATGGGGCATGTTATCCTCATATCTATAAATAATCATACTGGTATGTGTCTAAATAATCAAGAATATATCAGAGGATGTTATCATTTGAGAGGTCAGAGATTATTCATAGAATGATCATGATCAGTTGGACATTCTTGTACCATTTATCTCACATATGGGGCATATTTGTCCTTCCCTTTGCCTCTGCTTCTTCCTATTGTTTTCTCTTTCTCCTCAATATCTTCCTGGCCAAATCTGAATGCTCTGAGTATTAAGAACCGTCCTTACTGTACTTGTTTTTTTCAAGAAGAAAGATTTTTGTTTTTATTTTATTATATATATTACGAAAGGCCATAAAGTTTTATACCCAATTATCATAAAAAGAAAGTAGGATTATTTTCCTGAAAAAGTAATAAAATTATAGTAAAGTTCTAATTAATAGAGTTTAATTATAATAATTAAATTTTTAGTGAATGGGATTTGATATAATATAATCCTCAAAATATACTGAGTTTTTATTGTGCCAGGCAGTGTGGTGGGAGCTAGATCTATATCAATAAACTATAAAGACACAAACCTTCCCATCTTGGAAAGTGAAATCTAACAAAAATTGTAAACATTCATTTTCAAATTTGGTCAACAAAGTCCAAATCTATCATCATTATTTAAAAACCTGATTTTAATTAATAACCAAGTACTCACAGCTTAATTATCCTCAAGGAGGGCTTTCTCACAGAGGCACTTCTGAGTATATAAAGGGGTACTATTATTGTAATGAAGGTAGCAAAATCTAATATGCCAAAATTTATAGCATAGAAACGCTCCACACTGAAACTTGGCATACATGAAATAATTTTGCATAGTTATTTATATATGCATGATTTAAATGTCTTGGGACTACCAGCATATCTGATCCAAGGAATCTGGCTTCATCCACATTCAATTCTGATGAAAGATTTTGTAAAATTAAACGCACACATTTACATGTATGTCTACACATGTAAATGCATGTGCAAAACATATTATGTGTGTACTTTCACAAATTGTAATGGCTAACATGACAAAGGGAATATCACAAATCATAAATTTTCTTATACGAATGTCTACAAGCATATGGAATCTAAGTTAGAAAAACAACTGAAATAGTAAATTCAGACGGGTTTCAGGAGTGTATAGATATCCTTCTGGAGAAAAATCTCTCTGTACAAGAAAGTTTAGAGGAAAATTGAAATCAACTCCCAAACAATAAAAGTATTAGCCTAGCTGGCTCTTTCCTAACTTGGGAAAAAGAAATATGTATGTGTATATATGTGTTTTGTGTCTTATGTAAATGAATTAAGGTTCAGCAGGAATACTACTCCTTCCTTCTTAGCTTACCCCAGTGTGCCTCATTAGGGATAGAGTGTCACAGAAGTGCCTAGTTTAAGAATGTATGAGCTTGACAAATGCCCACATTATTAAAAATATGCTTGTTTCTGAGAACTGAAATTGCTTCCTTGACAGGAGTGAAAATGGTTTTTTCTGCAAATGATATTCCTATAGAGTATCTCTCCATGGGGACTCTTCTTCAGTAACTTCTTTGGCAATAACTGGATCCATGAGGTTGAATCCTCCTAGGGCAATGCTGCCTTTAATGCATCTCCAAAAGAGCATATATTTTCAGCCTTAGCTTTCCTGAATCTGACAGAATATAGGAGGCCCCTGTGAGGCTCAACATAGCAAGGCTCCCTAGGGTGTTGAGGTGCTTATGAAAGTTTGGTGGCTTTCACAAAACAGCCTGATGATTGGCTAAAGAGCCAACACAAGTCCATCATGTTTCTTTGCAGATATACTCTCTAAAATTTAGGAGCCTCTTCTATCTATCCAAGCACAAAAAGCGCATGTAGAGGGAGGAAAAAAATGTTCTTGCAAAAATTCTACCTGTTAGAGAAGAGGATATGAGGCAACAATGAGTAGGTAAGCATCATGTGAGAGAAAGGAAATGGGCATTAGAGCTAACCAGATTGAGTTCCAATTTGGACTTATTTACTTAGTTCTTGTGGCAGTAATTGGTACAGTTCAATAAACATTTCTAGCTATCAGCCTTTTAGACACATGGCATTTCTTTACCACTTTGAAGTTGGTTACAGCCATGTGATTCATTCTGGTCAATAATGTTGGGTATGTTGCAGTTTGGATCTGGACCATCCCCCAAAGGCTTACATGTTTAAGACTTTCTCTGCAATGCAGCAACGTCCAGAAGTGGGACTTTGGGGAAGTCATTGAATCATGAGGGCTCGAATCAGTGGAATAATTCATTGATAGGTTTATAATTTGATGACATTATTGGGAGGAAGTGTGAACTAAAAGACATGGGGCCTACTTGATGGAAGTAGCACTGGGGGCATGCCCCAAAAGGTTACATGTAGTCCCCAGTCCCTCCCCAACTGCCCAGCTCTTTCTCTCCCAGCCACCATGAAGGTGAGTAGCTTTGCTCCCTCATGCTCTTCTACCACAGTACACTGCCTCACTATAGGATCCAAAATCATTATGAGCCCAGACACAATGGAGTCAGCTGACTATAGACTGAAAGCTCTAAAACAATTAACCAAAAAATAATTGGTTAATTATTTTTAATTAAAATCTTTCCTTGAGTTATTTTTCTTAGGTATTTTTTCACAGAGATGAAAAGCTGATCAACTTGGGTGGAAGTGACTTGGGTCTCCTCCAGGTGGAAGGACTAATGGCCAGAATGAGACCCCCCAGAAATCCTTTTACACTTTGCCACAGTGAGGGAATATTTAAGAAGGTGTCTACTGTGTAAGTCTAAGTAGTGAAGTGAAGACAATGCCAAGATGAACCAAGAGCCAACTTATGATGGACACGTAGAGAAATAAATCTTTGTGGCTTTAAGCTTCTGAGATTTTTTTTTTTTTAAAGCTCAGCATACCCTAGACCAATATGACTAAAAAACTAATTCTGTGTCTTTCAGGCTATCCACTTAACCTCTGTGTTTTAGGATCAGAATCTATAAACTAGGGGAAATAATCTAGGATCATTTCGAGCATTAACTAAGATAACGAGAAAACAGGTAGTAAGATTTGACCAATGTTAGTTTCTTTTTCTTTCCATCTTACTTCCACGCCAGAGTACACAAACACACTTGCTCACATATGTACACATGAACACATTTCTATTTTTATCAAATGGTAGAAAAGATATCTGCTCTTGTTCTTTTCCTGGATTTCTCTCAGTCTACTACCTTCCTTTCCCATGCTCTTCCATTTAAGTTAGATGTTAAGATTGGCATTTCATTCAATTATTGCTCTCCAACATTCCTCCATAAACTATCAGCATCTAGTAGAGAGTATTATTTTCTACCTCAAGCAAATGACTCTTAAAAACAGGATTAAAGGCAGTATGGACATTTAGAAATGGAGATAGTTGTATTAAGGTATTTCTAACACTCCAAAAATGATGTCCCTTGGACATCAAAACCTATAAATCTACTTCCCTCTATAGACATGGTTATGAGGTAAGGACAGAAGAGATAAGGTTAATGAGTTTATATGTGAAAGCATTGTTGAGCTTATCCCCTTAGTGTTTACCCCCTATTCCAAACAGGTAGCTGAACTTCTGAAATAATGAAAACATTATCAAGGTGGCTTTTTCTAGCCCTACCTTCTTTCCTTCTTTTTTCTTTCTCTTTCTCTTTTCCCTTTTCTTTCTTTCTTTTTTTTTTTTAGAGAGAGAGAGAGAGAATCTTTTTTTAAAATATTTATTTTTCTTTAGCTCTCGGTGGAAACAACATCCTCCATTCTATCTTTATGTGGTGCTGAGGACTGAACCTAGCGCCCCACGCATGCCAGGCGAGTGCGCCACCGCTTGAGCCACAACCCAGTCCCTAGCCCTACCTTCTTTTTACTTCAGGAAAATACATGCATGGAATTCTAATAACTTGTAAAACTAGAATAATAAAGACAAAAGACTTGGATTCAGTAGCATATATATCTAATATATTTCCCTGTGGTTATGGTTACAATAATCAATGTCTTCCTAATGTAATTACATGGAACATTAATCCTAGTGTTTATCCTTCTTATATCAAGACCCCTTTGTCAATGAGGATACTTGGTTTTCATCTTTAAACTTTTGTACCATTCTCTTTTTTAAAACAAAATAAATAAAACCCAATTGGTATCATAGTAGTCTATGAAGTTTAATTACACGTCATATTTTTCCCAGCTTCAAACCAAATAAGCCTAAATATAAACATAATCACTAAAGATAAGTAATTCAAAAATAGTAAATACTAATAAGTAGGTGGGAGATATTTCTATTAAGTTATTAACCAGAAATATATACACAGCATTGAGTTGTTCAAGATCCAAAGACAGCAGTGAACCAAGTGCTGTTTCTTACTGGGAATTTAAATGTTCCTCTAATCATCCTTTACAAATCAGAAAGAAATCTACAAATATCTGAGTCTAAAGCCAAAGCTCTCATCTTAATGAAGGAAGGAGCACTGTATTATGCCAATTTTATTAAGTAAAATTTTTTGAAAAGTTAAAGATGTAATTTTTTTGGTAATTTAATCCAAAATTTTATTAGTGAACTCTTAACGATTATTCCTGATTGCAATTAATAAAATTTCCATAGCAGGTCAACTCATTTAAGTGCAATCTGTAATCATTTGGACTTTAACATGATGGTTATTACTTATTACCCTGAAACCAAGCAGCACAATGAGATATTGATTACTTTTAACCTTTAGATCCAAGGATTCAAGAAAGGTCAGAGGAGGGGAACACTCTACTTCTCTCAGCTGGTAAATGGATAGCCTTCAGGAGAATTCAAATGATTCCCATTGGCCAGGTAGATCCAAGATTAGTTTATTTTCTGGGCTGACAGGAAATGATGAGACTTTTTAAATAGCAGCACATATTTAGTGAAATATTACATTTATATAACAAAGGGCCTCACATGTGCTTTACAATTCTGCAAGTCTCAGGCTGTGAGCCCTTTACCAAGTTTCGTTGGAGGCAGCATCTTTGTTGGAATGAGATATTAAACACAGTACCTTTTATTAGAATGAACTTATTTCATCAGACTTAAGCTCTCTTGGTAGGTTCCCAAAGGTTGAATACAATTATTGGTAACTGTTGGTCACTCGCATGTCTTTTGGTTTCCCTTTTCCATGATAGCATTTAGAAGTATTTTTCACTTTTGTGCTACTGAAAAGCAAGGAGTTCTAGGCAGGGTCCCGTAGAATCACAGGCAAGAGAAATATAACTGTTATGTGTTAGATTAATTTGCAGAACACTTGGCATTATTATTGCCAAGTCGTCAAATTGTTCCAAGTTGTTCCGGAAGGTTGTTATTAATAGTATGTTTTCTGAGGAAAGTTCTGTCTACTTTTGGAACTGCATTTCTGTTGCCAAGGAAACTCCTTTAAGCAGAGTTTTCTAGGAGCACACTGCTGCTTTTGTTTGCCAGTGTCCTATTCATATCATCTAAGTAAGCATTTTACATGCACTAGCCTTCAGTCCCAAATGTTGAAGTTTTAGGCCATTTAAGTTGCTTTTTCAAACACAGCTAAATGCCTGTTATGATTTTCCTCTCTCCCTTCCTTCCTAGCTTCTCACTCTTCTCCCTTCATCCAAACACCCTTTCTGTCCCCACCTTCTGCCCACTCTCCCTCCAACATGACCAACTCTTACTATTCAAGGTTTATTTTTTTAAACAATTGCATTAAAGCAGATAGTTTTCATAGTTTGATACATTAACTTTAATTTGAATAATAATTCCATAGGTTGTAGCATTAGTCCTTCAAGTGTTAATTATCTTTTCACTCTAAAATTAATGTAGTCATTTCCTACTGACTCCCCTACCCCATTTATTGAAGTGCTGAGGAAAACATGTCATTGAGTCCTGAGCCAGCCCTGTTGTTGTGATTAAGCTGGTCACATGGCCCATCTCTGCCAAAAGGAGGGCCCTGAGAAAAGGTGACAAAGACAGTGATTTCCTGTCAGCAAAGAGTACGACAGGGCTGTCTAGAAGTGATGCAAATGAGGGAACTTTCCCCACGGCTTGTTTGATCCACTCCAGGCCAGAGCCGGCCAGGCCAGGGAGAGAGGGAGCGGCACAATGCTGCAGAGGCCAGCTCAGAGAGCCAACGCACCTTCCGGACAGTAGCTCACCCACTAGAGACAAAAACTGCTGGCGGGGCTTCCCTTCCTTGCCCCTCCATACACAGAGCCAACTATTTCTTGGCATCCTATTCTCTTAGCATCTTTTTTTTTCTCCCTTCTTTTTTAAAAAGTGATTCAAATAGGAATTATAAGATCCAGCATGAACGGCATTTCATGTGACATTCAGAAACCACATTCATCTACCTTTTCTTTTCCTAAACAAACATTGCAGGATGTTTTACCCTCTCTCACACTAAAAAGAAAAGGAAAAGATAAATATATTCAAGTGTTCATACCATTGATTCATCAAAGCTCAAATTAGCATAACAGTTAATCTAAGGACTTTTGAACTTTAATAAAAATGGAACAACAAATTCATTTCTAGATAGTAGTAGAGAGAGCCTAGGTTTTTCCATTCTGATCACTTAAAATATGACTAGATAATGTTATTTGAAATATTATAATGATTATAAGCATATTCTTATCTTAATGGAGTTTTAATCTAACATACAATTAGGCTATACAATTAATCTACTGGGAAAGAGGTAAAAATTATCATTAAGTTCTTGCGCTTGATGTATCTAGCACACTTTTACCTGGACTGCTTCAATAACTAATAATTTGTTTAATTTTGAACAATCAAGGTAGAGATGTAAAACTTGGTGCTGAAATTCCAATATAAGACCTAATTAACAGAATTTAATTTTTGATGCATATTTCTATTCTATATACTAATATATAAAAAAACCCTAAAGTTAATGGATTTTTTTTTTAAGGCTGGCTACTATGACCTGGACTATATAAAGCAGATAGCATTGCATTTTTAGAAGTTAAAGTTCTGTCACAAAGGTATCAAGACACATCTGAAATTATTTAGATCAATTCAGTCCAGAACAAAGTGAAAGCAATCCATTCCAGAGGGTTGAAATTTGTGAATTTATAAAATATAGGCATAGCATGATTAATCTGTTTTCTATAATCAGTTCATAGCTATGACAACATCATTTTGGCATCAATAGTGATAAAATAAGAAGTCAATGATATCCATTTATCTTCTTTTTACTCTCTATTTCTTATTCTTCAAAATATCTAATCGTATTCCATACACATTCTTTTAAAAGTAATGATGTTTGCCTTTAACACATACCCAAATTCTCTAGAGTAATATTTTCCTCTACTCCTTTAAAATTTATCCTTTCCTCTGATAACTATTTCTTTCTAAGCCAATTTTTCTTTCACTGCTTAGTTTTTAAAATTTATTTGCATTTTTTTAGCATTTTCTTACCTATTTGTCTATCCACCTGCTATTTTAATTCATTTCTGTGCTCTTTTCTGTTTGATTAACTCTGAATTAACTGATTTTAACTGCCCCCCCAATGCTTATAGTTCCCTCTCACTTTTCTAATATTCTCTTCTTTTCCAACATACAATGTTGAAATCCTGTCTTAAGTAATCCCACCTGGTCAAACTATCATTGAAAGGAGCCAACTTTTGGTGTGAGTTGTACTCAAAGTCTCTGAATATTACCTGGCAATGGAGACAGAGAAAAATATTTAGTTCATGTGCTAGAAGTATTATGGTTACACATTTACCTGTAAGAACTATTCTGTTCAAAATTTGCCTGTTATATTATTCTAAGCTATATAAAAAGCCTAAAAATATTTTCATATCTAAATTTCAAAATAAAGTTAATTTTCTCAAAGGAAGTTATTGTGCTTTTTTTCTCACAGAAAAAGTAAACTGTGTAACTGAGCACATTTCCCCCTTTGCTTTCATCATGAGGAAACTCAAACTTTAAGATCATCTTTATGGGCCATATAAGGCCTTACAGTCTATATGTAGACATATCAACTCTTCTCGCAGAAATAGCCTTTGTTCCCAGGATGTAGGCTCCCTATTTACCTCTCTTATTGTTTCTCTTGCTGAGAAAAAACTTTTTAGTTTAAGTAAGTCCCATTTGTTGATTCTTGTTATTAACTTTTGTGCTATGGCCAAGGACCTGAACAGACACTTCTCAGAGGAGGATATACAATCAATCAACAAGTACATGAAAAAATGCTCACCATCTCTAGCAGTCAGAGAAATGCAAATCAAAACCACCCTAAGATACCATCTCACTCCAGTAAGATTGGCAGCCACTTTGAAGTCAAACAACAACAAGTGCTGGCGAGGATGTGGAGAAAAGGGTACTCTTGTACATTGCTGGTGGGACTGCAAATTGGTGCGGCCAATTTGGAAAGCAGTTTGGAGATTCCTGGGAAAGCTGGGAATGGAACCACCATTTGACCCTGCTATTGCCCTTCTCGGACTATTCCCTAAAGACCTTTAAAGAGCATGCTACAGGGATACTGCCACATCGATGTTCGTAGCAGCACAATTCACAATAGCTAGACTGTGGAACCAACCCAGATACCCTTCAATAGATGAATGGATTAAAAAATGTGGCATCTATACACAATGGAGTACTATGCAGCAATAAAAAATGACAAAATCATAGAATTTTCAGGGAAATGGATGGCACTAGAGCAGATTATGCTTAGTGAAGCTAGTCAATCCCTAAAAAACAAATACCAAATGTCTTCTTTGATATAATGAGAGCAACTATGAACAGAGCAGGGAGGAAGAGCAGGAAGAAAAGATTAACATTAAACAGAGACATGAGATGGGAGGGAAAGGGAGAGAAAAGGGAAATTGCATGGAAATGAAGGGAGACCCTCATTGCTATACAAAATTACATATAAGAGATTGTGAGTGGAATGGGAAAATAAACAAGGAGAGAAATAAATTACAGTAGATGGGGTAGAGAGAGAAGATGGGAGGGGAGGGGAGGGGGGATAGTAGGGGATAGGAAAGGTAGGAGAATACAACAATTACTAATTGGGCATTATGTAAAATTGTGGATGTGTAACCGACGTGATTCTACAATCTGCATTTGGGGTAAAATTGGGAGTTCATAACCCAATTCAATCTAATGTATGAAATATGATATGTCAAGAGCTTTGTAATGTTGTGAACAACCAATAAAAAAAAATTAAAAAAAGAAATAGCCTTTAATCTCTATATTTTCCCTAGTTCTGATTTGTTTGTTTTAGAAGGGGTCTTACTATGTTACCCAGGCTGCTCCTGAACACTTGGGCTCAATCGATCCTCCTGTCTCAGCTGAGACTATGGGCATGCACCACTAGCTATATTCTTGAAATATTTTTATTATTTTCATGTGGATTCCTAATCTCAAATTCATAGCAAGGTAAAAATATATTTAATATGTTTAATAACCATTGTATTATGCAAAGTGAATGGTCCCCTTTTACACATAGGACATGTTTGTATACTACTTATATCTATAGAGGAACACACAGAAAACTTTCATTTTTCCCATAAAATGCAGAACCATATAAGTAACTAACCTTAAAATTAAATGTACAATTTTCAGTATAAGTTTCCTGCAATCATAAAGGTCTTAGTTGAAGTGGATACTTACTTCATCATATTTTTAAGCTTTAACTCCTTGGAAATCATATAATCTAATATTTTATTGATAAGGAACAGGTAAGGAATTCATTCAATAAACAAATATATAAATGTGTTGTTGTAATGAGCTTCATACCATCTGAAAACAATTCTTGTTTGATTAGAACAATAATTACCAGGAATCTAATTTCTTAATTTGGCCCCTGAAATTAACTTTCGGACTCTGGAATCCCCTACCAACCCAGGATCACTAGGAGCTCTGCAATCTGTGCTCTGTAGGTAGCAGAGAACTGGCAGTACTACTCTGTGCATCGGTAAGAAGCCCCTGAGAAGGCGCTTCCTTAAAACACTACAAAGCCAGCTCTGATTGCCAGGGACCACATATATCACTGCCAGAAGCAGCCTGAGATACAATTCTCCGATCATTGATACTTCCAGGTCACTCAGTCTATAAAATTTATAGGATGGAGGAGGAGGTGATTGAGCTTCCCTGAGTCCAAGAATAATGCCACCTTTGATCTGTAGAAATGAAAAAATTGAGCTTTTCCTTTGCAAGTGGGTTTTAAATATTTCTCCATTAATAGTTAATGCACACACAGACTAGCAGAGTGACAGCTCCCTGTGATTATGAATTCTGGCTTCGTAACTCTAGTCCAAATAGGAGCTGAACTTTCAAAATCACAGTGGTTACTTTTGACAAATTAAATTGTCCTACTTAGGAAGGTAGAAAGAATGACGAGAAAGAAAGTGAGAGAGTGGGAGCAAACTCTCCTTGGATGTGATCCACAGACTGAGGAAGGAAGAAATGAGAAAGGACGATGTTTATATTGTCTAGGATGACGATACTGCCAAAGTTTATTAGAAAATTGGTACAGAAGGTTACTATTCAGATATAGAGTAAGACAGAGAGGGGGTAGGGAAGATGTTGGTAGTATAGTTCAACGTCTCCAAATTAGGAAGAAAATATATTTAAAAGGATGATTAACTTTTAATAAGAATTAGGTTGCTCTCAAAACCCTGCTTAAAATTAATTAGGAAAAAGGTCTTAAACATCTAAAGATCTGAAAATAACAAGAAATGGTTTAAAGACAATATGCTCTATACAGCTCAATGTAGTATTAAGATTTCTAAATATTATTTTTCTCTATGAGTTTCTGTGTATTTTGCAGGCTTTGGGCAGGCAACAAGAGCTTTACTTAGGAGGTCTGCTGAATGGATAGTCTGGGATATTTATCTGTAGTTCCATATCTAGGAGTTAAGGCCATTATATTTTCTAGCAGAGACAAGAATATAAAAATAGATAGTCAAGAAAATAATACACAATGCCAAAAATAGCAAATAAGCTTTACTTTCTGTGACCAGGAGAAAATCTTATTAGATTTTTTTTTTTAACATGACGTTTCTAAATGTATACCTTGGGGGATCAACTTGGGACTGTACACATACATAGACATGGGTCAAGACATAAGGATCAGTGCCAGAAAAGGAGTTGGATGATAAAATACAGTAACACAGGAAGAGCACAAAGGTTCCAATGCAGTAAGAGCAGGAATGATGATTCAGTCCTAGCTCATAGTTTCCTGAATATTTTTCCCTCGTTTGCTCAGCTGAAAATCTCCCTTAAAAGTTTCACCATCATTCTTTCACTTATATCAGGTATCAGCAGCTTCATTTCTAATTGTAAATTATTTTTTTCCTTTTCATGCTGGGGATTGAACACAGGGCCTTAACTCATGTCAGACAAGTGCTCTACCATTTAGCTACATCTCTAATCCCTTAATTTTTTTTTAATTCAACAACTATTAGCTCAGTATCAACTATATAGAGTTCATATGTATAGAATACAAGTGCAAGGCATTTGTGTTGGTATTAAAAAGTATTTTATGAAGTGAAGATGATATAAATAGGTTAGGATGAACTGGGAAATGCTGTGAAATGGGTTGGGTCCTGTTGAGTTGTGACAATGACCGGGAAACATGACTAGAAAATGTTCTGTAGTACAAGGGATGGTACCACAAACTGATAAAAAGTTCCTTTAAACATCAATGATGTTGGGGCTAGGGTTGTGGCTCAGTGGTAGAGTGCTCGCCTAGTGTGGGTGAGGCACTAAGTTCGAACCTCAGCACCACATAAGAATAAATAAATAAATAAAAATAAAGGCATTATGTCCACCTACAACTGAAAAAAAAACTTAAAAAAAATCAATGATGCTCTTTCTTTTAAAATAACTTCTTTTTTGAAAAAAAATAGTTGTAATGGACATAATAACTTTATTTTATCTATCTATCTATCTATCTATCTATCTATCTATCTATCTATTTGATGCTGAAGATAGAACCCAGTGCCTCAGATGTGTTAGGCAAGCACTCTATCCCTTAGCCACAAACCCAGCTCCTCAATGATGCTCTTAATAATAAATGTTGATCAAACATTTATATATTTGGAATCCAACAAATATGATGATTAAAGATAGTTAAGGCAGTCTCAAATGGTATTTAAAATCTAGGAAGGCCTGGGGACCAATTGAGAAGCTTTACTCCTTCAGGGGTCTCTTTGATCAATAGGCTACAAATTCCCCTCCCCCAAGTCATCAGTTTAGCTGATTCCTGGAAAAGCAGATTTAAATAGAGGAATGGGATATTGAAAATGTTGACCTAACCTGGGAATCCCTGGGGATTCTTTGGGAAGAACTGAAATTAATTCTCTTCAATCAGTTTTTCTAATTCAGGAGGTGCCCTACGTTCTATGTGAGTCCTTAGTCAATATCCTCAGGATTGCTTTGGAGGTTTCCAAACCTCTGGAATATTTTCTGGGCTCTCATAGAGAAAGATAGTACAGACTTGTAGTATCTGCCCTTGGTTTCTAACTCAATCTTTGATTTTGCTTATACCTCAAAGAAAAGTTAGTGCTGGTCTATGTTGAGCACCTCAAAGCAGAACGATGGTGACAGGACATGAGTCACAAATGAAAAAAACATAGTATAGAAACTCTCTGGAAAAATAATATACCCCAGAAGCACTGAGTGGGTGGAATAATGGCCTTCGATGTGGTAGAATAGGAATTCTCAGGCAAAGCACTTACAAGGAAACCACAAGAAAAAGAAGACTGCACTTTTTGTTCAATGATTTCCTATTAATTGTGATGTAAATTATATGAATGTGATTTTGACAAAGAATAGCACTGTTTCTGAAAAAATAGTAGCATATGTGCAAAATACAAAATGCATCAAGAAGAAAAGAAATGTTATTTGGCATCATGAGTGCAATAATTTCTGAGACAATGGCTTAGGAATAAAATATTTTTCTATCACTAAATTAATATATATTTATAAGCATTTTATATGTAATTCCTGATCCTGACATGAAATGTGAAATTACCTAGCTTTACTCTAACAATATGTTATGCCAGAAGATGCATTGGATAGCTTTGTTATTAATGTGGACAGTTATCCATACAGGACACAGCTAACAGTCAACAAACTTAATCAATGTTGGACAGAATTCTTTAGAGAGTTAAATGTCCCCATGTGCTGAGTCCTTGGGGAGCTTATATCTTCTCTTAACTAAGGTGATTCTCAAGGGACACTAATTAAAGTCAACCAGACTCTTGAAAAGTATAAATATCTCTATTTAGAGGAGGCACACATTAAAATATATTATTAAAGAAAGGTAACTTAGAATACTAAAACTGGAGAAGAAAGAAGACAACTTTTATTTGACCTTGAATGTACTTCTTATTCTATAAGAAAATTTGAAAAGCTAGAGGGTAGTTGTTTCTTGTCATTATACTGTTGCTGATTCTGTGGTTAGTTATTAATTTTATTTTTTATGATTCACAATCTGCTCTTTGAAATATGCCATATGCTCAAAGCAATTCAAGGATGACAACTGTCAGAATTACTCCAATAAAAATTGCCTAAATGAGGAAGATTTACTGCAGTCTGATATTTCAGTGGAAAGTCCCTCTTCTCTCCCTGACAGCTTTTTCAGGCACTGTGAATCTTGCAACCATTTTTTCAGTCAAAATCACTGTGGTTGTTTTGTAAGAACTTCTAAGACTATTTAAATTGAACTGGTAAAACATATTAGGCTAAGGGTGAATTAGCAGACACAGAAACAATATAGATAGTTATCAGATGGATTGCCTGCAATCAATATGTGGGTTCTAAACCAGTTTTCTTAAATCACATGAAAATGTATTGACTTAATATGACCATGTCTTCTCTATGTATCACTAATGAACATTAAATTGGATGAGCTCCATACTATGTCAATAACAAGCCAAACTGAAGGCAAATTTCTTTTTTCTCAGGAAAGATCTGAGAGGTGGAAAGAATCCACCTGAGTGCTCCAATCAAAATACATTTTGTTAAATGTTACCAGTCCATTTATCCTTTGTTTTGTTTTAGTCTATTTATTAATGCAGTTTCATTTATTGCTATTCATCTTGAAGATAAATCTTTGTCCTTCCATAGAATTACACCAAATAGAATGTGATAAAGGGAACTTTCTTGCAATTATGATGTCGGTGCAGCCTGTCAGCACACAAGGGATGGAAATGAGTTTGGGGACAGGGAAGGGAATTCTAATAGACACCATGATACATACAATGAACGCAAAGATATCCTGTGAGAGAGAGAGACTTGTCAGGCTAATCAGATCTTCCACAGCAAGGTAAAGGCAGGAAGGGTAGCTCTAACCTTGTAAAGATGCTGCTGCTGCTCCTCTGACATCATCAGGTCGTGGCTGTCCATCACGAGGGACTCCATGTCAATCAGCCAATCCCAGAGCTCCTGATATTCTGAATCAAAGTCCAGGAGCCTGAAGATAAGGCACAAAATGTATTATGCATAAATACAGTGTAGTTGTTAAAATCTCATATTAGAATAATATATTCTTGAAAAATCATGATGTTCCTAGGTGATACCTATAAAAAAGAGAAGGGAAAAATTCTGTGTGGTTACACAGTGGACAAAATAGGAACTCAAGGCTGTACCACTGACACCTCTAGATTCTAAAACGAAACATGTAATTCCAATGCTCATACCTGAGACGTGTCATGGTTATTTCCATCTTTCTGAAGGTTTGTAGCACATGAACAAAATGACCATGACCGTGTCCTTGAAAAAGAATACTGCCATTTAACAGACTGAGAAACAGAGGATCAGTGATTTGTTGACAGTTTCATGGTCCAGAAATTTGGGTAAGAACAGCACCTTCAAAATTTGAAACACTTTCCCATCTACTAGATTTTCCATAGATAATGCATCTCAATAAATTTATGATTAAGAATATTGACTTATATTTCTACAGTGATAATAAGATATTATCAGATCCCAAATGTTTATTTCACTGGAAAATGACTCAATCACTTATCTGTCCTTCTGCTGTCTATCTGCCTATCTCTGCAAATATATATCCTATACTTATTGTCATGGATGAGTAGCCAGCATTTCAACTTAACACTCAGAGATAGGCTTGAGTGACTCTGGTAAGCCAGTGAGAACCAGTGGCAGATCCAGTATTAGACAGGTGTTCCCCACAGACATGTAGGAAACAAAGGTAAGGACAGGAAGTCAAAACAATGAATCTTTGAATAGCCAGTAATCATTAAAATTCAAAGGAGGATCACTATGGTTTTCAACAAAATAAATCATTAGAATAAGGAGCTTAACAGGATTAATGTGATTCTCTATTGAAAGCCTGGTGAATAAGTAAAGCTCAGATTCTTCTAAAACACTGTGATCAGAAAATGAAAATTCAGGATGAAAAACTATAACTTTTTCTACCCCCACCCCAAATCATCCTCCTAAAAGAAGTACTACAGTTTTATCAAACAGTAACTGAGCAAAATGCTATTGGTACTAATGCAGCAGGAGCCTCAGGTAGGAATTTGGATTTATCAGTTGAATATTGAATAACTACCTTGTTCCTTTCTCTCTATATATTAGACTACTTTATAAAAAATGACTCTCCACTTCTAATAACTTATAGTTTAGCCTTAATAGATCTGTCAAGAAATTAAGATGTGCCTTGTGATAGGGAAACTGGATCTGGAGCTGTCTATTGTATTTAAATTACTTTACCATCAAATAAAGATCCTTAGCCAGGAACATAAGCACCCAAGGAAAGGGTGGCTAACATATTGAATTGATCCATAAGTGTTTATTAAATGCCAATGCTAGGTATAGATAATGTTGTCATAACCTTTATTAAGGCTATGGTAGCCTAGAGCAATGTTTTTCAGACTTAAATATGTACAACTGAGAATCTTACTGAAATGAAGGTACTGATTCTGTAGTTGGGGGTGGGGAAAGCTTGTGATTTTGTGTTTCTAACAAGTGTTGGCAATGTTGTTGGCCCAGAGACCAACCACACTTTGAGTAGCAAGGACTTCTAGTATCCAAGTGAAATCTGAACTAGTTCTCTGTTTCAAAATACTACAACAGCAGCAGCAGCAGCAACAAAACCAATCACTATAATATGGCAAATAAACCACCAGTCTTTCTTTATTAGTGCCGTGACTAATAAGGAGTGACTAATAAGCATTTGCTGACACAACAGGTTTAACCATTTAGAAATGCCTCCTGAATTATGGTCACCATTTCTCTTGCTTTTCACCTTCCCATATTTGAACCATAAAGACACGGGAAAAGTGAAATGGCACCCACAAAATTAGAAAAGTATGATCGGGAGGAATATTAAAAGTAAAGGGAAAAGCTCACTCTTTTTAATTCAGTGGACTTAGAGAATAAGAAGGCAATGAAGGCAGGAGGAACAGGTACTCTAATGTGTATCCTCTCCTCTTTGCTGAAGATTTAGAGGGGAAAGCCAAAAGCACAAAAATGTCAGCTTCACTTCCTAGTAGGAACACTAGGGTGAGATTATAGGATGTCCTTACAATAAAGTGGAGTAGAGATGCTATAGTTAGAGCATGGAAAGCATTTTGGTTAGGACTACCTTTGCCACTGAGAAACTAATGTGAATCCATTTTTGAGAAATCAGCCTCTACCTCAGAGCAAAGCCTGTTCAAGGAAGGGGGCGTGACCCTGGTCCTTGGAAAAACCCACAGAGCACTCCTGGGCACATAGCCACCCTACTGAGTTGTTTGTCTGTAAATAACAGGAGAGGTCTGTGGCACTAGGTGTCCCTGACTCAGTTAGGCTAGGTGAGGACCCATAGCAACCTCCAATCATCATGAGACAGGGAAAATACCTGGAATGCCAGATGATCCCCAAGTAGTTTATGGTGGTTGATAACATGTTGGGAAACCATGTAGTTTAGCAGGTACACCCCTCATGGCCTAAACCAATCAGTTCAAATGAATCCCCCTCTGTACTAACCAATCACCCTACCCAACTTGTTCCCGCCAGTGAATATGCTAATCAATGTTAAGAGTTGTTGTTTGACTTTCCTGTGGTATGGAATGATTTGCTGTGTGATGTTGTGACGCATAGAGTATCCCCCCAAAACCTATAAAATCTCACTGAACAAAGGACTGCTGTGTCAGGAACAGTTGTGAGTCCAGGCTTGAGTTTGCAATAAAGACTCTTGTGTGATTGCATTGGATTCGGCCCCTGGAGATCTATTGGGGTCCCACGAATCTCGCATAATACCACCATTCTCTGATTCCCCCAAGGAAAGACTCCAAGATTCCTAAAAGTTCACCTAGTAAAATTGTCAGAGGCATTGCCATGGCAGCAAAAGCACAAAAACCAAGGACAATCAGGTAGTCCTTTGTAGCTAGACCTCAAGAGAGCTGGGAGGGCCAGTGAGGGCTGAGATGTAACTTGGTCAGGAAAAGATTCCACTGGGGCCTAACTGAGCAAGAGATAACAAAAACTGGACCAGCCACAGCCCTCTACCTTATATGCCCACATAAGACCCATTTCAACAGAATCCATTAGCCTGTATCCAAGCACAGTGTTAAACTAGGGGATCCGAAAGTACCCCAGAATCACAAAGTCATATGAACACCTATTTGCTCAGACATCATCTTAGAGAAAAGAATGAAGAGGAACAGGAAA
Source organism: Ictidomys tridecemlineatus (assembly GCF_052094955.1). NCBI lineage: Eukaryota > Metazoa > Chordata > Mammalia > Rodentia > Sciuridae > Ictidomys > Ictidomys tridecemlineatus. Next base: position 81,879,470 of record NC_135481.1, read on the forward strand.
TCTGAAAAATTGAGCATTTTCTCAAGAAATTGTTCCTTAGAGAGATTATTCTCTACAGAGAATGATAATTAATTAGAGAAGTAATCATGTGTTTAAGAGCCTGAACTCTGAACTTTATATTATTGTTGTAGGGATTAAAGCCAGGGATGCTTTACCACTTAGCTATATTCCCAGCCCCTTTTATTATTACTCTTATTTGTTTTGAGACAGTGTCTTGCTAAGTTGCTCAGGGCCTCCCTAAATTACTGAAGCTGGCCTCAAACTTAAGATCCTCCTGCCTCAGCCATCCAAGATGCTAGGATTGCAAGCATACACCACCGTGCTTAGGCTCAACTCCAATCTTAAAGCAAGTTTTTGTTTTTTCTTGCTTTCCCAGGAATATGAGTATAAGATGTATCACTAAAATTATCAATCAGCAAGAAAACATAAAGAAGCTCATTTTCTTTTTGTATGTTTATAGTAGAGAAGAAAACTTCGATCGTGACTAAGTAAGTCAAAGGCAAGGGACAAATTTATTATCTTTGCACCTGCAGTGTCCAGCATAGCACCTGGTGATTATGATGAATTAATGTAGATGATGAAATCAAAAACTTTCAGTAGGGCAAGGATGACTTAAAAGAGCAGTGAGTGATGGAAACAATATTATCTCATTCTCCAAATCTAGTGCCAAAGCAATCAGAGCAACATGCATATACTTTCACTCATTCTGTAGGTGAGATTTTATGTTCAGTATATGGTAATGGCACATATGCTTACTTAAAATAATTATAAGTAGTGGATACTCAAATTAATTAGTTGCCTTTCATTCTACACAAAAGTTAAAGGAGATTTATGAATAAGATAATTATTAATGAATAAATTTCAAATAAATGAAAAGTATATGCAGGATAATAAAATACTCTGAACCATGAAAATTTTTTCCACAGGCTCTTTACCATGCCTTCATATATATTGAGCTGCTCCTTTCTATTTTTCTCCTTATTGAGGACCTGAGAACAAAAGACATTTCTTTCAGATGAATGCACCAAGAGTTCTCAGACAGCCTACAGTTGATCCAGCAAGCAGTGAATGAGCCTAATACAAATACTCATCATTTTTCTAGTCTAGTCTGTTTTCATCCTAGCTAAAAATACTCAGGTTTGATATTTAATGTGCTAGATACAGTAAATACTTTGTTACCATATTTTGGTTTATCAGTGTAGAATCAACAGCAATATTCCTAATAACAAATGCTTACAAATTTCTGATATAAGAAGATAAAAACTCTTTAAAAAATAATTTGCTCCTGATAATCTTGGCTATGTGTTAATTTGAAAATTTGGAAAAGGCCTGAGATTTTTTGGAAGATCAAGTATTTAACTTTGTGGCAAATTAGAAGTATATTACTAAATTTCTTTGTTGATTTTTGTGAAAGCTTCTGAAATGGCCACAATTTTATATGCACATTATTTCAAAAAACTGCTCAAGTAAGGAAGCATATAACTTTCCTATTTCTGCAAAGGTAATATGTTTTTCAAGTGATTTTATAAAATACAATGCCTTCTAGAAAAGTGCTAGCTACTTACTATACAAGTAAATAGAAAAGATCATAGATGAGTGAACTTTTTTTCTGTTTTTGTTTGTTTGTTTTGGTACAGGAGATTGAACCTATGGGCACTTATCCACTGAACTTTAATATTTTATTTAGAGACAGGGTCTCACTAAGTTGTATAGGGCCTCGATAAGTTGCTGAGGCTGGCTTTGAACTCACAATCCTCCTGCTTCAGCCTCCTGAGCCACTGGGATTATAGGCATGCACCATTGTTTCCACCCAGATGAATGAATTTATCAAGGGTACTATATAACTAGTTAGCAGCTTGATATCACATCAAAGTTTACACCTGAATTCAGTTGAATTCAGAACCAGATTCTGCTCTTGAATTTCTAGTGACAAATGCCCTAGGTCCCTCTTTTTAGAAGGAAGAGAGGCAACTGACATTGTGGCAAGTAGCTAGGAATCTTAGGGGATGTGAGGGTATAAATTACTCTTTTAGAATGACTTTCCTCATAAAACATACTTTGTAATTGTGTTTGGATTTATTACATCAACTCAAACACTATAATGTGATCTCTGACTTTCAAAGGTCTGAAAGCATACCTTTTAGGTATTCTACAAATATGTTACATTCTTTACAAAAGTGGTAAATTCAAATATACTCTCATAGAGAGTATTCATAAAGTGGATATGAAAGCAAACACACCACCAAACTTGTATTCTTTTTGATACATTTCCTTAAAATTACCATATACCTGATCTTAACTAGGTTTACAGTAAAAAGAGAAAGGTTTTGTTTGTTTGTTGTGGTAATGGGAATTGAACCCAAGGCTTCATACATGCTAGGAAAGTCCTTGGCCACTGAGCTACATTTGCAGCCCAAGAGTTAGACATTCCATTGGAGGTATAATATCCTCATTTTAGAAAATTTAAAAGCTTACTCATGAGGAGAAAAACATATTCTAACTCAAAGTCAGTTTTTGTTAGAAAAATAAAGAATTTTCAATGTTTTAATGTGATAGTCAAGACTATGGAGCAATAGATGTGCAATATTTTCTTTAGTGTTTGTAAGTTTGGGCATAACTACTATGGATGATTGCCAAGTATTTCCTAGCATATTGCCCACCATTCTACCATGCTACTTCAAGGTTAAAAAAGATTCTAGGGCTTCTCATCAAAGAAACAAAATAGTAAAAAGGTCATTTAGTATCATTTTCTAAGATTGGATGGCAATATATTATTTGTGAGGCTGGCATAGTTTAAGAATAACTCTTCTTCTAAACCCTGGTGGGAGTTATGTTTGACTAGCTAAGTATTTGAATACATAAATGCATTCAGCCTTTGGTATTTAAAGTGAGCATCATTAACTCAACATTTCAACTTAAACTTTGCTTAAACGATAAAGTTTCACCCAAGTGAAATCAATGGGAGGTGTGTGTGAATATATGAGGTTTCAGCTTGGCCCACTGAGGAATTTTGATTAAAACAGACAACCAAATTAAGAAATCATCAAAATAGAGCAATTATTGGTTGAAGAAAAGATAACACTAAAAAAGTCCTCACAATTTTCCTACCTCAGGCTGAGTATGTACACACGCATACACACACACAAATTTAAATATCCATCTTTTATATGCTTAATGGTTCATTTCACACTAACACATCTAAAAACATCAGGCTGGTTCCTGAAATACCACCTTGCCTATACTGGGAGTTCTATTAAATGATCCAATTTTCCTAGCTTCTTTAGCATATTGATTCTTTCCCCAAATATTCACTAAGTATTCACTGTTCACATTATTTGAGCAGGGAAGTTTGCCTCTGGTTTTCAAAAAAGAAACCAAAGAGAGTGGTAAAAAAAATTCTTGCAAAAATATAGTTTAAGTGTTTTCCTGAAGTAAAATGCTAATAATAGATCAGAATTTCCCATCATCCTCTACTTCATGTGGGATGTAAGCAAGAAGAAAGATATTTAACAGTGGCACCTAGCCCAATCATAATATCATTAAAGAATAAAATTTAGCTTTCCAGACATGGAATCTGATATGCGCAGTTGCATGCAGAATCCCTTTCCACTCTAAACATATTAAAGTGTGGACACTAATTTACTATTTTGAATGAAAATTCATGAGCAACTTCCTCATGAGAAAAGCAGCCTGCCTTTGCCATTAATAAATAAAAAGGAATATGGAGTTCTTTCCAGCAGTAATTTTCTCAATTTTCATATATACCCATGTACATGTGAAAATGTCGAAGAAAAATAAAATCATGCCTACAAACTTGCTAATAACTGGCCCTACTTTCTCATGGACCATCTGTCCACAAACACCTATAATTGAAATAAAATGCATAAAGTACCAAAATAATCCATAAAATTCTAACCAACAGGATTATTCATAAAATTAAAAATAGATTTCTGGGTATATTTTGAGGATTCTGTTAGGCTGTCAGGAAATCAAACCCTTTTCCAAATTTTCAGATAATACACTGGACTAAGTTCTAATCCAAAGAACTAAGAAACATTCTGAAAAACGTTAGAATCAATACTTGAGCAAAGAATTGAGGGACCTGCATTTCAGAAGACAAAACAAGAGTTAACTTTAAAAAGTGAGAGATAAGCTGTCTTACATCATCTTCTATCTGTGTGTTAAAGGGACACAAGATCCAGACCTTTTCCTGGCACACTGGTGTGGGTTAGGCAACTCATCCTTTTGTAAAATAGGTCTTTCTGGGCTAAAGAAACAAATAAAATCTCATCAGTAGAAATGGGTCCAGTAGTACATTTAAACCCATTGGATTCATCTATCTGGGTCCAACTGATTTTCAAAGATTTCATAGGTGATAGAGAATGTTTACTCTTTGTGTTACAGAATAAACAAATAAACTGAAACTGTTTGCCCAATCTCTAATAAAAGCCTGGTAGCAGAAGTCATATGAAGCATTCTCAACACAATGTTGTCTCCTCCACTGGGGCTGACCCCACCCAGAGAGTCCAACACTGAGACTGAAAGGCTTAGTTACTTACAGAACTGCTTTTACTGAATTATGCTTAGACATCACTTCTGTAGCCCTACATCAAAAACTGCTTTGGGGATTTGGTTTCTCTTATAGAGATATAGTATCACAGATACCCATCCTCTCCTTAAAGAACAAGATAAATTCCTCTAGGTCTCAGTGGGATAAAATTTGTGTTTTACCTAATGTATATTATTTTTAATTTTAATACTCTTAAGAATTTGATGATGAATGAGATTTTATTATTTTATTTTGGGTGTAAAAAGCTTAGCACCAAATCATGGCCCTTCTTGAGGCCATGCATAGAATATATTTTACTTTGGGGCTGGGTATGTAGCTCAATGGTGAAGTGCTTGCCCAGCATGGGTAAACACCCTGGGTTTGATCCCCAGCACCACACACACACAAATTTACTTTTGCCTAAATTACTTCAGTCAAACATTTATTCTGTTTTATTGTCAATATTTTTGTAAGCTGACTCAAATCCTTTGTGGAAGGAGATGGGGGAACAAATAGGGAAATAAATGTTAAAGAACGGAGTTAAACTCTGCACACTAAATCTTGGCAGATTAAGTTTATCCTAGGTGTCTTCTTATTGTCATTCTCTACCTCTTCAAAGGGTTCCATCAACTCTCAGAAATTTGTACAGAAACCCATCATTGTTATATACATTTATATATATATTATATTTATACATTATTATTATTTGATATCACTATTAACTTTGAGGTCTCACTTCCCCAGAAAGCAGTCTTCTGCCTCTCTGGCTTGCCTTTTGTTGGCTCCCTGGTATTAGATCACTAAAGTGGAAGACTATCTAGGTCTACAGTTATTTTAATAAATTTTCCCACTAAAACAGTATAAAATCGGGGCTGGAGTTATAGCTCAGTGATAGAGTGCTTGCTGGCATATATGAAGTACTGGGTTCGATACTCAACAAAACATAAAAACAAATAAATAATCAAATGTATGAAATATGATATGTCAAGAGCTTTGTAATGTTTTGAACAACAATAATAAAAAAATAAATAATAAATAAGATAAATATGTTGTGTCCATCTACAACTAAAAACAAAATTTAAAATAGAACATAATATCATAACCCCAAATTATTTCTACTGGTCACATTTTGTTTGTTCCTTTGAGCCTGGAAAGACCTGTTTTAATAATCACACAGTAATCAAAATATCAGTTATTTGGGAAGTAGCCCTGTACTTTTTGCTCCACTTTTGTTTTATTTCCTTCCTTCCTTCCTTCCTTCGTTTCTTTTCTGAGTCAGGGGTCTCATTATGTTGTCCAGTCTGGTCTTGAATTCTGGGGCTCAAGTGATTTTTGAGCTTGCCTCAGTCTCCTAGGCACATACCACCAAGTCTGCCTACCTTTTGCTCTTTTTGACTATATGCTGCATTGTGATCTTGCTATTTAACAATAGCAGGGGTATAGGAAAAAGGGCCTGAACTGAACACTGATCAACTAGATGTTCATTAGAATAAGATAGGGCAAGAGTTGGGAGAAGGAAGTAGAAATACAGGATGGAAATGTTTACTTAAGTTGTCTGGTGACTTAGGTATCTTAACATTGGCACATGTAGGAGATAGAACATCATTTATATGGCTGGTGTGTACCCCAAAGAAAACATTTTGTATAACAATGTTCCAAAAATACCCGTAGAGCAGATATTCAGAATGGTCAGTGTATGCATGTTAGAGAGAGAGTGAGCAAAAGAAAAAGAGACTATGAGTGAGAATGAATGTTCATCCAGTTACCCAGAGATGCTTGTGGCCTGTTGCTCAAATGAAAATCAGAAAGATCACAGGGCAGCAGTGAAATCCAAGGTGATTACATCCCTTCTCACGTGGTAAAAGTTACTTGATGTATCTTATTGCTCAATTAATTTAGAGAAACAAAGTTGGTCTTTAATCAAGCAATATTTTAAATTCTGATTTATTTACTTTCACTTGTCAATATTATTTCTCTTTGGGGATGTTTTATATACATTTGGGTATGTGTGTACTTTCACACCAATCCAGAGGTACATCTTTTCCTAAAGAAAAATATACTCATCTAGCCTGCCAAACTTTTAGCCTTTTATCTATTTAAAGTTCCTTTCATTCAGACTATTACACTAGGAAATAAGCAATATATACTGTTTGGATATGAAAATTTATGCTAAAACCTTGCATGTTAAGGAGTGACTTACTCCCATATTTTTAGATATAAGATATAAACCTCATCTATATCTTCTCAAATTCCTATAGACATTGCCTGTCTTTCTCCACTGCCAGAGAAAGCCTTGCATGTGGCTGATGAGACTGAGGTATCTTATAGAATTTCGCCCCCTTGGGGAATCCCTCCTGATCTTAGGATGCAGAGTCAGGCATTATCTCCATGCCTCTATGTCAACAACATCAAATTATTATCACAATTCTTGACATACACGCTCTATACATTTACTCTCATGACTGAAATCCTTACCCTCCCTCTCCCTCTTCTAATGGCTAAAATCTAGACATCTTTTAAGATAGCTCCGTTGTTCCCTCCTCCCTTGTCTCCATGACCCACTTGAGACAGGCTGGATTAAATAGTCCTCCCCTTCTCAGTACCCCTATAACACTCTATATATTGAATTTTGTACATTGTTATACAAGGTTGTGTTGTGTGTGTGTGTGTGTGAGAGAGAGAGGGGGGGAGGGAGGGAGGGAGAGAGAGAGATGTGGGGGTAGGGAGGGAGGGAGAGACACTACACTGAGGATATGAGGACTGTGGAGATTAAGTCTTATGTATCTTTTTCATTCCTAGCATCTCTATTAATCCCCAAACTAAAAATCTCAATTTCCCAAGCACTGTTTCTCAAATTTCAGCATCAGAATCACCTAGTGTTGGTCTCTACTTCCAAATTTTGCAATTCAGTAGGTCTGGAGTGGAACCCAGAAATAGGATTTCTAATGAATTCCTAGAAGATGCTGATGCTTCTGGTATAGAGATCATGCTTTGAAAACTACCAGAGCGGGTTCTCAACCAGTGGTGAACATTACACATAATCACTGTCATCCACTCCCACCTACTAAATTAGAATTTTCAGTAGGGTGGAAAGGCACACTTTTTCCACCTCCTTTCCTCCCTTTATCTTTCTCCCTCTTTCTCTCTGTACTCTTTCCAGCCCGCCTCTCTCTCTCTCTCTCTCTCTCTCTCTCTCTCTCTGTCTCTCTCTCTCTCTCTCTCCTCCTTCTCTCCCCTCTCCTTTCTTTCTTCCTGGCTTAAAACCTTCACAGATGATCATCATTATAAATCATAAGCTCAAAATGTAACTCCAGGATCTGGACTTTATCTTCTTCCAAAGCCTTATTTTTCACACCTCCTCCAACTTTCTACCCTGCTTTCTAATCCTATGACACAGCAGGCAATTGAATGATTCCAGACCTTTGCTCCCTCTTTCTTGGCCCCATAGCAGTTTCAGTTATTAATTCATGCATACATTCATGAACCCATGCACATTCTGAGCACCTAGCATGTGTCAGGCACAGATTCAGGGAATAATGTAGCAGGGAATACAATGGATGCAGTTGTGCCTCACAGAGTCCATTTCATTTGTTCTAAGCCCCAGGAGCACCCCTGCGTCCCCTTCTTTCTCACTGCATAGGTAAATACTGACTTAATATTACACTCTCTTGTAGACTGTAAATGCCATGAAGGCAGGAACTTTCTCTGTCTTTGTGGGTGATCAATAAGCCTGTTTCAGATTAAATTGAAAAGCTCTTCCTCTAACATAGTTCTTCTAGATCATTTCCAGAGCCTTCTCTCCCTGCTGTCTGGTCTGACCTGCTCGCCCTCAACACAGTCCGAGAGCTCTGCCTCAAAGAGCTTGTGCCCTAACTCACACAGACTCAACACTTAAAATCTTTATTCTATTTTGTTTACAGGTTTTTCTCCTCCTACCAAACTGAGCTTCTCAAAGTTTGAAGCGATTTCTTTTTGCCTTATTAATCTTTGCACTTTCATATAGAACCTAGCATATAAAGGGAACTTACGAATGTTTGCCAAACTCATGTATGCATTCATGTTGTTTCTTCTGGGGGGTTTATTTTGTTTGCTTTTTTCCTTTCCTTTTTATTGGTGCATTATAATTGCACATAATAGTGAGATTCATGGTTACATATTCATATATGCACATAATATAAAAATAGAGTTTGGCCAATTTCATTCTCCAGTAAATTTGTTTGTTTGTTTGAGACAGGGTCTCACTATATTGCACCAAATAGCCTTGAACTCCTGGGCTCAAGTCATCCTCCTGCTTCTGCCTCTTAAGTAGCTGGAACTGGATATGTGTGCCATTTTGTCTTGACTTATACTGCTTTGCATTGTTTTGTACAAAATTCCTTGTAGTTTTCATAAAATCTTCTTAAGATGTTTTCATCTCTCTATAGTTGGAAGATACCCTAACTCAAATTTCATAGGTTGGAATATACACAACACAGAATTTAAAGTAAAATGTTTGTCAAGGATATAATTGAAATCCTCAGAGAGAGGACAAAGTACGACTTTTGGGAATAACTTTTGCATTCTTGACAGGAAGTTGAATTGAGGACTTAGCTCCACCTCAAGCCTTCTATCCTGGATAAGTAAGGCACCCAGACTTTTTACTTTTTCGGTCTCTAACTTATTAAACTAATAAGATACTACACGTGATCTTAGCCAAAAGGCCGAGATGCAATAGGCCTCTAACTTTGACATGGAACAAAAGACATGGTTTTTTAATATAAACTAAGTTTTGACAGCAAGTAAGAGGCTACTTAAATGAATTAAATAACACCTTTGAAATTCATTACAAAATGAAATCAGACAACTTCTTGATAGGAACAGGGGTCTGAAAAAGAGATGGTTATGCTCTACAAAATACAAAGAATATAAGTGTTCTCAATAAATTATGTTCAAAGCATTATGTTATGTGCATAGTAGACTCTCAATGAATATTTATTGGATGAAAGACACAAAACAATTAAATCGAAAAGTACTGGCTTCTGTTACTATTGAGAATCACCAGAGTCACACATTGCAGGTCCTCCAGGAGCCATGGTTCCACTCCCTGATGCTAGAGCCAGTGCTAAGTGTCTCCACAGGTAAACATAGCCTACTATTAGAAGTCATTCAGCTTTACATGTGTTCAGGGAGATCGTCCTGCCACACATATACATGACTGCTAATCATACAATTCATAACTGAATATAAGCTGATATGTCACCTTAATACATATCTTTTCATCAAGCTGGAGAAGCTATAAATTCATTTCTACATGATATTATGATTGTAAAATTTTTGCAGAAATTTAAGATCACTATTTTATGTAGCAACTGAGTCTTCCTTGAAGTAGTATTAGATATTTTTCAATTACACTATAGTACATGTAATTTAGCATGCATGTAGGCATATATGAATTTTACTACCAAATTCGTTTTCTCTGCAGTATTTTGGATATCTGTATATGTAATGGACATCCTGGAAAGCCACATTATTCCCACAAATACTTACTGGAAACAATGCTCATTCTGTGTAACAAAAGGAAGGGTTAATGAAATTTATGTATCATTGGAGCAGATAATTTTACAAAGCTATATTCTTAAGGCTTCAGAATGAATGATTTGACTGTGGGAGCAGAGTCTTAGGGGCAGGATACCCCAGATAACCTCACCCACATGCATTTCTCAAACAATGCTTTTCTGTATGTAAACAGAAAATAGAAAGGAATATATAGTTTTTGTCCTTATTATTAAGTATCTGGCTTTTATTCAGTGCACTCTTAAATTTCTGCACAATGCACAGCCTTCAGCACCCCAAGGAGCATAAACAAAGGATATCAGGCAAGTTCACCTACTCCCACTTCACAGAACAATGCTTGTTGTTAACTAAGCAATTCCCAGGGCAGATTTATGATTCGTGGAGCCCAGAGTAAGTACTCAGGTTGGGTACTTGGAATCTGGGGTCAGAAGTATGTGGTGCTGCTCAGTCCCCAGGGCTTTTAAAAAACATGAAAATGTGACCTAAAGTTTATGCCTGCATGTACACCAGAGACTATTTAGGCATTTAGAGAAATTAAAGCACATAAAGATCTCAAAACAGTTTATTGTTCATGCTCCAAGATTTAACCTTTTCTTTCTTAGTGCTGGTATGGTTTTTCTCTGGTCTACTGAATAAATAAGAAGAATCAATTATATATATTACATGTCTTATAAAAAATAGACTGATAAAACAACAAATTACATAGGTAATTAAATATGAAAATTTAAAAAAATTGTCTGAATTTCATAAACAAATTTGTGATTATGATTTAATGGGATCAAATTCTGTTTTTATAAGACAAAATTTGTAATCTGTATACTTAATTTAACCCAAATTTCGTATGAGTACTGTAGTTCCAGTCAGAAGGGCTTCTTCTCTCCCAGCCTCTTTAGGAAACATTCTGGTTAGAGTTACATTCTGTTATAGTTAGGATGTGATATGTCCCCCAAAACCTCATGTGTGAGACAATGCATGAACATTCAGAGGTGAGATGATTGGATTATTAGAGCCTTAACCCAATCAGTGAATTAATCTTCTGATGGGGATTAATTGAAGGTGGGTAGGGTGTGGCTGGAGGAAGTGGACATTGGGGCATGCCTTTGGTATATATTTTGTATCTGGCAAGTGGAGAGTCAGTCTCTCTCTCTCTCTCTCTCTCTCTCTCTCTCTCTCTCTCGCTGATTATAATGTGAGGTGCTTCCCTTCACCATACTCACTCATCTGCCATGATGTTCTGCCTCACTGAAACTGAAACTGTGAGCCCCCAAATAAACTTTTCCTCCTTAAAATTGTTCTTGTCAGGTCTTGTGATCACAGCAGTGAAAAAAACTGACCAAAACATATCCCACAGTTTTATGTCATGATACAAATATTTAAAGTAGTTCTTTTTTTTTTGTACCAGGGTACCAAAAAACCACTGAGTCAAATCTCTAGCCAGTGGTTTGTTTTTGTTTCTGTTTTGAGACATGGTCTCCCTAAGTTGCTTGAGGCTTCACTAAGTTACTAAGTTGCTGAGGCTGGGTTTGAACTTAAGATCCTCCTGCCTCAGCCTCCCAAGCTGCTGGGACTAAAGTGGCTTAAGAGAATCTTTTCTACCCCTTGTTTTCTGGCTCAGGTATAAAAGAGAAATTGGTTACTATTTCCATTTTTATGAATATGATTTTATCAAGCCATTAAGACTTTAAAATAATCAAATTTCATCACTACTCTTTCACTCTTTAATAATCACCCATTAAATATTAAAGTTGAGCCAGAAAAGATAATATAAGAATATACATATACACAGTATATAACAATGTTTTTATAACTTTAAAGAAACTTAGAAATGTTTGAATACATGACTTAATTGTTGAATTGCATGGGTAGTTAGTATATAACACAGCCATATGTCTCAGGCTGAATAAAATTCTTGATGGGTCAATGAAGGTGTTGGGTCCCTTCACATACCGTAGACAATTCAAGTGCTAGTCTACAATTCCAGTTAATTTTCTGTGAGGTTAAGTGGCTATTCCATAGTCATTAAATAATTATTAACTATGTTATTGAGGAAAATTATGTCCTACCAAGTTCCCAATAAAATTATGGTGTTTAAAGTTTCCATAAATAGACTTTAACATAAATCATGAAGCTTCAAAAGGGGGAAAATACAAGAGGAAAAAAAACTATAAAGAAGAGAGATCAATACTATTCACACAATGGTTTTTCAAAATACTCATAAAATTGCTTTTTAAAAAATAATACAAAGTTAAGAAGTTCTGGGTTAAATGACAGAGTCTGATAAAATCCACAGCCTTCAATTCTGACATGAAGGGAAAAGAACATAAATGCCTGGTCTACTGAGCTTTCCCTTGTCTGTTAGCTAGGGAAGAAATGCCTGCCTAACACCTACTAGTGCAAGGTCAACGAAAAAGTAGATTAGTGAGAATAAAACAACAAAAAGAACAGTCCCCTACCCATTGCTTCCTACTGAATGAACTTTTGACATATCAGCAAACTCTTCTTTTCTCTTGCTGCTGCTGGTATACTGTTCGCTGTACAGCTTGAGGGACATCTGCTCAACAGCATCTCTTTGTGCTTCCAGGTAGCATAGCTGAACCTCAGCCTGGAGAGAGAAACAAAGAGGAATGGATGCTTTAATCCAGAAGGAATGCATTTCAAGTGAGGTGTAACAACTCAAAAAATGGGAATTGTTCACAACATTATATGCTCCTTTTGGGGTTGGATTTAATGGGATCAACTGGGCATATTACAGGATTATATATTAGAGCTGAATCTTGTAAGTTCTTCCTTAAAATATGACCCAAATAAATGAACTCTTGGAAGACTCAGTAAATATCACAAAATATCCCTGAGATCATAATACTGTATGATAAAACTTTACATAAAATATCTGTAAAATTTTTTAATAATGATCTTGTTCATATTGTCATATATAATATTTATTTTTTTAAATTTCCCCCTCCAACCCAGACACTGGGAGGTTACACACATACACACACACACACACACACACACACACACACACACACACATATATGTTTTTAATTTTCTTCCATAGAAATAAAAAGAGAAAGAGAATAATTTTTAAAAGTCCAATATTAATTATAGTACCTCTCCAATGGTGAAAATAGGCTTCCTTTATTACTTTTTTTCCCTTTTGATTCTCTGTATTGTCTTAATAATTTTAACTCAAAGGAATAGTAATTTTGGTTACATGCAGGTTTGGATTATTAAATCTTTCATAGTTACTTGGGCTTCCTGTAAAGAAGAGGTAGTAAGTTCACTATGCTGTTTTCTATCAAACCAATGCATTCAAAAGAATGCTGAATAATATTTGGCATGGAAATGTATTAAATAGATGCTTTATTTATTGCAGCTGTTATAATCCCTGTGGCTTTAGGGTTCCCTAGAATGCCAGATGAGATGGAGAATGAAGCCTCCTCAGGGGCAAACTTGTCCATGGTAAAGAGGAAGGGACACCATGGACCAAAGCACTCTTATTTTTCTTTTATTTGTGATTTACTAAATCCAAGCACATCCACTAATATTTCTAATAAACCTTAAGACTTCTATTTTTATTAATAGTCTCCTAAGAAAAACAGTGGTGGGTCAGCTGTTGAATAGTCACCAGAATTCTACAAAATGTAAGAAAAGTGAAGGAAGACATGACCTCTTCTTAGTCTCTAGAGCCAACCAAAACCTTTTATCTGGTCTATAGTTTTACAGAATAGACTAAGGAGAAAAAATGTTATACAATGGTGGCTGCTTAAAAGGCTGAATTAGAATTCTGTGAAGAAAAATGGTTATCTTGTAAGAAGTAAGGTCTCAAACTGTTCTAGAATTTCTGTTTTTTTTCCCCAAACAGCTAATTATGAGTGCTCTCCATTGCTGAGGAAGAACTTAAAGAAACAATGTTAAATATTATAGTTACACAGTTAAAGTTTCATACAGTAGTTCAAAACTAATTTGTATATTGGTTCATGTGAACTTTTCTTGCTTAGACCAATTGGCTTGAATAAGAATAGAGACATCTGGATTAAGAATTATGTCTTAACACCATAAACAAAGTATAATGTTACATGGAGTATATCCAGTTGGGAATAGGAGGTGTGGCTGGTGAAAAGGACAAAGGAAATGTTAAATCCAGTGTTATTTTGCAACTCTATTAATGACGTGGAAGAGGAGTATGCAGAATGTTAATGGCATATATAGAAGAGTGCCAGCTAAGAGGTTCGCAAATACCATGGGACCTGGAAGAATTACACCTACTGATCTAGGAATATATTTTTAAAGATAAAACAACATAAAGAATCAATGATTAGAAAAACAATATAGTTTTTTTTAAAAAAGCATACAAGTTTTTTATGTGACAAATAATAGAGATAACAAACAATTTAAAAACAGTACTCTTCCCATGTGTTGTCCCCTCCCTTCCACTGCAAAGCTGTAGGCATAATAAGATCATCCTATACTAAGTATTCCACGGGAAACTCTTACAATAATGCATCTGTGCCATTAGAGGCATGTTTGGTATGTAGATGTTTCTGTTATTTTTTAATTATCCTAAGTAACATGCTAGACCATGGCTTGATCTCACGTATGTGTGCCGCAGGTCACTAAAAGGATCAAAAATAGGGAAGCAATGCAGACTCATTGTCGCTATGGAAAATAATCAGTGGTCATCCCTTTGTGATCCTTGGTCATTTCTGTGTACAAAGTAAAACGCCTTTCACATGACAGACATATATGAAAAGGAGTTTAGAGAACAAAGCTGAGAACAACTCCAAAGATAGTTACTTAACAAAAACGATTGAAATGTCATAATCTAAGACTTTTATTGCAGAATATTTCACAGGCATTTGGTACAGAAACTTCAGTGCACTAACAAGGAGATGAATTACATGGCCCAGGTCTTTCCTATCTATCTCTATTTCTATTCCTACTCTCAGTGATTCATTCTTAAATGTGCTGATAAAAATAGAACCACAGTAGTTCCTTTTTGCTAAGGTTGAATGGCTTTTCTAGCCTAAATCTCTCTGCAGACTGTTTTAAATTTTCCTCATACCATATCTTAGTCTAAAGAGGTATTTTAAAAGAAATATTTCAAAAAATACAGTTCTCAAAATACAACAACAATTTCCCTATTAAAAGAATTTTATTATCATCTATGATAATAGTGGATACTTTAAAAAGTGACTATATTTTTACGTATGGAAACAATCTGATTAATATTAATGACATATAATCAATAATATTTGGCAACTTAATAATTAAAGAAATAAAAAATAGAACAAGACTCTGTGCATCTACCTCATTTCTAGGCTGCCGAGAGGCCTTGAACTGGAGTAAGAACAGGATGGGTAGATGAGCTAGATTTGTGTCTTTTATTTTGAAGCACTGAGTGGGACAATCAGAGAAAGATGTTTAGCAAGTATGTTTAAATATTAGAACCAAAATACAAACCTAAAGGCAGCAGATGAAATTAGATAAAGTGAGAATTTCATGGAGAGAGAGAGAGTATGATGAGAAGAGAAAAAGGATCAGATCTTACATCACCCTATTCTAGGCCTGCATTACCCATTGCCTGATCCAATACAATAGATTCTCAATTGTTCTACATCTCTCCTTCTCCACCACCCCCAATTTCATTTTAGGTGTTGTTCATTGATTGATCTTTTTGTATCACAACTGATGTTACTGGTTGTGTCGGAGCTTGATTCTGGAACTCTTTCCTTTATATCCTCTTTTATTCCTTTTATTGCTATCGATACAGTAATGCCTTCTAATTTTGACCTCTGAACTCCACATTAAAATGTCCAACCAATTATGTGCCATCACTACTTGGATTACTTTAGAATTTACTGTTCAAAAAAGAACTCTTCATTCTCATCTTTACTACCCACCCCAGATCTTTTCATACTTTCCATTTAATTAAATGGTATCATCTATTGCTCAGATCAGAAACGTAACTTGACTCTTCCTCTTGCCTCTTCCTCTTCATTACCACAAGTTACTCCATGAGTTGTTGATTTGTCTTCTAAAATGTCTCTCCAGTCTGTCTTTCCAATCTGCACTGCTACCAGCCTAGTACAAGCCTTTATTATCTCTCACCTGCAGTATAATTATCTTCTACCCCTCTGCTCTCCTCCCAATTAATTTCCTAAAAGTTAGTGTGGTTAGTAAAGGCTTGATAGAAGTGGTATTTATGCCAGAACTGAGATAATGGGTATGACTTTGTCAGAAGAAGAATCAGTTGGTTTCTTTACCCCCACGCTTGGGGATTGAACCCAGGAGGACTCTACCACTGAGCTACATTCCCAGCCCTTTTTATTTTTTATTTTGAGACAGGGACTCACTAAATTGCCAAAGCTGCTCGTGAACTTATGATCCTCCTATGTTAGTCTCCCAAGTTCCTGGGTTATAAGTGCAGACAGATACCTTTATAGGCAGACTAACTCCTTTTTATAAGGGCCTAAAGTCAAGAAGGGATATAATCTGCTTAGAGAATGGAGAACAGAGCTTTGGGGCATTTAAATGAAGAAAAATAAAATAGAAAAGGACAGACTGTGGAGAAAGTCAGGTTAGGGCATTTAGATACTGAGGAAATGCCACCAAAGTTGTCAATGTTTCTGTGATAGCCTTAATCTTCCCTCATCTCTCTTCTTCTGTCTTGACAAAATAGTCATCTAATGAATTAGAACAAATATGCTTACATAGCTCCTGCCACTTGTACTTTGAGAACAGCACAGTGAGAAGGGAATTATCTGTTCCCATGAGGCTGGAAATCCAGCCTTCCAAACATAGGGAATACCTGAAAGATTCCCATGACTAATACCTCCAGTAAACCTTTAACATATATACTGAATTATGTCCCTTTACCTCCAAATTCATACATGGAAGCCCTAAGCCCCAATGTGTCTACATTTCAATATAGGATCTTGAGGTAATTAAAGCTAAATGAGGTCTCTTGGGTAGGACCCTAATCCAATTGTACTGGTGTCCTCATAAGAAGAGGAGACACATATGAGGCCATGTGATACTTTGAGAAGATGGTCATCTACAAGCCAAGGAAAGAGGCCTTACCAGAAATAACACGTACAGACACCTTAATCTTGGACTTTCAACCTTCAGAACTGTGAGATACAAATTTCTTTTATTTAACCATCCTATCTGTTGTATTTTGTTGTGGCAAACCAATAAAGTTAGACACGTGGCTTTTCATCTAAGGTTTAATACAATTGCTTTGCTACTTATCATTAGTAGCATGTTTTCCCCCTTTATTTTGTATGCACCTAGTGCCTAAGTCACAAGAGGTACCCCTCTTTGAATTTAGACTACAAATTAATAATTTAATCAGGATACAAGACACAGAGTACTAAAATATTTTGTTTAAATTTGGCTTGGTATGTGGTGACTTAAATTCAATGATCTTCTTTGGGGCCTGAACAATGATTCAACTATAAACTTCCCTCTGATCTTGTGTGTCTGACTAATAAACAAAAATAGCCCATAGTACATGGAGTCATTTGGGGGTTGAAAAACTTTAGTCAATTTAATAATCTTCAAGGATTATACATACAATCACTATTATAAACATATTTAGTCATATGCCTTTAACTTGTTCTTAAAAAGTACTAATTTAGTTAAGAAACATCACTGATTTCCTTACACTCTATGTTCTACCATCCTTTTTGTGTTATTATATATCCTGGAAATATTAAATTAATTTCACTCTTTCTTAATTCATATCATTGCAGAGTTTCCTGCTCTTTCTCATACTAAACTTTATAGGTTACCATCAAATTCACCCAGCTACCTGCATCCAGGTCCAGATCCTCTACTTTCCCTTCTGTTTCTGTGGAAGTTGTCCATTTTTCTACTAAAGTTAATCGCTCCATTTGCACCAGACTCCCTCAAAGATGATCATCAATGAAAATCATCTTTTTCTCCTGAATCAAATTTTATCCTCTATTGTATTATTCATATTAACACATTATCTTTCCCACTACCCCAAAACTGTAGCTTTTACTATAGTTTAAAAAAAGAAAAAATAATTCCTAAATATCAATTGACACTGATCTGGTTCTCCCCATTTCTCTATTCTCCATTGTGGCAAAACCACTATGCATTGTCTGTACTTGCTGATTCCAGTTTCTCTCTTATCTTCAACATCCTCCAATCAGGTTTTTGCTCATATTCCCTATGTACTGATCTTTCCTCAGTCCTCTACCCATTATCACCTGCTCCAACAGGGCTTGTGGGCACACTCTTAAGGGCATTTGCTCTTGTTTGCCTAATAGCTCAGTGTCTCACCTTCTTTGGGTCTGCTGAAATGTCATCTTGTCATCAAGGTCTTCCCTGACCTACAACCTAAAACTGCAACTTACTCCCACCCCTAGCAATGCCTATCCTCCTTTCTATAATTTTACCACATGTTGCCAGATATATTATTTATTTTATGTTGTTCATCCTGCTCCAGTGGATTGGAAGGTCCATGAGGGCAGACTCTTCTGTTTACATGTTTACTTCTGTATCCCTAACACCCTTCATGACCCATGTATTCTATACACATTGACTCAAATTTTAATGAGTTTGAATAACTTCAATGATTAAAATGTACAAAGAAATAAAAGTTTGAAGGTTGTAGCCTCAGCTGATATTTTAAATTCTTGGCTCTGTTCTCCCTCAGGAGACAATTGTTTCTTTGACAGAGAAGAAAATGATTGAAATATATAATTTGTTTATTATTCTCTAGAAAAAAGTAAAAGAATAAAAGAAAACCTCTAATTTATGAGTCATGTGGGCTTTAGGAGGCAATATCAACAATGCCACGGTTTGTATTTGGAAGACTGTGTATCAGCTTAGGAAAAATCATGAGGATTCTTTAATAGGATGGGGATAAACTCTATTTTTCTAGCAATAGTTTTATTATTTGGGGGATATTTTCCTACTTCTACTACTCGGTCTTTTTAAACCCTTGGTGCAGTATAGCTAAGCATACACCTTTTCCTTTACTTCTTTAAACAAATATTTACCATGCTTCCCTTCCTTCCCCTCAGTAGTATTCCTCCTACCCACTGGCCCAGATTGCTTCCTTTTTCTAAAAACACTATCAGGTCTCAAGAACTCCACAGGTCTTGCCAAGAACTTCCAGGGTTGATTAGAATCTGCACTTGGAAATATTTACTCTTTTCTTTGGCAGAATTCCTCATACTCATTCTAGGATTTAGATTTCTCACCTTTGCAGCATTTTTACCTAAGATCTGTTTTAAGTTTTTTATATTTTTGCGTTTCTTTGTCATTGTTGGCAGTTCATAATTTCCTAAAATAACTCACCTTTGGGACGGAATTCAAAGTGCATTTCCTTTGTTCAGAAACAAGCTTTCTATGAAAATCAACTCACATATCCATGATTAGCTATATTCTGGTTAAATACAAATAGCATTTGTCACCACAGTGAATAAAAATCTCATGTCATGTCATTCTTCCAGCCTAAATGCACAACTGGGTAGAATGTCAAAACTTCTTTCTGCATAGTCAGAACAGGGAGTCATAGGTTTAAAGAAGTAACTTTTTTTTTTTTTTGAGTAAGGTGGTTAAGGGCCTTCATTTATTCATTCAACAAATACATCTTGTGTATCTTATATGTAAGACACTGTACAAGATAGAAACATGGGTCAGGCACAGTATCTATCCTCAGGGATAATATAATCTAGAAATTACAGAAAAATTAATGGTATGTAAAGGGAGTTCAAATATTCATTCAAGAATAAGGCTAATATTACCATTTAAAATGTTGCCAAAAAACAATTAGTAAATTTGTTAAATGTTCTTTTTATTATTGGGTAAGAGAATTATAAAAGTCTTAAAAATGTATTTCCTTTGTTAAAAATTAAATACACACATATATATTTAACAAGGACTTTCAAAACTATTTTAATATTGTTAGTCATTAAAGACTATTGCATATACTAATCTTTGTACATCAGTATAGAAACATATAACCATAGTGGTAACTTCAGAAAACCTAGCTTTAGATCATCAAGATTTATTATAACTCTCATGTCTATATGTGATAGATAACTCATTTAAGTTGGAACATTATATTTGTACCTATAAAAGATCTTAATTTTTATTGACTTGTTTGCAAATCATTAAAAACATTCACTATAATGTTTAGGAAATTCAATTTTAAAACTACATCCTTAATGATATTTATTAAATGGTAAGCATTTAAACGAAGTGGAAAAATTAACAGCAATACTATTTTCATTATGCCTTATGTATTTGTGTGTAAAGAAAAATGTTCTCTTCCTCTAGTTTAATGACAGATGTTTACTAAAAATACAACAACAAAAATACCTCCATCTGACAAACATGAAAAACAAGCATATCACACAATTGCATTTGTGAATTGTGAAGTGTTTCATCCATCACTCCCTCTATTTTGATAATGCAAGTAGTTAAACTCATTAAAAATTCAGCATTTTATGTCATGAGCCAGGGTGGGAAGGAAGTGTGATTACACTGTGTGGACTGGAGGGGATGATTAGAATTTTCAACGTCTCTCCATTCTGTTTCCTTTGCAAATCTCTGCACCACGAAACAGGCATCAGGTCTGTATTTATATTCTATGGCACTGTTCTTATTCTCATCTTCAAATTCCACTAAGGAAAAATCCTTATTTACTTTCTGGCAGAAACTAAAAATTAAAAATGTATATTGTGAAGATACAATCATAGTTTCTTTTGCCCTGCAGGACTGGCATTTCCTTCCCAAGAACAACTATGCTGGCAAATGCTACTATTAACTCTATAACTATGACATGCACTCCAGTTTCTTTGAAATTCTATAAAATAGTTACCCTTAGATGGTGATGGAAAAGGAGGAATGAAGCAGGAACAACAAGAATTATTTTACATACTAATAATAACAATTTAGTTATCAAAACAGAACTGAACAAGTGTGCCTTTATACTGTTCTTTTAAAAATTTAGCCTCCTAGGGTTCTAATAATCAGGGCCTATGGTTCAGGAATGCATGGTAGCACTCAGGCTCAGTGCCTATATCCTCATTTCAAAGAGAATCATTCAAACCGACATCTACCCTGTCAAGAATCTCGACTTTGAGCTGCTAATGTAGAATAAAAATCAATATAAATTTTGATCATTTGATGAATATTTACTTCTTTCTTTAGTGTTTGGGGATTTAGAATTGAAAAGTGCTGAATCAAGTCATTTTATTTTTTTGTGTTTGTGCCAACACCAATTTACTACCCTCCAGAAAGTTCCTGAACAAGATGTCTCAGGTGGCACGCATGTTGGTTTTTCCTGTCAATCATAACAGTATGTCACTAGGGAACCATAATCATTTCCCTTTCATATTCTTAGTGTTCCAAAGAGGAATATTTTGATTACTTCCCTGGAAAAGGTAAACTTTCTCATTTAGACACACTATTGTAAGGCTAGATATCTGTTGTTTTTGGCATTCAGTTATGCCTAAATGGATGCTATTAAAAGTCAAACACTTCATTTTAGGCTCTAAGGGTCATGCACAATAAATAGAATTTACAAATGGGTTTCTCTATAAGCAAAATTCAGTATCACTCCCAAGACAAAGAGCTTTTGTAGAAGCTGCCATCTTTATGCATTTTCTAAAAGGTAACAAAGTATCAACTGACTGTTCTAATCAGCAGAAAGGCTTCACAATAGAAGACTTTACATTTTTATTATACATGAAAAGAAAATACACTGCAAATGACATTAAGAAAGCTTCACAATTAAAATGTGATTCCAGTGTGAGACTAGTTACATTAGTAGAACAGCATGCCACCATTTTTACTATGATACTTTGGGGTGTGTGTGTGTGTGTGTGTGTATGTAAAACAAAAGCTTAAAAGCTTAAAAGCTGACTACCATTCTTACAGAATGTTTCCATTGTGATTTTTAAAATAATAGTCTATCCCAATCTAACAAAGACTAAATTATTTGCAAGCACCAAAGAGGTAAACTACTCTCATTTTTTAAAAATCTCATATGATATAGTGGCAGAAGACTCAATACTAAGGAGGCATTTTTGTTGGTTTCCTATAAATTAAATAAAAATGGCAGCAGCTGCCTTTCCCAAGGATGATATAGCCCTGGACAATCACTAGATATTATGTAGACAGATGTTTTAAATAAAATAAAGTATTTAGATTGCTAGATACCTTGCTCGATATGAAGGCAATTATAGGATGTCTTTGTTAAATTACATTTTTCATTTTTGTGAGTAGAAAAAAGAACTGTCCTGGAAACAGTACCAACAGGAAATGATCCTATATCTAAAACAGCTGGAGACTGTAACTAATATAAATTTACTTGAAAATAAAAATGCTGTGTGCCTCTGGAGACATGCAGTAACATGCCATAAAAACAGATGAGACTATAGAAGTATTTAAAAGGGAGAAAATACATTTTATCTAGATATTAATCTGAGATGTGATCCACTGATAAATGAGAACTATTCGATGATGAAGAAAAGAGAAAATCAGAAGAGTCATTTTAAAAACTACAACAAAATTTTATTTAAAGCTATATTTGTATTTGAATTTGTATTTTATTTAAAGCTATATTTGATGTTACAAGAAATCTTTGTTTTTCATATATTGGTTATCAATCAATTTACTAAAGTCATAATAATAACGTAAAGGCTGATACTGTGCTTGGAAAATTCTAATGGAAGCAGAGAAGATTTACTATGAGTAAATTAAGGACCCTAAATTTTGGACAAAATATTATAGTAATTCTCAAAGCTATATATAATAGCTTTAAACACAAAGACTTCCCACTACTTTTGGCCATCTCCCAGACTCTGACTCTTGTTGAATTAGAAAGACGTCTGATACACTAATTCATACTAAATAATCATAGACATTAATATTGTAACATGGATTACTTCTAATTGAACAAATTTTAATATTCTTTACTTAAAAATTGAGATGCATTAACCTACATGATAATTTTAAGAAAAGCTGTGGCTAGAAATCTACTTGCACAGGCGTGGTAGGGAGAACCTGGGTAAGCACACCCAAGTCTTAGGTGTCCACCTTTTTCATTTCTCATCTATGCCTAAGACTCATCTTGGTCCAGCCCTTGGGGTCTTGGTCCAGTGGGGTCTGGGCCTCCAAGAGGAGGACACTATGTGAAACTGGGATTTTTCAGGGGGCTTAAATTCCCATAGTCAGGGAAGATCTCAAAGCCTCAGAAGTTGCTATATATGTATATATATGTGTGTGTGTGTGTGTGTGTGTGATAAACAGTTACCACAATACTGCCCTCAAAACCCAAAATGTAATGTTCTTAAACCAGAGCTTGATTTAAACTTCTTTTGTAAATTGATGTTGCTATAATAACCTCAAAAGTAAACCTCCAAAGCATAAACTAAAACTGGAAACAAATCCAATAATTCTTCTTACTTTCTATAAGTTCATCAATTTTTTTCTTTTATTGGTTATTTTTAGTTATATATGACAGCAGAATCCATTTTGACATAATTACAAAAGCATAGAATATATCTTATTCTAATCCTGACCCAGTACTTCTCTTTCCCCTTTGTTTTCTCCACCCCCTGTGTCCTACTCAGCTTTTTCACTGCTGTGACTTAAAAACCTGACCAGAATAACTGGGGGCTCATAGTTTCAGAGGTCTCAGACCACAGATAGTAGGCACCATTCCTCAGGGGTCAAGGTGAGGCTGAACATCATGGCAAAGAAGTGTGGTAGAGGGAAGCATCTCACATGATGATCACAAAACAGAGAGAGACAGAGAGAGATCTCTACTAACCAGATACAAATATATACCCCAAAGTCATGCCTCACAATGCCCTACCTTCTCCAACTACACCCCACATGCCTTCAGTTATCACTCAATTAATCCCATCAGGTGATTAATTCACTGATTTTGTTAAGGTTCTCATAACCCAATCATTTCCCCTCTGAACCCTCTCACATTGTCTCATACGTGAGACAATGGGGAGGGCACCTCACATCTAAGCCAAAACATCCTACTCCCTTCCCTTTTTTTGATCTTTCTTCCATTTACCCATAGGTTTTTTTAAAAATTCTTTTCTGTGGATGTACACGATGGTGAGATTCACTGTAGTGCATTTATATATGTATATAAGAAAGTTATGTCAGATTCATTCCACTATCTTTCCATTTCCTATCTCCATTCCTTTCCTTCATTTTCCTTTGTCTGATCCATTTTCCTTTGTCTAATTCTATTCTTCTCCCCCACTCCATAGGGGGAGAAATGTGATTTTGAGGATTGGCTTATTTCACTTAGCATGATAGTCTCCAGATCCATCCATTTACCAGCAAATGTCATAAAGTTTTCTTCTTTTGGCTGAATAATACACATTGTGTATATATACCACATTTGTTTTATCCATTTACCTGTTGAAGGGTACCTAGGTTGGCTCTACAGCTTAGCTATGGTGAATTGTGCTGCTATAAACATTGATGTGACTGTATCATTGTAATATGCTGATTTTAAATTCTCCCAATTATATACACCCAGGAGAAGAATAACTGGGTCAAATGATGGTTTCATTACCAAGTTTTCTGAGGAATCTCTATACTGCTTTCCAGAGTAATTGTACCAGTTTGCAGTCCCACCAACAATGTACAAGTGTACCCTTTCCCCACATCCTTACCAACACTTGTTTCTTGTATTCTTGATAATTGCCATTCTGAGATGAAATTTTAATGTAGTTTTAATTTGCATTTCTGTAATTGCTAGAGATGTTGAACATTTTTTTCATATATTTGTTGACCATTTGTATTTCTTCTTTTAGAAGTATCTGTTTAGTTCCATAAATATAGTTATCTAATAATAGACAAAGATGCTAAAAACATACATTGGAGAAAAGATAGCCTCTTCAACAAATGGTCCTGAGAAAACTGGGAATGATATATAGTAAAATGACATTTAACCCCTATCTCTCACCCTGCACAAAACTCAACACAAAAGTAAATTAAAGACCTAGGAATTAGAGCAAAACCCCTGCACCTCCTAGAAGAAAATGTAGGCCCAACACTCCAACATGTTGGCTCAGGAACAAACTTCCTTAACAAGACACCTTATGTGCAAGAAGTATAATCAAAAGTCAATAAATGGGATGAAATCAAATTGAGAAGCTTTTTTACAGCAAAGGAAGGGGAGCCTATGAAATGAGAGAAAATCTTTGCCACATGCCCCTCAGATTGGGCATTCATTTTCAGGAGATACAAAGAACTCAAAAGACTTAACACCTCAACTAAATATCTCAATCAATACGTAAGCAAGGGAACTGAACAGATACTTCTCAAAAGAAGAAATATGAATGGTTATCAAATATTAATAGGAACTACTGGGGTTATTTTCCAGTAATCCTGTAACAAAGCATGTACACACACACACACACACACACACACACACACACTCACACACCTACAACAGTGATTTCTATGCAGTGTATCATCTTTATAACTATACAGATTGATTATCACTGCTGTTTACTGTTTGTAAAGCATGATGTGTTGCTTATTTTTTCTTGAATTTTCTTACTAGCTCCATGTTATCCCATCTGGAGGAGACTAACAAAAAAATACACATTTTTCCTCCCTTTTTGATGGCTTAGTTCCTATCTCTCAGGCATACTGATATACTAAGTAAGGAACATGTTAAAATTTTATATACTCCATTTTTGGGGTCTAGCTTTACTTTAGGGTCAAACTGAAAAGATAAATATTGTCATCTCCTAAGCCAAAAGATTAGTTGTGAAAAGGTTCCTAAATATTGCTCCATCCAAAGGAGTCAAATTTCAGTGATTATTTTCTTTCTGCCCTTATGTAGTAAGTAATATCTGATAGATATTAAATGTTATGCTTAAAATTTATTTTAAGTGAAATATTGGACCTCAATCTTTTAACAAGTGTGTTACCCACATATCACTCCTTAGCTCAGGTCTCCAGAAAACTGCCTTATACATCACTCCACCCTCCTCCTGAGCTGCTCTTACTCTTGCCCACATACTCTAGCTATAATCAGCTTCTTTCAATTTCAGTTCCTTTAATGAATCTAACTCCTTCCTACTGGTACATGCCATTTCTTTCTCTCTTTTTTACATGGCTAACACCTTCATATTTTTAAGTCTCACTTTAAATGTTACTTCCATGATTATCTTACCTAAGGTAGGTATTTTCTCTCTCTGATCTTTATTTCTTTTCTTAATATTTATTACAACTTAAAATTATGTTTATTTGAATGAGTAACTTTTGTTTGCATACTTGATTGTTTTGAATCCATATCTCACTAAAATGTAAATTCTACAAGAACAGGGACCACATTTTTTTTCTTCATAATTGTATCCCCAATGCCTAGAAAATTGTGTGTTGAATGAATCAATGAGTTGTTGAGTAAAAATCCATAAGCAATGTTGATAGTTCTAGATTAGAAGAGTAATGACCTTGGTACAAGCAAAGATCCATGCTGGGCATGATAACACATGCCTGTAATCCCAGTGGCTTGAGAGGCTGAGTAGGATGATGCCAAGTTCAAAGCCAGCCTCAGCAGCTTGGTGAGGCCCTAAGCAACTTAGAAAGACCCTGTGTCAAAATAAAAAATTTAAAAAGGGCTAGAGATGAGGTTCAGTGGCTAAATGCCTCTGGGTTCAAACCTGGTACCAAAAAACCTGGTACCAAGGAAGGAAGGAAGGAAGGAAGGAAGGAAGGAAGGAAGGAAGGAAGAAAGAAAGAAAGAAAGAAAGAAAGAAAGAAAGAAAGAAAGAAAGAAAGAAAGAAAGAAAGAAAGAAAGAAAGAAAAGAAAAGAAGAGATCCTTGGCCAATACTGAAAACACCTTGGGTTGCCGATCTGAGAGACAAGGTATGCATGACAGAGAGCATCAAAAAGAAAGGGTTGCTTTGACCAAAGTCTCCTGAGATTCCTTCACCTTAATAAATGGGTTGGGATTATCTAAAATTTGCAAAGGAAAATCCTGGAGGCTATTAGTCTTCTGTGTAACACATGTTAATTTAAAGTGATGATGTTTAATTTTAGTGGTCTCTATGAAACTTTAACTGTGAAAAGAGCCAGCTGAACTAAGACATGGAGAAAATATATCAGATTCAGAGTATAGTAGGAAATAGAATTCACAAAGTCATAATAGAGAATAATGGTTGAACAACACATAAAATGGTTGAACAGGACAGAAAAGCTCAAATCACAAAGGAAACAAGAGAAATGAAAATGCTTAATAAGTGGTCAGATTCCATAAGCTGATTCTCAGAGACTCCAAAACATACCTAATTCAGCTATCCATTATCAAAGGGGAGAGGATGCAGCAATTTACTTCTTGAAGTACCAATAATTTTTCTTTGAATCTCACTTTTTTCATTTGGAATGTGAGTCTGAGATATTTCATATCCCTAAACAGAATCTGTTCTATGCATGACTGTTAAAATATAAACAATGATTACAATGCAATCATACTTGCAAGTATTATGGGGGCTGCTTTTTGTTACTCAGAATGTTTTTAAACCCAAAATGATTTTGGAGTTCTAGTTTCTGATTTTAAAGCTTATGCTCTCCACTATCTTCATGACAGAATAGCTATTTCTTGCAATTCTTTATTTTTTGTTAGGGGAGAGGGTGTCAAGAATTTAATCCAGGGGTACTTCACCACTGACCTACACTCCCAGTCCTTTTTTTTTTTTTTTAATTTTGAGACAGTTTAACTAAATTTCTGAAGGTGGTCTTAAGCTTGTGATCCTCCTGACTTAGTCTCCTAAGTAGCTGGGATTCTAGGAGTGCATCATTATACCCAGCTATTTCTTGCATTTCTCAATATGACAGATTTTAGTAGCTTGTCTCACCTTACACATATGTTAAATTAAGTTTAGAAGCTAGATAACTAAAGTTCCAGTAAGTGTATCAAAAACAAGAGTAAGGAACCTTAGAATGAGCATGAGAACATGAGAAGTCTCTTTTTAGTATGACCTCCTAGGCCTTGATTTTCAGTAGCATTTTGGTTGTTTAGGTCATTTTAGTTTTCTGCTGTAGTTTATATAATTAAAATTGACCATGTAAGAAATCCATGGAGGTATAACTTTACCATAATTTTACCAGAAGAACCAAGAAGAAAGGCATGTTATGCTTGACAGACAGATATCTGGTAAGAATGGAATTTTCCATAGTTATGGGAAGTTGAAACAACTCTTATAATGAAGCAACATTTAAACTTTTTGTGATTTTCTGTGAAACAAATCATAGGAGTGGCTAGTGCCTTGTCCATGAGCTTTTTCAGCATCCAACCCACTAGCTGTATGACCAAATTTCTCCTTATGATGGCTCACATGAGTTAAGGCCTTTATATGAGGCTTCCCATAGCACATTTTCAGTCAAAACATTGTTATGATTTTTAAAATGAAAAAATGACAATCAAGAACAAAAGTGGTTACCATTTAGTGGTTACCATTTTCTTCAGAATAAAATTGAATGTCATACCATAGTAATTAAATGGATTTCATGATTGGATCCTAGTTCACTCCCATGACTTCCTTTTCTGATAAATGGCAAAATCCACCTATACTCACGTTAGCCTAAACTGTGTCCTCCCGTGTACACAAGTTTTTCCATCTCTGCTTTCAAACTTTTCTTTATTTCTGCAACTCTACATTCCACATACTCCTTTAGGCTTAAGACCCACCCCCATTCCCCGCCACACCTAAATTTCCTGGATACATGAAACATATCTAGCATAAAAAAATATCTCATTCTACTAGTAGATATTCAGCTCACCCAAGTGGGAGATGAGCCAGATTTATTTTGATATTATCCACAGGTTTTTGATACTTAGTTTCTGACACTCAATAATTGGGAGCTAAATGGGTAAATGACTGAGGCAAAGAGAGAGGCTGGTAGGTACAACCTATTTCTATTTAAGAAGAGCAGAAGATACCATTTTAAAAATTCTTTTAAAAATTTGGGGCAGGAAAAGTCTAAGATGAACCTAGAACGTTATCTTGTAACAAAGAACAAACAAAAGGACACAGTTGTTATGAAAAGACTCTTTTTTTTTTCCACAAAGGCGTGAAATATATGCATCAAAAGAAATTATTGTACCTGATTATTGCATAGTGAATAAATAAAGATCAATTAGACTATAATTACACTCTAAAGAGAAAGAAAAATATTTAATTTGATTTAAAGGAAAGCAAAACATTTAATTTGCAAGTTTGTTTGTTTGTACTGAGGATTGAACTCAGGGGTAATCTGAGCTACATCCTCAGCCCTATTTATTTTTTATTTTGAGACAGGGTCTTGCTAAGTTGCTGAGGCTGGCCTTGAACTTGAAAATCTCCTGCCTCTGCCTCCGAGTCACAGAGATTAAAGGTGTGCACCACCACATCTGGCTTCATTTGCTTTTTTAAAAATGGACTTATTAGCTCATCTAAAGTTGATATGAGAAAGTTTTATATATTTAAAAAACAATGACAGCTAACAAAGTATAAGAAATAATAGAATGAGGAAATAAACATTTTGTAACTTCCAAAGAAATAATTGATTATAGCAAGAATCATCAATGGATTCGAAAATCCTACAGTAAATCTTTAACAGGGAACTAAATATTCACATGATGTCCAAACAATGCCCCACAGGTTATCTGTTAATTACAAAGAAAATCTCATCTATATAAAGAAGGTATTGGACTGTCACCACTTTAGCATCACAAACAGTGGAAAGCCTGACATGAAGGGATGCCATTTGAAGTGTATTTGTCAAAAATATTTAATCTGAATCTGAGCAAACCTCCAGCCCAAATTTCCAGTTTATAGGAAATAGGGGATAGAGATAAAAACTATGAGATACCATGAGGAACAGACAAATCTAGAAAACAAAACATCTGGTACGACGACGATTCATTTGGCTTCTTCAAATTACCCCCCCCAAAAAAAATAAAAAATAAAAATAAAAATGTATGAAAAAAAAGAAAGAAAATGAAGAATCAAATAAAACTGGTCTTTTTTACAAAAAAAAAAAAAAGACTGTTGGAACTTCAATTTGAATGAAGTTCTGAGACAGAAAAAAGTGCCAGATTAAAAAAACAGCAGTGAGAAATCCTTTTGTACTGACATTAAATGCACTACTGTCTTCAATCTGCAATTCACATATTTAGAACCAGCCCTAAGAGAAAACTATATTCTCCAAAAAATAATAAATATCATACTACTGCTAGTCATTTTTCCAGTTATAATGAACGTCTCTGCCATTTCATAGAACATTTAAAGAGAACTATAAACTTTTATATTTTACATAATTAGATATTTATATTTTATAGTTCCATCTCAAATAATATATTATTCTATGAAATAAGTATCAATTTGTGTTCTGAAACAATATGCAAATTAACAGATTAATTGGATGTAAGTTCACTATCACCTAGAGCAGCTCACTACTGGGTATTTAGATACATGCTTAAATTTTGAGAGTAATGTTTTGCTTGATCAGGAATCACTTGCTAATAAAGTACTGATACTTTTGATAAGAAATTATATTTTATGGCTTATGATTTCATGTATATTATCTTATTTGATAATCATAGCAACCAGTAGATCAGGTATTACTATCCCTACTAAATAGAGGCAGAAGCCAGAGATCAAATAAATTAGAGTTTCCAAAGTCATATAGCCAATGAGAAGAACAGCAAGGAGTTTCTGGCTCCAAGTTCATGGCCAAGACTTCTAACCATCCAGCAGTCCTGGAACAATGGCTTCCAATTTCCAGTCAGTCCCTTCAGTTGCCAGTACAAAGACAATTAAAACAGCTGACATCTAGAATCTACTATATCAACTCTACTGTATAAGGTACACAATTCACTTACTTTTTGCAAGGCTCAGTACACAGTATGATTTAAGCATGTATCTAGATATCCAGTAGTGAGGGAATCATTCAAATCTCCTTGGCCCTGATATCCAGGCTTCAGAAATGCACTGATTCTGCCCCTTTGGTGGCTGTGCACCACCACTGTGTGCTCCTTGTCCATATACCCTGATTACCTTGCCCTATTACAGATCACACCACTATCCCTCTTTCCCTATGGAAAGGAATGAAATCTTACTGAGAGGATCATTTTTCTGGTCATTTCTTAGTGCTGACTCCCAATTAGGAACATGATTTATTACCATTATCATGATATAGAGATTCATAGGGGGATTATAGTAACTTAGAAATTTAGGGCTGGGGTTGCAGCACATGCTAAGCTTTTTTTCATTCTGCCTTCCTGCTATTCATTTCTGGAGACACTAAGCCCTTCCTCCTCTGACCTCCTTTCTGTTCATTTGCCAACATTTTTTCAGAATTGCCTTTCCAGGGCTTTCATGCATGTGCCATTCTGACTGAATAAGCTCCTGCTAACCCATTTCCTCTCCAATCTCTGGCTCCTTACTGTCTTGTTCCCCTCCCCTTCTTCTGTAGTTGGATTCCACCTGGCCCTCTGATCAAAGCAACCTGTTTTTCTAAACAGGACATCTGGACCCTCGTTGGTTGGAAACTGAGAAGGTGAGACTCTGCTTAATGGTAAACTCTTTTCTTTGTTTACCTTTTCTTTCTTTGAGCCTGGTCCCCCAAAAAAGGACAAATACTAAGACCAAAAAAAAAAAAGAAGAAGAAGAAAAAGTGGGTGTTGAAAGGATATTTGTCTGGTAATCTGGGAGATAATCTTCCCTAGTCATGAAATGGGCAGCAGTCTATTTTGTCTTTCCAAATTCTACATATCAGTTCCTTAGAAGTTCTGTCCTCGTGGTTCCTTTATTCTGTAGAAAATTAAAAGCTCCCCAAATAAAATTTTATTCTATAGTGAGACTTCAAAGACGAGTAGTTATGAAAAATTAAGTGATCCTTGTGAGCAATGAGACACACATAGTCAAAAACAAATGGCTGTAGTAAGGAAGAGAAGAGGGACAAGGAGAAGGAGAAGCAGCAATACAGAGCCAGAGATAGCCAAAAATTCTTTTTTATATTTCATCCAGGTTCCAGAAAAGCCATGGATAGTAAATTAAGATAGAGGAATGGTGAAGTGAGTTATTAAATAATCCACCTCCCTTACCCCAGTTTAATTAGTTTCCAATATTCTCTATAAATTCATAACTTTTCTATATGCCATCAAAATCCCATATTTTATATATTATTCATAATTTGGTATTGAAATAAATATCTTCACAAGGTAGATTACAGGCCCATATATGCCTTACAGACTCCTTTAGAAAGTCTGCTCTTACTTAGAACTTGGGGGAAAGCAAATTAATGTTCTATAAGCTATTCACCAGACTCTAAAGTCACTTTTTTTCAGAATTCCCTCAAATCCCTGAACTAGAATTTATTGCTCTGGCCAACTCATTTCTCCCATCAACCAAAACATCAAAATTTCTTTCCAGGATTTCCAGTAATTGCCTCACAATTAGGCACAGCCCAGCATACCCATTAGGTTGTCACTTCCTACCAGATGTTTTCCAGCTGTTCTCAATGTCTTTCTGCTAATGCTCTGCCATCTGCCACCTTAATGGTGGCACAATGGGGAATGGATGCTTTGGTGACTTTGCTTTTTGAGTTGTAAAGACTTGGCCCATTGCCTCATCCTAGGGAAATCTGATATGCACATTTGTTACATTTCTCCAGCTAGTTATTATATTTATTTTCACCAACTTACTAACCAGTATCAAGCCAGTTATAACATGAAATATGTGGGTGCTCACTATCATATCTAAATCTGCATTGCTCTTCATTAATGAATATTTTTATTTCATTTCTGGCTATCACATGTTCTGCCATAAGGATAACAATTAACAGCTTTTATTATACCATTAAATATATATATTTAACTTGCCAGTTATATCTTACATATTAAGATTTTATGTTTATTTTATATTTTCTACAGCTGAAAGGAGATAAATCTTGGCCCTCTGAGATCAATGGTCAGTTATCAAAGTCTGCTAAGACATAACAGTTACTGATGTTTATTCCTAGGGAATCATAATTCAGTTTGTAATCTATTTGTATATACTTATTGGGAAGATTATTGCTCCCTTCAATTATTTAGAGTAATGGAAATTATTTTCCTGAAACCAAGATTACACTAGATGTCAGAAAGGTTAGCACCATTAGCTCATAATCCCTTCCACAGACCCAGTGGGAATGGTTATTATTGGGACTTGAGCAAATGCAAGAGTAAATTCAGAAGAACTGATATGCATACTAATTGCAATGTACCTGTCTTCAGTCATCTGTTTAATTATATAAATATATACATATTTTTTGTGGTGCTGAGGATAAAATCCAGGTACTCATGCCTGCTGGGTAAGCACTCTATCAATAAATTATATTCCCAGCCCATTTAATTATTTTAAGATTTGAGTCCTCATCACATGATAACCCCATGTATTATTTTCCAAAATAACATAAGCTTCTATGGCTCTTAAGTGAATACCTTATTTAAAGTATTTGTGCTTATAGTTACCAAGCCAGATTTCTAAATTTGCTTGTAGGTCAGATTATAAATATGGGGCTCAAATAGAATGTTAACATCATTCATACCAATATAGGCACTTGTTTTCTGGTCTCAAAACATTGACTTATCTTGAATAAATACCCTCCTCCCTTTCAGTTCATATTTAACTGAAATTAACAAAAATATCAATCATATTGACAATGTGACAAATTTCAAAAAACAGCTTCATGCTTTACTTAAAGCAGTCATATATGTAGCATCAATGCAATAGTTATGTTCTAAACATTCACTCTTTCCCACTTTAGTCAGTAAATATATTTAGTTGTATTACAAATATTTAAAGAGTGGTTTCAACTTATAAAACTTGTTAATATCATATCAAATATGCTGGTCCTTATAAGGAATGAAGACAACAAGGAACTTTCAGTTAGCAAAGAATATAAACTCTTAACAACTAACTATAATACAAAGCAGAATGGTATAAAAGAACTAAGAGTGATATAATGAGGCATTAATAATTAGTTATTGAATATACCATGGAAAAGATAATGTTTTAATTTGATTTTGATGTATGAACAGAATTTTGACCAGTAGACAAGAAAGAAATACAGTTAAGTTAAAAAAAATAAGTCTTTAAAAGTGAACCTACCAAACTCCACTGTACTTCATATAATCACTGCTATTTTGCACCCCTAAGAGTGTTATTTAAGTTTTCAATGCAGTTAATTGAAACCCTACTAGATGCAAATCAAAAGTTTCAGCCTTAATTGAGATATTTTGAAAATTGAACCCATTGCTTCAGGCAGGTGCTACATGAGATTCCATTAATATAGGTAATTAACATTAGCCTCTGCTTTAATTAACATGCACACTTTAATTAGCAAAGCATTAACCAACATTAAAAAATCTGATCTTCATGCATCACAAAAAACTGCAAAGTTATGACTACTATGTTATTTTTCTCCAAGGTTGTAAATCACAAAACAGCAATCACTTTTGAAGTACACTCCAAATTTAAAATATTAAACAGGAAGATATATACACTATGAGTAAAAACTCTATCAACATGAAAAAGAACCCTCTTTAGAAAATATAGAACCAATGACTTTCAAATTTTAAACATGAATTACATTATAATCTTTCAGTGATCATTTGGAAGGCAGAAGACTGATTTGAAATATCCCCAGAGACTGTCACCATCCTTGTATATATATAATAAACAAATGACTATATCAGAGTACAATTACTGATGTGACCATCTACCTCCTAACCTCTTCTCATAGATTTGTAAGTTGATTCGTTGTTTTAAGCTGTTACATTGGAACAATTTATTTCCAGGGTCTTCAAAGAGGTTTGGGCTTCTCTCTTGGTCCTAAGGCTTGCCATTTCACCACAGCCACCAAAGGATCAGCATGAGTCAGCATCTTTACCCTTCACTATGCTCTCCTTGTAAGCTGACAAATTGGAAAATGAATGCTTCCTGGATTTTCAAAGCCATCCTCCAAGCTGTTACAGTGAATTTCTTGGCTCTTTTCCCCATGGCAAATCAGAGCCTGGGCTCCCAAGAGACCATGCAGAAGTTTGGTGTTCTTTCTGGATTGGCACTGAGGACTGTGCTCTGGAAACAGGTGCAAAGGCACCTCTCAATTTTGTTTAAATTAACTCAAGGAAACTTTATCAAATTCTCCCCCTATTCTGTAGATTATATTATGACAAAATATGTTGGATTGTCATAGATCCGTATTACCCATGTTCTGCTCATTATATTCACTTGGGCTTTCACTCAAGAAAGGTACAAACAGAAGAGACAGAGAGAAGCATTTCTAAGAAGCACAGAATCCTGATTTATAAATGTGCAACAAACCCTCACAAATACCCCTCTCAGTTTTACATTCCTGGGGCCTTCCTTAGAGAAGTTCATTCCACAGCATCAAACACTGAGTCACTTGCTTAACTGCTTATAAATATTTAAGACAATTACCAATGAGTGAGAATTCATTCTCCACTACATTGATATCTTTCCCCTCATTCTAGAGAAATATTCTTTCAGAAAGTGGTTCTTAGATCATAACTTCAGAATAGGCTGATTTGATGAAATGCAGATTCTCAGGCCTGGTTAGGATTGAATGAATCTGTTTCTGAGAGTGGGTCCAGTTTACTCAGAACTTCCAGGTGATGATTACTTAGCATAAATCTGTAGAACAACTGAGAGAGTGAAGCTATAGTCTCCTATTCACCATGCCATAGGAAATGCTTATAAAAAAATGAGGAAATATTCTGTACCTAATCTTACAACTCTCTTATAGCTTAATATAGGAAAAGAAAATAGGTTTTGTTGGGAGAAAGCTTTTACTAACCTTTGGTAATGAACAAAATTTGATAGATAATAAAAATCATGTAAAACAGAAATATTTACATTTACTTTTAATAAACTTTTATAGTCATCTCTCTTGTAAAGGTAGCTTCATAAATACATTTTAAGCAGTTTTCAAATGTATTTCTTAAAAAGTTCTGTTGGTAGAGTAATCTGCTTTTAACACTCTTACTTTGCCAACAGTATCATATTTCATGTCAACTAACTCCTTATGATTTTCACAGAAATATCTGAAAGAGAGGTGTTTATCTTGAGAGGAAACAGATTTAGCTTAAGAGAGTGAGATTTAACATACATTTACATTCTTTAGATTTCTGATTATATTCCATGTGACATGATCACCATAAATCTGGCACAATACAGTGAAACTCACCTAGCTAAACAAAAAATGTTAGATTAGCCAAAATGACTTTCCCCAGCCTGACCCCAATTTCCTTTTAAATCTTATCTTTCATTACTTTTCACACAACCTCCTTTCCAAGCAATTTGTCTCTTCATTACTGGCTCCCAAATAATAGCACTTCCTACCCCCGAATCCTTTTTCTAGAAAAAGTAATTAATTTATTTTTATTTGTACATCATAATTATATATAATAGTGGAATTCATTATGCCATGTTCATACATGGACATAAATTTGTCCTGCATAAAATGCCACCTCTCTTTAGTGAAACCAAAATGTCCTATAAGGGCCAATGCAAACATCTCTTTCATCTCCCCAATTCTAACTCTTTTGTTTCTATTCATCCAATATGGACCATTGACCACCTTGCTTTAGTAGAGATCTGTTGGCTCAAGTAAGTTATAGCTTCTTAACTGAATCTTGAATTCTTAGAATTAAGGCATCTCCCACAGTGGTTAGGACCCTGACTCAAACATCAGAGTCACTTGAAAACTCAATGTTAACATTTTAAAATATTTACATAGACATTTAATAAATTGTTCAAATATACTATAGGGTTTAGGCCTTAGTATGTTTTACATTCTTCCCCTACAATATAGTGGAGAAATCAGATACAATTTCATGCAGTTCACAGTAGTCACCAAAGAAGAAGAATAATACAATGTTAATGACTAGGTATGTAGAGCCTTTGTATCTTAACTCAAAATCTAATCTTTTATTAATATAAAAATTTCCACCACAGTCAACAGTTTCTTAATCTGCTGCATATTCAATCTTTCCCTGATGGTTAATATTTCTATTTCAATAATTTCACCTGTTTGTATTTTATTCCCATTTGATGATTTTTCTGAATTCAATTGCTCAATTGAGATCGCCTCATCAAAATAGTTTATCAACCCAAAATTATATGCTAAACAAGATTAAAGTTGCAAATATTACACAGATTATTTTGTAAATTTATATAAATCCTTAGAACATGAGTCTTTGTATCCTTTATATATTGCATATAAATAGTTCTTCATACTATTTCTAATTATGTATAAGGTATCTTTATAAAAGACTACTGGTGTGGCATAGCTCATTCTAATTAATCCACAGAATTATGCATTTTGTTTATTTAATTGGTTTGTTTCATTTGTGATTGGGTTCTCAATACACTTCCTCACAGAGAAGAAAATTCTCATTTTAGTCAATGCCATTTTATTCTATGACAGAAGAACCCCTAGGGTATCCCTTAGGGTATGGGAAATATGCTGTAGTCTGTGTCAGAAAAACAGACCTAGAATGTCAGTGGTACAGTCTTCTGAGCCCAACTCATGTGAAACTAGAGTTTGTAATGGCTTCACAAAACTCCCCCAGCCAGTTGTAAATGACATACCAATATTAAATTGAGCATGACATTTTTTGAAAGAGGAAATTATACAGCAGATATATAGCTGCTAAAAATTATGGGCATTTTATAGGGCAAAGTCTCATTTTTAATAAAGATCTGAAATAATGACTTTAAGTTTGAGCAATTAGTAAGAGTTTAAGGTACAATGGTTTCAAATTAGACTGTGCACATGGCAGAAGAACCCAAATGGCCCAAGACATGCGTCTTCTGATTTGCTACTATGAGTCTGCATAGGTTTTTTTATAGGCAGAAACCTGGAAATTACTACTCATTCAACTTACATGAATGTGAAATGATAGAATTCAATTATTCTGTTTTTCCGTTTTACATATTAATTCATGAGCATAAATAAAAATGAGGCAATATTTTGTTTCCTTTAGTTTTGCTATCACACAAACCAGAGAAATCAAATAAACATATTCAAACCTGTTACTTAAGAGCTATCAATTTTATTATGCTCTTCAAAGTAAGTATTACTATTCCCATTTTATAGATAAGGATATTGATCCATAAATTTTACTTATTGGTTAAAAGGGAAAAAAGAACAAAATGGCCAAATATGGTAACTAAACTTTCATTGGTAGAATACTTAAATTGAGGCCTAACATGTCAATTAGCACTGCAATCTCCCCTGCTGTAAATATCATGACATGCAAAGTTGAGTGGGAGTAAATCAATGTTGGATTTAAAAGCTTTAGGGATATGCATTCAGAAAGAGGAAGTGGAGAAAAATATTAAGTGAGCAGAAAAAGGGAAGAGCTAAGAGAATAGCAGTACATTTATTGCTTGAACAGAGTATAAAGTCCTCTTGATTAGAAATAAAAAATAATTTGGTGTTGTAACTGGCAGAATCTTTAAGGGAAATTCAAAGTACTTTTGATTTGATACAACATGTATGGTTATAATGTCTGGTATTTCCTTTTAAGAAATTGAGCTTTTATAAATATCAGAAAGGCATACAAATGTTTCAAAATAATACAGTTCCCTGATTCTGGGTTTCTAAAAAGAAGGAAGGAAAATTAGGCAAGAGGCAGGTGGAGTAATATAGACATAAACAGATAAAGGCCTAGGTTCCTATACCACCTATGGAAATAGAAAAGCATGATTCCAAGAGACCTTGGCAAGGAAGACTCAACCGGACTTGGAGGTTGATAGTTACCATTTTGGAAACAAAAGAGAGAAGAACAGTGAAAATCACTTTTTCTCTATTGCTGAGGAGACTGGCACACATTGGTAGGGTAATAGGAAAAGTAGAAAAGCAAAAAGAGATAAAGTTAGTTATTATGGAAAGGTATTATGCCAAGAGCATGTAAAACTGGCAATCTTGAGGCAGGCATGGTGGCATACACCTGAAATCCCACCTCCTTGGAAGCCTGAGGCAGGAGGATCACAAGTTTGAGGCATGGCTGGGCAACTTAGTGAGAACCTTTTTCAAAATAAAAAAGAACTGGAAAGGAAGCTCAGTGGTAGGGTGCTTCTGGATTCAATCCCTAGTATAGGAAAAATTAACCAATCAACCAAATAGACAAACAAAAAGTTGGAAATTTCCTACAGGCAACTGAAGATAGAACCATACTGTGCAAAGTAAACAGAGATTAAACTGAAGATATAGATCTGGGCATCATTGCTGATGATGGTGGTTAAAATCACCCCAAAATAAGATTCCTAAGAGAGTAGGTATATGTAAAGAAGAACAGGTCATCCAGAATTCCTCATCAAAGGGTGGCAAGAAAATGAGCATTCAATAAAAAATGAATTTAAGATGTGAGTGGACCGAAAGAAAATTACAGTGATTTGTTAATAATCTCTGTAGGAAATAAATCTTTCACAATACACATTAGTAAAATTGACCCCTGCTATGGTTTTAACGATGGTGACTCTTCCTAAATTCATGTTGAAACTTAATCATCAATTCAACAGTATGAAGAGGAATGGCCTTGGGGATGTTATTACATCATGAGCTCAACATCCTTCTACCAGCCTGAGGTTGAAGGCAGTCCACTCTTGCTCTTCCATTCCTTCAGGTTTAGGATGCCACATTCATCTCCTCTAGAGGAGGTTGTACCCTCACTACACACAAACCCTGCTGGTGTCTTCTCAGTTTCTAGAATTGTGAGAAATAAATGTCTGTTCTATATAAATGACCAGTCTTGGGTACTTTGTTACAACCTTACCTAGTATAGTCTATCTGAAACAATTAGATACTTCACAGTTATCTATGATAACAAAGAGCCATTTAAAATTTTTTGGAAGAGAAGAAATCATTAAACATAGGATCCTTGGCTGCTGTGACACATATAATAAGTGTGGGCACCTTGTTTAAAAATTTGAAAGTAGCTAGGAATGTGGCGGAGTGAGCAAAGCAGACACTGCATGGTTTGTAAGTATGGGCTACTGGACACTCAAGGAACCATTAAAATATATATTTAAGGGCAAAGAGGGATTATTGAACAAATTCCTATGATTGGTCAGCATGAAGAGCACCAAATAAATTATAAAAGTACTGAGATCCTTTATGTCCAGGTAGGAGTATGCTCTAGTAGTTTTCCTATCCTAATCAAAAGTGGAATAGTTAGTTATCATGGATAATTTTCTTCCTTGTATGTCTCACCTTATGGCATGAAAAAAGCAACTTTTATAATCTTCTTAGGTTCAGTCACAGGATAATATTCATAAAAATATAAAATATAGGAAAGAGTTCTTAGAACTATTTACCCTAAACCAACCTTCCAAATAAATTTTCTTATTTTCTCAAAGTATTAGAAATTTATGCATAGTCTAGGTGAATGTAAAACACCAATGTCATAGGGGAACTCTGGTCTATTGAAACATGTTTGAGCTGGAAATTGATTTACTTTTCTTTTTTAAGGTTATCTGGGCTTTTGCAAATTAATTGTTTAGCATTTAGAAGCTAAGATAAGTCATTGTTGTATCTTTAAAATATAAAGTACTGTAAAGTATATTAAGCTTCTTGCACAGTACCCAGCTAAGGTGACTTAGAATAAAGTACCACAGAACAAACTAGATATACTTATTTGCATTACATACTACTTTAACATTTAGGGAGCTTAATTTTAAAAAGAAAGAACAAGACTCTTAAACAGGTTATCTTTTTTGCCTCTGAAATTTATAGCTATAAGACAAGCTTAATACTACAAAATTAAAATAAAATTCTAAACCCTAGATAATAAATTCAGCATTTATGTTGGAGAAAGAAAAAACAAAAGCCTTTCTCAGGCTCTATTTTTAAAAGTGCTCTATATAAAATATGTGCTGTGTGTGCTGCTTAGACAAACCCAGTGTTGCTATCAAAGATAAGGAACTTGATAACATATTCTTTGTAACTTCTCTTCATTTGTTAAACCAACTTAAAACAATTTACCAAACCAATTTGCAAACCCAGTTTACTGACCAACCAGCTATTATTTTTTATATGATTCTTATGAAATGAAGGTCACTTCAAATAGGGACTACATAAAATTACCCATAAACTACTAAAAGTGATTTGCTTACTATTGCATATTTCTTCCATTTTTGTACCTTAAAACTTATACTTTATTGATTTATATTTATGAAAATGAGTAATTATGACATTAATAGTAAGAAAAAAGCAAAAATCTTTAAATTTATGATAAACATAAAAATAAAAAATAAAATTACATTGAAATCTATTGTAACCTTTCATTTCA
This sequence comes from Ictidomys tridecemlineatus, assembly GCF_052094955.1. Classification (NCBI taxonomy): domain Eukaryota; kingdom Metazoa; phylum Chordata; class Mammalia; order Rodentia; family Sciuridae; genus Ictidomys; species Ictidomys tridecemlineatus. The sequence continues at coordinate 81,920,952 of NC_135481.1, forward strand.
TGCCTTAGAAACACAAAGAAATTTCTAGAAATTCAATGAAAACTTTGCAGCACTATTAAATGTAAAATAAGTTTTAACATGCATTTCTCCTGCCAATTGGCATACATAATAGAAAAATGGGAGAGAATAGGTTAAACAGTCTAAAAGGATTTTAACCTTAAATTTGACAGAAGTTAAATGGCTGTGACATTGGGTTCTTCTGCTTTATTCCAGCTAGTAATCCACCCTCAAAGTTCCTGTCAGGTAAATGACCTTGTATTTCATTAACTGATAATTAAATGGATTTATTCCACTAACGGTTTTAATTAAAATGCTAGAAATATTGATTACCCCTCTCATCCTTATTCCCCCAGATGAAAAAAAGGTTTTAGGAATGTTTATTTAGAGAAGACAGAGAATTAAATTAGATTGAATCTCTATGAGACCCGAAGACTGGTTCTTTCATTTCTGCTGCTCAAGCAGAAAAAGGTTTCAATTTTTTGATGTTTGATTAATTATTTTGAAATCCATTTATGCTTACCTTGGTGTTTAATTAAAAATGTCATTTTTAGCATAATTAAATTGGCTATCTGTGGAAGACTAACTTCAAACTTATATTTTAAAAATTCGATGCCTTTTTTTTTTGGTAAAAGAAACTTTTTAGTTATTTGCTTTTTCAGTAGAGGTGCTGCCTCATGAATGAAAAACTAAGGAGAGCAGGAGCTTAATTGGATTTCCTACATTTGAATATTAGACCACATATGCTTATGACTAGTCTAAGTTTATTTGGCTGTACTCTTTAATCCATTAGTAATTCATTCATTCTAACAAACACAGAGAATGCTCTTCCAAATGTGTTGGATTTCATAGTGTTTACACTGACAAAATGTACCTCATAAAAACTGTCTCCAGCATGCCTGGATGCCTTTCTACAGCACTGATTCAAAGAAGTTAAGATACAGTTTCTACTGTCAGTCCTGTCAAAGCACATCCAGGCAATTGGAAACCATTTTCACTAAACATCAGACCTAATAATGACATAGTGGGAAGTGTAATAAACAGAAAAAGAAGACCCAATCATTCTTGCTTAAGGTGCTCTACCAAAGGGATGCCTCCATATAGGCTCACCAAAAAGGCAATTCAAATAATGATCACCATTATTATTTACAAAACAGTGCTAAAATAATAATTTCCACATAGGCAAAACGTCATTCATGAGAAAGCTACAACATGAGAGGTAATTAATGGAAATCAAATTTCATAAGAATACATATTTTGATGTAATTTTAAAAACAAAGCAGGTTCAAATCAACATATTTTTCTGAAATGTTTCTTTGAAAGATGATTCCTTCTAAATTCTCCTTTAGTTAAGTTTGGGTTTTAATGCATAGTTCTGACATGCTAAAGTCACAGAGATGAAACACACACAATTCTCATGCTTATGTCTACTGAGGCCCTAAGAACTAATAATGGGCATTTGCATTATTTTAAATGGAAAGATAATAAAGGGAGAAATACTGATCCAAAGACTCCAGATGAATTCTTACTTTGGTACAATTCCATATCTCATAACTTGTCTTCTTTATAGTTAATACTGTATCTTTTAAGGGTACACCTACATATTTTCTCTTGTGGTATAGAAAGGCAGTATAATCAATCTGATAATATAATATTTTGAATTCTTCAATGAATTTCAGAAAGGGTTCTGAAAATGTTTGTGCTCTGAAGAGCAAAGTATATTTCATAGAGCTGGGAAGACTGGAATTGTGGTAGCCCAGTGCTCCATAAATATGAAGCCCTGAGCTTCAAGTGCTCAAGTTATATGGTGTCAAACATCTACTGGCTACATTTTGGCAGTCTAACATCAATACTGTAGCTTTTTTTTCAAAGACTGTTATAAATCATTGGTGCAATTTCATTCTATCTTACTATCCGAAGAAAATCTTGGTCAAGGCTTTTGCCAGAGACTGCATTCAAAAACTAAGAAAACTATTCAATCTTTCTAATAAAATATAAGGAGAAAGAGCTGGACCTTTTCATTTGTAAAAATAGGACTAAAAAAGTGAAAGAAAGTCGAATTCTAAGATTCCATCATTCTTACCAGTAAAAGGAAACCTATATGGTCATATACCTCAGTTTTCTTATCTATCAAATGGGAACAATAATAACTAAGGAGAGGATTGTTCTATTCTGAAAGCTCTGCCATCTGCAGAAGTGAAGACCAATGAACATCATTTGCAAAATAACTGCATCAGAGGTTTGAATTTAAAGACTCATAAATAAGGGATGTTGGCTTAAAACTTATTATACCTGAAAAATGTCACATTTCATTTTCATAACAATATAAGCAGGGTTTATCATAATGCCTACCATTTCTGGTATTTAAACAACAACACTTGTCAAGATTACTGATATTTCTATCACATACACTTACTTTCTTGACTATTGTTTTGAGAGATAGTGACATGGTATTTCCTTAGATATATATGGAAATATTTTCAAGACAATAGGGTTTTAGTGTCTTTCCTATGAACTTTAAGAAAGTAGCCAAGATGAATAACTTCATTATTAACACTGATATATGACTTACTTTAACCTGTCTACATACAAAAGTAATGCTGTTAACAATTGCAACTTTCTTCAAGTATGCTATGAATCACTGTATTCCTTTTCCCCTTTTTCATGCACCATTGCCACTATCTTACCTTCAGCGGTTTTGCTAGATTTCAATGAAGATGGAACTAGAGGGCACACATTAGAATTTTATATCAGTTCAAGAAGGGGAGAAAAGAAAGACATATGAAGCCAGAATGACATTCATTGAAGGTTCCCTAGGGAAGATAACACATGTTTTTGTCTCTCACCTGCTAGGCATGCTAAATCAGTGCAATGATAAGCTAATTTATGAAATATATTTCATCAAAATATGGACATCTTTACTGTTGCTAGTTCAGCCATTGAAATTTTCTAAAATAATAGCAACCTAATTTTTAAAGTGTGTGAGACTTGAATTGTCTGATATAATGCTTGAATGCTTGTAGTAGATCATATATGTAACTTAATATTTCTAACTAAAATAATTGTTACCAGGTTGTTGCTTGGCCGAAACTCAGAATCTTTATGCATGCCTTTTTAAAACTTGTATTATCAATTTCAAATACCAGTATTTTCATTCCACTGTCAAAGTTATTGAGATATATATATATATATATATATACATACATACATATACAAACATACATACACACATACATACATATATATATACATAAAAGATATGTATATCTTTTATGTGTTCTCAGATGCACAGTGGCCATTTAATTGTTTATATGATCTTTTACAATGCTTTACTACTCAAATGTCTAAACTTTGCTTTTTATTTGTCTTTCTTACACCTAGCCTTTACCCAAATTTCTTACAAATGACTTTAATGAGGCTATCAGGCAATCACAACTAGAAGAGTGGCCCTACAGATGCTATAGATAACTCCAGAGGTATGTGCTTCCATGCTTCCAGGTGGACACCATTAAAATACAATGCCATCATGGTAGCCCTTGAAACCAGTCCTGTTTCATTAGCAATAGAGCAGATAGTTTTTTATATAATCAATGCCTTCTCCAAGGAATGGCAAATTAAATGTGGATCAAATTAAAAGCATCTAAGCATAAAATTAGACTCAAAACAAGAATTTTCCATTAAAAAGTGCTATTCAGCCTTGTGTGATATTTTTCAATGACTTTTCCTTGCCATGCTCTGATCTTCCTGCCAGGTTTCCAAGAATTATGTATGAACAGTGTCTGACTCTTTTACCATCTACCTGCTCCTCTTGCCAGACTCACTTGAATTCAACATAGATAGCCCTGTTTGAGACTTGGAAACTCATCATCACAGGACTGAGTTCCCCTGTTATCCATACTAGATGGTGCCACAAAGAAACATACAAGATAGGAGGAGGCCAGTTATAAAAGAGAGACTGTCTGTTTACCCACAAATATATTGGCAATCAGCAATGATGAGAAAGGAAACGCAGCAAACATTACTGATAGCTTAATGGCATTTAAATAAAATATTCAAGTTAGAAAATTTCCTCAGTGCTACCTTGCTCTTTTAAGTGCTCTCTTTTTAGAATGAAATAGCTTTCCTTAAATGTTATGTATACAAATAAATAATTTGTATAAATAGGTTATTTATTTAAAAACCTAATTTTCCTGTGCATAGGGTGAAATTTAAGTTGTCTAGCCTTTTTGACATTAGGTTACTGCCAAAAGTAAACACTCTTTTTATTTAGCTGGATAATAGCATCATTCTAAGCTTTGTGCAGATGCAGATTTTATAGCAAAGGTGATAAAAGATACAGGTTTGTTACAGAAATAAATTCATAACTGGAAGCTTACTGGTTTGTAACTTTTGTGCTTGATCAATTGATTAAAATAAACATACCTGTTAATCTGTGAATGAACATAAGCACCATGGTAGTTTTTTTTGTTGTTGTTTTTTGTTTTTTTGTTTGTTTTTTTTTTTTTTTTTTTTTAGAAAAGAGTAACCCTCTGTTTACAAAGACAGAAGGAAATTTGGGGAGGTAATCAAAAGGATAACTGCTGAGAATTTGGGGCATGAAAATGAGGCATTAAGTAAGCAGGCAAAAAAATAAATTATATATGTAGGGAAACATGGATGCTCCTTTTTGTGAGGGTTGTTGACGAAGAAGAATAGAGAAAAGAGAATAGAGGCAGAGAGAAACAGAGAGGCTAACATTTTGATCCTCAAAATAGAACACAGAACTAAAGCGATCCAAGGCCTTATTATACAGAGTTTTATAGCAAACTCAAAAAGACTATTGAGTGCTCAAAAGCTTTTTTTTTTTTCCTAATAAAAACAAAAAACTTCCTAGGCCAGTAGAACTCTTGGGAACATCCCAGAAACAAAACCCCTGGGCAGTATTTACAGAGAGATCAAATAAATGTTCAAGAAACTAGAGATATGTTAAAGTTTCTTTGCTTTAAGTTCACCAGATACAACTCAGCCAGGTTAGAAATTACTGACAGCTTTACTTTCTAATGTTAGGTCTGGAAACACTTGATGGGAGGAAGAAATAACCTTCATAGAAAGAGCCATTTCTCTGCACATTATTTCACAACCTTTGGAGTTGCAACTTCAAATCACCAGAGCAACCCCAACTCCATCTGGATTTAAGATCTCTGTGGTCATTGGACTTCTAATGCCTCTGCATCATTCTGTAGCAAATGAAAGATCACCAGATTAAATGGGACCATTTAAAGTCAAATGATCTGCTAGTAATGGTCTAAACCAGAAAACATCTCATCCTCAGGGGTGTACAAGTGAGTAGCTTTACCTAAGTCAAAATGATGTGCTCTGTATATACGTGTACAACCATGAATGACTTAGGATTCATTAATATTTCAGTGCATCAGGTGAATATTTCTATGAGAAAAGGGAGAAAGAGGCAAATAACTGCAGTCAGCATTATGTTTAAGATATAGACTAAATACTAACTGAAGATGAAGAACTAAGTATTTTTAATTCCTATTTCAGATGGCTTTGCTCTGAGCAGAGAATCAACACTAAGAACCAAGTTTATTATAGTTCCGAGTGTCCATTTAGATAAAGGACATGTCTTTTATTTTTGTGTTTCTTCATGATGACACAAAGTTAACATAGAGAAAAATCTGCAATTCCTCTTCAATAGCTCAACTGTTTTTTTTAAAACAGGAACTATTCATGAATCAGGAGAGAGAAATAAAAAGAAAGGGAAAGGAGAAGAAAGGAGAATAATAATACAGGAAGAAAATGAAGGAGGAAAGCAAAGAGAGAGAGAAAGGGGGAAAAGGGGGGGAGGAAGGGAATAGGAAATACTTTTCTCAGCATAATATCCATTCTGGTATCTGGGTTTCACCATTTTCTCCTACTTGACATTTTCAGGACTAAAAGATTTCAAACATCTATTGGGACAACACAATGGCAAAAAAGTCCCTTTTAAGAGACTCAGAGCATTAATCTTTCTTATTACATTTGTTTCCTAAGAGTTATATTGACATGTACAGATTTGGTCTAGTTGTCCTAGTAAGTCTCGATTTATCCTCTTATACTGTCATGAAAACTTTATCCTAATGAAAAAATTCTAATACTATGTGGAATTTAGTTTGTAATTGTATTGCCAATTTCCTCGTCATATGGTATTCCCATGACACAGTATTAACACTGATATACTTTAACTGTTCTTCCTGTATAAATTTATAAACACAAAGGCATATGCATTTTTTAATGGGATTTACCTGAGTAATGCTAATGGGAAACCACACATGTAAATCCTCATGCATCAAAATGAAAATATATCTCTGCATCTTCTCCAATAAGGTTTCTTGGGGGTTCATTTAATGTTTATAAGAAATTCATTCATATTTGTAACCAATTCTAACCATCTGAAGGTCACAGCATGTGCTGTATTTCTAAAATACATCCTATGAGGTGAAGAAATGGAATAGACTATGTTCAAATTTGCTGCTCTCCTCTGAGCCCATTTAAAAATTAGATGCCTAATTTTAAGGAGATTTACCCCCTATTTAAAAACAACTTTGTGAAAGAAAAGAAGTATATACCACTGCCAAGTATATGTAAGTTCAAAAGTTTTTCTATTGCCTGAAATAGAGACGCGAGAAATTACATTAAAGTTTTAAACAGAAACATAAGTTTTCAGCCGATGTAGATCAAAATCTATTAGAGATAAAATTGTTTTGACAAAAACTGTGTAAATACAATGCCACTGGCTGCAAGCCTATTATTGAATGCAAGTGGAAAATAAGAATAGCACTCCTGAAGGGGCATTGCTAAAGTGACACAAAATAAACACAACCATTTCGGTATAATTTTTCACATTAATTATGTTCTCTTATCGTAGATGTATAACTAGCCAAGTATAACAACAATAACAAGATAGTACTGAAGTTATTTTGCAAACAGGAAAAAGCAAATAAAATAATACTGATATGCTAGTTATTAGATTACTAGCCTTTTATCTTGTGAAATAGCTTCCTTGAACAAAAAGACTATATTAATCATTTCTGTTCTTCCAATAAATGATATTACATTTCTGAAAAAAAAGAATGTTAACCGTATTTTCCCTTAAAGATACCTTCATTTATTTGCTGATTTGCCATCCCCAAATCTTTTGCTACTAAGAACATTTTCAAAGACAATACCTGGCAAGTAGTGTTCTACTAAGAACATAGGCTGGCGCACATTCTCTCCCTCTGTCTCGGTTTCTCTCTGCCCCCCGCCCCAGGTTAAAATTCAATTCCCTAAAAATATGTTTGCCATTTTCCTTAAATGGGACCCTTATATTGGTAATTTATATATATTTTTTAAATCAAGGAACTACCCACAAAATTCACCATTTTTTAGTCTACTCAAGTAAGCTGCCCTTTCCTCACGTTTTAATTGCAGCTCTTAATTACTTCTCACTCAGTGGACTCCAGGGACCATACTGAATTCAACCAATCTCCACTGGTAGTCTTCAATATTTGTCCATTACTCTTAAAAACAAGTCCAAAGCTGAAAGCTAATAGATTTGGTAAACATAAGTCTTCCAGTTTTTACTTAGAAGACAATAAGACATTCTCTCTGTCTGGAAGGTCCTAGCTTTCTGATTTTCTTTCTTTTTTTTTAATTGTACATTATACATTCTGCTTCCATTTACATAATTTATCTTCTTCTCTTGCATTCAGATCTACCCTTCTGTACATGAAGCATGCTAGATTAAATCAAATACATACCTGATTACTCATTACTATAACAGATAGGGTGGTATTTTTCTTTACTAGTCCCAAAACATTATTTTCTGAGAAAAAAAAATCAAAAGAACTTTCCAGGGAGTAAAAGAGTAGTTATCTGTTTCTTTTACACTACCATTAAAAATATTATCTGCTGTGGACCTTGAAGAAATATAAGAATTCTCTGGGTAGTATATCCACTACCAGTAGTTTATGGAAACATGCCACCAAAAAAGTCAAGACAGGGAAACGGCTCGGCATGGTGGCACACACCTGTAATTCCAGGGACTTGGGAGGCTAAGACAGGAGGATTGCAAGTCTGAGGCCAGCTTCAGCAACTTAACGAGGCCCTCAGCAACTTAGTGAGGTCCTAAGCAACTTAGTGAGACACTATCTCAAAATAAAATTTAAAAAGGACTAGGGATATAGCTCACTGATAAAGTGCTCCTGGGTTAATTCCCCAGTACCAACAAAACAAAACAAAACAAAAAAGGTGGGGTGGGGGTGGGGAATGGCAGCAGCTAATGATCCTTCCTAATTCACCATCTGTGTTTACATACTTTTGTTGTACATTTTTGGTTTGCATATTTCTGTAATAGAGTCCCACATCATTGCTACATAGATTCTAAAAAGTAGAATATCTGTGTCATTTGTGCATCATATTCTTTGAAGCTTAGCATTCATAAGGTTTTACAATCGTGATCTCTTTGGGGAATAATAGTTATTAGAATATACTACCAAATATGAGGCTGTTAATTAATTGAGGGTTACCTGTGAGCACAAATAAGAGTGCCCTGATCTCCACAATGTGAGGCACATTGAATAAGAGACGTATTGTGAAGATTAGAACAGATGTTTATGTGTTTATATTTTATTTTTGTAGACATTTATGAATTGTTAGAAAAGAAATGGTTTCTTTTCATCACCTTAGATTAACTATGAGGAGAATAAAGAAGACATGTTGAGGAGAAAATTGGGAGGTCATGGATCCTAAAAAGAAATAAGAGAACTCAGTCCTCTCTAGGGCCTAAATCAAAGCTCTGGAGTGATTTTAAAATGTTTTAAAAATGTTTTTTAAAAGTGATTTAATATAGTGAGTTGAGATACATTACATTAGATATAATTAGACCTAGACAGGAAAGGTGGTTCTGAGAAGCTAATGAAATATCATTAAGGTTGAATATAAGATTGTTGATTAGGATAAAGCTAATCCTGATTAGGATAAACAAGATGGGAGCTAGAGATCTTATTTTTCCTCTTATTTATTTATTTTATAAGTGAAGAAGAAGGGTGCTATCTTGCTTTAAGTGGAAAGAAAAAATAAAGAATATTATCACTTTTATATTCTGTTAAAATATTCTATCACAGTAATGTTTTTTCCACTTTATTTTTTGGAAAGGCATTTGCCTTGAGATGTATCTCTATTAAGGTAAAAGATATGAATAAAAATTGAATTTACCTGCTGTATATTTTGCCTTCACAGCAAAGAACTGCAAGGCCCCAAGCAGTCTGGCTGCTCCTTCTCCTCAGTCTTGCTCCACGCTATTGCACTCCTTGTATTCTGTATTTCAGCATCACTGTCAATCTCTGGTCTTACAATTACCAATGCTGCCTCATCCTGAAAAAGATTTTCAGCCACACCCCCCACCACTACCCAAGCTCCCACCCTACCTATTTAAAGATTAATCATTGTATAGAGTCCAATTCTATTTTGCTCCTTTGATAAACTCTTTCCAACTTCTCTGACTACATCAAGCCAACTAAAAGTTTTAACACTCTGGAATTCCCCCTTATGGTATTTTTCACAGGCGCAATTTTATTTTTATATTTGAAAATATTTAGTTTTGCTCAATCTTCCTCAAGCCTCTTATGGCAACAAGTCATGTCTAGTTTTGCTCACTATTGATTCCTCAAAAGTGTGGTGCAGTTCCTAGAACATGGGAGGTACTCAATAAACATTTGACAACCGAAGGAGTCAATGAACAAATAAACATATGAATGATTTTCAGTTTTTATTGGAATGATTCTGCTGCATAGACACAATTAATCATTAGTTCTAGTCTTGAGATAATGATGGATGCATTATCCTCTCTATAAAAATTTGATATATACTTGAAAACTTCTCCAATAGCAAGTGTCTCTATACTTTAAGTACATATCACAATGATTAAACACAAATTATAAATTCATATGCACTCATAAAAAATCAACCAAGATATTTCTTTATCAACTACAGTTCTTTAATAATCTTCAGGGCTTATTCTTTAGTGTCAATGGATCATAATATTAATGTGAAGCATTCAATAGCAATAGTATTTAAATATACTATGGATTGCATGTATGTCAGTTATCCCTTTTGATGGAAGAAAACCAAAGTAAATTCTATACATATCACATAGATTTGAAATTTAGGGAGCATTGTTGCCATATCAGCACCAAAATTCCCACTAAGACACAAAAATTTGTAATACATTTCATATTAGCTAAATGCTCTTTCTTCCATAAGATTATTTATTCCCTGATTTTAGTTCATGATTTACAGTGGCATTATAATTATCTGTACTGTCAATTCTGTTTCCTTATCTGTAACAACCTTAGGAACAGGAATGAAGTTCTGTTCATTGTTTATCATCTCTGACACTTCACTCTACCAAGAACCAAGCACAATGCTTTGGTAGTTAAAACTTAATAAATAAATGTGTGTTAAATAAAGGGAGCAGGGGAAATAAAGTATGAGAGGGAAGTAGAATAGAAAAAAGGAAACATAAAATCTTCCGATTTATGACATTATGTTGATCAGACCCGGCCATTATTTAGTATCAACATTTTGTAGCATTTCTTCCCAAAACCAACATTTTTTAAAGGTTTCATCACAATATGCAGTCATACACTGATTAGATCTTCATTTCTTTTCACTCTGTCTCTCAATTTTCTGGCTGAAATGCTAATGATACACAGTGAAATAGGCAAAATGTTGGATATGAGAGAGAAAAAGAAACAAAATGGAGTTAAACATGTCATGTGGCCATTAGGTCACAGGTTGCTGATACTTTCCAGTGCCTCTGCCTATGCCAGATTGGAAGTTTGGGACCATTAATTTTACCATGCCTCTCTTATCCTTGTCATTATTCACCACTGCTCAAAAGAAAGACCCCATTTTCTGTGTTTCTTATTCTCATCCCAATACTTTCCCAGAAAATCTTCCCCTTGACATTCTCACTTGCCCTTTCCTTAGAAGGAGAGGTTGCTCATTCTTCCCCTCTCACGCACCACAATGTACACAAGAGAGTCAGTCTTTGTGTTCCTATAGCTTTTGCCAAACAATTGCTCCTTTATTCTATTTTTAAAATATGTTCCTTAAGATTCATCCTACGTCTGTCTCTCTGTGTGGCTCATCCTCCTGTTACCAACACCCAACAAATTGGTGAAGGATTATGGCTCCTGGCTCAGGATCTTTGTCTCTCCCATTCCCGTTCTGCTTTAAACAATTCCCATGTAGGTGAGGATGACTCTTTCCATATTCCAGTTCCTTGACTTCCTCAATCCCAATGGCCTACACAATTCTGCAACCCATTCCCATATTCATATTCTTGCCATGGCTAGGATATCAACTCCCATGTTCCACTTTTGGACCACAAATTCTGATTCTCCCATGTGTGAACACTCTATCACTTTCTGATTTTCAATGCATTAACTCTTTACAGACACATCCTAAGCAATTCTAATTTCTGCCCATGTATAAGTTCTCTTCTGCTCTCTTTTTTTTTTCCCAACTTAGATCTCAGGGTTCACTGTACCACTCCCTTGCCAGGACTTTGTAACTTCTGACACAACTGAATATAGACTTACGTTACAAACAAATGTGCCCAAATGAAAACAAGAAGAAAGCCTGTATCAAATATCTCCCTTTAGCTATTATCTTGTTTTATTCCTTTCTTCACGGTCACATACCTTGTTAGTCTGTCTTGTCTTCAATTCTTCACTCTGAACTTTATTTTTGAATCCACTACAGTCTTGCTTTTGCCTTTCAGAATCGATCCCTTCTCCACAATGATCTATCTCAAAATACACTGCTATTTGCCCATTATCTCTTCTAAAGCCTATAGTTGCCTATGTTCTTCTTCTCTTCCCATGAGTTACCAAGTTTGCTGATGTATTATGATATAGCATAAACCAACATTTACTGAACTTATTCTAAGTGCCAGGCCCCATCTTAAGTGCTTTACATTTAATCCTCACAACAACCCTATGGGGTATATAGTAAAGTACTATAATTGTTACATTTCACAGATAAGGAAATTATAACTAGAGGTGATAAGCTAAGTCAAGATCTTCATACATCCTTAACATCCCTGGATCTATCCTCTCTCTATTCCCACACTGAGCGTGCTGAGGTTCTATCCTCTTACTGCTTTCTCTGACTCCATTTCATGTCTCCCATAATCTCCATTTCTGACAAAGTTCCCTCTAAATTGCACAACTGCTCACATCACTTCCCTGCTAAATACCTTCACAGGTGCCCCTCAGCTAATAGACTAATTTCAGTGGGTATACTTATTACCTAAGTCCATTCATAATCTGCTCCTTGCTTGCCTCCTGGTCTCATCTTGGGCCATTGCTTTCTTTCCCTACACTCAGTGGAATTAATTATTATTCCCAGAGAATGTCACTCCAAGGCTAATGCTTGAAGTACACTTTTTTAATTATTTATTTTTTAAATTGTAGCTGGACACAATACCTTTATTTCATGTATTTATTTTTATGTGGTGCTGAGGATTGAACCCAGGGCCTCACACGTGCAAGGCGAGTGCTCTATCACTGATCCACAACCCCAGCCCCTGAAGTACACTTTTAAGTGACTAATTTTTACTTATTCTTTAAAACTCAGGTCCAGTCCAGTCTGTCCAGAAAGCCATAGTGTTCCCTGGTGTAGACACCCTTCTCCACCATTGTGAATTACTGCACTGCTCTCCCAGCACAGAGTTATGTGTCATTAACTCACACTCCACTACAAATTCCTATAGGGCTAGCAGGACTGTGGCTTTCTCAACTTTAATGGTCAGTGCCTGCCAATATACAGGAATTCAAATATTTACTTCTCAATCTTTTTCCTAATTCAGCCATCTTTATTTTAATTCAAACATTAAGAGTATTTTTCAAAATTTATAATACTTCTAAAGAAATTTAAAAAATCATTTTCAAGTATAACAAATGATGTTTTGATAAGCCAACATTCCTAATGAACTGAGTAAAACAGACACCATTTGTTTGTTTTGAATGGCAAGTCATTTGCTTGCCAGCAATTACATTGTATGTTTGTAGATATTTTTGCACATATACCATTTGCAGCATTTCAAAATCTGTTATTTTTCAAGTTATCATAGGTTTTGTCTACTAGAGATTAGGACACTTTTATTTTAAATAATTTTGAAAGTAAGTGAAAAACATTTCTGGGCATAATACAAAGTCCTTACAAATACTAGTCTATAAAACAACTCAGAGAGGAGACCACTATTTGCATGTAAATCAGTAAGCTTAATGGTGGATTTCAGGTCTCTTGAGAACTATCTAACATAAAGCAACGAATAAATTGAATGGTGGTGCATTGCTTTCACAAAAGCTAATAAACACGGCTTTATAACACCCTATTCTTTGAAATAATCTCCTCTCCTACCATTATTTGGCTTAACATATATTTCTACACCTTTCACATATGAAAATCACATTTTAAAAATTAGGTATTATAATTAATCATTAAATTTCAACATTCTTTAGAATGTGCTAAGTAAAATACTTCCATTGAACACAATAATTTTCCCGTAAAATATTTCACATTCTTTTCCCTCACTATAATGATTAATACCTTGACATGTACACTGACTTTTTATCAGTGTTCTTCAATCAGTTTTTGTTATAACTCATTCATTTAATATAGCTACAACACCACTAGCTTCTAGTTCCAAGACAGCTTCCTAGTCACATCTAAATTAATAAGGTTCTCTGTTGAGGGTAGTACTTTCTGAAATTACTTTCAATTTAATAATTACAGATGGATTAGTGATGTGATTGAATCATATGATCCTTTTTATTTTTTGTGAATGATACAAATTCAAATTAAAATGGACCATAAAATATCCATACAATACCCCAGTTACTTATTTTGTACACATATATATATTTTCTTCTGAAGCAAGAATTCATATATACATTCATATATACATTTTCTTCTGAAGCAAGAATTCTTATTCTGACCATGACTTATACAACAATTTCCATAATTCCTTGTTTTTCACAGTTGTATAGCATTGGCAAGCTGCTTTCCAAACCCCCATTTCCTCACAAAATAAATTGACTCCCAGAGATTCCTGGAAAGGATATAACTTTATTTTCTAATTTAAAAATAATTAGTAAAGTATTCAGCAGTGAGTCTCAAATAATATAAGACAGCTTGACCTTGGCAGAACATACTTCACTTAGCTAGGAATAATCTTCTCTCTCAAAATTCTCCTGATTAAACTGTGGAAATACTGTGGTCACTCTTGAGCTTTACACTGAAAACTAAATTTAATGTCTGGATCTCTCTTTCTTTTGCTTTGAATATTTGACATGTTTTTATCTTAACACCAAAATTCTTATTATAGGATTCCTTCAATTTGGAGGTGCATTTGAGAAGAAAACTGAATGACATGGAGATCAACCATTTCCAGAGAGGTCTATAACTAATATTCTATTAAAACTGTGAACATTTCTATACTGATTATCCCTTCTCCTCTAGTCCCACTCCAGGCAAAAATGAAAAAGTAACTGCTCTCAAAATGAATAACCTCAACAAAGGAATTATTATCAATTAGATTGGACAGCCATCATGTCCTCAGAATAGAAGAGGACACAGAAAAGGTTTAACTCGTAGTTTAATTGTCTTCTAGAAGATTAGAACCATAAATGAGAACCTAGTTTACTCAAATAATAATGAGCACTGAAAAAGATGTAGTAGAAGACTTCATAGAGAGAGTATGCTTTGAACTCAAACCTGAAGTTTGGTTAGAACTTCAAGTTTGAAGGCAACAGCATAAGGCCAGTTAATATTGAGCATTTACTCTGTGACAGGTACCATACTAAGCATTTTACATGCCTACTATTACTTATTATTGTGGCCTTACAAACTGAGTACTCTTATTATCCCCATTTTGCCTTGAGGAAGTTGCTGTTTCAGTAGTTTCAGAAACTTGCCCAAGGTTCTCCAGCTAGTCTGTAGTGAAATTAAAGTCCAATCCTAGACTGTCTGAATCCAGAAGCCACTCTCAACTATTATACTAGAATGTATATTATACAACTATTATACTAAAATGTATTTGTACAGGTTGTGAAACAGTAAGGGAGCTAGCCCAACTAGTGATAGAAGTTTTGTTTGACATACAAATTAAAGTATTAGCTGTATTGGAAATAGAAAAATTTCAAATTTAAAATAAAGAGTCATGGAAAATTTATGAACAAGAGAGCAATGCTGGAGGAAGATTGGGGAGACAAGCAGAAGTGAAGAGTTCTTTGATGAGTTTGGAAAAATACTTGATCAAGCTTTTGGTAATTGCATTTGGTAAGCTCTGCTGCAGTAACAACACCCAAATGTCAGAGGCTTATGCAAACAAGTGTTTACTTCCTATTGACGTTACAAGCCCATTGAGGATGGTTTGTGAGTGATTCATGGTTTTTCCCAATTTGTTATCTTCATTCTTGCATTGAAACTGAAGGAGAAGCTCCTATTTGGACATGCTATTCTTGTGGCAGAGGGAAAAGAACCAGATCACTGGAGAAGACATGCAATGATTCTTAAAGCATCTGCTCACTTACCATTATCCAAAGAAAATCACACAACCAAACTCTATGTTGACAGTGCTAGGGTGCATCCTCCTCCATGGAGGCCTGCAGATCACACAGTAATAGGCAGGGTGTATAATCCTTTTACAGGAAAGAGAGTGAATCGTGGGAACAATAATGTAATCTACCAGAGAAAGCCTGTGCTCTTTGCAGATGCTGTCATGATTCATTAAAGCAACAGAGCGAAATGAGTAAACTTCATGGAGGAGGTGAAATCTCTTGTTCTCCCTAGATAGAGGGCTCTGTCCTAAGAAGAACAACTGTTGCTCTGTTTCCATGCTTTCTGATGTAAAAATCTAATGCTGCATGATTTTGTCATGCTGCACTTGAAATCTGTCAAAGATTGAAATGTGAATCAAAGACAGTTTATATGAATTGATGGAAAGGATATGAACCCTTTACACTGTTTCTTTGCAATTACAATGAAATTAAATTAGAAAAAGTAAACACAGAAAGGACCCAGTTAACATATATTTATGCCTTCTTTTTTCCTATCCTAAGTGGCATTAGGTTTAGGATGATTTTACCTGTTGCCTCTTTGTGACTGTTGACCTCATAAACAATTCCAGTCCCATATAAAATATATGCAATACAAATGAGAAATAGTTAAGAATTAACCAAGTATATTTTGGTGCTAACAAGTCTCTCCCAAATATACAAATGATTAAATCAAATAAAAAATCATATAAGGACATTCTTAGAATAAGTCATTTCTAAGCCTTTTGGGGAATTTTATTAAACATAAAACTAAAGTCTGAATTTATCTTCATGCTGTCTGTTTGGCTTTCTTGCTTAAGTATCTGGCCCCTACTGGTCATTTATAGCTTCCAACATCTTTCCAAAGGGTCACTCTTTCTCTGGTCCAAAGCCTGGCTTTCTCTTCCCCTTGTAGCCCCCATCAAGTTCTCCTTTTTGAATTCTTAGACATACTATAGATGTAGCTCCTTGCAAATTTATCATTTTATCAGAGCATAACTTTTGCTGATACCAGTACATTCCCATTAAAGATCAATTTTACCTGACATTCAATTAGAAAATGATTTGTCTCAGACTGAAGTTTTAGCTCAGTGGTAGAACGATTACCTAGCACGTGTGAGGCACTGGGTTTAATCCTCAGAACCACATAAAAAGAAATAAAGGTATAAATAAAATAAAGGTATTGTGTCCTTCTACAATAAAAACTTTTAAAAAACTAAAATGGTTTGTCTCTTTCCTTTCTTGAAGTTATACTAAATCTTTACAGGGGAAGCCCAAGTTTTTCCAGAACCTAAATCTTCAAAGTCCAAGGAACACAATGTTTGGAGATATGTGACAGATATCAAATATTTGTAGAATTAATAGACAAATATATAAATAAATTAACTACTCTAGCAGGTAAGTTTCTCCTGTATAGAAAAAGCTCCTAAACTTTTATTTAAAGATACTTAAAGATAATTTCATATATATTTTTTATACAAGACATTTGATAAATATTATTTGTTTACCTGGGCAAGGAGGGAAAAGTTTAATGGTTCATAGCAAAACAGATTCCCTAATCACATTATTACTTCCTGTTATCCATCAGTTTTTTTTAAGAAATGTTTATAACCCTGGGGAGAAATAAATATAAACTGAAAATCCTAAAATTAGGAAGAGAAAGTTGTCTCCTGTCTTCTAAAATGCCTTTTTCTAAAAACTTAGAATCCTCTTAGTATGTCACCAAGATTTAAAAAGGTTTCTTTTGTGTTGTAATGATCAACTAAACATATTATGCTTATAAAAGAACACTAACAACTCATAGCATAACCATATCCACAGTATATTGTATTTGCTTTCTAAAGACCTTTACCTAAATTGACAATCAAAACGTTGCTGTAAATTTTTAAATCATTTTAAACATCTCAATCATGTGACAACTTCAACAGCTTATTCTAAGGCTACTTTTGACAGAGGAACTCAAAGAGTCTTCTGACCTCCATCTTACTGGTAAAATGTGCAGTGCTGGGTTCAATCTCAGCAACAAATTTTGAAGCACTGGAAAAATATGAATAGAATCCCATTCCCTTATGCTGCAATCCCTATTCTCAGGAGATCAATAAATGTATTTTTCCTAGTTTCATATAACTACACAACTATAGTATACAGCAAGTCTGTTTTGGTACATTTGTAATATCTATTTAAAATCTAACCAATCACAACTTTTTTAAAAAAATCATAAACTTGGGGCTGGGGTTGTGGCTGAGCAGTAGGGTGCTCGCCTAGCATGGGCAGGGACCTGGGTTTGATCCTTAGCACCATATAAAAATAAATAAATAAAGATATTGTGTTGTCCAACTACAACTAAAACATAAATGTTTAAAAAATTATAAACTATTCAATCATGAAATTATAAACTATCCAAGGAGGCATTCTAAAAAGTGCAAAACTGGTAAATATAAAACCTGTCATTATAACATCATGAGTTTATTTGCATAAGCACAGAAGTGGTGCTAATCTTAATCTTATACACAAACAATTGTGCTCAAAAAATAAATTTCTAAAATTATAATGGTAAACAGTAGATGGAACATTCAGCTACAATGTAAGATCTTAGTAAAATAAATATAAGAACAGACCTTCCAAACAAAATGAAATTTTTTTTTGAAAAATGAGATATAGAAAGCATATTTCTTAACATAAAACAAAAAATGTAAAATATCTTGGTATATTTCAAATTTTTCTATATAATTTTTGAATTTTAAAAACTGTACTTAAAGTATTAGCAGTAGAAAAAAGAATAGAAGGAAATACACATCAGAATATTAGAGTCCTTGTCATTCAATTTTAAGACAGTTGTGACTTTTAAATTTATTTCTATACTTCCCAGGTTTTCTTCAGTAATCATCTATTATTATTAATATCAGCAAGAATAATAAATTAATTTATAATATTAAGAGAACTAACCAACTCCTTAGTATCAGGAAAGGGTTACACTGTTAAACTGACTTTAAACATGCTATGTAGAAGGGCCTACCTTTTACCTCAGATTTTAGCAAACACTAGAGGCTCACATATCAGGTAATAATTTCATTTATATTAGAGTTATTGCTTGTTTCTAAGTCCTAGCAAATGATTGCTTTGATGGGAATATTTTCTCTCTGGTCCAAAAGTATCTTGCCTTTTATCCCTGAACTACTGCAAAAAAATTATTACAAAAATGTCTTGGAAAATAAAAATCAATGCTGCTACCCAATTCCATTGTATTAACAGGTTTTTCATCAAATTCTACAAGTAATGCATTATATTGCTTTTTTACACAATAGCAACATGAGGTAATTTCCATTATACTGCTTTTGTAGTTGAAAAAATATCTTTCATTTTCTAAATATTGAACAATATGCTAAGCTCTTATACTCTCATCTAGAACCAAATTTCTAATTTAAATTTAAAGATCATTTGAAGTAAATTAAATGGGCCTATGAAACAAGATCTTCTCAAAGCCCAAGTTTAAAATGAGATGAGATCTTTGATAAAAAATTTTTGCACATTAAACTGTGACAACTTTAGATAATGGGGACAGGAAGAGGCAGTTGAAGACTGCAGCCTCAGTTTGCAACTGTTCGACTTATTAGAATAATACATTTCCAGGAATTACACAGAAATGATCATATGAACTTACCTATTGGGAAGCAGTTACATCAAGGTAATTTTAAACTAATACTTTGGTTATTAGTTAGTGAATTATTGGAGAGTATTATCATTCTTACAAAAGACACTATTTTAAGTCACACTCAAGTACTGAGTTATGCTCAAAAAACTGGGTTCTAGTCTTTCTGGTTCTCTGTCAGATGAATGCTTATATGCAACTAGCTGCCCTGAAATGTGTTATGTATATATAAATATATATATATATGTATACACACACACACACACACACACACACACATATATATATATACATACATACATACACACACACCCCACACATGTGTGTTTATACACACACACACACACATATATATATACATACATACACACACACCCCACACATGTGTGTTTATACACACACACACACACATATATATATACATACATACACACACACCCCACACATGTGTGTTTATACACACACACACACACACACACACACACACACACACACACCACACAGTCTTATTAGAAATAAAGCCTGGGATTGTCCTCTCACATTATAAAAGAGGTCCAATTTACAACTTGGCATCCAGAGATGTGGGACTAATTTAAGTGTATATTTCTACAGGTTCTTGAGTTTAAAAAAATATATATATTCTAAATAGTTGCCTTTTTTCTTTCCTTTTCTTTCTTTTTCTTCTTTTTTTTTTCCTCTTTTCTTTCTTTTTCTGAAACTAGCACTTTGGCAAATCACATTGTTGTACTGTGTTTTGATGCATGATGTTTTCATGGTAATGCAACATGTATAAATGACAAAATGCTGGCTATCTCCCAAAAATGTAAAATAGTTAAAATACTTTTTCAAAGGAAAAGAGCCGTTATCAATATTTTTAACAATTTTTTTTTGCTATAAATGGCAGTCAACCAACTTAATACCAAATCTCCACAGAGTTTATGATTACAAAGAAACAAAAGAGTCTTAGATATGGGCAATTTTGTTTATGAAATTTTTCACTACCCAAACTCCTTCTTGGCTCAAAAAACAAAATTACGAGTCTTGAAATTTCTTCTATTTTTTAGAGAAGTAATGGTAGAAAATTCCCTCTACAAACCACATATTCTTCTCACTTCTCTTGAGATTTGAACTGCAGGTGGCTGGATGTTTTTATTTAGAAAACAGTCCATTTATAAATCATGGATGGCAAAGACCTGACATTAACTTTCATTTCTGATGGTTTAATTTAAATGTTTTTAATAAAGTGCTTTTGTTGTATTATGTCTTCTCACAGATACTGATAACCCTGATAAAAATGGTGTCACACAGATGTATTGAATTCTCAAGAGAGATAAGCTTCCTTAAAATTTAGTGAAAAATAAAACAAACTCCTTTTTTTTTTTTTTTTTAAATTTTCCATTCCCATTTAGTTGGAGAGGAAGGAAGAAACGACTGGGGGGAGGGGGAGGGGGATGGAAGATATATACCGTATCTAAAAGAGTGGCAAATGCTTTTAAACCTTGCCATATAAATGAGTCTCTTTAATTTTTTTTAATTAAAGCAAAAAATCACCACCTTATTTTTGCTCCTTTCTTCTTCTTCTTCTCTTAATATTTTCTTCTTTTTCTTTTATATTTTAACGTGGTCCAAGTTAAAATATTTCTTGGAATCATTCACCCAGCCCTAATTCTAATAGAAGTCTTCAGAGTTTGTGTCTAATAACAGCTCTGTGGAGGCCCTTGAAATTCTAATAAAGACCCATCAACCTATCAGAAGAACATGTAATTTTATGTTCATTACTTCCTGGTGCCCGACTATAGAATTTGGATGGTTGCACCTCAATTAAAAGTTGAATTGAAGTTAATATCATTTAAATAAAAACTTCAATAAAAAGTTAAAGTTCTATTCTTAATAGCATTAATACCCTTTAATGACCGCTATGGTCATTACCACCAGATAACTGACCTCCTTGACCCTTTCCTCACTGAGAAACCTGGCAACACAGACAATTATTTAGCAATAATGAACACTCTATGGGAGATGATTGTGTAACCAAGAACCTTGACTTACCATTCTGTTGCCTCCATTATTCAAAAAACGTTGCATTTTTCCATTATAGGTTTTTCTATTTTTAAAAAGAAAGATGCTCAGGCTTCAAACTCACACTCTCCCTTTGGCCTGCAAAAGTTCACCTTATAATTGGCAAAAACTTTAGATATAATTAAAATGGTGTAAATTAGGTGAGTCTACTATTCTTGAGCAGTGACTGATGCCTGTTAAAGAACTTAACCTTTACCATTAGAGACCAGTCTAAAGAAGAAAAAAAGAAGGCATAAAAAAGAAGTTAAAGGTGGCTTTCCAGGTCTCTTTCTAATTAGGCTTTGTGATTGGTGTTAAACTTAGCAGTATGAGAGACTTAGCAGTATGAGAGACAAAAAGAAGAAAAGTCCAAACAGGTGATTTTTAACAGGAGAAACTTCACAAATCCTTTGAGACCTTAATTCCTGTTTTCCCTTCCTGGAGAATGTTATTATTGGAGGTAGTGCCAAAAAGAAATGGAAGGACATTAGCCCAATTTTTTGCTAAAATAATGACTTAGTAGACTCAGCTCCTGAGAACTCTGAGAAATCTTATTCCATAATATAAGCTAATAGAGGCACTGTTTAAGGAAAAACAATAAACTTCTTGCTATGCTCTATAATTTTATATCTTCATAAGCATATCAAGCTAATATAAATCATTCTAATTTTTGTGGCAACTCCAACTCACAATCTAGAAAAGTGAAATAGTACCAAATATTGATTAACAACTAATTCTCTTACAATTCAAACTGGACTACAATTGAAGTTAAGCAATGCTTATATATTGAGATACCCCTAGCTCGGAGTTCATTTATTTTGTTTCTATGCTTTTCATATTGAGTTTTTACTTCAGTAGGAAATTATTCAAAGACTGAAGGCAAGATAATCTTTGATTCCTCTGAGGACAGATACAAGATGAACTGAGCATTTGATAGAACTTTCAGATGTAAGCAAAAGAATTTATTAAAAAGGATTTTGCACTAACATAATTTGTTGCTCTGAGGAGATTATATGATCTCTATTTCTATAAGTCTGTCAGATAAGTTCAGGTTTATATCCACATCCATAAAGCCTGAACAAAAGCAGAGAAACTGAGTTGATATCAGTCTAATAGTTCAATGTTTCCCAGTTACTTCAAACCTAAAAAAATAAATAACAAAAAAATCATTCTTTCTCCACCAATAAAACAGTACCTATTATATACTGTGCAAGGCATTGGTAAGAAAGCAAAAATGAAAGTGGTATGGTTCCTGCCCTTAAGGAGTTTATAATCCAGTAATAAGACCAAATGAAATATGTGAGAAATCACACAGAAGCAACATACTAAAGGAATACAACCAATGTGATTAGTTTTGTCTAAGGGTGAGTTAGGAAGAACTGAATGGACAATGCAATATTTGAGCTGGATTTTGAAAAAATAGAAAATGAAAAGACTGAAAATGGAACAGAGCACCCACTGGGAGGGAAAAGTACAAGTGCTAGCTTGGACCTATAGGCAAATGTGAAGCAGGAGAAGCGTTGAGGAATCCATGGACTGAGGTTTAGGCAGGGCAATAGAACTAAGAGCCAATAAGCCTCGAGAGGTAACTTGATGATGAATCAAGAAATATTTTGAATACTTTGTTAAGGAGTATAGGTTTATTCATTGGCAAGGTTTTTGAACAAGAGTTTGATGTGATCCAACATGTACTTTAGGAATATGACAACAGAAATAGAGATCAGTATATAGAAGTTGAAGCTAAGAGTCAATTAGAAGTCAGTGATATTATTTGGCCCTGGAACTCTGTACAGGAAAGATTACTGGGGTCAGGTGAATGCTGCCAACATTAATTATCGTATTATAGTGAACACACCAGGATACCATTAGAAGTTCACTTGTTAAATAAAAATTGTCTACATTATCTGTGGGAAATTACATTTCTAAGTAAGTCTTCAGTCCTTACCCAGAAACTGGAATGATGAAGCCTGGATCAAGTTTAGCAGTGGGTATAAAAAGGCCATGAGACAAAAACATATGTGTGGCTCTACCAGATGCTACTGGTTCCACTGATTTGTAAATAAAATCATCCTTGAACCAAGCTAGGGAAGCAAACCAAGTTAAACACACAGTTTACTGCTGCAATGGGCTTCCCATTTAGTCCCTATTGGTCTCTGCATATATTAAACAAGCCAAGCCAAAGCAGAGTCATCAAAGTAGTACCAAGAATGACCCTGGAAGACTTTGGTCAAAATGATGCTTAACTGATATATTTCCAGCAGATGCCAAGAGCAGGAAGAGTCATGTTCTACATGCATCACCACATGAGACCTGGGGCATGACCACAGGTGAGATTTTCATAGACCAAAAAGAAAAACTGTCAAGCAAACAGTTTTGCCATTCTTGAAAGAAAATGGAGCAAGAAGGATTTTTTTTATTTGTATAAAATATATTGTTCTTCCAGGCTGCAGTGAAATAGTTTCTATTTAATTGCACAGAAATCCTAAGAAGGTTACAGCAGTGAAACATTAAAATTCTAAGGGCAACTAATAACATTAAAACTTTATAGCCCCAGATAGAATAATTTAGACAAAAACAACATGAACATATGTTTTGTGTAATAATAACAAACATTTATAGCTGTCAAGAGAGAAAAACACAGGTTTATGCACACCTTAATGGTGTGCATGGGTGAGCATGAGTATATTTAAAACATAATATATTACAAAAATGACAGCATGCATGGCTCTTCTGGGTACTATGTTAAATCAATGAATAAATTACCAAAAGTGAGCTGTGGCTGTTTGGATGTGTAATTGAGCTTAACGTATGTAGTGTTATTTCAAAAGAAACTGTTCAAGGAGTTTCGAGCCCAATCCACTCTGCATCTATCCTAGGCAGTTTACAAATAGCAATAAATGAAACTGTTTCACAGTAGGAAGGAAGTTTAGTTATACACATTACTTAAATTGAGGAAAAGTTAATTTTAATATGCTTTGCAGGAATTGAAAACAAACTTATAATAATTTGCTTATGTTCACCAAACTGGAAATTGAAATGTTAATATTTGAATTTAAATTTATTTTAATTATTCACTGTATGACTCAAGAAAATCACTAGAAATTATCTGTTTAACTTAAAACAAATACATACACAAACCCTTCATAAATATGTTTATTATTCTACTTGTTTTAATTACACAATCTGAATTCCACACTTTAAAAAAAATATTAGGACTACAGAATAAGAAATAAATTTTAAGCTTGTTTGTGCCAACAAGTTAATGGCAATTGATAATAACTGTGCTGTAGACAAAGCCATTAATGTGATTTTTTAGGATAAAAAATAACTTCTCATAATTTTCTTTCTAATTATAAGGTTGTTTGTCTTACTTAGTATTCTACCAGTTTTATGAAACAAGGAAAGAGGTATATTTTCTTACTTTTCCCTGCCTAATTTTTCCTGGCCTTAATTGTCTTATGTTTTCTGCTTTATGTAGAATGCTATGATCATTTTACATAGGAAATTTGAAATAAAATCATAAAAATTAAGTCCTGAAGCTTTTGAATTACAGATCTTGCCAGGCAGCTAAAAGAGCTACTCAACAAGTGTAATCTCTGTTTAGGAGACTGCAACTTTAAGCAATTTAAAATGTTATGATGGGCTTAGGTAACAACCATGCTGACTCCTTATTTTTCATTTCTTTTCTGTTAATAGGGTCATTATATCATGGCAGATGCAGGAATGTCATATGTTGTATGAAAAAGAGACTATTTTTCTTGAACAGCATATTTTTATCTGTTCTATTAGTCCTGTGCTTTGTCATCATTTATGACCATCTAATACAACAAGTATCTTCCAATGCTGTCTGCAATTGTGTAAGGCCCTGAACTCATAAATCCAAAGGCTTGCTTTTCATTCTTCACTAGATGAATAGATTCTTACTAACACTGAAAGTAACAAAAATAAGTTTGTACTTATCAAGATCTTTTTTATCCAAAATAACAATACAATTAGATAGAAGGTCATTTCTCAGCATTTTTAGCACTATTTTTACTCATGTTGTCACTGTTAATTCACTTTTCCACTCTACTCTCTTCTCCCCAAATTTTGCACAAACCAACCAATTTACTGACTCTGCCAAACAATAATCCTACAGGGTTTCCATGCTTTTATGAGCAGATGATGATTAACACAGTTGGAGCAGTCAGATGCAGACAGTGGAGCCCACTTACAGGCTCGGTGTTTCTTAGATCAAGATATGGAAATTCATAAGACAGGAAACACTGCTTTAAACACTGGGAGTTTTAAGGTCTAGCCATTATATGCTGAAATGGGTAAAGCTACTTGGAAAAGCTTTCTTCTTTCACCCTCTTTTTAGTCTACTCTGTTTGCAACATAAGTCACTGGTCTTTGGTTATTAAGCAACAAGCCTCAAATATTTTACAGAAAGAATTTACTGAAGCTTCTATGAACAAGGCCATAAGAACCAGAGACTGTCCCTGACTACACTTATTTTAGGTGACCTATTTCCTTTCCTGATTTAAACTGAGTCCTACAGAATTAACAGGCAAGGAGTAGGGGTTTGTGGGAAATGGAAAGAGACCAGCAGCTAAGTCAATATTAAATCAACTAGAAAACTACCATGTTTCAGATGTTACCCTATGAATATCAGAGCTAACAAAAATAAATAATAAACTCATTGTCATAGAAGTTTACTGTAGATCTCAAAGCTCATGCCAATAAAGTCTTAACATAAAAGACCCTTGAAAACTATCACCATAATAATATCTAATAACAATAATGAAAGCAAACATTCAATTTATACCCTATACCTCTTAAATCTCCAGATGTAGCCACCTTCGGATATAATGCTGAAGCTTAAAAAACATGAAGATGTCACACACTGAATCTGTGGACCAGCACAGAAGAGGGAACTCTGGGAGTCACAGATTGGTGTGCATATGGTACAGCCTGTGCTAGGATTGATATTTTTGGCTTTCTAGCTACTCTCACTACTACTACCACCACTGGTACCACCGGAGGTCCTTCCTTGAGGTATTTGATTCTGAATATTGATGCCTCAGCGTGGTAGTCTCCAGGTTCTACTTCTGGTTTTCCTTTTTACATTCTTTTCCTCTGCCTCCTGTTGTGGATTGTTTTTGCTTCAGACTGTATTTTTGGTTCACAACCCCACTTTTTCCCTAGATGCTGTGATTCTCCTTCATTCCATGACCCACTCAAAGCCCTCACTGTAGCTCAGATCATTGTCCCAGCTTGCTACCCAACACTGCATGAAAACAGGGAGGCAGACTCCCACCCTGACAGTAATTATAGTAGTTTTGGAATGTTCCAAACATCTCTGATCATCTTAGCAATCATGTATGAATTAGTCAACCAACTTTGATATTTTCATATATATCATCTAATCTCTTCAACACTTCTGTGAGGGAGGGATATAGCATTATCATTCCTGGATGATGAGACAGGTAAAGAGAAGGGATTCTCTGACTTATTTATCCCTTGGATCAGCACATTCCATTTCCTTATAGCTTATGGATATACAGACTTTATTTTAAACTTTCAATTTTCTGGTTCCAAAATTATGATTATTTGTCTCTATCATTAATTCTACTCTTTAAAGTTCCTCCCTAGTGAAAACAACTGATAGGAGTCTTAAAAAATATTAAATTAAAAAAATTATCTACAAAGCATTCCAGTCACAAAATTATTACTACTGTAATAATATATTTTTATTTCAGATTTGTAAAATATTAGCTTACCAAGTCAACATACCTTTTTCTTATCATCAGAGTTATTTAAAGATACTAAAGACAGATATTAAAATTAGAACGTACTAGGTAACTAAAATGAAATAGTAGAAACTAAATAGTTGTACAGTGTGGTATGTTCTTTCCAGCACCAACTTTTGATACATTTATTAAACTTGATATAACTCTCACACACATTCTATTAAGGAATGCTAATTTTACAGGGATTATAGGAAACACAAACACAAAAGGAGATATGCTTTATTGAAATTTATTAATCTCACTGGGAACTCAATAACAATTATTTAAATGAAAAATTAAGTGTTTAAAAATTATAGTAGTAGTACAACTGCCACACTTATCATTGATTCATAACTGGTATGCCTAGGATGTCAGCAAGCTAATTAACTTATAAATAATTCCATTTAAAATGTCTTAAAAAGCCAGATTTCCAAGTCTGGACACATTAGGCTGCTTTGTTTTACTTTTTCTTTTTAACTGTGAAATGTAAAGTTATAGAATATTTTGCACTAAAAACACTTCACTTTAGTTTTATAGAACTGGACTGTATTTTACCATATCAATTAAATTTAATCAATTATATCATTTTAATTCCACATAACCTCAGAGAGAATGGATCAACTTATAAAACTCATACAAATACTAAAGGACTATAAAGGAAAGCCACATACCTTAAGGGTTGATTTCTGGTGTGAATTTTTTGTTCATCCAAAAAGTATTTTTTTAAGAACAGTCTCTGAGGGATATAGTATGCTGAGCATTGCAGTATACAGGAAAATGAACAAGAAATAGCTCCCTACCTTCAGAGAGCATGAAACCTGAGAAATATCTTTAATATAAAATTCAAAAAGAGAATGTGATATTTCTATAATTGAGGTATAAATGCTAAAAGAACATTGAAAAATCTAGTCATTTTCATATAGACAGGTGCTGGGTGGGAGACAGCTAGTATATTCCATGGTAATGGAGATTAAATAGGGATAGAAGGGCAAAGACATGGGGAGCTGAATGAGAAGAGCATAGGAAAAAAAAAAGACAAACTTGGGAAACCAGGAGTGATTCCATGTGGCTACAGAAAGGGGGAAAAAAAGAGGTTTTAAAAACCAGTTTAGAAAAGTAGGAAATTTAAACTGACAAGCTTTGTAGAGTTTGAGGACAGAGAACCAAAGAAGGTCTAGAGAATAGTAAGCAAGAGACATAGCTCTCAGGTTCTGACTCAACTGATAAATTCTACCGTGGTTTGTTTTATATGTGGGAACTATGAGTAAGATTTGGTTTGAAAAAAATGATTACTGAAAACCACCAACCATGATCAAATGTTTTATTTGTAGATTGGGAATCTAAGGCTGAGCAACCATTTGTTTTGATAACCAAGAAGCCACGAGTGAACATTGATGAGAATTACTTCAGTTGAATGTGGCCAAAGGTACCATTAGCAATAAATTAGAAGAGGTTTAAAACAAAGTAATGGTTTAGCAGTGGCAAAAAATATTAAAAAACTATTTTGAGATGTAATAGGAAGAGAAATATACAAATTGTATAATATTCAGTAGTCTATAATGTTTTTATTAAGAGAGTGAATTTGTTGTTTATTACATCCCCCCAAACTAACAGAAAGTTTAAAAAAGAAGAAAATTATTTAAAAAATGTTGAAGGAAGGATACCTCCAGAGTTTGTTAATTTAGCTATTCAATAACAGAAAAACCCATCATTCCCTCTATCATCTTTGGCATATAAGCATGGGTTCTCAAGCTAGCTTCATTCATAGAGACAAAATGGATAAGGCAGCTCAGCTTCCTGTCCCTTTAAAAGTATCCAGAGTTTGAAAGGAAATCCTTTCTTATTGTTTGTCTCTTTGTATAAGAAAGAAAATCTTTCCAAAGTCTCACAAAGACTTCTCTTCGTATCTCACTGGCCAGAAGTGCACTGACTATTCCTAAACCAATCATTAATGCAGCAAAGAAGCTGTTATAGTTGCCTATGGACCAGTCATGATTCACACACTCCCTGGCTGAGGAATAGGATCCATTGCACCTGAATAAGAGCATATGAAAAAAGGTGGCTATGTAGACAAAATAAATGGTTCTGTCAGAAAAGGGAAGAGAAAAATAGCTATTGGGTAGGCAGTCCACAATGCCTGCTATATTAAGTTTAATACACATTATTTGATGCCACTGTTGATGGTTATATCATTAGTGCAACATCAGCAACCCATTTCCCTCTTATGAGGAGAAGTGTGCCTATACTTCCTTATATCCAATCTTACCATTTATGGGAAGAAAGAACTATTGATTGCCTTGGAAAAGTACACAAAACAAGAGCTTCTATTTTGAGGCATTCATTGACAGAAGGCTGTGTGAGAGAACAACTGCTTAAAATTCACAATTTCTAAAGAGATTCTATCTTCAAGTTCTTTTACCTGATTTCCCTTTTGTGTATTATCCAATGGAGAATAGTTGTTAAGCTTTTTATGTACAACTGAGACTAAAAGAAGCTACAGATAACGACAGAAGATGCTATTTGTCAAAGGTCTAAAGGAGGAATACAACTAAAAACTACTACACAATTGGGTAAAATATAAAAGTAATTACAAAGGAAGAAAAACACTCAAATTTACCTTTATTCAGAGATATCTTTGTTCATATCTCGGTCTCCTTGTCCTGTATCACACAATTAATAATTCTTAACTTTTAACCCAAAATAGGGGGCTATTTTCAATTACAGAATAACAGTAATACTTACAAAGTTTTCACCTATTAGGAAATGACATGATTTCATTTCCTTCTAAAATGCAACAAAAATTAATAGTAGCACTATTCAATGACAATTTGAAAAATACATTTTCTTAAGTAATATTAGTCTAATTTACTTGACAGAAAAAAGCATTATGATATAACTTCATAATGAGAATGAGTAGTGGAACCCAGAAAGCTGTTTTTTTAAATATATATCTTTTAGAATAGTTTTTCCAGAGGAAGAAGAATGTGTTATAATAAAAGAAAAATCAGGGCTGGAGTTGCAGCTCAGTGGCAGAGTGCTTGCCTAGCATGTGTAAGGCACTGGGTTCGATTCTCAGCACCACATATAAATAAATAAAAAGCAGGTCCATTCATGATGTTTTATCTTATATAAATAATGATATAACTCCATCTTATTCTCTTTCTTTCTATGCTTCTCTCTTACTTCGTTTGCCTCTTGATTTTTATTGTACACAAAATAATATTTAATTGAAAACCTCTAAAAGAGCCATTTAACCTAAATGGCTACTAAAAAAAAAATAAGAAGAAGAAGAATTAGAGTAAAGGCCCTTGATAAGTGTACATACAACAGTCCAGGTTCTAGAATATCCAAAGTCTTGAGTAATGGGGAAAGTTCCACCACATGAAGCTGGCTGGCATTACATTATAACAGTCATTATCAGGGATGCTACTGGGTCTGGTTAGCATCAGAGTCATGAGTTTATATCATGCTATTGTTAGTTTACTTTCAAATAGAAGAGAAATGAATACTTTGGGGATGAGGGGCTGGAAATGTAAAAAGAGATGAGACAAAGAAGAGTTTTTAAAAATTCTTTATAATTAAAAAGGCATGAACCTCAAGTTATGAGTGAACTTCAGAAGGTTCAGATAAAGGCTGCAAGTTTAAATATGCTGATGAAACTTAATTCCTTTCTGGTCTCATAACTAGACCAAAATTTCCCATTAGAAATGAATGGTTTTATCAGTTTTAGCCAGATGGATCTACCCAGTGAAATTCAGTATTCCTCTCAGAAATATAATGATAGTCTGAGTATATACATGAGATATTAAAGCAAAGACAGCAGAGAAATAAATTAAACCAAACTGGTTTGAAAAGAAAATGCAAAAGTGTTTGTTTTTGTGTATGTTTTATAGAGACCCTATTCCAGAGAAGTGATCCAGGTCATTTTACAGAGCAGAGCTCTCCAACTTTGTATTTCTTATAAAGGTCTAGGAGGATATAAACTATGTTATGTTAGCTAAACCTCATTCATCATTTACTAGAAGGATGTGTATGTACACAGATTACAGTGGACCAAATATAATATGTCAGAGATTAGACTTTGTTAGACATTTAAATAGTGGTATGATCTAGTTCTGCTCTTTGAATTTATGTCAATTTAGAGACCTTTACCTTCTCAGGTTCAATCTCACCTAATCTTGTTAGAGAGCTTTAAAGCAAAGACTACAAATCTCATCAACCAGTGAGCTGGCCAGCTTTTAGTTTTTTTTCAAAGTCACTCAGAAGTATATCTTCTCAGAAAGCCCCTTCAAACAAAGACTTAAACACCCCTGACAACCTGTTAAAACAATCAACCAACTAGATTTACCTTGAGGAAGTTTAATAATAATAATAATAATAATAATAATAATAATAATAATAATAATACCACCAATATCAATTTTATAGTATAAATTACTAGTTATTTTGGGGAAAATAGGTTAAATGGCTCTTTTAGAGGTTTTCAATTAAATATTATTTTGTGCACAATAAAAATCAAGCGGCAAAAGAAGTAAGAGAGAAGCATAGAAAGAAAGAGAATAAGATGGAGTTATATCATAATTTATATAAGATAAAACATCATGAAAGATGAGAAGATGAAGTGAGGTTCTATCTTTAGCTCTAAAATGAACACTGTATTAATCAAATCAAATAAAATATATTTCAAGATGAAATAATGTGTAAAGTAAGTAAAATGAAGATGTTTAGAATATAGTTGCTATCAAAAGTAATTTGCAGTCATGAAGAGTGTAATCACCTTAAAAGTTAACTACAAAGATATGCATGGAATTTCAAGACAAAAACAGAAATGTTATCATGAGATTGTGTGTTATTAATCAGCAAATGCATGGTATTAACAATTAATATAATGCAGTTTAGAATAGGTAGATATTATAGGAAATCTTTTTTGAGAGGGCAGAATGAATCCTACTATACTCTCCAGTCCTTTCTTACCCTCTACCTTCCTCTATCGGAATAATTTTTCCAGTGACTAATCACTTCATTTGAAATCCCTTGACTTCCTTCCATCTTTACTGAGCTTATCACTAACATTCCTTCTTTCTTTAACTCAGAAGCTATATTCCCTTCTAGAAACTTACATTTCCACTTGATTCACTTCCTCTCTATCATTTAAATCATTGTACAGTGGCCTCCCTTATCCATGGTGGCTATATTCCAAACCTCCAGTCAGTAGATACCTAAAACCATAGATCGTACAAAACCCTACATATTCCTCTTTTTCCTATACACATATACTTATGATAAAGTTTAATTTATAAATTAAGTACAATAAGAGATTAACTAATAATAGGGGTTGGGGTACAGCTCACTGGTAAAGCATTGTCATGTGTGAGGCCCTGGGTTTAATCCCTAGTACTGCAACAAATAAATAATAAAATAGGATAACTATAACAACATACTATAATAAATTTCTATGAATATTGTCTCTCAAAATATTTTATTGTACTTCAGTCAACTTTCTTCCTGTGATGACATGAAATGATACCTAAACCACTTTACAGCTTCTCTTTGGCAGGTCTGAATTGCCAGTATCACTACTCTTGTGCTTTAAGGCTATTATTAAGTAAAATAAGGGTTGCTTGAACATAAGCACTGTAATACCATGACAGTCAATCTGATAGCAGAGATGGCTACTTCATAACTAATGGGCCAGTATAGTATACAGCATAGATATGCTGGACAAGAGGGTGATTCATGTTCTGGCTGGGACAGAGAAAGATAGTTAGAGATTTCACCACACTACTTAGAATAGTGTACAATTAAAAACTTATGAATTGTTTCTTTCTAGATTTTTTTCATAGAACATTTTTCAACCACTGTTGACTGTAGGTAACTGAAATCATGGAAAATGATATTAGGGCTAAAGGGTACTATTAGTGATCCTCTTTCTTGTTCTTCTTTAAACTGACACTTTCAATTGACCTTATTTTACTATTTTTGTTCTTCAGTTTGACCTACATTGCTACTGGCTGCCAGCATTCTGGACTGCAGGGGCTTAGAGTTTCACTGTTGAGCATGTTGATTCTCACTTAATCCCTACTTTCACTATGTCATCCTTGTTCTCAGTTGCCCTAGGCATTCCTCAGGATTCTATTGTATCTCTGCTTTATTTTCATACAATAGTATCTTACTTGTCAATATCAACTTCCAAAGCTATAGACATTATTATTTCAATTTGGATTGCCAAACTTACATTCTTAGTGTTGATTACTCCAAACTTCAGACTTGCATTTTCAACAGTTATATATGACCACATAGATGATTTTTAGGGTTATCCTATTTCCAAATCATTGTTATCAAAACTACTTGTACTTTGGAATAACCTGGGGGGTGGGTAACAGAAACATTTATGCTCAGGTTATATGCCTACATATTCTTATTAATTGGGCATCAAGGTGGCTGTACTAAATGAGTTAATTATCTTCCTCTTCAAAACTGTTCCTTATCAAAAATGTGTTCAACCTCAGTTAATGTTATTTTAACTTATCATGTTCAATACCCTAAAGTCACTGTTAACTCCTCTCATCTTTCCATCCCCTAAATGCCAACTTCTATTAATTCTTCTTCCATAATATTGCTCTTATTTGTTTCTTTATATTATTATAGCAACTGCTATAAATCAGCTGCCTTTAGTTATTGTACTAGTTTCCTAATTCATTTTTATGACTTTTGATTCTTCCTATTTCATCCTACCTTTTCCATCTGTTTTCTGTGGCCAAACTGAATCATTAAAAACATGGTAAAAACAACTCTTCAACCTGGTGTTCAAAGCTGTATGGAATATTACTCAAAGTTTTTCTGGCTTTATCCTCAGTGAGGCCCTCTCCCTTCCCATAAGCACATGAACATTCTATGCTCCAAAAAGCCAAATTTTTCACTGCTCTCTATTATATAGATGCCCCTTGTGTTTTCTCTTTTCCATACTTTTGACCATGCTATATCTTCTGCCTGGAATGTTCTCCCTCTAATATCTTTCTAGTACCATTTAACTGAATATTGGAGACCTCTGCAAAATCCATCTTCTCATAGGGTGAAAGCCTTCTCAGAGCAAATCAGATTGAAATAATGTTCCCTCCCCAAATTTCCAAATCTCCTTTATTTATTATTATAGTATCTGTCACATATTATATACATGTGTATAATTTAGGATTACATATATGCAATAAAAGTGAAGTTAGCCAACCCCCCAAAACAAATGCTGAATTTTTTCTCTGATATAAGGAGGCTGACTCATTGTAGGGTAGAGAGGGGGAGCATGGGAGAAATAGATGAATTCTAGATAGGGAAGAGGGGTGGGAGGGAAAGGGAGGGACAAGGGATTAGCAAGGATGATGGAATGTGATAGACATCATTATCCAAAGTACATGTATGAAGACACAAAAAAAAATATCTCTACTGTTAGGCAGTGTGAAAGGAGAGACATGTTGTCCTGTTCACGGTTATATCATTACAGTGTAAAGACACATTTAATAATTATTAATTTTAAGGACAGATTAGAATAGTATAGACAGAATGAGAAAAGCAATTAGCAAAATCAAAGAGAAAAGAAAAGGGAAAACACATTTGGAAGATGATAGATAAACTAGAAGAAATATAAAATGAAACACTGACGTGGATATTGACTAAGTTGGAATCACACAAGCTTAAGGGGTTTAGCCTTTAACCTGTCATAAATAGTTTCTTAGAAGACTGTCTCAATACACATGATTATGTAAGATGTTTGGAACCTAGGTTTTTTCATCAGAAAGGGATGAATTTTAAGAGTTAGGACTGCTAGAATTCTTGGGACAAATGAATGAGACAAACCAGGTAAAACCCTAGCATGAAACTGTACCATAGTAAGTCTGCGGTAAATGCTAACCCCATTAATAAAATGTTACATAAACACACACACACACACACACACACACACACACACACACACACACACACAGCTTATATAATAATATCTAAGATGTCAAAGAAAAGCAAGTTTTTCTTTTTTTTTTTTTTTTTTTTTTTTTTAATTTTTTATTTTTTTATTGGTTGTTCACAACATTACAAAGCTCTTGACATATCATATTTCATACATTAGATTGAAGTGGGTTATGAACTCCCAATTTTACCCCAAATGCAGATTGCAGAATCACGTCGGTTACACATCCACAATTTTACATAATGCCCAATTAGTAATTGTTGTATTCTGCTACCTTTCCTATCCCCTACTATCCCCCCTCCCCTCCCCTCCCATCTTC
Source organism: Ictidomys tridecemlineatus (assembly GCF_052094955.1). Lineage (NCBI taxonomy): Eukaryota > Metazoa > Chordata > Mammalia > Rodentia > Sciuridae > Ictidomys > Ictidomys tridecemlineatus. The sequence goes on from NC_135481.1 coordinate 81,956,323, forward strand.
TCTCTCTACCCCATCTACTGTAATTCATTTCTCTCTTTGTTTATTTTCCCATTCCCCTCACAACCTCTTATATGTAATTTTGTATAGCAATGAGGGTCTCCCTTCATTACCATGCAATTTCCCTTTACTCTTCCTTTCCCTCCCATCTCATGACTCTGTTTAATGTTAGTCTCTTCTTCCTGCTCTTCCTCCTTGCTCTGTTCATAGTTGCTCTCATTATATCAAAGAAGACATTTGGTATTTGTTTTTTAGGGATTGAATAGCTTCACTAAGCATAATCTGCTCTAGTGCCATCCATTTCCCTGCAAATTCTATGATTTTGTCATTTTTTATTGCTGCATAGTACTCCATTGTGTATAGATGCCACATTTTTTTTATCCATTCATCTATTGAAGGGCATCTGGGTTGGTTCCACAGTCTAGCTATTGTGAATTGTGCTGCTATGAACATCGATGTGGCAGCATCCCTGTAGCATGCTCTTTTAAGGTCTTCAGGGAATAGCCCGAGAAGGGCAATAGCAGGGTCAAATGGTGGTTCCATTCCCAGCTTTCCCAGGAATCTCCAAACTGCTTTCCAAATTGGCTGCACCAATTAAAAGCAAGTTTTTCTGGCTTTGATTTCCAGAGCTTGAGAAAGGAATGAATAAAAGGGAAGAGACCCATGAAAACACTAATGTCCATGAAATTCCTTGGGCAGCTTTTGGAATTAAGACCTCTAAATGACAAGTGAGGCAATGGTTTTTAGCTTCTACTACATTTCACTAGATACACATTTTCTTCTTTTATCTTTCTCCTCTGTTCTCCTTCTCACTTCTCTTTTTCTCTTTCATTGTTTAGCCTCTTCTTTAGGCCTCTTTTATCCTTCTCTCCTTTCTCACTCAGTGAAGTCCCTGGCTTTGATTAGTCCTGCAGAGGCAATACTAAATGAGTATTGGTCTCTGCATCCTAGCTGAATATAAAGATGAGAAGCCATTGCCCCAACTCAATGCAAAATGGTCTAGAAGTCATAGTGAGGTGGGGTCTTGAGCTCTGTCCCAACAGGATCTCCCATCTATTTCCTGAGAAACATTAACCTTCAGTTAGCCACAATAAGGGATAAGACTGGGAATGTTATGGACCTGATGGAAAAGAGCACTCCAGTACATTGGAAAAATATCTGTCTTTGGTATAGTGTATCATAAACACATAAATAGCCATCATCTTCCAAGTGAAATCTAAAGAGAAGGATAAAACAAAATGTGGACATCTCTATGCCTCTTGACTTCACTGGACAGAAGAGATATTCTGAGTGTGAGGATACTTAAACAATTCTTTGGAGTATTCAAGGTGTTGAGTTGAAGTACAGTTGCCATTTTAAAAGAAGTCCTAAGTGACTCAATAAACACAAGAGCCAGAGCAAAGTAATTCCTATAGCAGGCAAGGTTCTCCCTGGCTCAGCCTGGGGTCCCTGCCAGAAACAACACATTCCAATAAAAAGTGTAAATCACACAACAAGGTAATTGTTTCATGATTTCAAAGGATTAACTTATTAATTTTAAGGCATTTTTAGAAGATATTCTCATCTTGATATTTTTTGTGCTTAAATACTTATAGATTTTTTTAAGTTGACATCCACTGTAGGTCAAAAATCCCTCTAATGTGCTGATTATGTTATCTTCAAAATAGAAAAGGTGGAATATAAAACATGAATTCTGCTAGTAAAAGATGGCTGCTTTGCAAAAATCTGTTTGTATCCAATACCATACATTTTTGTAATTCTATATTACAGAGTCAGAGATTAGACATCCTTAGACAAAATAAGAAAAAAATGAAACAACCTATATACCTCAATGACATTTCCCTTTGTTGATCAGAGTCACCAAAGAATTTCACTTCAGATTCTTGCTGAGCCAAATGATTCCATTATCAAAGACACCAGCAATTGAAGTACAGTGTGGAAAAACAAGATAAGCTATGGTCTTATACACCATATAGACTATGATAAGACTGACCACTAGCTATCCTTTGACCTACTATTTTTAATTTTTATGGGTATATCCACTCATACAGCTGATAACATACAAATTTAAGTACCTCAAAGATATTAGAGAAAATATTTTTTTACTTGATTCTATTACAAATTTAGTAACCATATTGATCTTCAAAGAAGTAATTCAGTTTTGTTTCTGTCTTTCAAAAAACACTTTTGAAGAATTCTGCCCTTCCTATAACAGCAACAAAAAAAAAGACTGTCAAAAATTCCACAGTGGAAGAAAGAGCTCTGTCTATGTACTGCAAATCAGGACTATGATTATATAGGAAAAGGAACTGGATCAGATATGGGCTTTTAGGAAGAATTCTGAACAGAAGAGATGGAATTGGTAATGCATTTACTACTCATTTGCTTGCATCAAGAACTCCATTCCATTTCAATCTGCCAACATCCTAATTAAGATGATCTGAATCTTAGGTGATCTATTATTCTAGATCTAAGATAGCCCAAACTACGTTAGACAAGATGTTACACTGTGTGCTTACATTGAAATGATAAGGCCACTGAGCAGAAAAGCATGTCTTCTCTTGTGTCTGGCTCGGCACTGGACAAAGTCTCTGTCAGCACTCAATAAATAACAGGCAGGTCTTTGCCTATTGTCTTTCTCTCTACTAGTTTAGGCAAGATTTAATTTTATTAATTCATTTCAGATTCTTTTTGACAACATATACCTGTACTTTTATTTATATGGGTGGGAGAGAAAAAAGTGTACCGAGTATATTTTTATGCACATGTGCATCAGTGTATGCAGAACTAACAACATATAAATGCAAATTCCCATTCAGTGTCTTAATACTGCTTGTGAAAAGCCTATATTAAAGACTATGCCCACTATATAAGCTCCTGAGCCAGCACAGAAAAGAACGTAGCCTCTTCTTTAGGTTTCTTTTATCCTTCTCCCCCTTCTCAAAAAAAAAAAATCAAAGCCTTGAAAACACTCAGGATCAAACTACTCTAGACAATAATGTCCACTTGAACTATTACTAGTGAGGCACCATCTAATATAGGGAAAGCATCTTGTAAATGTGCTCTCAAATCAGCTCTTTTATAGCCCTTCATTTAAAAAAATGTACCCATAAAATATTAGCATAATGTATTATGCTAAATGGGTTAAGACAGTCACCCGGTAAACAAACATACAAAAATACGTGTTAATGCTAGACGTCCCTTCACTTGACATCTCAAGAAAGGTCAGGTTGTCAGTGATAAACCCAAGTCAAAGGCCATGCAAATGCCCATTCTCCCCAATACCTAAAACTGTCATTTGTAGGTCTGAGCAAACATACTTAAAAAGTGTCTGTAAACTTACTCTCCTGCTATTGTTGAACAGATATCATTGATGACCTTCAGAGTCTGATATCCATTTCCAAAGGATGATGACTTCAATCTAAGAGCCTCAAAGAAGACAGATAAAATAAGCACAATCCTAGAGTTCAAAGCAGCTAACCCTCTGTCTCCTTTTACTAAGGAAATGAAGATGCTGGTTGGGACCCAGGATAGGTCACCCTTATAGTAGCTGTAAAGTTTTCTGAATTTATAATAAAATCTTCAAATATTCCTTGTTCTGGAAACTTATCTGTTTCCTTAAAACGGACAAAGGAACCATTGTTGCCTGCTTTCACTGATGCAAAGTTTGATAAGTCATGTGGGGAAATCCTGGCCTGGATTCTAAGACATCTGTAAAGATGCATGCTTTACAGGAGAAAAGTAAAGACACAGGAAAAGAACGTTTTTAAAGGAGGTTATGTGAAAAATCTGTAAATGCTTGCTTTTTTAGGATTTTTGTTTCATGCCTTGAAAGGTCAAAAAATAATATAGCCTTTGCAGGACATTGGATATTCACTGTGTTTTGAAATCCCTCCAGCTATATACACCATTAAAAGATTTAACATACAGAAAGCGTAGTTTAAGGAGATAAACTTTTACCAATCTAGCTAAAATAAAATACATAATTATAAGCATATTTTCAATTTTAGGATGTGAGTACCGAAGCTCTATTTCTACAACTGTTCTGTTCTCTATTTCCATGTATAAAAGATCTCACAGTCCTGGGAAAACACTTTTTTAAAAAATGAAATACAACAAATAAGGTATGCTGCCAAGTCCTGGGGGAGAAGTTTCCCAGAGTCTTTGAATTTCCTCCTATCCTCCTTCTTTACAAGATTTCTAAGACCAAGTCCTTTTCTGCAGTCTCTCAAACAAGGTAAAAAAGAAAAATACCCCCTAGATATATTCCTTAGATTTTCTATTATGCTTCTCAAGCTCCCAGTAGCTTCTGAAGTAAACCTAAGATGAATTCTGGAGTTATTTTTATTATGTTTTAATTTCAGTTCCTCTTTTAGGTCTAAGATGAAATAGATGATCATAACTGCTATACTTAGAGATGCATTTCATGGCACAATTTGTACATGACCTGTGCAAGGTCACATCATGGAAAGGGGACTGATATTATGGATAAGAAGCCAAATCCTGATTTTAGTCTTAAAGAACTTCAATGTAAACTATTTAAATTTGCACTATTTGGTGTGATATGGTAAGAAAATTTTCTTTTTTAACAGTGTTTGTGTACATATACCTATATATTCAATATGGAAAGCTCACTCTGGCTTGGATTGTGTCAATTATTGTTTGAACCAACAATCATTAAGAATCTTTTTTTTTTTTTTGGTCATGTTGTGAGGCTCAGTGCAGACTATGGCAAGCCAGCCTAATCATCTATGACACAGTCCTGGGTTCTGAACATAACATGTATTTTTATACTTGCAGGTTTTATACAAGCTCTTCTTTTTGCCTATTATTTTCACCTTAGCAAAAACTCTTCTACCCTTCAAAACATCAACTCCTCTGCAAATCTTTCCTCAATATCCTCAGAAAAGATTAATTATTTCTTTCTCTGTGTACTCACAGCCCTTTGTACCAGTTTTACCAGATATATTATAATTATTTGCTTACTTTCTCCATCACGAGAATATGAAGTCTTGTATAATACATTTCCCTTATTTAGGATTTACTATATGCCAGGTTCTGCTCTAAGTACATTAGGAATGTTACCTCTTTTCAGTTTGAGTGATAATCCTTTGAGGTGAATATTATCATTACCTCTATTTTACAAATGAGGAACCTGAGACATAAAGAAGTAACTTCCCCAAGGACACCCAAATAGTAAATGCCAGTCATTGAACCCAGGCAGTTTGACTTCACAGTTTGAGCCTCTCTATTACTGTGTTTGCCCCAGAGACTAAGAGAGGCAGTTCATAAACATTAAACAAAAGAATGATCATTCTGATTTTTCCATAGTTTCCTAAGCTTAAATTGAGAAATATATTTTTTTGTCTTAAATTGATTCTACATTCACCCTTGAATATGTATGTGTTTATTTAAACAGAGAAAATTTATCTCAGACTAGGAAAGAGAGAAGTAGTTGGGAGATTGAAGGCCTAGAGTTCTGCTGGCTTTTGCATGTCAAAGTCTCAAAACTCTCAGTGCCTCCCTCAGGTTCCACATCCATAGATACCTAGAAAAGCTTATTATTGTATCTACTTTTAGCTACACTACATTGTGCAGATAATGTGACATTAAAATGCTTCAGAACAAAACTGCTATCAATAAGAAAAAAGTATGTTATTCTCTTTGTAAACTGATATGACTCCAGGCATTTTCACTTTTGGAATGATTCAAATAAATTTCATATTATTGTGGTTGTTGTTTAAAGAAGTGAGGCACCCAAATCATTAAAAACTAGATGTATTTATTTTCCCTCCTTATATTTGGGTTCATATCTTAATAAGTCTCCTGAGTTTAGTGTCACCTATTTACCCTTTAAAGCATTAATATTTATATTTTACATGTATTCTTTTTTTTCTGGTTTACAATAATTCTTGCCAAGTGTAGAGATTTGGAAAATTGAAAGATATTTAAAAATATATTTTAAAATATGTAACTGCATATTATAGGTCTCTTATGATCTATTTATTTATTTATTTATTTTTGTGTGCCAGGTATTGAACTCAGGGGCACTCAACCGCTGCCCTTTTTATTTTTTATTTTGAGACAAGGTCTCACTAAGTTGCTGAGACTGGCTTTGAACTTGTGATCCTCCTGCCTCAGCCTCCCAAGCTGTTGGTATTACAGGCATGTGTTACCACACCAGGTATTATCTTTCAATTTTTAAAATTTCTTCTAAAACATTGTTAATAACTATGTAAATCTTTCATTAGAATAATATATAGTATAAATTAAACATTCCCAGTTTTGAAAAAATTTCAGCTGATACTAAACTGTTCATAATTATAAGTAACAATGCAACAAACCTTCTTTCTTTTTCATGTTGTGTGTAGTTCTGCAGGAAAATGGCCTTCTTAGAGCCTATTTCAGTGGTTTTCTGGGAGCTTGTTGAAATGCAATTCATGGGCCCCTCTAGGAGGGTCTGATTTGGTCTGAGGAGGGGTGTGGCCAAGCAGTCACTCTTTTTGAGAAATGCTAACATCATCTCTATTGTGAAAATACTTTTCTCTAGGTTATATTCTTCATTCTCAATACCTCCCTATAAAATAAGTTGATTTAGAACTGTCTATTTCAAACTGACTCTGTTGATTGGGATTCTCCATTGTCAAAAAAGTGCTTTTATGAATTTAGGTGATTTTGCCATCTCAGGAGTTCCAGGCTGGCATATCCATCACCCTGCTCTCACTCGCCCCACTCCATTGGTCACTACATCCAGGAACAGGTTTTTATACACCTCAACTGGGTGTCATTTCCTTGATTTCTTCAAAACCCTCCTCTTACCTGATAACAAAACACCCAGCTTCCCCTAACTCCTCCTTCTGTAAACACACAGATGTCACTTCCTCAGAGAAGCCCTCTCTGATGCCCTGATCTAAATCACTTCTCCCACCCCAATCTCTTATCAAAGCATGTATTATGACATTACAGTCTGTCTCTCCAACTTCACCATAAGTTCCATGAGTTAGGCCCTGAGTCATCCCTAATGCCTGGCATCACAGTTGGCCTTGAGCAATATCAGTGAAAGGAAATGTGCTAGGTGCTAACAAACGTGGACTCTAGGACTAAAAGGTACAGATTCACATCCTAGTCTTGCTATTTAGTAGCTATATGTCCTCTAGCAAATTGCTTAACCTCTTTGTACCTCCATTTTCTCCCCTGGGGATTATAGTAGAACTGGGTTATATAATTCTGTTGAGATGATGAAATAAGAGAATATAGAATATAAATTATTGTCTTGCACACAGAATGTACCTAATATAGGACAGCCCTTAAAGAATAAGTACTCAGTATCCTTTCTGTTAAATAAATAAAACACAACCGAGTTTTCAGTTGTATCCTTTTTCATCTTCCTTCTTCCTATTCCCATCCCCACAAAGCCAAAGCTTTGCACAATTTCTCCCTGTAGCCTGCTCCTTAAAATAACTCCAAGTTTGCTGAATACACTCTCCATTCCACGTTATTAGTTGCAGCTTTGATCCTTTCATCACATCACTTCCTAAAGTATGTGCTCATGTGCCAAGCCACCTCTCTTCCTTCCTTCAAGTATTTCCTGAAATGTGACCTCCTCCATGGAGCCTTCTTAAAGTAAAACTGAGCTCATCATTCCATCCTCTGTTTCCAACAAATAAGCTAAAGGTTGTGGTTTGAGGTTCCAAAGCTGTAAATCGCCTGAGCTTTTCACTGTCTGCATGGGTCTCAGCATTGCAGGGCTGATTTTGGTTTTTCCTCTGTCTGCATTTAAGAATTTGAGTCTAACAGGGCAAAGTGCTTGTTTAACTTGGTCTGTATACATTTAGCACAATGCCAATCCACATGGATACTGAAGAACTGTGATTTGATAATCATTTACTTGCTTTGTCCATGCCAGGAAAAGAAACCAGGAACTCTTAAATCTATTTCCCCCTTGTTATGATATGTTTCAATGCGAAGTCTCTTAGGAAACACAGATAACAAAAGTAAGACAAAACTATAGAAAAATATCAAATGAATAAAATTATTTTCCACATTGTGAGTCCAAAGATATCATTAGAACAGTAGCACTCTGTACTGAAAGGTGTCTCATTTAAAGTTCAGATGCATACGCTGCATGGGTTATTTTGTAAATATAAAATGGATAACCAAAACATGTCAATACTCATTTTTAAAATACTTGTTGTATTCGGTGCATGCACCATTATAGAGAACTTACACTCAGAGCAAAAAGATTTGTAGCAAAGCATATGACCTTCTTCCCACTACAATGACCATCCCCTAATTAGGCAATGCATCTGATAGTCATTAACAGGAATGAGATAATGAATCACTTTCTCTCTTCTTTGTTAATTTGCTGTAACCAAGCGGCTAATGGATGTCAGAGCTGAGTGATTGCACTGATTATAGTGATTTATAGTTGCAACAAAACAATTTAAAACCATTCTGATTATTCATGTTAAAGATGCTTTATGTTTTGTTTACTAAATGTTTTATGTCCCCTTTTCTCCCACCCCTAAAGTACTGTCCCCCTCCTAACCTGCCACTTTTTACAAAAAGACCTCTTCCTGTAAAACTTGAAAGTTGTAGGCTTTTCCCCCTCCTTTTTTTCATTGTTTTAAACCAAGCCACTTCGTTTTGTTTATATATAGAGAGATAGATATATAAAGTTTACCCACTAGACACGAAAAGCCTTAGGGGTGGAAAGAAAACTTCAGTGGTGCATAGTTCAAAAGAAGACAGAAATGAGAGGAAATAAGGCAAACTTCAAGCCACTTACCTTGGGGCTTCCAGTCCCTTCCTCATCCTCCACAGACACATCAGTAGCCAGTATCTCTGCTTTGATGGTATCCAGAGCTCTGAGAATCCAGCTGTGTTGCCGTTTGATTTGCCTCTGCAACTCCTTCCATTGACTTGCAATCATCCGCAGCATGTCCTTCAGTCCTTCTCCAAAAAGAGAGGAAAGCACAAGTTGGGAATCTGATTAAATCTTTACCCATTATTTTTTTTTGTAGTAAATTAGTTGGCTATTTCAAATGCTATACATGTTTTTAAATGACCTTGCCATCACCTGCCACATTAGCACTTGTCACTCAGAAAAGAGAGTGGCAATTTTTGAAACAATATATAATGATAAAAAAATAGAATAACCACATGCTTTGGAAACAGACTTAAATTCAGCTATTGACTGAAAAAAAAGGCATGTGGAACAAAAATCACAATGCATAAAGATTATTAACACTATAGTTTCTCATTCAAATGAAAGGGCCTGTGTATCTGTGTAGGGGCATTATAATGATCAGAAAGATGTATTGAAATAGGTAAAGTTAATTCAATGAGAAATACAGTAAATGGGCCGGAAGTAACACAGCAGTCTTTAACACATCCGATTAATGCTGTGCTTTTCCTATTTAGCTGTAGTAAGCTCAAAGAGCCAAACTGTAACTCATCCTGTCTTATGATCTTCTACTACCAGGATAAGTATAGCAAATGATGACAAAATGATTTTTTTATTTGTAATCTGTTCCTCTTAAATACATTAATACTGGGCTAAGAATTGGTTGAAGGCCCAAAATCCTGCTAATGCAAAGACCAGCAAAGAACACAAAATGTTCATATGTGTGAATTGGCTGGGAAATAATCAGATATGTCTAGACTGCCTGCCTTATATCTGTAATGATATCTATAAGCACCTTAACGCATATGCATTGTAACTATATGTACAATTCTCATTCATTATCTTAATGTTATTTCCAGAGCACCTACATCAAAAAGCATGTCAATGTGAAGTTTTCAAGAATGTGATTTCAATTGAAGCTCAGGCGAACAGCAAGCCCAAAATAAAATGAACAGACCATTTGGAAGCAGTATTTCATCTTATAAGTATCACAGCATTGTATGCAGTATATGAAACATTTATAAATCTTGAAGGTCAATCTGATAATGTAAATATTAATAATACATAAGGAAGTGAATATATGCAGTAATTTACAGCAATGCTTCTTCATTCTTAATAGTCTGGAGACATAAAGACTTGCAATATTTCAGGAGGATTTACCTGCTTTGTGGGATGCAATAAGCTCAAGAAGTTGGTGTCCTTCCTCCTCCACAGCTTCCTTGAGAGCACAATGGCTGTCTACATTCAACTTGAAACTCTGCAAAGAAAAATATGAGCATCAAACACTGGAAAGACAGTTGCACATAAAATATCCATACAAAATTACTTGCTTCTTTTTATCAAGAACCACACAGCCCAATTTACCCAATAGACAAACTAATTTGCAATACTAAAAGCTATTGATATTTGGGATCTGGGCTCAAAATGTTTCCATTAGATTAGCAGAGTGCATCTGTTTGGAAACAGCTGACAAATCTAGAAATTCATTAGGCTTTTATGAAAAGTCACATCCCGTAGGCTATATCAAGAAGTAGCAGTGTTCTATAAAATACACTGAATTTCTACTCACATATATGAGCTCTTTTCTTCATTTTTTTAAAGAAATGTTGGTGATAGACCTATTTATGAAACCATAAAAATTGGGAGCAGGAAATATATTAGACATGTGCGCATATATAAATTCATTAATACAATAGGGTTTGATTCAGCTGTTCCTCAGATATTTCAAAACCACAGAGCATGGAGGTGAATCTAGGTGCAAAACTGAGGAGTCAAAAGCTTTTCAGATATTTGCTTTTTAAAAGTTTATTCTTTACAATATGACACTGCTTTATAAATAAATATATTAAGCACATCAGGGGCATTTTCCCTTCATTACAGTCATCTAAAAGACAGAAACTGCTCTCAAGAGTAATTTCTTGCAGGAAGGCTTCCTTAATGCCTCTGCAGAGTTAATTATTCCTTGTTTATCTGCTCCTGATACCTGCTTCTATTGTAGAATTTATCATACAGTATATGGGTTTATTTCTATCTTTGTCTACCAAATTATAAGTAACATGAAAATTGCCACTTTCACATAGATCTCCATTCCTGTCACATACAAGGTGTTCGATAGTTGTTTGCAAGCATAGTAAACATCTGTTGAACTTGATCAATAATACTCTCTAAAGAGGAAGGTTTATACTTAAATATTAAGGGCTGGGGATGTAGCTCAGTGGTACAGTGCTTGTCCAGCACGTTTGAAGCCCTGGGTTCGATCCCCAGCACTACAAAAAAATAATAAATAAAATATTTTAAGAAACACAAATGGATTGCCAAATATTTTTCTACCTCTGGAATGGTCATAAAACATTTCAGCCACAGGAAGTTCAAGAGAGTATAACCCCAGTAACCAATTTGTTGAATCAATGATTAGTCTTCAGGGTGAAAATTCATTCCTTGACTTGACTAATTGGAACAAGCATAGATTTGAAATAACTGTGTGCCAAATTTTGGCTTCTTCATGAGAGGGCTCCAAAATATACAACTGTTTAGTTCTCACAAACATTCATTGAATAACAGTGTATATACTGCATTGTACTTGGTATAAAGAATATTTGACAGAAGTTCAAAATGATCCAGTCCAGGTTGGAATATGTTTCAGATTAAAGAGGTAAGCAACCATAAGTTGTGAAATTAGGTATTCATCCAGTCATCACTTAGAAACCACCACTGTGACTGCTATGGACACTAGGCCAGGCAATAGAGATTTGAGTAGTATAAAGCATGACCTCAGGCATCAAAGGGCCACAGCAGGTGTTGCTAGGAGAACAAAGTGCAGCCTGAGTCAACTTGGATGCTTAATGGTGAGTTTGGGCTCTCCCTTTCACCATGGTGAAAAGAGTATTTTTATAAAGTGCAGAAGAGGGGCTAGGGTTGTGGCTCAGTGGTAGAGTGCGAGTGCTTGCCTTGCATGTATGAGGCCATGGGTTCGATCCTTAGCACCACATATAAATAGATAGATAGATAGATAGATAGATAAATACATTGTGTCCATCTACAGCTAAAAAATTACTTTTTAAAAAAAGTGCAGAAGACAGAAAGAATGATCAAAAGAACCTGGAAATGAAGGATAGAGACATGCAGACCAGGCCTTGAAGTATAAAAATAAGAATTTTGACTAAAAAAATTCAAAAATTAAGAATCAACTTTCATCTGACTTTCTGTTGTAAGATACAGTGATATATCAGCCAAATATGACAAAAAGTAACAATATTAACTTTACCAAAAGGGTATTCACCATTCCTTGTATTGGTCTTTCAGGTGCCAGCATTTGAATGAATAAAATAAAATAAGTCAATGTATAGGAAGCCTAGTGTTTCTGGTCAATGTAAATAATATTATATCTGTGAAAAATTAAATATTTATTATTATATAGTCAAAACATGGCTGTATTACTTCTTGCCACTGCCATGAAAATCATCAATGCTATATCAATGCTATGAAGAATAAATAATGTGTATGTTGCAGAAAGAAGGAACAGGGAAAATAGAAATACCTAAGATCAACTGAAAAGCACCAGAGTTTAGGGGGGGAACCTATTCTAGAAATTTCTTCATAACTGTAAAGTTGGCTTAATGCTCTCTATAATTCACTGTTTACTTACAACAGATTTGTGTTGAATGATTGGTGAGCATGAGCTTTTGAAGGGGTATGTCAAGCCTATGTCATAGAGCAAAAGAGAACCTTAGGACCTCTAAGCAGACTGGATAATTCGATATAATTGAAGCCAAAAGTATAGAACAGACACAGCTGGATCTGGCTGTGTTTCAAGATGATGTGGAAGCATTTGATTAGGAAATTGGAAAAGATGAGATATTCATTATTAGGAAAAAGAGAGTCTGATAAGCTTGACTCGGTATTAAAAAACCATCTAACATAACTATTACCCAAATGGTACAATATTGCTTGATTTTTCAGGTGCATCCATTAACTATTAATATAAACTAAGGAATTCACAATAGGCCTCTGAGAAAGCAGCCAAGTAGATACATTAACAAAATTGTCAATGAAATTTCTGGCTGCTAAAGGATTCTGTAATAAGCTCTCATATTTTGCCCCCACCTCTTCCTTAGAGAAGGAAGCAGAGATAAACATGCTTTCTTTTCCTAAATTTGATATTTGGACACATTTCCATTCTTGGGTTACTAACACATTTCCTCAGAAATGACATATGGTGTATATTCTTTCTGCAACATCTATACCACTCCCTGAAAATGTGAGGCATTCTCTGGAGACTTGATTTATGGTAAGAACATTGCCACAGGCAGGTACCATGGTCCTATGTCACTGATTATATGAAATTCCATAAATATGAGTAATCTGGGTCCTAGGGGACACCAAATCTTTTTCAGTGTCTTTAAAGCAGCATGTAACTGAATGACTAGAAGAGAAAAACTAGAAAACTAGAAAAATTCAATGACAGAAACAAATATTAGATTATCCAAAAGATGATACATCGGAGGTTAACCAATGGGCATTTACATTACTATAATTTCTGGCATGACCAGCTTATATAGATCTTGGATGTACTACTTCTTGGCAGGAGCCACATTCAGGTATGCCCACTGATTATACTTTGTAGGGTCTCCTACAAAGCAGATAAAATAACACATCTAATCCTATTACATGCATTTTTTTTTATTTTTTGTAACCATGGATTAAACTCAGGAGTACTGAACCACTGAGCCACATCCCCAGCTCTATTTTTGTATTTTATTAGTCACAGGGTCTTGCTGAGTTGTGTAGGGCCTTGCTAATTTGCTGAAGCTGGTTTTGAACTCAGAATCCTCCTGCCTCAGCCTCCCAAACCGCTGAGATTACAGGCATGTTCCACAGCACAAAGCTTACGTTCATATTTCTGAATGGCACTGTTTGATGGGAATGTGATGGTCACACAGACATGAATTAAAACTAAGGGTATGTACACCTTAATGGAAATGAAACAATAACAAAACACAAAGAATGGTTACTTATGAAGAATCATAAGAACAGACATGGATTTTCTGGAAATGGTAGGAATAATCACAAAGGTTTAAACATCCTATCTAAGTGGTCCCATCTTAGCAACATCACATCATAAACACAGACTTTCAATTCCCCTATAGAATACTGTTAATATCTGCCAGATCCAGAGTTCTACAAGTCTTGTAATGATTGTGAACAGAGAAGACAGGAAGACAGACTGAGTCTTTCCTGACCTAATTTTATATTTTTAAGGCAGATATTTACACAATAAATATTTATTGAGCAGCCTCTGTCAGATATAAAAGTTAGCAATAATAAAGATAATAAAGTTGGTAATCCTGGTCTTCAAGCAGCTTACAGTCTAGTCTAGTGGGGAAGAGATTAGCACAAGTATCTTTTATACAACCCAGCACAGAATAAATGTGTAATTAGGATTTGGTGTATGATATAGATTGATGGAGTCTTAAGCAAACTGAACAATAATGTGCCTTGTTCGATGAGATTTGAGTGTGTGTGTTTGTTTTTAATTTAAGGATTATGCCAGTCAAGCAAAAACAAGACTGTGGGCTGCATTCCATATGAGAGTGACAAGTGCTAGGTGTCATAGGGGTCCATGCTGGGGTCCAGATTTAGCAGAGCTTGGCAGGAGCTTGTAAAGAATAAACTGATTTGTACCTGGATCTGGGGACACCCTTTGGTATAGCATGAAGTAGGGAAGCAGGGAGGCAGGAGAGACAGCAGCTGTAGCTACAAAGGACTTGCCTTCTAGAGCCATGGAAAAATATGGCAGTGACGTGAGAGAGTGACCAATGCAGATCTATGATCCAAAAAGATCTTTCTGGCTGTTGCATAGAGACTTGATTTTAAAAAGGCAAACTGAAGACAAGAAGGCCATTTAGGAGGCTGCTGTGATAATACAGGCCAGATGTATCTGCATGATCATTTTTATAATTAAAAAAAGATATGCCTTTTTTTAAATGAATGGAAGAATGAAAAAATGAAGAAAATCTTCTGTCTTTTTAAGTTTTACTCAGTGCGTGAGAACAGTGTGTGCCAGAATTTAGTTCTTTGGCTGTTCTAATGATAAATACCAGAGGTTATTAGTCAGGAGTCTCCAAATGTGAAAGACATATTGAACTGATGAACTTTTACTCCCACTGTCATTTTAAAGAGATGGTATATATGCTGATGAATAAGACACTTGATGACACTTTTTCTTCACACAAAAGATTTTCACTACCCTAAGAAAATGAAAACATGTCTTTTTTACAAGGGCAGGGGGAAGAATGTATGTCCAGTCAGAAAAGGCAAGGCTTGAAAAGCCACCTGCTACCTTCCTCAGGCCATCTCTGCCCTGCTCTACTTTGAGCTGTGCCCAGCACAACTCTACATTTTCATATAGGCTCCTGGTAGGAAAGGAGCCACGATCATGATGCAGAGGCTGACAGTTTTTCTTCTCCACCCCATAATGCCATCCATGGAAAATGATCAGCTGTCCTGGTCCTCAAAACATAAAATACACCTGCAAAATGCCATGTGTACCAATAACTGGACAATTTCTGTGAGTAAATACTTATTTAAGAACCTTCTGAAAACTTAACACATTATATAGCCATTAAAATGAAGAATGGCAAATGTGTAGAACATGCTACAAGCAAAAAATGAAAATTCAAGACTATATTAACAGCCGGATGCTATAGTGCATGTCTCTAATCCCAGCCATAGGAGGCCAAGGCAGGAGGACTGCAAGTTCCAGGTCAGCCTCAGCAACTCAGTAAGATCATGTCTCTAAATGAAAAATAGATATAGCTTAGTGATAAAACATCCCCGCATTTAATCTCCCCAATATAAAAAAAGTATCAACAATTCTAGCTATCTAAGTAATCTCAGTTCATGGAAAAAGATACATAAACATATAGAATCTTGACATCCTTTGTTCAAGAGCAGACTTAGAGTTATCATGATCTGATCTTACAGAGCCAGATCTAAGTGCTTTACTTTTCTGAAATATGAAATGGAAACATTACTGACTTCTAGTTATTGTGAGAATTAGAGATAATGAATGTGAAGTATTGAAACAGTGCATGGCAACGAATAAGGCTTAAAAAACTCATTATAAAAATTAATTCATTTTCCATGTTTTTCAAATGTTCTAGGTAGTAGTTGATACTTTATGTCCTGTATTTTTGAGGCCCTCTAAAGTGCCCAGGGACAAATACCAGGTCTCATTTGCTTTCTTTTCCATCCAACACAGGCCTGCTCACAGGAGACACCCCAAACATAAATGCCATTATCTGAGACATGAGGAAGCACATGCCCAGGCTGAGAAGCCAATGATCTGGGTCTTCCTTTCCCTCTAAAGTGTGTCCTTGGACAAGTCATTTAACCCTCTGGGCTACTTATCTATAATCCAGGCATTTGGACTCAATATTTTCCAGTACTTGGATGTTTTGATTTTTATCTTCTTAAATCTAGGTAGTTTAAGATAGGCAACTTGAGAGAATTTTTATTTATTTTAAACCAGAGAATTTTCAAAGAGGGAAGAATCACAAAGGCCATCTAACCACTCATCTACCCCAGGGCAGCTCCATCCCTCAACCATCCCAGGCAGATGTGTCCCCTTCTATTTTTAACCATATCCAGGGAAGTATCTTCTAACTTTTCATTGTGGATCTACAGCACTTCTTCTCAGGATTTTAAAATCTCTGTGAAGTGCAGCATGAGTTTCCTTCTTCTTCAGATTCTATTGCCAAATCATCTCTCCAGTATAGGGACTGGAAATCAAAAGCACTGAGAGACTATGCCAACAAGATCTGCATGTCCAATCAATCACCAAGCCCAGCCAATTTGTTTCTCCATCCTAACCTCTCCATATTGACCAACAGTGCCTTAGACTCATCAACATTCCTTATCAGGGGGACTATGACAGCCCCAATGATGGTCCCCTCAAAACTACACTCATTCCTTATTTTTTGCATGCCTATGGAGATCCAGACACTGTAGAAAGCTTGAAGGCTATGACTGTGGACAAGATAAACGTGGTCCCTGCCCTCGCAGAATTCACAGTCTCATGAGTAAGTGGGGGAGGGGTCAAAGAAATGGAATTGTAGTCAGTTGTGTCAAGGGAGTTTTGAAATGAGTTGTGTGCAGGTGACAAGCAAGGACTCTGGAGTTAGACAGGCTGGATTCAAATCCTGGCTCTTCCATCATCACCATGTAACTCTGGGCAACCTATATATAATTATATTTTTCTATCCATGAAGAGGAGAAATTGTTACCTCCTTCATAGGGTTGATGAAAATGCACTGATACGTGTAGAACAGAGCCTGACACATTGTAGAAGCACAATAATTGTTCTTATTCACAAAATGATCTGTCTGCCAAACAAATCTGACAAAGACTCCCCTCTTAAGACTCTCCAGTGATTTTCCAAGGCTATGGAACAAAGTCCAGGCCCCTAGCATCATCAAAGGGCCCTTGAGGTTCCTCACCAGGTCAGTTCTGCACACCCAACCTGCCTTGCAATGTCCCTAAACTGCTTGAAGTTTCCATCTCACACAAGCTGAATTGTTCCTCCAAGATTCTTTTCATGCTACACTTCTGTCTGGCAAACCCTTCCCTGTCCTTCATGTCTTTTAAAACTCATCTCAGATGTCACCCTTTAGGAAGTTTTCCCTGACAGTCTTTTACTCTACCAACTTCCCTTCCTGTGACATCCATAGTACCTATGTAGAGCTCAAACCTCCAAGTACTATGTTGTATTCAAATTATTGATAGATACATCTACTTCCCACATTTGAGTTTCTTGAAAATAGAACTTTGTTTTCACTCACTTTTGGTTGGTATCCTCAGTGCCAAGGACAGTGCCTGACACATAGCATACAGCTAACAAATGGGCAGGGGAGTTAATACATGAAGATTTGTACCAAAACGTTCCACATAATTTTCAAACAGCCTACAGCATTTTGGGAGATATTGGTGCAATCATTCTTCACTTAGAAGTGGTTGATAAATGTCCCCAAATTTTACTCATTGAACACCATGTAAATGAGCTGTCATGTTCCTTCGCTTACAAAATTACTTGCCAATTACACTTAGATGATCCCAGCGTTAATTGCCATGTAAACTATACCCTGGCTGAGATAGCCCAAATCATCAATTTAACTTTACCCACTCATCATATGGTACTTACCACATAATTAAATAAATGGTCAGCCACTGCCACAATTGTGTATTTTCCCAATGAAGTGAAGTGGCTACATTTGTCATTGATTTATCAGTTATGACAATCTGTAACACACCTCCAGGTACAATCTTAGAAGCTTAAAAAAATTCAAAGAACTCTGTATGTTTGAAAAAGAAGTTCCAAATTTTTGATTAAAAAGATACACATCATAAAATCTCTGTCTTTCTTTAAAACAAAGACACAAAGATATAAAAAACAAAACTCCTCATTATTTCTGGGAAATAATTCTTTCTTCCTGAAATCTCAGATAATAAAAATTATTCCAGGCATTTGAAGTGAATTTAGCTCTTTGAGCAACTTGTAATTTATTTCAAATAGTTGATTTTATGTGTGAAAAGTAGATGCATCTTACTGAGGCTGACATTCTTTTCTGATAGACTGGCTAATATCTTATGCAAGATTTAGATAGATGAGAGAGATACTGAATGCTGATGGTGGCTCTGAGTGACGGAATTTTCATCTGCTTCTCTGGATGCCGCCTCCACACCTGACACAGGTAATCACATTGACTTCTCAGCATGGCCACATTAGGCCAAATGAATTCGCAAACAGAGGTTCTGTCTAAAGGGACCATTTGACTTCCAGAACATACTGCTCAGAGGCCTTGATTGAAAAGGAGGTCAATGCTGGCCCAAATATCTCTCTACCCCCTGAGGTGGAATAATTGATGTGCAGCAGCCCCTACAGATGTGGAGTCACCAGGGTGATGGATGGATATAAGTATATTATTCACATGTACATCTGCTAATATACAGGTCCCAGTGCAAACACCAGGACTTAAGAATATTATGCGGATTTAGGACAATCCCTGAAGGACTCTAGTTCTATTAAAATTTTGTTTGGCAGCCTGGGGCAGATCTGTTCCAACTCCCACAAGCTTCATGCATCTGAGAGGGAGAACCAAACCACTTTAAAAATAAATTTAATAAATTTTGTAATGTCAAGTCATTAACATCCTGTCTAGTCATATAGTCTTCATATTTTGAAACATTAACCTGTGGAATTGTATTAACCCTTGTAATATCTGTATTAATGTTGTGTGTGTGTATTGTTTTTTTATTAATTAAAGAGGATTAATTACATCTCAAAAAATTGAAGAAAAAATTCCCATTTTTTCTCTATAGGTGTTTTTCTTTTTTATTTATCAGTGCATTATAATTATATATAATAGTGGTATTCCTTATGCCATATTCATACATATACATAACATAATTTGATCAGACTTATTCCCCAGTACTTCCCCTTCCCTCCCCTCTTCCTTCCCCCATCCACCTGCTCTGCTCTACTGATCTCCCTCCTATTATTATTATTATTATTATTATTGAATTATATGTGTGATTCACTGTAGCATATTCATACATGGACCCAGCATAATATAGCAGATTTCATTTCCCACTATTTTTCCATGCCCTCCCTTCTTCCCTCCCTCTTGATCCCCTTTTATAGGTATTTTTCTTGTCACAGCTACCAGACAGTATCCAGAAAGCCCAGTGATCAAATCACTTTGGTTTGTAAATGTTAGAGAAAATAACTTACAGATATACTTGGTTATCATTTTATGGTTTATAACAATAGTTAGAATTTGCTGCTGTTGTGGTTATAATGTTGCTTTTACAAGTGTTCATTCATTCATTTTAGCATTTTTTTTTTTTTAGTATCTACTATGTATGAGCAAGTCTGGGTGTCAGAGGAGAACCAAAGACACATAAGCTGTCCCTCAAGTCATGACAGCTACAAGAGAACAGTTGAGGGGTGAGTGGGGAGGTGGGGAGAATTTCATCTTCTCTAAGAATACCTGAGCTGCTCATATATTCTCAGGTATCCAAGGAAGAGTATACAACTTCCTAAAGTGAAAAAAATAAAAGTAAAAAGCATCTTCACATTCAACATGTTCATTTGATCTTCACAACAACCCTAAGTAAATATGACAGGCATTTTTTCTGGCTAATGTAAACATCTGAGATTTCTACTTATTTACCAGGTAAATTATTTTAAGATTTTAAAATTCCAGGTAACACAGTGGATAACCAGGATCTGAGCATGGGGTACACAGGATGAAAGATAGAAGGTGACTGTACCTAGCTCATGTGACTTTCTTGTCCAGACACAACATTCTCTGGCCTGTGCACGAACTCCTAGTACAAGGCTCATCTACAAACTTTTTCTTCAAGGCTTAATATACCATTGCCCTAATTAGGAAGTGTTTAATAAATATAGTATTTACCTGGCATCTAGTTAAAAAGTCATCACTCCAGGAACTCAGGAGGCTGAGGCAAGAGGACTTCAAATTTGAGGCCAGCCTCAACAACTCAGTGAGAACCTCAAAAGCTTAGTGAGATCCTGTCTCAAAATAAAAAATAAAAAGGTCTGAGGATGTAGCTCAGCAGTAAAGTGCCTCTGGGTTTAATCCCCAGTGCAAAACAAAGTCATTAATTCCTTTAAAAAGACATAAAGCTATATATCAGTAAACTGTTTGGGCACCAATAATTTTCAAACAATTAAAACTGCAGATGTTATGGCCCAACAGTCCTTAAACTCAGGTAGAAAATATATTTCTGAGGTGCTTTAAGCAGTGCAGGGATCCTTTTTAAGAGAAATGGAAAAATAATACTATTTGTCTCCTAGATGTACAGAATTGATTATATGAGCAAAGGTATGTGGTCCAGGACTTTCACATGTCCAAAAAGAGCCTCCTACCACAACTTCTCCCCACTTCTCCCAACACATCAGTCTCAAAATGCATGCATGCTATAAATTCCTGACAGACCCTTCTATCTCTATACAGCAAAGCTAATAACTCAAGGCTGTGGGTTCAGCATTTCAAATTCCCTAAAGAAAAGTAATATTGCTGTTCCCTACAAAACTCTCACTCACCTTAAACTCATGGGAATCAAGGAGGACAGGCAAATGGAACTTCACTAACTTTTTTTTTGTGGTGCTAGGGATTGAACCCAGGGCCTTGTGCATGTGAGGCAAGCACTCTACCAACTGAGCTATATTCCCAGCCTGGCAAATGGAAATTTAAAGGACCTGTGATGGCACCAGCCTGCTCATGGAGGCTGAGGGAGGTGGAGGGCAGGTTGGCCATACAACTCTGGCATATGAAGTCTGACTGCCTTACAGTAGCCGAGTAGCACCATGCATATGGCTACCACTGTTCTTGCGAAGCTCAACTTGCTTAGGCCATGCTTGTCTATCATCTCATCAGGGAAAGGGAGGTGGGAGAGGTGGGCACCAGGAAGTGGAAAAAAGAAAACTGTATCATCTCTTAACTTCAAGCAATGAAACATGGAGCAAAGGTGAAGCCAGAAGGATACACAAAAGAAAACAGCCTCAAGTATTTTTGAAAGTTCTCTTATATGGCTAAAAACTCTGTGAGAAGTATTTTTTTTGTTGTTAATGATACACATGAAAATTATTTAATCATAAATGTAATATAAATATCTATATAGGATGACAAATGTGTACAAATATTTTTACTGAGAATTTTGTTAGCCAAGCTTTTTTTTTTTTTTTAAATAAATACTCAGGGTAATGACACAATAAGGAAAAATTGTCAAATGCTTCATGGATACAAAAATAATGGATTTTTGTGCTGCTCTGCCATCCTGTGGCAACCAACTCAAATTGCAGGTATTAATCCTAAAATGAACAAAAAAGTTCAGAGAGGTGTGCTTTTACAAGTCCAGCCCTGTAAACATGGACCAAAACACATACACATACAAATGTGGATCCTACTCACTTTTAAGGACATGGAATAATAGTTGTCTACAGAGTGTGACAGACTCTCATTGCATGGAGTCCCTGAGTTGTTGCTATAGACAGACACTAACAGGATCAAGAGCAGACTCTCAAATGGTGTAAAAATAATTAAAATAATATAGATGTTCACGGAGTATTACTTGCAAAGTCATAAATAAGTAGGAAGCTTAAATTCCCATCATTGTAGGAAAGAATAACACAATAAGTTAATTAACACAATGATTAATTAAGAATTAATAACAACACAATAAAATACTAAAGAACTTCTAAAACATACAGATCATCATATTCTTATGGAAGGATATTTGAGATATTCTTAGGTTCAGAAAGCAAACTGTTGAATAGTACATCTAAAATAAATTTTAAAATCCTTGAAATGTATGCTTTTACATTAAAAGTTTCAAAATTGTTTATATTCACTACCCAGGGGAGGGTAAAGCTTTTTACTTCTAATTTTATGCTCTTTTATATGGTTTTATTTTTTGTGTGTTTTTAGTGAGTAAAATGTAATGTTTTTCTTTAACTGGAATCAAATAATTGCAGTAGTTTTATGAAAGAAAAAGTTTTCTCCACCTTAAACACATGCCCCTTTGTACTCACTGTACTCTAAGGACATCTGCCCTCATCTTTTCCATGAAAATACTATTGGTAATGTTCATACCACCTGGCTTCACACACTCACTCCCTAGAACTGCTCTTGAGCCTCAGTCCCACTCCACACCCACTGCAGCTCTCAGCGACGACGATATTCTTATCTACATACAAATCTTACCCAAACTAATGTCCAATGCAGGGCAGTGGGCCTTAGCAGCTTTGGAGGAG
This sequence comes from Ictidomys tridecemlineatus, assembly GCF_052094955.1. Classification (NCBI taxonomy): domain Eukaryota; kingdom Metazoa; phylum Chordata; class Mammalia; order Rodentia; family Sciuridae; genus Ictidomys; species Ictidomys tridecemlineatus. The sequence goes on from NC_135481.1 coordinate 81,979,062, forward strand.
ACAAGGGCAAATGGAATACATGTTGGTCATGATATTTCTCACCAGATAAGAGTGGCCTCAAAAAGAGAGCTGTTGACTTGTCTGATTTGTCCCCTTCTCTAATTTGTCCCTGTTTCCCTATTCTCACTTTCCTCACCTAACATTGGCTCACATGTTGTCCACATTTCCTACTGCTCAATCATTCTTTAATCTACTCATTCAAGTATGGCCACCCTGATCGTAAGCTTGTTTCTTCCACACGTAAGTAAGAAAACTCTCCTGCTCTTTCCAGGACTGGAATACAAGTGTACTTTTGCCAAGGGTAGAAACCTGTTACATGTTTATTAGACTGGCTTTTTAGATCTATCTAACCCTGGATTCCTCAAACTGTTAAGCTACCTGTGTTCTTTTAGAACAGAACCACTATAATATGTCTTTTTAAAATATTTCTATTCACATTATAGACAGTTGATTAATTAGGATTAATATTTTAAAAGCTCCTGTAAATATGGAAACAAAAGACCAAAGACCAAACAGACAAATGGGCTCATAAAATGAGCAGATAGTCTTCAAAAAGGAAATGCATGTGACTCCTAAAAAATATGAAAAGATACTCACCTTTATTTAAAACATAAGAAATACACACTGTTTAAAATTCAATAAGATGCCATTTGTAACTATCATGGTACCTAAGTTCAACCAATACTTCGGATAGCAAGAATGTGCAGCAACAGACATTCTCATGCAATGCTGAGTAGAAACTCCTGTAATCTCTATCACAGAGTTTAGCAAAACATGAAAATTTTAAATGTGCATAATATTTTTATTAATTTTTTATTTATATATGATAGAAGAATGCATTATAATTCATATTTTACATAGAGCACAAATTTTTCGTATCTCTGGTTGTATACAAGGTATATTCACACCAATTCCTATCTTCATACATGTACTTTGGATAATGATGTCCATCACATTCCACATCATTTCTAATCCCATGCCCCCTCCCCTCTCCTCCCACCCCTCTGCCCTATCTAGAGTTTGTCTATTCCTCCCATGCTCCCCTCCCTACCCCACTATGAATCAGCCTCCTTATATCAGAGAAAATATTCAGCATTTGGTTTTTTGGGATTGGTTAACTTCACTCAGCTTTTCTAACTCCACTTTCCTGCAAATTCCAGGGTTTTATTCTATTTTATTGCTGAGTAATATTCCATTATATATGTCACATTTAAAAATTTTTTTTATTTCATCATCGCTAGCAATTAGAGAAATGCAAATCAAAACAACTCTAAGATTTCATCTCACTCTAGTCAGAATGGCAGCTATTATGAAGACAAACAACAATAAGTGTTGGCAAGGATATGAGGGAAAAGGTACACTCACACACTGCTAGTAGGACTGCAAATTGGTGCAGCCAATCCAGAAAGCAGTATGGAGATTCCTTGGAAAATTGGGAATGGAACTACCATTTGACCCAGCTATCCCTCTCTTCAGTCTATAGCCAAAGGACTTAAAAACAGCATACTACAGGGACACAGCCACATCAATGTTTTTAGTAGCACAACTCACAATAGTTAAACTGTAGAACCAACCTAGATGCCCTTCAGTAGATGAATGGATATGTGCATAATGTTTTATCCAGAAATTTCACATGTACAGTATTCTAAGGGTATATGTATACTATGTAAGATGATGAATTTCAAAGCATATGCACTAAAGAATCATTTGTAATAGGAAAAAAAGATTACAAAAACAACCTAAATTTCCAGCATAAAAGATTGCTTAAATAAGTTATGACATATTCATAAAAGGGAATACTGTACAGCCATTCAAAAGGAGGTAGTTCTATGTTTACGGAGTTTTCACTACTGCTAATGTTAACTGAGGGAACAAAGAACATATGTGCATTTATTTTTAAATACTTGGAATAACTTTGAAATGATATAAAGAAATAAGGAGTAATGGTTGCTTCAAGGGAGAATTGGTACCTGAGAGAACATGGTTACGAGGGAGACTGACCTTCAACATCTTACTGCTTTGCTTTATTTACTTTTTGAATTCTATTGTCATATCTATACACAGTCAGTCAAAAAACATTTTTAAAACTGAAAACTGTCTACCTGTACTAGTACATCAAATACTATACTCAAATCCATTTTCTATCATGTCCATAATTATTCTCTTTTAAGCCCTGTACTTCACCTAGTTAATTATGCCAAGCTGATTTTACTCCCATAGCATTTATGGTTGATTCATGTCACTCTCCTGTTTTACAATAAAACAGACCTTCAGTGAGTCCCTATTTCCTCCAGAGAAAAACTCAATCTGTGAAAAAGTCATTCAATCTCCTTTACCATCAGCCCCAACCTGCAAGATTCCAACCTAGTCTAGGTCACACCAGATGGCTCAACACACCTACCTTATCTAGCCTATAAAATTTCCTCCCATTTTCTCTCCTCCTGTCTCTACCTACCAAAATTATACATGTCCTTTGAGGTCTACATCAAATTACTCTTTGAATCTTCTCTATTCCCAGGAATAACAAATAAAAAATTTCCTCCATACTCCTAAGTGTGCTTCATTTATCCTACAAGAAGTCCTGAACAGAATATTATATTGGCAATTAAAGTGTCTATAAATGACTACATACAACCTATGATTTCCTGCCTTAGGTTAAAAATCCCTGACAGAAAGAAACTAAGCTCATTTACCATGTATTCCTAACAACTAAATAACTTCCTGGCAATCACAGTTGCTTGAAATAGATAAACTGGTCACCATTTCCTTCCACTTTTCTCATTCATCAAACTCCATTAATAATGTGGTTTCTCTAAGACTAATTCTATGTGGTTGGTTAAGGTTTGCCTATTAAAACATATGCTGCCTACAAAAACTTACTCCCCAAGTTTAAGAGGGGCCCTGTGGTTGTTTTTTTTTTTTTTTTCCTAAATCTTGGCACAACTGTCTGGTGTTGATTTGACTTCACTTTCTCTCACCAGACACTCTGATTGGCTCTAGGTAAGTGAATTTTTGATTTGTTTTCCAGGGACTGATTGCATATGCTCTAGTGGTCATTAGGTGAGCAAAGCATGTGTGAAAACAATTTGGGAGATCAGAATTATCAATTCAGGAGCAAATGGATATGAAATGGAAGCTCTAGAGAGGTGATTGCTGGCCTGATCTGCTGTTTTGCTCTTAAGCACTCTAATTCTGAAGATCCTCTTAAAAGATAAAAATTAATAAACTCTCTTAAGAGAAAAAAATCTAAAGAGCTTGCCAAGAGCTATTTATGATGTGTATTTACTATGCTTTTATTTATTATAGTTCTGCTCAAATGTGATCAATCAAAAAGATTGTGGGGAAAACAGCTTAAACATCCATCAGCATGTGAATAGATGAACCATTGTACTTCCATGTAATGGACTACTACTCAGCAATAAAAAGGAATGCAACTGACAAGGGAAACACATCTCAAAATAAGTATGCTGAACGAAGGAAACCAGACCTCTTCCCCACCAAAAGAATGCATATGTTTGTTTCACTCACATAAAATTCTAGAAAATACAAATCCAATAATGATATAAAGCAGATCAGTGATTGCCGAGTAATGGAAAGAGAAGGAGAGAGGAATTACAAAGAGTCATGAAGAATCTTTTGTGGGTGGATGAGTGTGTTCATTACCTTGATTATAGTAATGATTTCATGGGCATATATGATTTGCAGGTTGTCAAAACATAATATCGTATACTTAAAAGTATACCATTTATGACAATTGTACCTCCATAAAGCTGTTCTTAAAAGTAGTAGAAAGACAGAGGTGAGGGAAGAAACAGAGAACTGAGTCTATTCAAGAATAGACCAATATAATGCTATTTTAGAAGTGATTTTCAAAGAAGGATTGTTCGATACCCCCCAAAATACACTTCCAAAATGACATTTTCTTGAAATGTCATTTTCTAAGAAGATAGGAATTACAGTTTTGAAAGGAGCAGCCAGGTTTCAAGCAGAAGATTAATTATCATGGAAAATCATTGATGTATAATTGCAATTTCACAGTATTTCTTACTGTTAAAATAAAGCTCCTTCATATCTCTCATAAAAGTATTATAAAGCTTTAATTGATTTGTGTTGGTGAAAACCCTTGGTTACCATCATGGAAAATAATTGAATCAAATATCAAAATATAAATGTACAACTTTTGTTATGATTTTTATATTTGTTTTTCTTTACAATTAATATTACAGGGTGCCAGCTATTATACTAGGGTAGATTCTCACTCTATGGGATTGTGCCTCTCTTCATTTAATGTTAAGTTATAGAATCTATAAAGTCATTTAAATAAACATGTAGCTATCTCTACTATTGGATAACTTTGCAAATACCACTTACCCACTTGTTAGAAGCAAAAGTCATTTACATAGGATGTAAGGAATATAAATCTCTAGGCTTACTTATATATTTGCTTTTAAGGGAAGGTAAACTTTCTTTGCCTTCTCTTTGAGAATAACAATATTAATTCAGCATGACAGCAAGAATATGCAATAAAAATATAAATGACAATAATGGTCAAAAGGACAATATAGACACACAGAGACAGAAAAACTTAGTCTGTTTGAAGGATTTTTGAGCCACAGGCTATGTCTAGAGTAATGAACAGCATGAACAGTAACTATTAATGATTTTTTTTTTTTTGCAGTTCTGGGGATCAAACCCAGAGGCTGGTGTATGCTAGGCGGGTGCTCTACCACTGAGACACATCCTAGCCCATGACTGTCCTTAAGTGTCACTTAGTAGCAATCCACACACTCTAGGGCTTTAGCAACTGTCAGGCATTGTTATTCATAATTTCAAAAGTGAAATTTGTGATTGTGACTTAATATCCAGTGGTAATAGTCTCTTACTATTTGAAAAGCCAAGGTAGAGAAGATATTCCTAAATTGTCTCCATTCCCAACAACATAATCAGAAATGATCAAGGAGAAAACTCGTCAAAGAAAGTGTTCAATCATTAGGCAGAAACAAGGCTATTCTGAAGAGAACTATCTTAAGAAGGGCCTTCTGCTATGTTTCTCCAGTATAGAGATCCATAGTAAAGTAAATAATGATTTTCACGTTTTGGATGAGAATGTCATTATGAGGCAGATACAGATGCCTATAACTCACCTTAAAACATGCTGCAATTTAAAAGGATAGATAGAATAACAGTAGTCACTAGGTATGTGGCAACTTAAATTCAAATGTAGTTAACTAAAATTAAAAATCCATTTCCTCAGGTGCACTAGTCACATTTCAAGCTCACAGCAGACACATGTAGCTAGAGGTACCTGTACAGGACAGTGCAATATAAAATAATCCCTCATCACAGACAATTCTAGTGGACAGCTTTGGGATAGACAGAGACAGAGTCTAACACAAGGATACCAAATAAGGATCTCTGGAGTACTGGAGTTGAGAATGGGAGCACACACTGGTTTAAAGGGGTGTATCGCTCAACTCTTAAAGCAGAAGGAGATCTTGGCTCAGCCTCTCCTAGCCCGGCTTTCAATAAGTAACCTAGAGTTAAAGTGCTCTTTATGCCCCCATGCCCTCTGGGACCTCAAAAACTAAATGTGTGTTTTCCATAAAATATTAAATCAAGAAAATTAAGACAGCACACTTAATGTGAAATAAAGTTCATATACTCCTGTTTAAACACAGATTAGAATTTCTGTCAGAACAATGCCAGTGAAAAGTTGACATTCTAATTAATACAATTTACATTATAAAGCACTGAATATCTTTATCTTGCTATTATGAAATGCCCTCTTTTTTAAAAAAAAAAAAAATTGGAACTGTACTCAACAGGGAATTGAATACTAAGGGCACTATTTAAAAATACATGTACAAGAGAGGCAGTTGGGGTCACTGGCATTTTTACACACCATCAACTCAGGTCTCCAAAAAGGGAAGCAATATGCTCATCCCCTGCCACACATTTTGTCATTTTTATCATCCGTACAGCTATCTGCATGCAGCAAGAGGATTTTGAGGCTTTCTTGCAACAATATAAACATGCTGCAAAACACAAACACATAAACACTAAGACATTTTCTTTCTCTTGCTCTCCTCTCTTTTCTCCCTCTCACAGTCTCTCCCTTCTGTCTCCCACTTAACATCACAGACAGCAGTTCTGCAGCCCTGTGAACACACACATATGTAGGACTCCCACACGATGTTCACTCAATCCAAATTCTGAGTTTGTAAGAGGGGCAGAAAATCAACCCCACAGTTGGGTACCCAAGGATTCGTGTTCATTGCCTTTGTCAATTTTATGCTATCAGTGAGGGGAATGAAGATGAGACCCTTAAAGCTTGGATTTCCATTTCCTGTGACAATGTGCTTTTTCTTCATGCTTTATCACTCTCTACTACTTGGTTTCCGCCCCTTCATAATTGATATCGGCCATTTGAAGCATTCAGTAAAAACCTCATGAGGTTCATCAAATGTCCCCCAGTCTATAATTCTTGCTTTTAACATACTCAGAAACATATTCATCCAAGTGTATTTCACTTTTCTCCTCCATGGTTTTCTCTGTGCACAGGGACAGGTATAATGGCAGTTGTATTAATTATCTGCTGAAAAATCCACATAGCAGCAAAAATGATGGAGATCATTGTTTTAAATATTTTATTAAAATAACCCAGTGTAGAACAGATAAAGTAGACCCTCTTGATAATGAGAGGCTCATTAATTTTACAAGAATTCTAGAAAGCTTAGAATGGTCATCAAAATTGTCTTTCATTAATCTATTTTTTTTAAAAGAGGAAAACCTTTGATTGTCACTTGAGAGAGCAAGGCACTAGTAAAATTTTCTAAGGTATTTTTAAATAGTTATTTACCCTTCTGGAAAAAAATTTTTTAAATTCTAAATTTCATAATATTACTTGAAACACCTATAAATCTTCAGCTTTCATAGTTTACCCCATTAGAATTTGGTTTCACTAGCATGTAATGACTATTGGTAACTAAAACTGATGTTTTAAATAGACAAACAAGCAGCACATTAATGTCCTTCAATGACTGATAATAAGAACAATATGATCTTTCCTACCAAGTGTGTCTCCAGGTACAGTTTGAGGCCATCTGTCTCTGCTTTAGGGGGAGTCCAGTTCTCAGTGGTTTCCATGGCTTCATTTAACCAATGAATAAATTCATCCAGCTTGTTGACAAACCCCTTATGAGAGAAAATAAAGGGCAAAAAGAAAAAGAAAGGCATATTAGTCAGTTATTTTTTAAGCCAAACTTAAAAATTCCAAACTTCACCCGTGATGAAAGTGATACCACTTCACACACCCACCCTAGCGCCATTTTTGCTGTGATGAGATTTCTACTATTCCTGGCCTTGAAACCTCTCCAAATAGGAAAACAAAAACGAATTTTTAAAACATGTTCTTTCATTTCCCCTTCCCCCTTAGGAACACTTTCCTGAAGAATCTGGATTGGATTGTGGGGTATCACTGCATAGGTGACCTCAAAACATCAAAACATTTTTGGTGTCTGTCAAGTATCACCTTGCCAAAAAGTCAGATCAGATGTTTTAGGAAAGCCCACTGACTTTAGGTGATAAAAGCATTCTTATAAGGATGGTGTTCTTTACTCAGAGGCCTATGGAGTTGAGTTGCCTTTGCTGAACTAGAAATATATTCTGAAATCACATAAGCACTTGGACAAGCTCTATCCGCGGTCCAAAGGTCTGGCTGAGCCTGGGTGCTAAGAAAAATGGAAGAGAAGAAGAGTAAGGGCGATGAACAAACACAACCACCTGACTCTGGGTATGTCTGGACATAAATATTCTTGTCTAGCAAGCACAAATCACAATAATCTTGCAATTTTTCAAATAGTGGCTATAAAATTTTATTGACCATTTAAAAGAACACATCTGCAGAAACGAAAAATATTTTGAAGAAATGAAAGACCAGTACAAACCTAAGCAAAGGCATGGGGCTTAGCGTCTGCTTTCCATGTCTAGGTAAACAGCACCACCTGGAGGTCATAATGAGCAAGGGCAGGCTGCCACACTTTCAAGCTTGGGATGCTATTTCCCCATTAAACTAACTCCTTCAGGTTTGCCTTTTTATTAATTTTGACTAATATCTTTAATGCATAACTGGGCTATCCTGAAACCAAAGTGAGAATAGCGAATATTCATTTTCTTTTATCATGCTTCTCAGAAGCTATGTTTTGCTGTTTAGCATTCTACTAGATAATTCTTTAAGGTCCATAATCCTTTAATTTGAGCAATTGATTTGTCTCAAAAGAATTATTAGAAAAAGAAATATGGGATCAAGGAGGGTTATAAATATAAAGGCAGAAAAATAGCACTTAGAAACATTCCTATCTATCAGAGGACAAAGCAGAGATGTGGACAGAGGCCCAAGGAATCAGATCATACCGTCCTGTCCACAGTTTCATATTGTCAACCTAAATGGAGCTCAGTATTTTACCACATGGGGTAGTATGTCATGTATTTTCCCCATATTCTATAAATGCTAGCAAAAGCTTTCTATATTGAAATGACCCTACTGTGTCAAGACTCAGAGGACACAGGTGACACATTACTAAGATTTCACAAATGAAAGGGTTTTTAAAGTGTTTTAAAAATCTATCCTAATCAGGTAGTTTGGTAAAGCCAATAAGAAATATCATATTAGAAACAGTTTAATCAGAAACTGTGACCTAGACAATTGCAATTGGATGATTTTGCATGAGGTAGTTCAATGCATCAATCCTGGCCTCCAAACCGAAACTAATGATATTAATGAGGCTTCCTTTAAATATTATTCAGAAGAGTTTCTTCTAGATGAGGTAAAAGTGTACTAAAGAGAACATTTCATGAATTTCACAACTACATTCCCTTACAAAATATATTCTAATGACCCACAAAAATCAGCATTTTTCTAGTTTCTTCATATTACAAGTTTTTCTAAATGCTAGTAATCTATGCCAAATAATTCATTTTGTCCTTTTTCATATATTTTAGATACCAGTTTTTCAGCTTCTTCTCCTTTCCTGCATTTTCATAAATTTAAGAGTTGCTTTGTTTTTCACTTTCTCCCCAATACTTGACTCTTAATGTAGAAGTTACACATATCCACATTCAGTCTTCTCAAAAGAGCTTTCCACCTGTTCAGCATGATATTCCCCAAACTCCTTTTTCTGATAGACTACCTAGGACTTAGAATATTTCACAAATTCATATCTGACTTGATGATTACCATGAAGCCCTTCAGATGTTTATATTAAGTTTATGAAAAGTAGAGACAGAAACTATTAAAACTCAAGTCTTAACTCTTGATACTCTCATAATGGAATTTTCATTAAAAAATCGAGACCCTTTGTTGAACAGATGGGCTTACAGAAATATTACCATCTATAGAAGTTTATCAGCAAAGCAGATGGTTGATGATTGTGAGGTGAAAATAGTATTTTATAGTACTTACAGTATTGGCCACATTTTTACTATTGAATTTGGACTTGAGTTGCTATATCTGTGTAAACAATTGGTTTGGGCGAAAAATTAAGTCAGGAAGTCAATTATTTTGGAAAGGACTGATTAAATCCAAGAAGACAAATAGTAAGAGATAATTTGTAAAATATAAGCAGTAACAGACTATTAATTACTTTATTTCTCTCTGAAAAACAAATCAGTGAGAGAGTACCTAAATGGATAGGTGCCTCATTATAAAAGGTTATTCTTAGCCGAGGATTATTAAACAATGTGTATCATATCTCCTGAAAGAACCATGATTACATAGGTAGCTGCAATTTTTGAGGTGCGTATTAGGCAAAATGCATGGGAACTGAGAGAACTTTTATGGATCATCTCTCTGTAGCCCAGCTTAACAGAAAAACTGTTTGTTTGTCTGGTGTCAAAGAAACAAGGCCCTTTCAAGGCTCCTCTCTGGATTTTTTTTTTAATTATATTCTCATTTGTACCAATTTTTATTTGTTGCACTTTTCCTCTTTTCTTGTCCATACTCAGTTTTATCAGTCACAATAGAAACCTGAAAAATCCCAGTGTTCCTGCCTTATAGTAATAATAATAAAAAACTAAGTATATCTCCCTCTTGAGGAGATCTAAGTTTTCTACTTCCTCTCCTTCTTCTATGTGTAAGTTTCAAGAATATACAGAAATCATGAAAGCAAGTGAAACTGGAGTCCATTCAATTCTTGCTATCTTTGTCAATTCTTCTTCTCCACCTCTCTCAGCCCCTACCAAGTATTCTGTGTAGAGTGTCTGTGGGTTATCCCTATATCATGGGGCTCTCTTCCTTAGAAAGATCAAGGAAGTAACACTTGATACATATACCAGGTGGGTATGCAAAAGTATTCACATTTAAACACATACAACCCATGTTTGATGCTCATTTTCATAAGTTCTGCTTAAATCTTGGTGGTATGAATGTAGGAAAATGAGTCTGACTTAAGTAGCAACATAGGAAAATAGAGAAAATATTTTAAAACTTATTTTTGAATTCCATTTAAAATCTAGTACCATAAGTACTGATCATTTATTCATTCCACTAACAAATATTTATCAAGTGCCTAGTATGTGCAAAGCACACTGCTAGAGTGTAAAAATAAATACCATTGTGGGGAAATTTTCAGCAGACAATAAAGCATGTGTAAACACTGACCTACCAAATTCAAGTAATTTTAATCATTAATAAAATAGATTTACAATAAATAAGAACAGGGACACACTCTTGGACCTTTTGAAACATATTCTATGTCATGGTTTGAACAGGAGGTTTCTCTCAAAAGTTCCTATGGATGCAGAAATAGAGGGGAAATGACTGGATTGTGAGAGCTGTCATCTAGTCAGTCCATTCTAGTTTGAATGGACTGGGTGGTAACTGTGGACAGGTAGGACAGGATTGGAGGAGATGATTCAGTGGGTGCACCCTGGGAGGGTGCATCTTCCTTGCGGCTCCTTCTCCTCCTCTCTGCTTCCTGACCCTGCCATGAACTCAGCAGCTTTCCTCTACTAGGCCCTTCCCCTGTGGTATGCTGCCTCACCTCAGGCCCAAACCCAAAGAGTCAGAACCCTATGGACTGAGACCTCTGAAACCATGAACCCCAAATAAACTTTTCCTTCTCTAAGTTGCTCTTGTCAGGTATTTTTGGTCACAGCAATAAAAATGCTGACTAAAACAGTCTATATCAGAATCTTCTCTGTACCTAAATTTGTTCCTGTGGTTAATATTGATCTGTCTGGTGTTTCTCTAAGACTCGGAGTTCCTACTTACTTACCTGGAGAATCAAAGATGACTATAAAAATCAGATTTTCTTCATGACAGTTCAGTGCTGCCAACTGCACTACATAAAAAGCACATTTTATGCATATTCAACTTATTGCCACAAGCTGAATCACAAACTTTTGAAAGTCCACATTTCAGTCTTCATTATTCAAACTTCTAGTCATGTAGCTGGTCACTCTCTTTCCCATCATTTTCTACCACCAAATTCCTACTTTCCCTCTCTGCCCCTTCTTCCATTGCCTTTCTCTGCCTTTCTCACAAGCTGTCCAGGTCATATGGAAGGTGATACAATCCAGAGGCCCAAGTACTCCCCACCTTCTCATGGTCTAATTGCTTCCTTCTGGGTAGATCCCTTAGCACATTCATATCTCATACAGGCTCTGAGAGTCCATAACCTCATGACTGGGGCCAAACAAGGACTCAAACTCCAAAAGAAATCTCAGTCATTAAACTTAGAAGAAAATGGAACTACAGCAGGTTCTCACCAGTTGGCAGCACAGATCCTATTTTCAAATCATTTGTATTTTCGAAGTTCTATCATAAGTTTTTTTTTTCAACTTAACTTTTAAACTTTCTAAAGCATCAATCTCTTTAAAGACCAAGAAGCAGTGAAAGTACATGCAAATATATACTTATTGGTTTGTAAAAAACATAATTTGCTAGTCCTTAGCTAACTGATACACATTTGAAGTGGAAAACAAGATATTTTCCCTTCATTGTGGAGTCAAAGCCTAGGGATTTTTTTTTTTTTATGACATGACTTTTAGGCCAAAATAAAATTGAAAATGCTCTAAAAAAAGAAAAAGGAAGTATACAGCAGGAAGTCGATACTGTGCAGTCAAAAAACTCCAGGAGGTGGTGCTGAGTATAGTCTTTTACAGATGAGGAAACTAAGGGTCAAAGGTGAGTGACCTCTCCTCTGGCAGAAGCAGGATTTGAACCTGGATCTTAATCCAAAGTCTGTTCCTCCCTCAGTAACACACTGCCAGCTTAAAAACAGCTCTTCCAGAGACACAGTTTCAGAGCCAGGTGAAGAACCTGCATTTCTTCCCAACCCAACATCCTGGAACTGAAACAGAATCCTCCAGTTTCTATGCCCTTCTTCTTTCACATTCACTTTTTTTTCCCCCTGAAAAGGATTTGTGATGAGGCTAAATGCATAAAAAGATACAAGCAAATATCACTGTAAAGTTGATTTCCTGACATAAAAAAAAATTAAGTGAAAAATTTAAGGGAAGTATATTCTTGAATGAGCCCATTCCACTCATGCCTCAACTATGGCTGAGTGTGGCTCTGTTTAATCACAGAAGAGATGGTCCTTGGTTATCAAGGGGCAGTTTAGCCACCCCCATAAACTGCTAGTTTTCTTTTGTTGTTTGTTTGTATGTGTATGTGAACATGTGGCATTCCCCCCTCAGAAGAATTTACATTTCTTTTTTTCTTCTTTTTAGTACTAGGTATTAAACTCAGGGGCACTAGACTACTGAGCCATGTCCCCAGCCCTGTTTTGTATTTTATTTAAAGACAGGGTTTCACTGGGATGTTTAGTGTCTCACTTTTGCTGAAGCTGGCTTTGAACTTGAGATCCTCCTACTTCAGCTTCCTGAGCCACTGGGATTACAGGCATGCGCCACCGTACCCATAGGATTCATGTTTCTTGATGGACAGAGAAATCAGGTGTGATATCTGATCCAGTTTAAATCAAATTAGCTCCTCTCAGTGAGTGGCATGCTGATGAACATCAAAAAAAGTAAACTAGGGATCCAAGATGGCAGGCCAGAGGGAGGCAGTATTCTGTGTCGCTCAGTGACCTGGGACTCAAGTAGTGAAAATACTGCTTCTCTGCTAGCAATATTCTTGCTCCAGGGCAGAAATCATGTCCCAAGCCGTCCAGGGCTCCAGTCCTCAACTTCAGAGTAGGTCTCCCAAGTACTCGCTCAGGCAGGACTACTGGGTACCCAAGTGAGACCCTCAGTGGCAGCAGCACCCACACAGAACTTTTAGCTACCCACACTAGAGAAATCACAGATGCTGCTTCTCCCATGTAGGACACCCTGGAGCTTCCCATAAGTAGGAAATCTCACCACCACTCCCCATCTACCAATGTGGGGCTACCTTGGTAGCCGCCTTCATGGGACTCTGCAGCAGCAGAGATAGTCCCTTACATGCAGTAGCCTGCCTGCACCCGAGAACCTCACACAGGCTCTGAAGTCAACTGATAGCCACACACTGCAAGGCACAGAGATAATCTCTGAACTCATCGTCCAATACTATCGTTCTCGGCTCCCCCCGCCCAACTCAACACTCCACCACTGAAAGCAGGTGCCTCCATCTTGGGTCACTTTCATCACCATCTTCAGTGGGGGCAACTCCAGGTTTGGAACTGTAGCTGGCCAGGTACCCAGTTTCTAACTACCGCTTTCTCCAGCAGCCACTACCCCCACACAGTGATACCCTGGTTACTTTCACCAGCCTGAGGGTGGACATACCAACTAATAATAGATGATCCCACCTATTAGATGAAAAGGGAAGCAGGAAAGATACTGATCTCCAACCAAAACAATACCTGTTTCTTCCTTCAAGATTTTTTTTTCCTCTCTCTCTCTATTCTCCTGCCCTCACATCCCCAACATGTGAAACCAAGTACTATGACTTAGGATTTTGAGGACTGACATGTCTGAATAGTATATTACAGTTGTGTTGTATATATTTTTTCTGTTTTCTCCACCAGTTTCTACAATTTTAACATTTTTTATTTTTCTTAATATATATGTGTCTTCGTTTTATGTACTCTACTGTCTTCCCACCTACTTGTCTATCCCAAATTACTTCCTCTCCCTTCTCCTGTTACTAATCTTCCTCTTTAGATTTCTCTTTCATACTTCCTAAGATATAATAACTCTACATTGTCACCTTCTACCTCCTCATCATATCATCCTACTCCTCACTCCAGGTTCTTTGTCCACCATTAGAAATTGTAACCCTTTTACAAACCTACTGAGTATATTGTAGATAATAATTGAATTTATTATTTCTGTACATTGTGACCAAACTGTAAACATTTTAATAGCAAACATTTGTTTTTTAGGGTGGATATTGTTATATTGGGAGCTGCTAATATTGTCCTTCGCCTCAAAGGAGAGATATTGGATCCCTACAGGGACACTATAAGGCTATAGGGTAAAAACAGTTATGCCTTAGATCCACAGTACTAAAATGGAAGACACACAAGCAATATGAAAAGACAAGGGAAGAAAGTGCTCCAAACAAATAAAGAAACCATATTATTAGAATCCATGGCACAGCAGAAGAAATTACAGAGAAGGAGATCAGGATGCTCATAATTAAAATGTTCTATGACTTAAAGGATGATGTAAGTGAGCAAATACAGGCAGCAAAAGATCTTTTTGACAATGAGCTACATGAAAAATATAGGAAGCAAAAGATTACTTCAATAGGGAGATAGTGGTTCTAAAAAAAAACCCCAGAAATCCTTGAAGTGAAAAAACAATAAGCAAAATTAGAAGTTCAATTGAAAGCATCACCACTTGGAAGACAGGACCTCAGACAATGAGGACAAAATATATAATCTTGAAAAGAATGTAGACCACACAGTAAAAATGGTAAGAAACTATGAAAAGAACATTCAAGAATATGCGATAGCATAAAAAGACCAAATTTAAGAGTTATCAGGATAGAGGAAGGCATAGAGTACCAAACCAAAGGAATGAAAAAATCTATTCAATGAAATAATATATCAGAAAATTTTCCAAACATGAAGAATGAATTGGAAAACCAAATTCAGGAGGCTTACAGGACATCAAATGTACAACAAATTCACACCAAGGCTCATTATAATAATTATATATTATATTTATAATATAAAATTATAAGACCCAGCAATATACTGCCTCCAAGAGACTCATCTCATAGGAAAAGATATCCACAGACTGAAGGTGAAAGTTTGGGGAAAATCATATCACTCACATGGTCTGTGGAAGTAAGAAGGGGTTCCTATCTTTGTATCAAATAAAGTAGACTTCAAATCAAAGTTAATCAAAAGGGATAAAGAAGGATATTTCACACTGCTTAAAGGAAACATTCATCAACAAGATATAACAATAATAAATTTATATGCCCCAAATAATGGAGCATCTACCTTCATCAAACAAATTCTTCTCAAGTTCAAGAGTTAAACAGACCACAACACAATAATTCTGGGTGACTTTAACACACCTCTTTCATCACTGGATAGATGGTCCAAACAAAAGCTGAACAAAGAAACTATGGAACTCAAAATATAATCAATAACTTAGACTTAGCCAAAATATATAGAATATTTCATCCTTCAATGAACAAATATACTTTATTCTCAGCAGCACATGGATCCTCCTCTAAGATAGAGTTGTAGTTGTAGATGGACAGAATGCCTTTATTTTATTTGTTCAGTTTTATGTGTTGCTGAGGATTGAACCCAGTGCCTTGCACATGCTAGGCAAGCACTCTGCACGCTGAGCTACAGCTCCACAAAGCTACTCTTAGCAAATATAAAAAAGTAGAGATACTACCCTGCACTATATCAGATCAAAATGGAATGAAATTAGAAATCAACGATAAAGTAAAAATAAAAGCTAATACATTACCTGGAGACTAAACAATATGCTACTGAATGTACAATGGGTTGTGTAGAGAATCAGATGTGACTGCGTTACTATTACTGTCCTTGATGGAGTCTGCCTGCAAACGGGATATTACGTCAAGGTATAGATAGGTAACAGTGGACATGCTTGAAAACGAGGTGTCTGCTGTCCTTGGGAGGGCCTGCTCGCAAACGAGAGGCTCCTTCAAGGTTTAGATAAGGTAACAGCATACATGCTTGAAAACAAGGTGTCTGCTGTCCTTGGGAGGACTTGCCTGCAAACGGGATGTTCTGCCAAGTGGGCTAGGAGGGCGCTGAGAAAAATTTTATTATCTGTTCTTAACAAGAGCAGAGCTCGGCATGCTCCAGGCCCAGAGTAGATCAGCCATGAGAAGCGGGTCACTTCTGATTAGAAAGTAAAACTTCTTTATGCTATGTTTAATTAGCTGAAAGACCTGATTTATTGCTGTTGGAAGGCTGCCTTCTTTGTTCACAATACTATAAAAAGATTGCTTGTATATAATAAAGGACTTTTTATTCTGCTACTGCTTTTCTTGCTCTGCTTCTTCTTTCTTTCTCATGCTGACCTGCACGTGAATTACTGCAACAGTTTGCAAAAGACATCAAGGAGGAGATTAAAAATTTTTTACAGGTGAATAAAAACATAGATACAATGTATTGAAATCTCTTGAGACACTATGAAGGCAGTAGTAAGAGGAAAATTCATTGCGTAGAGTTCATTCCTTAAAAGAAGAAAAAGTCAACAAATAAATGACTTAACATTACATCTCAAAGCCCTAGAAAAAGAAGAACAAATAAACACTAAAAGCAGTAGAAGATAGAAAATAATTAAAATCAGAGCTAAAAATCAATGAAATTGAAACAAAAGAAATAATTTAAAATATTGACAAAACAAAAAGTTGATTCTTTAAAAAAATAAATAAAACTTACAGACCCTTAGCCATGCTAACAAAGAGAAAGAGAAAGAAAACTCAAATTAGTAACATATTTGATAAAAAAGGAAATATTGCAACAGACATTACAAAAATACAGAAGATTATTAGAAATTATTTTGAAAACTTGTACTCCAATAAATAGAAAATACCAAAGGCATTGACAAATTTCTAGTCATATGGTTTCCCCAAATTGAATCAGGATGATATACACAATTTAAACAGATCAATTTCAAGTGATGAAATAGAAGAAGCCATCAAAAGCCTACCACCAACCAAGAAAAACCCCAGGTGGATACACAGCCAAGTTCTACAAGACCTTTAAAGAAGAACTAAAACCAATATTCTTCAATTTATTTCAGGAAATAAAAAAAGAGGGAGCACTTCCAAATTCGTTCTATGAGGCCAATGTCACCCTGATTCCAAAACCAGGCAAAGACACATCAAAGAAAGAAAACTTCAGACCAATATCTCTAATGAACATAGATGCAAATATTCTCAATAAAATTCTGGCAAATCGAATATAAAAACATATCAAAAAGATAGTGTACCATGATCAAGTGGGATTCATTCCAGGGATGCAAAGTTGGTTCAACATATGGAAATCAATAAATGTAATTCATCACATCAGTAGCCTTAAAGATAAGAACCATATGACCATCTCAATAGATGCAGAAAAAGCATTCGACAAAATACAGCATCCCTTCATGTTCAAAACATTAAAAAACCTAGGGATAACAGGAACATATCTCAACATTGTAAAAGCTATCTATGCTAAGCCTCAGGCCAACATCATTCTCAATGGATAAAAATTGAAGGCATTCTCATTAAAAACTTGAACAAGACAGAGATGCCCTCTTTCACCACTTCTATTTAACATAGTTCTTGAAACACTGGCCAGAGAAATTAGACAGACAAAAGAAATTAAAGGGATACACATAGGAAAAGAAGAATTCAAATTAGTACTATTTGCTGACAATATGATTCTATACTTAGAAGACCTAAAAAATTCCACCAGCAAATTTCTAGAACTAGTAAATTGATTCATCAAAGTAGCAGGATATAAAATCAACACCCATAAATCAAAGGCATTTCTGTATACGAGGAAAACTACCCCATTTATAATAGCCTCAAAAAAAAAAATACTTGGGGATCAGCCTAACAAAAGAGGTGAAAGACCTCTACAACGAAAACTACAAAACACTAAAAAAAGAAATTAAAGAAGACCTTAGAATATGGAAAGATTTCCCTTGTTCTTGGATAGGCAGAATTAATATTGTGAAAATGACCATTCTACCAAAAGCATTATACAGATTTAATGCAATTCAATCAAAATCCCAATGACATTCCTCATAGAAATAGAAAAAGCAATCATGAAATTCATCTGGAAAAATAAGAGACCCAGAATAGCTAAAGCTAGAGCAATCTTTAGCAAGAAGAGTGAAGCAGGAAGCATCACTATACCAGACCTTAAACTATACTACAGAGTGACAGTATCAAAAGCAGCATGGTATTGGCACCAAAATAGACCTGTAGACCAATGGTACAGAACAGAGGACACAGAGACAAACCCACAGTCTCTTCAACAAATAGTGCTGGGAAAACTGGAAATTCATATACAATAAAATGAAATTAAACCCCTATCTCTCACCATGCACAAAACTCAACTCATAGTGGATCAAGGACCTAGGAATTAAACCAGAGACCCTGCATCTAATAGAAGAAAAAGTAGGCCCAAATCTCCATCATATCAGATTAGGCACCTACTTCCTTAATAAGACTCTTATAGTGTAAGATTTAAGATCAAGAATTAATAAGTGGGATGAATTCAAACTAAAAAGTTTCTTCTCAGCAAAAGAAACAATCAATGAAATGAATAGAGAGTCTACATCTTGGGAGCAAATTTTTACCACTTGCACCTCACAGTACTAATCTCTAAGGTATATAAAAACTCAAAAAGTATATATATAAAAAAAAATCAATAAATGGGCCAAGAAACTGAACTGACATTTCTCAGTAGAGGATATATAATCAGTCAACAAATATATGAAAAAATGTTCAATCTCTCTAGCTAGAGAAATGCAAATCAAAACAACTCTAAGATTTCATCTCACTCCAGTCAGAATGGAAGTGATTAAGAATACAAACAACAATGAGTATTGGCAAGGATGTAGTGAAAAAAGGCACACTCATACATTGCTGGTGGGACTGCAAATTGGTGCAGCCAATATAGAAAGAAGTATGGAGATACCTCGGAAAACTGGGAATGGAATCACCTTTTGACCCAGCTATCCCAATACTCGGTATATACCCAAAGGACTTAAAAACAGCATACTACAGAATCACAGCCACATCAATGTTTATAGTAGCACAATTCACAATAGCTAAACTGTGGAACCAACTTAGAAACCCTTCAATAGATGAATGGATGAAGAAAATGTTGTATATATACACGAAGAATACTACTCAGCAAAAATAGAGACAAATCATGGCATTTGCAGGTAAATGGATGGAGTTGGAGAATATAATGCTAAGTGAAGTTAGCCAATCCCCAAAAACCAAATGCCGAATGTGTTCTCTGATAAAAGGAAGCTGATTCATAGTGGGGTTGGGAGGAGGAGCAAGGGAGAATTTGACAAACTCTAGATAGGGCAAAGGGGTGGGAAGGGAAGGGAGAGGGTATGAGGCTAGGATAGATGGTGGAATGAGATGGACATCATTCCCTAAGTACATGTATAAAGACAGGAATGGTCTGAATATACTTTGTATCAACCAGAGATATGAACAATTGTGCTCTATATGTATAATATGAACTGTAATTCATTCTGCTGTCATATATAAGAAATTAGAATGAAAAAAGTAAACTATTTTCACTCTATAAAAAAAACTGATCATCCTCTGCTATTAAAATGTATTTACATCTTTCTTAGTATTCCAAGATTAAAATATTAATGAATGTCCTTGTCCAGATAATTCTAGCTGAAACAATAAGTATTCACTTTGTGCCAGGACCTGTTTAAGTATTTTATATACCATATATTATTGAAGTCTCACAATGACCATGTAAGATAGATACTGTTATCACTTCCATTTTGCAGATGAGAAAACTGAGGCAAGAACTGCCCACTGTCCTGTGGCTAGAAGGTGGTAGATTCAACCTCAATTCAGAGAGTGCCACTGGCACTACATGGAATCATGAAAGGCCAACTGATCTTTCAGCTTTTATATATCCTAGCAGAAATTAGAAGATACAAACTATTCAAATGAAGATTGTGAGTGGGCAGAAGGGGACATATTTAAAAGTAAAAGAAAAAAAAATAACAATGCTCATCATGAACCAGTAAGGATAATGTTAAGAGGGCAGTTGTTAGAGACAGACAAAACTGAGTTTGATTTTAGGAGTAAACAGAATGAGTTGTTTAATCTCTAGGCCTCAGTTTCTTCATTTATAAGATATAATAATATTCACCTTGAGGTTACATGAGAACAACAAGAGAAAAATATATTGAAGCCTGAGGTAAAACAAGGGCTTGATAAATGATTTTTAAAAATCATTCCTAATAAGTTCTAGTTTGATATTCTATTCCACTCAAAAAAATGTTTGATTATTTACTAAGTCCAGCACTGTGGTAGATGCTGAAGAAAAGATGGATGAGAGAAGTCCCTATGTGACTAGAACCTAAGGAGTACCAACAAGAACTCTAGGGATTCAGAAGTGTGTTAGTCTATCTGTTGCTGTGACAAAAATACCTGAGAAAAGGAACTTAAAAAGAAAAAGATTTATTTGGGTTCACAGTTTCAGAGGCTTCAGTCCATGGTCACATGGCCCCATCACTTAGGCCTGTAGCAAGGCAGAATATCATGGGTTGGATGCAGAATATGGTGGAACAAAGCTATTCACTTCATGGTGGCCAGGAAGTATAAAGAAAGAGAGGGGCCACAGACAAAATATACCCTTCAAGGACACAACCCAATGACCTAACTAGGCCTACCTCCTAAAACTTCTACCACTTCCCAATAACCCATTAAACTATGAATCTGTAAATGGATTGATTATTCATGAGATCAGAATCCTCATAACCTGATCACATTTCAAAGTTCCACCTCTGGACACTACTATGTTGGGGACCAAGCCTTTGATACATGAGCATTTTGGAGACATTTAAGATTTAAAGGATAACAGAGAAGGAGTAATAACTTTTGCCTCACATCATCAATCAGAAAGTAAGAGGAGGATAGCATCTGAACAGTAAGAATTTTATTGCCTCCCTACTCCCCCAGTGGGTCTGGAAGTGATCATAGTTCTTTATTAATAGCCACAAGTTTAAAAATAATCTGATAAGTTTCCTAAACAGGCCATATTCTTTGGAGCAAGTCTTTAGATTAGCAACAGGGTACCACTGAGTAATAGCTAAAGGATATCATACTCACTGCTTTATTTCAGCACTGAAAACTGGTCAATTAGAACTCCGTTTAGAAGCGACATTATGTCTTGAGATTTGTTATGTATACCTAACAACATATATATTTAATCTTGCATTTTGCACATAATTATTATATGCAGAATTCCAATAAGAAATGTCTAATTTAAATTTGCATACAACAGCACTCAAATGCATTTTGCCTTTTCCTAACCACTTATCTAAGTACTTAATATGCTCCCAAGACCCAGAGGCTCAAAATGAAGTGCTAAGGAGTTAAAAGTAGTGCTCTGGATCCTATCACCTTATTCATTTACCTATCTTCCTGCCTATAAAATCCCACCCCAAAGAAATGATGTGGTGTGTCCTTCTAGAACAAAGACTGAAGAGAAGGGGAAGTGGTTTCAGGTAGTGTTAACTCTGATGTCACAAAAACTCAAATACTGAAATGCCTTATTAAATATTTAGCTTCTTTTCTAAAGGTTGAATGGGATGGCTTTAGAATATAAAAATATTCCTCATAAAGTTCTTCCAGAATAAAGGTAAAAAGGCTATAAGCAGGAAATAGCAAGAAAGGCCGAGTTCAAGCATTGGAACACCAGATCATATTCTCTCTCTAACCAGACTTACTTTCATGAGGTCCACAGAGAAAAAACAAAGGACAGTCACATCCTCTGCTGTCTAAGCTTCTGTGAGAACCCTAGCCCCTGTCACACAACTCAACCACTCCTCTCACAGCCCCGTTTTAGGTCATTCCTTCTGTACTTTGTCCTCTCCCTTTTCTGTCCACCTTCTCTTTCCTTCTCAGCTTCTGTTTCTCTTTGCCTCTTACTTCTCCCCTTCTCCTAGCCCCCTCCCAACCAGGTTATTCAGTCCACTTTTTCCTTCTCCTTGGTTTCTCTCATCTCTCTCCCTGATCTTTTTTCTTACAGCTCAAAGTCTCCCCGCCCAACCCCACCTTTTGGGTCTAATCAATCATTTTCAATAAACAACATTTCCCAACATGTCTGTGAAGTTTTAATGAGAAGGGCTGGCTCCTCCACACTGAAGTTCAGAGCTGAACATGCTGTTATAATCCTGGGTTTAGATTAGCTCTAACTACTTTCCTGATAGGTAAGACAAATCAAGTATCTAGAATAGGAATGTACATGGCTAGATGGGAGTGCATGTAGAATACTAAGGTTATTCAAAGGATTATATGTGATGTTGAGTTACTGTTTATCCAAATTTTCTCTAGGAAGCATACCATTCTTTAATAATGACAAAGTTGTTTTTTTAAGTTGAAATTCCATGTGCAAAGATTATTATACTGAAAGAATAAGAAAATGCTACAGCCAACTTCCTCTCAGAGAAGGCCAGGGCAGCAAGTCAGTAAAGAGTACTAATTCTGCCAGTACAATATCAGGAGAGTAAAGACAGAAAATAGGAAAGGAGAAATGAGACGAATGCCCAATCTTCAAAAGATCCTTATACTCACTCTAGTTCAAAGCGTCCCACCATCCCATTTTACAGGTGAGGAAAATGAGGCTCATAAAGGTTTTGTGCTTGGCTGATAACACATAACCCACAGGAAGCAGAGCCAGAAGAAGTTAGGTTTTGTGTTCTCAACTATCAAACTCTAATTTTGCATCTTAAAGCCTTCATAGTCATCTTTTAGACAAGATTGAAGTTTAAAAAAATGGGGGGGGAGCAGAAGTAGGATTAACAAAATTCTAGAATACTGTTTGTTTAGTAAATTTATATACTATCAAGATTGAGTAGCTCTAGGCCAATTGAAGTAAGGATTAAATTGCCTTTTTTGTTCAAACTTCATATGTATGCACAAATATGCACACATGTGAATTAGTTCCTTTGTTTAAAAAAGTGTTTGAGACTTAACTATGAATAAGAAATTGTGTTAGAGCCTATGCCTCACTTATTAATGACCCAGATTCTTAAAGAGTTCAGTGCAATGGTAGATATAAAATGTGATATGTATGACAATGTCGATCGGTGCTTCTCAGACTTTCAGTCTCAAGACTCCTTTGAATTATTAAGAATTATTGAAGACTCAAAGAACTTTTGTTTTCTTTGAGTTATGTCTATCAATTTTCATTTTAGAAATTTTTAAAAATACATTAATTTTAAAATGATGATAATTCATTATGTGTTAAATAAGGTATTATTATGAAAAGTAACTATGCTTTTACAAAATAATGGAAAGAGTGGCAGTTAGCTGTATGTAAATTCTGTGAACGTCTGGCTCAATAGAAGACAACTGATTTCCATTGCTAATTCTGCATTTAATCTATTACAACATCACATATCATGCAGCCTTTGGAAAATTCCACTGTAAACAGAATGAGAATAAAAAAGCAAAAAAACACTTTAGTATTAATATGAAAATAGCTTTAACCTTGTGGACCCTTTAAAGGGGTCTTTGAAGTCCCTGAGATGCCTGGACTACACTCAGAACCTCTGATCTAGATAATCCCAAGTGCTCAGGGGCCATTGGAAAGGCATTAAACTTAGCATTGAAGCATCCAGGGGAGCTTCGTGGAGGAAACTGCAACCAAGCTGATCCCTGGCAGATAAGTCTCAGTAATTCAGAAAAAGAGCAAAGAGGACTGGGAGGAACAGAGAAGAATATTCCCAGCAAATAAAGCCCAAGAGAGAACAAACAGTTTGTTCTGAGAACTCTTAGCTTGAGCATGGCTAACACTCTACAGGTGAACAGGAAAGCAATGAAAACTTAGGTTGGAGAAACTGGCCAAGAGCCAGGCCATATTTGACATGTTCTGGAGTTTGGACATCATGTTGAAGACAATGGGAAGCTGCTGAAATTTTGAAGCAGGGGAATGAGAGAATTTGATTGCCATCTTTGAATACTCACTCTGGCTGCAGTGCAAAGAAGAAATTTCCAGTTGTAAGGCTGGGAGCAAAGAAGCCAATTAAAAGGCTGTTATAGCATTCTATGAAGAACTTCATGAGGCTAGAGTAGTGCATCGTCAGTGGATGTGGAGAGAATATGCCAAGATACAGAGAGTGCTTGAGAGGAGAATGGACAAGACCAGTTGAATAGGATATATGAGAAAGATGTTAGAACCTGAGATAACTTTCAACATTCCCAGAAAGAAGGAATAAGAAGTTCAGAAGGAGGAATTATCTGAAGGAAAATCATGAACATGATATTAGATATCATGAATTTGGTTTTGTGATTCACTAAAAGCATCCAGTAAGGTGGCTGATAGTATGAGCGAGTAACTCACGAACAGGACTTAGTCAGAGAAGGCAACAATAGCAGGGCACTGGAGACATGGATGCACTCATCTTCCTCTACCCCAGCCCCTCTCTCCATTGTCTGTCTCTGTTCTGGCTGTGTCTCAAAATCAGTTGTGAAATTTTTAAACATAAAGTGAATTCAGAGAAGAGAAATCTTTTCAAAGACTATCAGGGCTACAAAGATAAAGAGACAACACTAGGAATATTTTAGTGTTGATGTTGGAGGGTGGGGAGTTCTTGCAGCTCCTTTGTGACAAGCTTGCAATATCTGGTAAATCTGAAGATGGGATGTTGTAATAGGAAGTGTTCTGGACTGGAGAGACAGGTTTCAGTTGTAAAATGAAGGTATTGAGCTATTGTTTTTTCATGTCTTTCTGATTGTTAACATGTATGGTTCTTGCATATATAACCTCCTTCAAAGTCAGAGATGTTCAGATGATTTACCTTCTTCCTTCTAGTTAGACAAGTGACTGATCTTTTAGGTCTTCCTTATACCCTCTCAGTGTCTTCTAATCTGCTCACCCTATATATCCTTTATGATCCACTCAAATGCTTCCTCCAACAAACCATCTCAATTTCTGCTACTTTTGAAGTACATTTTCTTAATCTCTCCATACTTATCAGTCAGTAGTTTCAGGGACAGTTCTAAATCTATTAGAGGTCTTTCCCTTTTCCTCACATAATATACTATGACCCTCCCTCTGGTTAAAATTAGCTATGGGAATGATTATTTGTAAGCATGTAATTATAAATGAATATTTCAAATATGTGTAAATACAAATTATATATAAGTACACATTATTTATAAGGTTATGTGTGATAATATTATAAATCAGAATATTGTTTGTATTTGGCTGAACTTACATTCATAGCATAAATTCCCCTACATAAACTTCCTAAGATGTCATAGCAGTGCACCAACTAAAATTATTAAGCCAATTAGAGAAGAATTATCTCTAGTATAATACAAGAATCATCGGTCAAGGCTGGAGGCTCAGAGTTTAACAAAGAAGAGGGCACAGGAACCTCCAGAGGAGGCCATTACAGGTCCCAAGAAGGGGAAAGGGTGACTTTGACCATTGTGGATAGGGTTATTTAGAAGTCTGAAGGAGTTGACTGAAGGTGAGAGGAAAAACAGGGTGGGGGCATTTTTATCTCAAAATACCCCAATCATCTATATACAGCAGCTGCTAAAACTGGACGCCTCCTTTCCCACAGCAGCAACCACCACCATAAGAGCTAACATTTATCAAATGGTTATTAAATGCCTGGTACTATTCTATGTTCTTTATACATTTTAATACATTTAGTCATCACAACTCTATGTGATAGATAAGGCTTTTTAAACACTGTTTTGCAGAAGATAAAACCAGAACACAGAGAGGTCAAGTCACTTTTTCAAAATAACGCAGGTGATAAGCCCAACAGAGGTGGATGAGCTAGGCCTTGGTTTAGACAATATGGTTCCATAGCCCACATTCTTTGCCACCCTGCTTCCCAACCATCCAGCACCAAAGAAGCTTCCTCACCCATTAATATACGTTGCTCTAGAATTCTCTTCCTAGGGAATTATTTTTTCTTTTCTGAATATTCCTTTTCTGAATATTCATCTTTTTGGTACCTTAAACAAGTGTCTTTCTTGGAGTCCTTTCCAGACATAGTTCCCCAGTATAAAAGTGTGTCAGAGAAAAAAGTAGGTCCTGCATCCCATTAAGATCCTGCTTAATAATTGTCTCTTAAATACGATGGCATGCAGGAAACAGCATGAAACTTGAGATGTAGTGAGGATAAGATAAAATAGCTTTAGTGAAACTTTATTTTGGAATAGTAGTCTTCTCTAAACTATAGAAAATAAAAAAAACTAAACTATTGTTATTGAACTTGTCATCTTTGTTTTGGGAAAAAAAAAGAATACTAGATTGCCAATTGTGACATATACTTGCGCCTCTGCCTGCCTGCTGGATTCCCACTCCCCCACACATACATTCATAGAATGTAGTTCTAAGTTCTCAGGGGGAAAAAAACCCAAAAACCAGAATTTCAGAGTACCACCTATAAGTGATACCTTTGCTGTGTGATTTTCTTAAAGTTTTAAAAAGATAAAATACTAATAATTTCCTTTATTCCTAGATAAAGCATGAAGGCCAGTGGTAAAGCCGCTAGCTTCCTAAGAAGGAAAATACTAAGCCTTATCAACCTGAAGAATGTAAGGCATGAGGGCCTGAGTTCACAGGCAGCACTTTTCCCGGATAAAGTTGCTTATTCACCATGCAAAAATCCGGACCAGTCATCTTTAGATAGTAAGATCAGCCTCAGACATGGTCTGACATCATGAATGCCCTTGACAGAGAACCCACATTCTTGGAATGTATTTCCCCATGTCATCTGAATATAGGACAAGCAGCAGTGCTGATGGGTAATTTTATAACATCAAAACGTCAAATCCACCAAGATGAATGTTTCCAATCTGCTTCATTTAACTGAACTTAACTTGCCATAAATTCAGACTAATCCATATCTAATTCATACTGGGTTACTCACTTGTTTACTGTCACCATTGGTCCTGGTCTTTTGGTATCTTATTAACCCTAACCAGGCCCCAAATTCCTCTAGCATGTCTGGTTCTTGTCATATTACAGTACTAAGAATGCAGCATGAATAGTTTCATACCTCCAGGCTCGTTAATGTCTCAACCTCACATTCGCTTACCATTAAGAATCTTCTAAGGGGAATTCATGCAGAATTCCATGGAACATAAAGCTATCCATGTTGTAGTGATATAGTCCAATGAATATTTTATAGAAAAATCACTGCTTTTGTTAATTATACCTCATACTCAATCTCACATAAAACTTCAGAATTAAGAAGTATTTATTGATCAAGCAATGTGATTCCTTTATTGTTTATTACTTAAAACTGAGGCTTGAAAGACTGTTTCAAGGCTACAATGATACTTAGGGGCAGAATTAAGGTTCTTATTCTAGTTCTTTTCAATATAATTGATGCTAGTTCCCTAGATTCATAGAAAAAGTCATAACGATGATAAAACTAAAATCTATGTAAATTTTAAAGTCTACAATGAGCCTTTGCTCTTTGTAATTTCACATAATTGGTATAATGACATAACAAACATAAATAAAATTTTAAAAACTATAAGGCTTATATAGTAAACTTTAAGTGACTTATTCATGTTTTCATAATTAAGCCCCAAATTCCTATCTTCAAGTCCTATACCCTTAGATAAGTTAAAAACTTTGTTCCTCATTGGTAAAATATAGACATAACATGTCTGCATCAAGGAGGGATTTTTTTGAAAAGTCAACGTGATAGAGTATTAAATGAATAAACTCCTTAGCATTTTGTCTAATGCATTGAAAGTAGAAAATAAGATTTTCTTTTGCCAAGATTTCCTTTTGGCTTTTCATTATATTTCTAATACATCCCACCAGGGATAACAAGTTATGACCTTAAGCTTAAAGATAAATAATAATTCACCAATTTCCTAAGAATTATTTTATTTTAATTTAAAAATGTAGGACTGAGTTTATCCCTTTTTGAGATTTTCATCACCATAGAACTGTTTGTTATCAAATGCAATTAGGCACTGTTATCACCTTGACACAATATGTTGTTGAGTCATAGCCCTTCCACGCTAAGAACATAACAAAGAATTTGATATTTTCATTGTGATATTTAAAACTGCACACAAAAAAAGCAGACTATCTTGCCCATAAATTTCAGGGCAAAAACCAGATGCAGTGATCAGATACAGCCTCACGGTGGAGCTAAATCATCACTGATAAAGCCTTTTAGACCCAGTGAAGGCTTTGTAGAAACAAAACTGACAATGGAATGAAAAGAAGGCTTTGCTGTGTTAACCAAGAAGGCATTGCTTTGGATCCCTGTGGTTCTTTTCAACCAACCTTGAGCAATGACTTGACATACTCAGAAAAATCTATTAGCAATGTTAATTCACAATATTTTTTCCTGGCATTGCAACAAACAAAAGATACACAAAACAGTTTTTTAATTATTCTTAAAAAGAATTTTATAGGCTTGTCTTTAAAAATGTTATGCTGACTTAGAATTCTCAACTTGGATTTGGGCCACAGAATTTGCATGTAAGATAACATTTACCTTTCCCCCAGTTACTGTGTATCTTCATTTCATGTGTCCCTTGGAACATTTCATCTCCCAGCCCCCAAATTTTAACTTGAAATCTCAATTCTTTAGACTTTCTTCCATTCTCTTTTTTTAAAACAGGCACAAAATTTTATTAATTTATCTAACACCTCTTTATTCAGTCTGCTTCCAGAAGCACAGTTCAGACCCTTTTACCACACAGTCCGGAATATAGCAATAACCTTCAAAATTCGACTTAAAGGACTAGCTCCCAACCTTGACTGCACAATGCAATTGCCTGAAGAGCACATTTAATTGCCCTGGGGTGGAGCCAGAGGCTGAGACTTTTTTAAAAGCTCTCTGGTGATTATAATAAGCAGCCACAGTTGAGAACCACTGCTTAGAGGTGCATCCAGCCAGCATACCATGACCAGATTAATCTTCTTAAACTATCAACTCTCTAAACCAAAACTTTTATGTAGCTTCCTATTAAAGGTTGCAAATTAGTGACTTAAAGGTCAAATGTATTCTACAGGTGTGTTTTGTTAGGCCTGTTTAAAATTGTTCAGACTCAACATTTAAAAATTGGAAGATGTCACATAAAACCCAGATTTTCTAGTTTTTTTTAAAAAGCTGCAAGATCTTGCCAAATAGGCCCACAATCCTGTGCAACTTTCATCTGAAGCTGAGCAGTGGCTGCCCTTTAGGCATGTCAAACATCATCCAGTTGATTCGGTCCATTGCTTCCCTTTTACATCTGGTTATATAATTTTTATCATCTGCCTGGCCTTTTAGAGTCCTTTTAGTTTGTAATCCTGGTCTAGAAGATAAACTTCTAACTCAATGACACATTCACTCACTCATTCACTTATATACTCACACTCATGAATTCATGAGATAATTATTTTGTGGCATTGCTATGCAAATACTTGGAATTCAATGACCCTATTTTGGCCCAATTCTTTCTAGCTTTATATTCCCCTTCCTTTTAACAAACTTTATTCTAATCAGAAGTTAGTTTAAGAGACATTCTCCTCCCAATATTCATAACCTAGTGGTTCATTCTAAAACTCCTTTGCAGTTAGGTGATGACATATGACAATGCCTGGCCAATAGGATGTCAGTAAAAATGAAGTTGTATGAAACTTCCATGTTATAACTGCAGAGAAGTTGGCTCCCCTCTATTCCTCCTTCTCATGAGCTGGAATGCAGAATGGTATAGTGAGCATCAGAGAAAAGAAACCTGGGTCTCTAGTTGTCATCTGTCTTCTCTGGACTGTCTGTCTCTTGTTAAGTGAGAAAGAGACTTCTATCTTACTGCACTTTGGGTTTTTGTGGGGGTTTTTTCTTAATTTTTAATAGAAGCTTAGTTTGCTCTCTAAAACACAGAATCTCTTTTACTACTTCCTGAACATACCTTGTTTATTTTTGCCCTCAACTTTAGTCTGTGTCAAAGCTTATATCACTCATATTCCTTCTCCTCATCTCTGCTATATAAATTCTATTCATTATTCAAGGCCCAGCTCAAGTACTCCCTCTTCAATGAGGCTTGCTCTAGCTATACTTGTTCTATCTCATATGACTTTCCCTTGACATTTATCAAATATTATCTTATGTAAGAACATAGAAACTTGAATTATGTTGCCATATCTACAAGCTCCAAGCCCAGAATCTAAAACAAAATTTCTGGTTATGCACAATTGAAATAAAAAGAGTATTTAGAGTCCTACAGTAATCTACTTTTGCTGAATGATCATCCACATTGTCAATTCACATTCAATCTATGATCCTTCAGGAATCTCGAATCTTCTGATTATAATTACAAAGTTGAGTCTGGTCAATATTTTATGAATGTAGCTTTTTACCTGATATTTAATCTGAATTCTAGTTTTCTATCTTTTATCTAATCAACTCCTTGACTTTCTGGATCCTTATTTCTAAGTTTGAATGCTGTTAGAGAGCCAACTCCTATTGTTCTCATATTGAGAATCTGAAAGTATCTAGGACAACATTAGAGGGATAAGGAAGAAAATATTCTCAGGGGAAATTTGTGAAAGTAATTGAAAGCTAAGTCCAGAAGAAGAGTAAAGAAAAAAGAATGGGAGAGAAGATGTGAAGATTCAAAATGCTTCCAATCCAATAGGGTGCTCATAAGAGATCATTATCTACACCTAAGAGAATTGCCACTCCACTCACATAAGAAAAACTAGTATGTAGTTGGTATAAGGGAAATATCAAGCAAATGAGAATTGAATCTATTGCAAAACTTACCAGTAAATTTCTCTGTGAGTGAATAAAGATAAAATTGTGTTTCAAATAGGACTTATTCAAATCTCCAGGCAAGTAAATAATGTCCATACAGGACTTTTAAAAATGAGCAACCTTCAGTATTTTTTTTTTTAGGAGACAAAGTCCAGAAGATGACTTAGCTCTAACCTTGAAGCTGTGTCCTATCCCATAAGAAAGCCGGGGGTGAGTCCTCAAAAACAGAAGAAGTAACCATAACCACACTGAGATATAATAAAAGAGAACACAAAAGCTACAGACTATAAAACTATTAGGAGAAAAATTTCATGCTGTTAGATTTAGCAGTGATTTCTTGGATATGGAAACAAAAGCAAAAATAAACAAATAAGACTACATTTAATCTAAAATATTTTATGTATCAAAGGACACAATCAATAGAGCAAAAGGAAACTTACAGAATGGAAGAAAATATCTGCAAACCATGCACATGTGTGCAAATATATACATATTATGATTTTTATTAAAATTATAAAAATTTTATGATTTTATGTTCTCCTATTTCTTTATTATTCTTCTGGACTGAATTTTCAGTTTCTTTCACATACACACATATGTATGATTTTCATATCATATATATAACAACAAGGTGTTAATATTTAGACTCTATAATGAACTCCTATAACTCAATAACAAAAAAAAATCAAACAACTCTATTAAA
This sequence comes from Ictidomys tridecemlineatus, assembly GCF_052094955.1. Taxonomy (NCBI): domain Eukaryota; kingdom Metazoa; phylum Chordata; class Mammalia; order Rodentia; family Sciuridae; genus Ictidomys; species Ictidomys tridecemlineatus. The sequence goes on from NC_135481.1 coordinate 82,010,704, forward strand.
AAATGGGCAAAAGACGAGAATAAAATGATATGCAAATTTCTCCAAAAGATGATATACAAATTGCCAACAAGTATATTAAAAGATGCTCAAATCAGAGAAATACAAATCAAAATCACAATTAAATATCATGTCATATCCATTAGAATGGCTAATATAAACAAAAATACCAAGCTGGGAGTGGAGGCGCATGCCTATAATGCTAGCTACTCAGGAGACTGAGACAGGAAGTTTCCTTGAGTCCAAGAGTTTGAGGACAGCCTGGGCAACATAGGGAGACTCTGTCTCAAAAAACAAAATAAGACCAAACAAAAATTAAAAACATAAAGTAACAAATAGTTAAAGTATGTGAAGAAATCCTTGTGGGCCTTTTTTTTTTTTTTTTTTGGTACTGGGTATTGAACCCAGGGGCACTTAACCACTGAGCCAAATCCCCACCCCTTTTTGTATTTTATTTAGATACAGGGTCTCACTAAGTTGCTTAGGACCTCACTAGGTTGCTGAGGCTGGCTTTGAACTTGCCATCCTCCTGCCCCAGCCTCCCAAGTCACTGTGATTATAGGCAGGTACCACCATGCTCAGTCCCTGTGTACTCTCTTAATGGAATTGTAAAATGGTCCAACCATGATGTAAAACAGATGTTTCTCAAAAAATTAACAGTAGATTATCATATGACCCAGCAATTCTATTTCTGGGTACATACTCCAAAGAAATGAAAGGAGAATCTCAAGGAGATATGTGCGTATAAATGTTTGTTGCAGCCTATTTTCACAGTGATAGACAAGAGATAAAAGCAACCCAAATATCTATCAACATATAAATGGATAAAAATTAAAATGTGGTATACACATACAAAGAAATATTATTCAGCCTTAAAAAGAAGGAAACCCTGTTATATATCATACCCAATAGGGATGAAACTTGAGGACATCATGCTAAGTGAAATAAACCACTCACAAAAAGACAAATACTGTCTTGATTCCACTTCAAGACACTTAGAGCAATCAAAATCATACAGACAAAAGTAGAATGATTAATACTAGGGACAAAATAGAAAGGGTTTTGTTTAAGGGAACAGAATTTCAGATTTGCAGCATGAAAAAGTTCTGAGGATCTATTTTACAACAATATGAATATACTTAACACTACAGAAATTTATGCTTAAAATTATTACGATGGTAAATTTTATGCTATGTGGGCTTTATTTTTACCACAGTAAAGAAGAAAAAAGGAAGGAAAGAAAAGAAAACAAAACTCAGGTCAGCATATTTTTATTATGACTTCCACCTTCATTTTAATGTCATTATAAAATCAAAATGAAGATAGAAAGACAGCATAGGTTCTGCCTGGACCCATTTTGCGATAGGAAAAGAAATGTAAAAATCAGTGCCAAGTGAAATCTCATACAAAACCTCCTCTTCATTGATGTTACACTGGGTCCACCAGTTTCTAGCTTTATCTCTAGGCAGGAGCAATGGTGGCAACCTTGGTGCCACTACTACAAAATCAGAAAAAGACTTGATTACACAGTCCAGTTACAAAGAGTAAGCATTCAGCTGAGTACTGGCTGCACTGAATCCAAAATAATTTGTGTGCAATGACATCCCCAGCTGGCAGCAAAGATGTTTTTAGAATTGGGTTACAGATGTTTCTAGGACAAAATGCAACAACAGCTGAGTCACTGGGCGATAGCTGAGATGCCATAAGCTGGATGTGAAGACATTTACATCTCTGTGGAGAAATGAGTTCAGCTATGCCATGCACCTAGCAATGATACCAATGATTTCAATCTAATAGAGTCCTATTTCCAGGACAAGTTTTGAGAATTTAGTATGAGCAGGAAGCCCACGATGGAAGAAGTAGATCTTGCACTATATCCCAAAGGACAGACCTGAAATGCTTCACTGAGGTATACTTCCTGGCACTGCACTCTGCCAGCCCTCCTGGGAATCATATAGCTATTAACCTAGCATCAATAATTTCCTACTTTGTCCAAGTGGCTACTTATCAGGCAGTTGATTTCTATTCGTGTCACGAAGAAGAATCCACACTGTTCCTTTACTCAATCTAGAGGTGGTCTATGGGTTTTATAAATAAATTTCATCTGCATATATGATTATTGTCTAAATTCCCTGGCATTTGAATTTATCTGTAGGAGAAAACCAAGTCACTTTTGGCATCTCAGTTGGAATCCCAGCCCTCACACTTAGCAGCTGTGTGGCAAGTAATTTGCATTCAAACCTAAGATTCTTCATCTATGAAATAGGGTCAATAACAGATCTTCCATAGGGTTGTTGTCTAAATTAATTAAAATAATCTACTCAGAATCTGTACATAAAAGATGCTGACCAGAAATCATTTCCTCTTCTTCTGCTTTAATCAAGAGCAGGGGTCAGTGGTTATTCTCTAGTCTTTGCAGGCCACACAGTTCCTGTCACAACTACTCAAATCTGTCATCACAGGGCAAAAGCATGCATTGACGATGAGCACAACTGTGTTCCAATAAAACATTATTTTAGAAAGCAGGCAGTATGCTAGATCTGGCCCACAGTCTATAGTTTGCTAACCCCTATTACTGATAACATCTATGTCTAGATATCACACTAAGTTAATTTTTCACCGTTCTGTTAGATTTCATCTGCTCCAGATATATCCTGCTCTCCTTTCTCCTCATTGCTTTTGTTCTATTCCTTAACTGTATCAGGACAGATGAGTCTAGTTCAATGGCTTGCCTCTTCTTTTTTCACTTTTTGTATTGAGAAACTCCCATTGGTACGAAAACCCAAGATTCTCAATTAACTTATCCACACCACAGGTTCTGAGTAAATCAGCCACCATTGAACAAAATCCCCTCAATCCTCACACAGAAATCAGAAAATGGACCTTTCCTTGGAAACTGACAGTTTACAGAGGAGCTTTCATTTGTGGGGAAGGAAAGGCTGCAACTTATTTCCTGGTTTTAAAATTTTTGATTCACAAATATGTTTACATTTGCTTGTATGTGTATAAACTTTTTAAAGGACATAAGAATAAAAACAGCAATTAATACCTATGGCGGGGTCAGAACTCAAGAAGGAGGATAGGGATGAGAAATAGATTTACTGGATATCTTTTAATGTCTGTGTTTTAAAATTATGTGAATACATTATCTGTTCAAATTTTTAATTTACTAATGAATAAAGAATACATACTCAAATTTTTAATTTACTAATGAATAAAGAATACATACTTAAAATAAATATTTCAAATTAATGAAACCAACCAATGAAAGACACAAACATGAGAGAGAGGAGGTGATAGGAAACTGTTAGGTACCTAAGACACTAGTCACCAACCCCAGCTGTTATCCTAGGGAATTCTACCACAGTCCCCAAATGTCCCACTTTGTTAGTGGGATTTTATATACCTTCTGCCTTTTGCTCTGATGACTCAGAGAAGACAGGGTGGAACATTTAGGGAGTGGCAAGAGGAAAATATGTACCACTCTCCATTTGATAGAGTAGAACCAGAAGAAGGATATATTCAGTATTTGTTTTTTATGTCAGGCTATAATCCTTCCCATGTGTTCCATACGCTCTCCTTTCTAGTCTCAGTGTGTACCCACCTATACACTCCAGCCATTTTGAACTTTTTTGCTACTTCTTAGTTTAAATAAGGTTTAGTTTTAAAAAAAGCTTTCATCCTGTCTTATTTTGAACTACCATCCTTTGTTTCATGCTGCTTTCATAACCAAATTCTTGAGCTGTTAGGAATAAATTTTTCTCATTTTTCAAACATCTATACTCCAGCTTCTACCCTCACTCTCTGTTAAGTCAATTTTTCTTTAAGGTCCCCATGGACTCTTTCAAACAAATCTAAAGGCTACTGTATTTTTCTCCCTTAGTCCTTATTCTTTTTGATCTCCCTTTTGAAAGGAACAATGCTGGATATCTTTTAATGTATCCTTTCCTGATCCTCACAAATGAGCTTCTTCCTTATCTTGCCTCATCAGTGGGCTACAACTTGAATCTCAGTCTTTTTCTTTTTCTCTATTTATCCTCATTCTTTTACATAATTCACCTATTCTCAAATATTTAACTAGTAGGGAGAATAAAGTAGATGGGGGCCCAAGGCATGGCTCTGTGCTTCGTTAGCTGTGCTACTGCAATTTCATTTGTCTTAACTCAGTTTCCTCCACTCCAAGATGGATTTTTTTCATTCATTCAACAGTCTCCACTGACTGCTTGCTATATGCTAGACACTGTTCTAAGTACATGAAATTCACTAGCAAAATAAACTGTTAATATCCCTGCCATTATGGAGCTCCCATTCTAATAGGGGGACATGAAACAAATGCAATAAAAATACCACATAAGAAATGACATAAAAGGAAAAAAAATGTGATAAGAGATTTAAAAAGCAGGGTTATATATATCTTTTAAATAATAGGTGCTGAGAGTGTGGCTCTGTGGTAGAGTGTTAGTGTCACATGTGAGGCCCTGACTTCAATCCCCAGTCCCCAGAATCACAAAAGAAAGGCAGTCAGGCAGGTAGGCGGGGAGGGGAAGGGGAAGAGAAGTAGAGAGGGGAGAGGATGGGAGAGGGAAGTTGCGGTGGGGGAGGTCAGATGGTCAGGTTCCTCTGAGAAAGTAATTTCTGATCAAAGACTCAGAAGAGATGGAGGAATCAGAAATTAGGGCATCTCATGGAAAGACTATAGTCAGAGGAAACTGATATCTCTACACTAGGTACCACCACAGCTATACCATAAAGAAGCATGCCCAGAATTTTCTAGGAACAACAGAAGCCAGTGGAAATGCAGTGAAATGGGGAAAAGCAGTTGGAAATAAGGTCAAAGAGGAAATTAAGAGACCACTCCATGTAGGACCTCTAAGTGCACTGGTAGAAGTTGCTGCATTTTAAGTGGAGAATGACATCATCCGATTTATATCCATGTTGGGATTAGACTGAAGGAGGAATAGAATAGAAGCAAAGAGACCAGCTAGGAGGTTTCCACAGTAATCTAGGCAAGAGGAGAGACTAACTACTAGGACCAGAGTAGGAAAACCAGAAGGAGAGAGAAGTGGTCAATTTAGGATATTTTTAAAACCTTGGGGACTGAATTAAAGCAAGATATAATCCATGATTTTATAAATCATGTCCACCTTATTAAATATTTCTTTCTCCTATTTTATAGTTATGTCAAAATGTATTCTATTGTCAGTATAACTAAAAAGATCCAATAAAAATAAAATAAAATAAAAACCTACTTTTTCAAGATTATTAAAAGAGGGCTGGGGATTTGGCTCATGCGGTAGCGCGCTCGCCTGGCATGCGTGCGGCCCGGGTTCGATCCTCAGCACCACATACCAACAAAGATGTTGTGTCCGCCGAGAACTAAAAAAAAATAAATATTAAAAATTCTCTCTCTCTGTCTCTCTCTCTCTCCCCTCTCACTCTCTCTTTAAAAAAAAAAAAGATTATTAAAAGAATCCTATGATAGAATTATCATAGGCAATTCTATTATAGGACTGAGATGTTAAGTAATATTGTACAGAGATGTTAAGTAATATTGTCTCCTAAATTCTGCAAGAAGAATAAGTTCTCGGGGCTGGGGATGTGGCTCAAGTGGTAGCGGCGCTCGCCTAGCATGCGTGCTGCCTGGGTTCGATCCTCAGCACCACATACAAACAAAAATGTTGTGTCCACCGAAAACTAAAAAATAAATATTAAAAAAAGAATAAGTTCTCTAGGTCACTATTTGTAAGAGACCAAAACTAGCGTGTGATATTCAAGTTCAGTTGGCTAGGGGTTGGCAGCTACCGTCACTACTTCAGCAATGAGTGAGCGAAGGGAGGTTGAACTGAGGAAGGAACTTAATCTTATTGCCTTCCTTTACCTCATATCCCAACCAGTATAGTATTTCTGATTACCTACAGATACTTCTTCTTAAAGGCTTTACCATATACTCACCTTATATACACAGTTTTTAAAAAGTATCTATCCCATCTCTTCCTTAAACTAGCTACCAATCTAAATATTTCCATCTATCAGTCCCCAGATGCTGAAAACTTAGCTTTCATTTTTGTAGAACTATAGATTTAGAGCATGCTACCATTGGAAGTTGATAGCACAGCCATCACTTGGTTAAAACATCTCTTTTTCTAAAAGAAGAAACAAAGCTCAGAAAGAAGTATGACTAGCTAGGGCCACCCCAGGTTTTAATGACTAGACAAGGCCTGGAACCAGTTTTCTAGATCCTGTTTACTTCCTTGAAAATGCCTCCTTGTTCAGTCTATATCACATCAGTCCCTGAGTTTTTCCACCTCAGGCTGTTATCTCCACACCACCAGAGCTACCAGGCACCACCATTATTGCCAATTAAACCTTCCAGAAAAATCATTGGAGGTCATGGCCTACACTGCTTTAGTATGCTGGCTTTGGCTGCAAATACTAACTTTGCACCTAATAGTTGTGAGGACTTGAGCAAGTTTCCTAACATAAGCTGCCTTAGTTTATTCATATGAAAAATTCCTATATTCTACAACTTAAATAGAATGAGACATGTAAATATCCAGTACAAGCAAACACAAAATAAGGGATCAAAAAGCACTATTTGTTATGGCTTGTATTACCACTCTCATTCCCTTTCAGAGAAGTTGTTGATGCCTGGTAAACAAATTCTAATTGCCTTAGTGCAACCTTCAGGGTCTTGCTACATCCAGGTCTATTCCAGGTATGGAAACTTTTGTTGTTCTCTAATCACAGACCTTCCAAATGGGACAGCTGTCTTTGCACTCCCACATCCATTCTCATTCCATTCTGATTTCTGCATTTTAGCTTATGCTGTTCCTCCCTGACATGCTTAATTTCCTTTTTCTTATCTGTCTAAATCTTGAATATCCTTCAAAGCCCCATACAAGGTGTAGCGCTGTATAAGAATACTCCAGGAAAATTCTAGCTCCACTGACTACTTCTCTTCCATACTACATTGTTTACATTTAGTACATATTAACCACTTCTTTATGGAGAGGCATGACAGCATTTAGTCAATGGTGTGGGATCTACAGAAGACTTCCTCAGTCTCCTCATCCATAAAATGGGGTTAATATTAGAATTGTTGTGATGAGTAGATACATAAATACATGATCTGTATTAATTAGTATTATGTTATGATTATTGTATATTTATGTTAATTCTTCCCTCTTTCTTTTAAGAACCTGCTTTTACTCCCAGTTATTCTGTCCATATGTATGACTCTTTACCCAGGGTCTAGCATAACACTGGTCTCAGAATAGTGTTCAACAATGAATGAATGTGAAAAACTGGGAATAGCAGCCACAAACCAACCATTGGGTTTTCCTAATCTTCTCTATCAAATATAGATGGCTCCTAAACACTGTTATCCTATAATTTTATAATTGCCTGGTGAAGGAGAAACTCTAACCTCTTTCAGGGAGGCAACTTGATGTAATAGAAGAAAACTGGACGGAGACTCAGAAGACATGGTTTATGTCTCAGTTTCCAAGCAAAAGGTTCAGTGTGTCTGTCTGGCTATCTATCTGTCCAACTATTTCAGCTTAGAAAAAACAACTTGTGCTTACTATTTTCATCAATATAAAGGGAGAATACTCTGGCATTACCTGCCTGCTTCACATAACAGCTGAGAAGGTCAAGTAAAAAACTCTTCTGGAAGAGCTTTATACACAGTAAAATGCTATACAAATGATATACGGCATACTTATTTATGTCACTGAACAAGAAACCATAAGAACGATCAAATTGAATGAATTTATTTCCAGTGAAGTTCTGGAGAAAGGGCTATTGCCACAATAATCAGAGTGAATCTTTCTGGCTCAGCTGTCTCTTAAAAAATCAACTCAAAACTTGAATCATGGAGCTCAGCCTTGAGAATTTTGATAAGCCTATCCCCAAAGATTTTATCACATCTAACAATTCATTCAAAAAGTACAGATTTACCCAAAATATCAATTCCCCAGATGGCAGGGTCATAAAACCAAAGGTCTCACCAAGGATGGAGAATAAAGAAAAACAAAGATTCCTGATAAATTACAACTGTGTGGTCTATTTCAACAGAAAATTACTAGAGATGGGGAAGCTATTCTGGGGTCAGAACAAATTAATCAAAAAGCACTTAAGATAACTGGAATATTCTATTCATATATTCCTGAGATACTTATGTATGTATAGCTATTGTTTTATTTTATTTTGTTATATCCAGGGAGTCTACCATTCATCAGGAACCCTGTTAAGTTTGAGCAATATCAATAGAGAATTCTATACCAGGCAGGGACTTATCAAGCCAACACATTGACAAGGGCAGTTCCAAGTGATACAAATGTCACAATGTAGTGATCATTGTGCCTTTTTCTGTCTTTCTTTCTTTGGGGTACTGGTTATCAAAAACAGTAATACACTTGCTAATGAATTGGGGCGAAATTGACTTTTTCCCAGCATTACTTCTAAAAAGCGGGTAAGAAATCATTCAGATTAAGACCACCTTACCTCTATTTTTTCCCATATGGCTTCATAGTTGTCTTGGTGTTGAATATCTTGCATTAGTTTCTGAATTAAAGCTGATTTTGTGGTGGAATGGCTCTCATTTTTCTCAGAGGATGAAGCTGTCTCTGATTTCTCATCAATTAATTTTTTCATGCCAGAAAGAGGCATGCACAGCTCCTCATCAGAAAGAATGTCACTCAGTGGCCCAGATTCAATGCTTTCCCCGAGGGAAGAGGCTATGTCACTGGATGAGCTGGGAGACACTCTGCCTAGCCTTGTGTGTTTTTTCTTGACATGGTATGTTGGGTACATCTCAGAATCTGAATTCATTTCAGACAGTTCCCAGTCATCAATATTCTGAATGATTTCTCCTCTGGGTTTCTGAGGCAGAAGTTTTGTTAGCTTTTCCAGCTTCAAAGCTAACACTTCTGTTTGCTTAAGGTGAGAGGGTAGTGCTAGATATTCATCAGAGCCATACCAGGCCTCCACAACCTGACCATTCCTGGTAACATGACTTGGGGAGAAGGAGCAATCTTTTTTACTTTCATGTTTTTTAAGAAGGGATACTGGAGACAAAGTATTGTCTGAACCAACAGAAGATTCACTGCTCTGAGTAAAAGGTGGTGAACTGGATATTTCTGACGGCACTGACAATTTGGCATTTTGACTTCTCTGACTGCACGGCTCAACAGAGGATGTGGACGCAGAATCTGTTTCTGGCCCTTCTATGGCCTTGGAAGTACAAGAAGGCATTCCATTCAGCACTACTGAGCTCCTCATAGTTTCAGTTTGCTTGCCTGAACTAGTGGCCTGTTTTGGTATTCCACCTGGAGGCACCTCTTCTGAGGTCTTGGGTGGTTTTTTAAGTCGAAGTTTCTCTTTGTGGCAGTCATTAAGCCTTCCCAGACTGGAAGAGATTTCTTTAATGTGACTTTTGACTATGTTTTCAAGATTCCCAACCCCCACCTTGTACAAGCACTCATAGGACTGGCTGGCAGCAGAAGGGCTGTTGGGGTAGGAAGACTGTAACACCAGGCAAAGCTTCGATCTGTCAGGAGGGTCCACCAACGAAGGGGTGCTTCTACTCATCTCAGGCTTCAGATCAACCATCTTCTTCTTGCCGTCACTGCCTTTTAGATCATTCTTTAAAATTTCTTCTTTGAGGAAAAGCCCTCTTTTTGGCAATGTGGGCTGTGTGGGAGAGTCCTCATTATAATTAAAGCAGTCTCTGATGGATCGCTTGGGGGTTGCATTCTCACAAGGAGGAGGCTGTTGGTTCTTTGTGCCAAGATGGGAGGAGGAACTGCATTCTTGCTTCCCAGTCTCAGAAGGTGACTGAACAGCATTTGTCAGAGCTACCCCTGAAGATGGCATACCCGATGTTAAGCCTGGTTGCTCTTCGATTGCACAAGCGCTGTTTTCCTCCCGTCCACCTTTGTCCTCTGCTGAGAGAGATACCTGAGACATCTCCTCACTGACTGCTTCACTGCAGCTGGAAGGGACAGGGTCAGCAGCCACCGTGAGTAACCCAACACTTCGGATAAGCTCAGGGAATTCCTTTTCCATCTCACTATAGCTCCAAGAGTCAAAAGGTTTGGTTTTGACCTGGCTAGAGGTCATGTCACCCAGGCCACTGAGCAAATCCTCACTTGGACTGTAGTCAGATAGCTCAAATGCAGTAATACCACAATCCAGAGACAAGTAATTCTGAGAACATTTGATAGTTAACTGTCCTGAGTCATCCACTTCCGTTAGAGAATCAAGTCGGCCCTGAAACAGAGAATGGTAATGGTTTCAGTAAATTCAACATGAGTCATACTCAACTGCTGTTCAAATGAAATCTCAGCACAGGCTGCTATTAAGCTCAGAAATGTATCAGTCTTGACTGCTTCTGTTTTGACATACAAAAAGGCCTACTAATCAATTACCTCATTGAATCATAGATCATATCCTGTTCTTAAATATTTGAAGACTTTTATTTCATCTAGAACATAGAGCCACAAGAGAAATGGTCAAGGTCAAACCCAAAATATCCATTCTTATCTAATTTTTTATTTAAAACTAGTATATTAATCCTTTAATATGCATTCATAAGTAAAGCCTTAAGTAATAAAATTTCTGAGAACAAAATAATGTAAGAGTAAAATCTCTCTGAGTATGTGTTTTGTTTTTTGTTATTGCACCAATACCTACCACAATGGTTAGGTCATAGTAGATGCTCAGTAAGTATTTTAAAGTGAAATAATTAATTATATTAAACCAATCATATTAAATATATATTCACAAATCATAAAAAGGTAAACTATTGACATTTCAAATACATAACATAAATAGTTCATGACCAGTTTCTGTTTGGTCCCATGTTTTCAAAGGTATACACAGTTACTCCTAGAGAAAATTAATGAATGTCAAAACTTTATCATCTTAGCCCCATCTCCTCCCTCTGCATGCATTTCTCCCTCTCCACCTAAATCCACCAGTGTATGTTAGATCCTAAATTCCTACTTCCCTTGTTTATAATTCCAGGTAGGCTCATCAATTTGAAACTCCTCCATGCAAGCCAGGCATGGTAATACATGCCTGCATTCCCAGCAACTTGGGAGGCTGAGGCAAGAAGATTGCAAGTTCAAAGACAGCCTCAGCAACTTAAGGCTCAAAAAAACTTAAAGAGAATCTTTCTCAAAATAAAAAATAAAAAAGGGCTAAGGATGCAACTCAATGGTTAAAGAGCCCCTGAATTCAATCTTCAGTACCAAAAATAAAGAAAAGAAACCTCTCCACGCTATAAAATACAAGTGTTTCAAGTATTTACTTCAACTATGTGATTAAAGTTTTTGTCTCATTGCTAATATAGTTTTTTTCTTTCTTTTTTCTGTGGTTCTGGGGACTGAACTCAGGCCTTGTGCTTGTATGTAAGTGCTGTACCACTAAGCTACAACCCCAACCCCATTAATGCACTTTCTCAGATCACACAGCAAATAGGGAGATTTCTGATTGATGATTTGGGGCAAATGGACCCCTGAAATCCTAATTTGCTTATCATGCTAAGGGACTGTTTGGTCTAATCAAGCCCTTTAGGAAATAAAGGAAGGAAATAGAAAAGTGAAAGTTTATTTTATTCCTGGACCTCTGTTCTCCTGGAGGAATAACTGGGATGAGCCCACTGAAGCCTGATCCTACATGGTTTCTGGGCCCTCACTCCCTTTCAGTCAGGTATCCCGAGACTTGGCCTTGTCAGGATCTTAAGTGGGTTTTATTGTTCATTTGCTTGTTTTGGGTTGGGAATGCTCTCTCCCTTCAGACTTTCATTTGCCTTTATCTTCCACTCCTTTCACTCTTAATTCATATCTGGATAATTCAAATAATAATAACAGAAACTTTTAACTTTTTGAAGCCTCAGTTTCCTCATCCATAAATTGGGATGGTTGATTCCTATTATCACCTTTTCACTTAATCCTTAGAACTTTTCTCTGGGCTCTGTACTATTCTTCTGTTTACAAAAGACCCTGGGTCAAAAGAAGGTACAAAAGGAGCCCATGGAGGCTGTCTGACCTAAAGTCCAAGTTCTGAGCACTGGAAATTACTTTAAGCTGACATGTCCCCTCTTCTAATTTGTTTTCCACACTTCCACCAATTTTAATCTTTATGAATTGCAAAATTTCTACTGTTATTTCTCTGCTTAAAATTCTTTAGTAGCTTCCTCTTGCTGTTCAGTTAAAAATCCTAACCCTTCCAAGGTCAGGCATGAAGAAGCCTCTTTCATGCCACTTTCCCTTCCACAACTGTACCCAGTCACATTATCCTCCTTATAGTCGGAACATATCATGTTTCCTCCTGTATCAGGGCCTTTGCTTATGTTATTTCATATCTGGAAAGCTTCCCACTTACATCTCTTAACTCTGATTCTCATTCATCCCCAAGAGTTTAGCTCAGGTTTTTACTGAGCTAAGTAAAAACCATCAGTTAAGTCAGAAGCTCTCAAATCTATACCATTATCCCTTCAAGAATTTATCTCAATGTAAATAAATACTATTATGATTACTTGACTCATTTGTTTCACACATAGTTTGTAAACACTGTGAGAGTGTAAATAACACAGAAAATAGTTGACTGACCAGTGTACCCACAGCATTTAGCAAGAGATCTGTAGAGAGTGAGCACTCAAATACACCTTTGTTGAATGAGTGAATGATGACATTTTGGGGACATTTCTCTATTCATTCATGTGACTTATTCCTCTGATTATGTACTTCTAATTGACTCAAATGATTAAAAACTCAAGCTTCAGGGTCAAATTCTTGTCCTAGCACTAATTAGCTATGCAACTTAAGGTGAGTAGTTTGATGTTGCTAAGCTTTGTTTCCTTCATCTGAAAAAGGAAATGGTAAGCCATATCACAGGGATGTTGAGAGTCTTAAAGGAGATATATGGGTAAGTGCTTATTGCAATAAGTATATGGCTTATTGCTCTTATTATTATTTTTAGTAATAAAATATGATGAGAAGGAAACTTTCTTCAAGATGAGAGTTACCTCTAATGCCAAATTATACTGCACAAAGAAAGAAATCAGTTTCAGCTGTCAATCTCAACAATATTATCTAAATGGAATTGTGTGACTTTTGAGGTTCATACCTGGACTAGGTTCTTTAAATAACAAAGTCAAAAGCAAAAAATACCAAGGAATGAGTTAGCTAACAAATGTCACATTTTTGTGCAATTTTAAAGAGAGTAAAACAGTGAGATTTGCAATTTAAAACAGGTTGCACTTTTTTTTTTAATCTTTTATTTTGGTTGTTCATTACTCAGAAGTTACTCTTTTACAGAAATAGTGTTGTAAGTAACGGTCAAGTCCAAAAATTATTCCATAAGACCTAGTCCAATTATCAATTAGTTACAAAATAATTGCAAAATTATTTTCTGTCATTTCTATCATAGTTATTGCACTGCAGTACTTACATGAAGTTAAAGAGGCACTAAAGAAAGGGTTTATATGATGAGCAGAGAAAAGAAACTCAAAGTTTCTTTGAGAGTTCAGGTAACAATTAGACCACTGCACGTATCAGCCACCAGCCTTTGGACAAACAGGGAACACCATGGCCTTAGTAGTATATTTAGTTCCCATTTTGGTGGTCACAGCACCTTAAGACCAGGGACACTGTCTTGAATGATAGGTGCTCAATAAATGATGTTAGATGAATATAGTAAATATATATGTTAGATGAATATATAACTTCATCTCAGAGAATAGAGTATGACTGCCTTTCCTAAATCTTCAGGGATCTCTGGTTTAAAAAATAAAATACACGCAAAAGTACTCAGTGTTCCAAAGGTGCCCTCTCTGATTCTGTTCCCAGCAAGGCCAACTATCTAAACTAGTTGAATCACTTTAGGATAATTATTTTTTATTCATGCTGTAATTTGTTAATGTGAAAAAAATTGGGGGGGATTAGGAGGGGAGCAATCAAAAATAGCCCTGTCTTTCACCATACAATTTTAAGAAAAGAACATTCTTTACAGTTTTTCACAGCAGATGAACACTGAGTTTCATTATTTAAAATATTTTTTAGTAGTACTAATACTTTCAGCCCTATTGCTTCCTCTTGACTACCTTCCTAGATAGTTTTCTAATGCATGTAATAGTCTCAGATAGGCATCGGCTCAGGGGATGAGTGCATGCTGTTTTACTGTCTTTTTTATTTCAGAAACATCATGTTTAATTATTAGTGCAGACACCTATGTCAGAACTGCCTTGCAATGACTCCACTCAAATATACCTCCATTTAATATGCTATGAAGCAGCTTTTCAGAAGGTTATATTTTATAAATGTGGTAATTTCTTCACTTTATTACAGGCCACAATCTTATCTTAGATATTAAGAAAGCTCCCCACCACCATTTTCTAATAATTTGAAGCAAGAAATTTTGCTTTGTTCCTTACACATAATTAAGTTAACTTAAGTCTTGTTCCAAATACTTTTAGAGCCTTCTTTTTTGAATGCTATACTGTATTTTGCCACTAAGTGAACATGAAATTTAATGTCCATAATTTAGAAGATCTCCCTATTAACATGCCCCAAGAGAACATCAGTCTCCATTGCTACTTAAGGTCATTTTTATGCCTAATCTAGTGTTCCTCCTGAGAAGAGAATAAGAAATGGAATTCTATTTTTTGAAGTATAGGTATAGTAAAAAAAATTATATCTCTCTGTCCCCTAACTCCTTTAATCTAACTACATAGTGTTTGTTGTTTTAATTCCTAACACATAAATTCATGGACCTTTTATTAAAGTGCCACACACCTCCAGAGTCCTCAGACCCAATGGACTAAACTCAATCATATTCCTTTCTGTTCTACTGTTAGGAGTCCATGATTCTAAATGTATTCCAGAGAGCAGCAGTATAATAGGGAAATGTGAGGTAAAGTTCCATTTCTAATGGGCAAAGGAAAAAGTACACAAAGCATTTCAATATTTTTATTTATATTACACTAATGATTTTTAAGAATGTCCATTTTTCTACAGGCTGAAATTATGTACCAAAGAATCTCTGTGATTAATTCATAGTTCACCAACCTACAGTGATACCTCCCCGTTCCACACACCAACCTACAGTGATACCTCCCTGTTCCACACCTTAAGTGGTGTATTATTTCATTCAATTTATAAAACATTTATATACAGTGATACAAACTATATTCTGTGGAAGACAGATGAATATAATCTAGTATTAATCCTTATACAGTTCAAAATCTAACACAAACTTTGTCTTCTTATAAATTGGTTCATAATAAGTGCTAGTGGAAGAATACACAAAATGCTATGCTGTGAGTACTCTGGAGAAGGAAGTATCATTTAGCTGAGGTACTTACTACATCATCTGTACATAGCCTTCATCAATGTTTGATATTGTGTTAATATTAATTATTGTTATAGTTTGGATACACAGTGTCCCCCCCAAAGTTCATGAGCTACCATGTTCACAAGTGAAATGATTAGATTATGAGCACTGTAACCTCATTGGTGGATTAATCCATCAAGTAGATTAAACATTGAGAGGACTACTGTACTGGGATGTAAACTGCAAGGAGGTGAAGCGTGGCTGGAGGAAGTAGGTCACTGGGAGTATGTTCCTGAGGATTACATCTTGTCCACCTGGCTCCTTGCTCCCTCTCTGCTTCCTGACTGCCATGAGCTAAGCAGCTTTCTCTGCTGCACCCTTCAACCATGACATTCTGCCTCACCTCAGGGCGAGAGCAAAAGTGTTGGCCATTCACAGATGGAACCCCTGAAACCCTGAACCCAAAATAAACTTTTCCTTCTCTAAGTTGTTCTTATCAGGTATTTTGGACACAACTTATCACTAGGTATGTAACGTTAGCTTTCTCAACTTGGTCCTCTCATATGTAAGATGGATGCAATGATAACACCCGTAAAAATGAGGATAATAACACCCACCCTGCCTACCTTCCAGAACAGTATGAGGAGCAAACAAAATTAGGAAGATGATTACTAATATGTTATTCATCTTTAACGCCTAATGTGTTATACATAGCAGAAATTCAATACAAATTTAGAAAAAGTAGAAAAGAAAGAAGGAAGAGAGGGAGGAAATAATTGCTATTGAAATAGAAATCAGTTAAAAACTGGTTTGGTTTTATTTAATTATTCCTAGATTCATTTCCTTAAACATTTGCTTCACCTCTCTTAAATTCAGTTTCTACATCTGTAAAATGAAACAATTTTAATACCACTTACCTTCCTTCCTTACTAGATTAAAAAAAATACTAGGTGATTATCACAGTGTCTAAAATATAAAAATTTCAGTGCCATACAATTTTTCTACAATTTTGAGTTTTACTTTAGTTTTTGTTCGTTTGTTTGGTTTGCCAATTTGTTTACTATATATGGTTAATTCCATACTTATTTATTTATTTATTAATATTTATTTTTTAGTTGTATTTGGACACAGAACCTTTATTTTATTTATTTATTTTATGTGGTGCTGAGGATTGAACCCAGGGCTTCGCATCTGCTAGGTGAGCGCTCTATCCCTGGGCCACAACCCCAGCCCTAATTCCATATTTAAATAAAGAATAAAACATATTTTGCTTTTTCAAGAAACAAAAGAGTTAGAACTTGCCACTTTCTAGAATTTCAATTCTCTCTTCAATGTGGCTCTGAATTTCAGCTAACTTCTCAAAATAGAAAAGTGAATCCTCCTTCACTGGAAAGATACCTACTATTGTAGTTTATCAGAGTTTTGTTATTTTTTGTGTGTTTTGCCATTTATCTCCTCAATCTACAAATCTTTCACAGATGAATTTATTCTGATACAGCTGGGAATTTTATCCAAATCCCCTTCCTGTTTTTCACAATCCTAGTATGCTGGTAAAAACAAAACTAAGCAGTCATTTGATTCTCATAAAGTCACACACAAAACACACAACACAAATAGAATAAAAATCCAGTTTCAGGAAGGATGATCATGGAAGTATAGCTTCAATTCATAGAAAATATTCACAAAGCAGATAACTGAAAATCCACTGTTTCTCTGTTCCTCACACAACATAATCTTACAACTCTGCAATAATAAAGACTGATCCCAAGTAAAAACTAAACTGCTTCAAATCCAATCCACAAGTAATTGTTGAGTTCATATTGTGAGAACCATTATGGATGTATCATGATACAGCTATGAAAACAGCATTCCGAACCATTAGCCTGAATGGCTTTTCATAGTGTGTGTGTGTGTGTGTGTGTGTGTGTGTGTTACTGAATTTTGAATCCAAGGCCTCACACATGCTAGGCAAGTGTTCCACCACTGAGCTATATCCCTAACCCTTTTTATTTTTATTTGAGACAGAGTCTCAATAAGTTGCCAAGGTTGGTCTTGAACATGCAATCTTCCTGCCTCAGCCTCCTAATTAATGGAAGTGTCAATTTTATTTGAGAATGGTAGAATTCACTTGGATTCAAATTTATAGTATCCCTGATGAAATAATTCATCAGTAATTTAAAAAAACTGTTTAAAGTCCTATTAACATAAGCAAGAAAAATAAATTAGCTCTGTAACATTCTAATGTTCATTTGATTCACTACATCCAGAATAATTTTTCTAAAGCATGAATCTAATCATGGCAATTCCCTGAACAAACACTTCTTTTGTCCTCAAAATAAGGGTTAATTCACTTAATATGGTTCTAATAGCTGTTTATCTTCATGACTAACCTCTGCTTACTTACTGGGACAAATCCTGCATCCTTTTCCCTCTAGTTTTTTTGCTCCAGTCTTATCTGTCTATAAGCCTGTCACTCTCTCTTACCTCTAAGCCTCTGATCTCGCCATTCCTTCTGTCTAGAACACATTCTACCCCATTCACCTATCTAATTCTGCCTCTCCTTCAAGTTTCAGGTTAGATCTACTTTTTCTGAAAAACTCCTTCCTCTCTGAATTAGGTGTTCCTTTCTCCATCCTCCAATTAAATCTTTTAAACTTACCATAGCTGGTCCTTAATGTATGTTTACTTCTCTCCATTCTCCACTATAGTCAAAGTTCCTTAAAGGTAAAGACTATGTTTTGATCCCTATTATATTCTTGACACCTAGCACCTTGAATAGTAAGTGCTCAATAAGTAAGCATTAAATATTTGAAACAAGAAGTCAGGTTAGTACCAAAAATTATGGATAGGATTTGTGTAAACTACCAGATGTGAGTTAACTCTGACCTAAAGCCTCATTCACATTAGAAGTGTCCTAGCTTCTGTTCACTACACCTAGATTCAAAGTCCAACTTAGGAACTGCTTATTTATCTACAAAGAATTCCTACCTGTTATCTTTACACTGAAAACATCCTCAAATGGTCACACTTGACAAGGCATTACTTCTCTTCAAGGAAAACACTCACCTCCTTTGTCTCTTCAGAGAAAGCCTGCAGGATGTCTGTCTGCCTGGTGTAGTTGCCATTGGCATCCTGCAGTCCTTGCAGAATGCGCTCTCTCAGAACCAGCACGGAGACTCGGAGCTGATGCCAAAGGAGCTGCACTGCGTGGATGTCCACAATCACATTGACAGAGTAAGACAGCAGCTTTAGGGAGAACTCTGTTTCAAGGAGGGCATGGATTTGCTCAACATGGTCAGAAATATCTTCACAAATGTCCTGTAGCAAAGAAAAGCAAAATATGTGAGGAGTTTCCCCCATCCTGGGGTGAAAGGGGTATGGGGCTGGGGAGTTCACTCTTTTACCTGACACCAATTATCAGGGTCAATGGTAGCACATGAATAACTGGTCTTTGTTTTAGTTCAGATATATGGTCATAGGCCATACTCTTGTGTACTGGGTCTTCATACATACAGGTAAGTTGATCTTTCTCTAAACTGCAATATTGCTGTTCTTTAAGTTCAGACAAGGTGGTGGGGTTCACTTCACCAATCCACTCTCTGTTCTCTTTTATAAAGTTTGTTCGGGGTTCTGGAAGGGAACCAACAGCTGTTCTATTTTCTGTATAGAGTTCATAATATTTCAGGATAGAAACCTCATTCAGACATCCAGCAGGAATAAAGGTGTGGTAGAATGTGTGCTTCATAGGGACTCCGGCCCTTCTCAGTACTTGCTTATTTATCTACAAAGAATTCCTCCCCTACATCTCTATACTGACAACATTCTCCAAAGGTCACATTTGACAAGACAAGTTCTCAGTGAACTTTGAGGTCTTCAGTGCAAGAGGCAATTGTCACTTTCCCCCAAGGACACTATTCACTATTTAAATTCACAATGAATATTTAAATTTCCAACCTATACTTTGCAAACAGAAATCCCTTTTAAGCAACAAAGCCAAACAAAATCCCAAAGATGAAAAAAAGACAAAATACATTTTTTTTCAGATCTAGACATTTTAAACAAAAACACTACTAAATCAAGGTTTCAATCTCCTTCACACATACTATTAGGTAGACAGATTTGATATCTGACATGTCACTTGCTCTTACAAGTTCCCAAATTTCCATTGTGCTGTCAGAGGCCAGAAGCATGAAATGAGTGGCATCAACAGAAACATTTACTTGGGCAATTTAAGAGACCATTAAGTATCAAAATGATGTTGGTGTCAGCTAAAAGTGCTCAGTTACACGTTTTTAGTTGTGCATCAGTGATTTTTTAAAATTAGGCTTTTAGTTATGATTTTTGTTAAGGCTAAAATTGTGTGATAGCAGTTAAGTTCTGAGACCTACCATCAGTGTCAAAACTGTCTTTCTATGCTAGAAACATGCCTTTCTGATTTTGCGTAATTCAGTAACTATTTTAGAGAAAAACTTTCAAAACTCCTCTGCATTCCACTGGAGAATGCATCTAGTTCACATTTTCCTCTCTCCATACTAAGCATACCATTATTTGAGGTAATTTCAATATTCACACTGATGAATCAATCAATGCCCTAGCACCGGATTACCTTTACTTCACAACTTCCAGGACCTTCATGCCATAGGCTCTACTCTGGGCCTTGTCATCTACCATGTAACAACATCAGAAGGTCTCCTATGTCACCTATGTCTTTGTCCAACTTTTTTATTCCTGACTCTTCTAGCTCACCCAGGCTACCAGCCCCTCCACCCCTTTGCTCCATATGTGACCCCCTCCAAGTAGAGTATCTATGGGGATCACTTCAGTCACTCTCTTGGCAGTGTTTTCAACTTCCTCACCCTCTTGATTTCATAACTCAGATTTGTTAGCCTCTTTCTTTTGGGTCTCACTTTGGTCCTACAGATGCAAAATACTTTACATACTTAGGAAAGAAAAAGGCTTGGGTGACCTTTATACCACCTGCTCAAAATAGCCAAACAGGCATTTGTCACCTCCCCACTCACATCCCCCAATACAAAAGGTTATATATAGCTTTGGCACCATGAAAATTTCATGCCAAAACACTTGCCATCTGTTCCTCTTGATTCAGCTTCTTCATAAAGGATATATTAATGCAGTGAGAGCCAGGTCATGGGTCAAGATTGCCAGGCAACAATTCAGGGGAAACAATCTATAAGACATCATTGTGCCAGTTAATTTAGGTTCCTGCACCTGACTCCTCATAAAAGAGAGGTAAATTGGCTCAATTCTCACAGAATCAGATGAAACCTTAGGGGAAAGAAATACTCTCCCCCAAGAATCAACTTCCCTCCATTGAGTACTTTGGCAATATACTCATGCAGTCTCTGTTGAAGTCTTTGAAACTAAATAATACATAGTTTATTAATATATAATTTTTGTATTATTTAGTGCAACTTTCTGGAGTCTATTAACTTAATTATTTTTATGCCCTCTACTCTTCCACCAATTGTCTGGTTTGACAACAAGTACAAGAACACACAAACTGTAAAATAATAATTACAGGTGTGTGTGTGGGGGGGGGACTTTGCTTTGAACTTTTAGTGGGAAATTTGTTTAAAGTAGGTAACTGAGCACTTCTGACCTGTATACTTTTTAAATAACAGAAAAATGTGTTTTTGCTTCCCCTCTATAAAATGTTAAATGACTGTTTATGGAAAAATTAGTGCAAACTATCTAATGTTTAGCCCTTTAACAATTACCAATTTGTTGTACATTCATATGAAAGAAACTGAAGATTATGGACTTTCTGTTTATTTTTATTCAGTCAGGTAACCAGGTATTAGAGACTTTCGAAAACAATATGCTGAATGGCTGCCTCTCAGCAGGAATGGTTTGCAAATTAAAGGCTCTAAGAGACTCAACCTGTTGGAGGCCTTGCAAGCTCTCCATTATTAAGGTGAAGTAGAAGCATGAGGGTGGGAGTAGAGGGGGGTTAGACTAGCCTAACTGATGCATGTGAGGAATGATGGTGTTCAGATTCAACTGCACATGTGCCTCGAGCAAAAGCAACCTGAAACTGGCTCTGTTCACATGGCTAAAGTTCTCAATGTATTACAGATTTGCATATACTGTAGTGCAACACAGTGGAAAGTAAATAGTAATTTCAGAACAGAGCTAGTTTTTTAGGAATATAGAAAAAAATAGTCCCTTCATAACTAGAAATTTATATACCTACCTACCTATGTATCTATCTATTCACTTTAAAGACCCATACACAAAATATTTTTCCCATCTACTTACTAAGAGAATTAACAGGAAATAAAACCTTACGTTCCACAATTAGAAATTTTAAAACTTAATACGGCAATGACTGGTTAGGCTGACACAGTAAGTAAAATTCACAGTGAAGTGTTATCACCCAAGAAATGTGAATGTTTGATTTCGAATCCTTTTCTGTTTGGATAGAGAAAAGGGTGTAGTAGGAGGTAGAAAACTGAATCTATATAAGGTCAAGAGAGGGATGAAGATGGTGAAGACTGTATGAGTGATAGACACGGAACCATATTCAGCTTTGATGGAAGAGATGGTTAGGTCTACCAGGACATCTTCTATAAGTCAGGTTATTTTTGGAAACTCACCTTTCATAGTATGAAATTATCCCATATCTCTTGCTCACACATAATTTTTGCTCATGTTCCTATCAGTTTCAGCCTCTCTAGCCAATGTCATCTCTGCCAGACTGTTCTTCTCTGATTTCTAGACTCCTCTTCTCAAGTTATATTTGGAAAGTATATCTCTCCTGGGACAATCGTATCCTGAAAAAAATCCACCAGTTCAAGCCTTCTCTCACTCTCAAGACCCCAGATTCAGACTTTTACCTTTAAGGTAGCTTCTACTCATTGTAAGCAAGGTCCATGAACAGAGAACTGAAGGACTTTGAGAATAAGAGGGTAGAAGAAAGGCAGAATCAGAAAGAGATGGCCAAAGATCTCAAGACAAATTGTGTTAACCTTTAGAAACTTGCTTGGAGATGGACGTTTTCTGGTATTGTTATCAGCAAATGAAAGTTACTATATCTAACTTCTTCAGAATATTATTAAATAATAGGATGCTTCCTCCCTATAATTTATAAAGATTTCATCATCAAAAGGAGGCAGCTTCATTCCCAGAGGATTTGTTTATTTCTGTATGTGAATCTTCTCTCTAACTAGAAGACTGTTTCCCTATGTTCTCTTTTATATAATTAATGGCTGCCCATTAGTTGGTCACTCTTTTAGTCAGTTTTCCATCACCATGACAAAATACTTGAAATGAACAATGTATAAATAAGAAAGATTTACTTTGGCTCATAGTTTCAGAGGTTTCATTCCATGGTCCCTTGGTCCCACTGCAACATGTATATCATGGCAGCAATTACACATGGTAGAGTAAAACTATTCACCTCATGGTATCTGAGAAGCAAAGAGAGAAGAAGGGGCGGGGTCCCAACATCACCTTGTAGGGCACACCTCCAATGACCTAATTTTCTTCCACCAGGCTCCACCTCCTAAGGGTTCTACCACCTCCCAATAGTGTCACGGGCTGATGACCAAGACTTCAGCTTATAGGCCTGTAGGGGACATTTAAGATATAAATCATAACAGTCACTCAAGAATTGTGACGATATTGCTCTCCTTTTGACAGAGTAACAATGAACAAAAAATTAATTTGGGTAGATAAAATTATTTAGATTTTTTGTCTTTTTTCCTTGCCTTGTGTGTTTGTTTTTTATTGTTTTGTTTGGTTTTTATTTGTTTGTTTGTTTTGTTTTGTTTGTATTAGGGATTGAAAACCAGGGCCTTGGGCAAGATAGGTAGGCACTCTCCCACCAAGCTACATCCTCAGTCCTAGGTTTATTTTTCCAAAACACCAATTAACCATTGCTTTAGCTACTTGAAATCTCCTTAATTCCTACATTGATTTCATTCCCTCCTTAGCCTTTCCTGAGGAAAATTTTTTTAAAAAAAGTTCTCCAGCAAGTTCACTTAAATGATTATATTAACAGATGTCTCTAAAAATAACAAATTTTGTTTTAAAATTGAGGATGGATAATGGAAGTTCATAACCATTCTGAATCAAATTGTGAAACATGATATATTAAGAAAGATGTAATGTTTTGAAAGACCAACAATAAAAAAATTAAGAGTTAAAAAAAAAAAATTGAGGATGGTTTTTAAATGTTTTTTAAACAACTTTTTAAAATAGATACTCAAATTTTCCATAGCTCAACCAATACTTATTAAGAACAGAAGAAAAATGTCATTAGAAATTAATTACCTCACTGAATATATTGAACATGCACTAATCAATATGCTAGGAATACAAGGTGAAATAATACCTAGGTCTGCCCTTCCGGAGTTCCCTGCCTTGTATGGGCATGTCAGCAGAAGTTACAGTCAAGAAGATAAATATTCATTAAGAGTACACAGACAAGGACAAAATGCCCATGAGAGCATGGGAAAAAGACGCCAAAATACTTTTTAAAGAAGATCTTGAAGAAGACAACTAGGAAAATATGACGGAGAAGAGCATTCCAAGGAGCAGTAAGTGTCTCTGTTAACTATGAACCTGTGGTTTGGCAGTGATCTCTTGGACATGGAACTAAACACAGAATTCACAGAGGAAAAAAACTGAACTTTATAAAAATTTAAAACTTCTTTTCTATGAAAGAAATTTTTTAAAATGAGATAGGTTATAGCCGGGCATGGTGGCATATATCTGTAAACCCATAGGTTCAGGAGGCTGAGGCAGGAGGATTGTGAATTCAAGCCTAGCCTCAGCAACTCTGACGTGCTAAGCAACTCAGTGAGACCCTGTCTCTAAATAAAATACAAAATAGGCTGGGGATGTGGCACAGTGGCCAAGTGCCCTGAATTTAATCCTGGGTACCAAAAAAAAAAAAAAATGGAAGGGGGGCTACAGATTGGGAAAAATATTTGCAAACCAAATATTCAACAAAGAACTTATATCCAGAATATAGAAAGAATTCTCAAAATTCAACAGTAAGAAAACAACTAATCCATTTTAAAAGAGGCACAAAATTTGAACAAGCATTTTACCAACATGGATACAGTATTAAGCATGTAACTAAAAAGTTTAGCCTTGTTAGCCATTATGGAAATGCAAATTAAAGCTACAATGAGATGCCAGTATGCATCTTATTAGAAGGCCTAGAATGAAAATTTACTGACAGTACCAAATGCTAAAGAATTCCAGAGCAACTAAACTCTCCTACACTGATGATATAGGTACACAAACTGGTATAATCACTCTGGAAAAGAGTTTAGCTATTTCTTAGAGTTAAACATACAATTACATATAAACCAGAAAGCCCACTCCTGAGTGTTTATTGTAGATAAATAAAAATTTATATACACACAAAAATAAAAAAGCTCCATTAATAACTGCCAAAACATAAATATCCTTCAATGGATAAATGGATCAACAAACAATAGTAAATCTATGTATACAATATGCAGCAATAGAAAAAAAGAACAACTGACACATGCACCAATTTGGGTAAACCTCAAAGCATTATACTAACTGAAAGACGCCAGTCTCAAAAGATTATACATTGTCAGGGCTGGGGTTGTGGCTCAGTGGTAGAGCATTTGCCTAGCACATGTGAGGCGCCTAGCATATGTAGGCACTGGGTTGGAAACTCTGCACCACATAAGAATGAATAAGTGAAACAAAGTTATTGTGTCCATCTACAATTACAAAAAAAAAATTAAAAACATGTTATACATTATATAATTCAATTTATATGGTATTCTCATCTCATCTAGGGATGAATAATAGATGAATGGCTGC
Source organism: Ictidomys tridecemlineatus (assembly GCF_052094955.1). Lineage (NCBI taxonomy): Eukaryota > Metazoa > Chordata > Mammalia > Rodentia > Sciuridae > Ictidomys > Ictidomys tridecemlineatus. The sequence continues at coordinate 82,035,871 of NC_135481.1, forward strand.
CAAGGATTGGGTATGAGGAGGATATGACAATAAACTGATAGCACTGAGAGACTGGGGGATGTGGGGTGACAATACTCCTCTATATCCTGACTATTTTTAATGATAAAAATCTCCACATGGACTAAAATTTGTAGAATTTTACACCAAAAAAGAAAGTCGGTTCTGCTCTACAATAATGTTACAAATAAGAGTGTTCATGCTCTCAATAAAATGCATATAGAAATTCACTTAGGGTTATATATACCCTTTAAATTCTTGGAAATTACAAAAAGCACAACTTTTAAGGTCATGGCACTGTGACCATCAGCATTAATTCTATATGATAATTCTCTACAGCTTCCACATTCATGTCTGGCAAGTATAGAAGAAAACAAGGCTAATCTGGAGCCCATCTCAAAGTGAATTAAAGGGACATAATTTTTAAATATATAATAATTACTTTAAAAGCCCTGTTTTCATCAAGTTGGGACAGAAATGAGGGTACCCTTCTATGACTGCGCTAATTGCTTACTGTTAGTAACTATAATGTGACTCCTCAACTCCTGTTAACTATCCCTGGGAGGGCATCTTTTCTCTGTCTTATCATAAGCCCCCCACCCAGCCACTCAGACCCATTCTCAACCATTCCAAAACATTTAGGTTTCCCTGTGAAGTTATAAGTGCACATAGATAAACATTCTGTCCAAGTGCCCCAAATTGCCAATCTCTAGGACTCCATATACAGAACCTGCCCTCGCAGCAACTTCCTCACCCAGATACTGAAGCAACAGTTGGCAACCATGTCCCCAAACGCAGCCCTTCCCATTTCTCTTTGTCTCTTGCTTCCCCACATGCAATACTTCGAAGCAGGAAACAAAGTGAAATTATGTCATTTGTAGGAAAATCATATGTGGACGACAGAGAAGAAAATGGAAAAGAAAGGTGGAGGCAGATCTCACGAACATCAAAGGGGGATCCGATCCATAGAGGAAAGGGACCAGGGAGTGAAAGATGGGAGAGGAAAAAGGAAAGTGCTGGGGAGCAATATTAGACAAATTATATTATTATATTGTGCACATGTTGAACAAATCACATCATTGTGTGTTGTGAGCCATCCATGGGCTGTGTATGGACTGTCGTGCATCGCAGCCTAATTGATTACGGAAATCTGGTATCTGGGAACTTCCAATGGACATTTCCTCTGGTTGACTGCCCAGAGACATTGTGAGCCCTATTCAAGCTCTGCCCCAGATCCCACACAACACTGACCATGGGTGACCTGTTGTAGCTGCACAGCCCCTCTGAGATGGGTGTGACCTGCCAAGATGCTAATCACTCTATTGACTGCAAGAAGTCATGAAGCAAGACTCTGCCCTTGAAACCTTATCCCTGTCTTTGATGTACCCCTTTAAAGAAACCATGGGAGCCATTTTCTAATTGTCTTGCTCCAGCTCCCCTGTGGACTGGACCTATCAGGGGCTCCTTCTTTAAAATTATCCTTTCTGACTTTGTCTCTTGTTCTTTACTAATTATTCTAGACTTTAATTTCTCAGGAGGCTTATCCCTCCCAGCAGGCAAGAATTCCCTGGTGAGATGCTGGCCACCACACCATAGTTATGTTCAATTATCATGCACTAATAAAAACTGTGGGGGAAAAGTGACTGTACCCTTTACCTCCAATCTGTTTCTCCACAGGAAAAAGTGGCAGGCATTTCTCCATTCATTTACCATCCCAAATAAGGTTTCTCTATCTCTTCCCCTAAAAATAATTTCATTATTTCTTTCAAAGCATTCTTGACTTACATTTGTGTAATTTTAGGAACTATTCAGACACTTTTCCTAAAACAAAAGTAAGCTGAAGCCTACTATGTATTTATTTATCTGGTACTGGGGATTGAACCCAAGGGCACTTAACCACTGCCACACACCCTGTCTTTCTCTATCTTTCTTCCTTCCTTCCTTTCTCTCTCTCTCTCTCTCTCTCTCTCTCTCTCTTTTCTTCTTCTTCTTCTTCTTCTTCTTCTTCTTCTTCTTCTTCTTCTTCTTCTTCTTCTTCTTCTCTTCTTCTCTTCTCTTCTCTTCTCTCTCTCTCTCTCTCTCTCTCTCTCTCTCTCTCTCTCTCTCTCTCTCTCTCTCTCTCATTTTGAGACAGGACCTCACTAAGTCTCTGTGACTGGCTTTGAACTCATGATCATCCTGCCTTACCTTCCTGAGTCACTGGAATTACAGGCATGTGCCACCACACCCAGCTGAACCCTACTTTTAAAGAAAAATTCTCCTTACTCACACTTCTTTTTCTTGTCAGAGTTTCAAAAATCCTGGACCCTTATTTTATCCAGAACATTCCATTCCACTTAGAATTGAAAGTTTTCATGTTTTATAGTTAGTAAGCAAAAGAGAAATAAATATATGTACATATTTTGGTTTTACTACAAAATGCCATGTCATCATTTCTGCTCATGTTATTATCAGTTGTAGAAATTAATGATAAAAGTATCTTTACCCATATGCATACCATATGTGTATACACTCTTAGAAAAATCTGGGAGCATATTTTTACCTAATATATGTACTTTATATTTTAAAATTCAGATCATGAGAACAACATAGTTACATGTATAAAACTTTCTTTTTTCCCATGTTTTAATTGGTACATTATAGTTGTACATGATGGTGGGATTTTTTTATTACATATTTGTACATTCACACAATATAACAATTTCATTTGGCCAATAAACTTTCAAGTAAGTCATTTCAGCTAAAACTTGAAACTTTATTAAAAAAATCAACTTCCTTTTGTAGAGTATAACATTATTTTCAATTGACTATCAAAACTGTGTTTTCTCCAAAAACAAACCAATAGATGTTCTATGACAAGGTATTTTTATTTTCTAAAAAGTAAACTTCCCCTTTTCCATATAGTAGCAATAAAGGAGTTGATAAAGAATAACTATTAAAAAAATACCCTGTAGCTAACATCAGAGTTAACAGTGAGAAACTAGAAGCTTTCCTACTAATATAAAAAATAAGGTAAGAATGCCCCCTCTCAATAGTTTTTCTCAATATCATATCATACTGGAAGTCCTACGTGTTACCCCCCCTCAAAAAAAAAGGAGAAGAAGAGGAAATAAAAGGTTTGCAGATTGGAAAGAAAGAAATAAAACCATCTTGTTCACAGATAACATGATCACCTATGTAGAAAATCTGAAATAATTGACAAAAAAAACCCTCTTGGAACTAATAAGTAATTATAGCAAGGTTGTAGGATATACAAGTTAATATGTAAAAGTCAACTGCTTTTCCTATACACAAGCAATGAACAAACAGAATTTAAAATAAAAAGCAAAATACCATATAAATTAGCACCCCCAAAAATGAAATACTTAGCTACAAATCTATTAAAAAGTATAATATATATATTAAAAACTACAAAATTCTAATGAAAGAAATCAAACACCTGATGTAAAGTTTAATTCAATCAATAATCCAGCAAGTTATTTCTTGGACATCAACAAACTTATTCTAAAGTTTATACAAAAAGACAAAAATCCAAATAACTAACATAATACTGTATTGAAGAGAAATTCCTCTCACTTTGGTAGTAAGACTGATGTTATTCAACTTCAATTTTTCAGTAAATGGTGCTGGAACAATTGGATATCCACAGGAAGGAAAAGAAAAAAGAAAAAGAATCTAGACGCAGATCTTTCTTCCTTCCCCAAAATGAATCATAGATCTAAGTACAAAACCTATGAAATCCTTGGAGACACCATAGAAGAAAATCTGGATCACCTTGAATTGGCAAACTATTTAGCTAAAATATCAAAAGCATAATATTTAAAATGAAAAAATGATAAAATAAATTTAATTAAAATTAAAATTCTCTATTCTGCTAAATATACCATCAAGAGAATGAAAAGACAAGCCACAGACTTGGAGAAAATACTTACAAAAGATTCATCTGATAAAAGATCATTTTCCAAAATATACAAGTACTCTTAAACCTCAACAATAAGAGAACAACCAATTTAAAAATGAGCCCACATTAACAAAAGCAATCTACAAATTCAATGCAACCTCCATCGAAATATTAATGACTTTCTCCACAGAACTAGAAAAAAGTCCTAAAATTCATATGGAAGAATAAAAGACCAAGAATAACCAAAGCAACTCTGAGAAAAAAGCACAATGCTGGAGGCATCACAATACTCAATTTCAAATAATACTACAGAGCTATAGTAACAAAAACTGCATGGTACTGCCATAAAAGCAGACATGTTAAACCTAGTGAAATAGTGTGTTAGTTGAGCTTTTCATAGCTGTGACCAAAATACCTAAAAAAGAAAAACTTAGAAAAAAATGTTTATTCTGGGCTCAAGTTTTCAGAGATTTAGTCCATGGTTAGCCAACTCCATTGCCATGGGCCTGAGGTGAGGCAGAACATCATGCAAAAGGGCATGGCAGAGGAAAGCTGTTCATTTCATGGCAGTCAGAAAGCAGAGAGCAAGAAAGCAGGGACAATATATAGTCCAAGGGAATTCCTCCATTGACCTGCTTCCTCCAGCAACATCTCACCTTCCTACAGTTACCACCCAGTAATCCATTCAGTTGATGAGGTTATAACTCTCACAGTATAATCTTTATGCCTCTGAACATTCATGCTTTCAAAACATGAGCTTTGTGGGGGACATTTCTAGATCCAAACCATAACAGATAGGTTACAAAGAGACAAATCCATACAGATACAGTCATCTGACCTTTGACAAAGGTGCCAAAAACAGATTGGAGAAAAGAGACAGCCTTTTTAACAAATAGTTCTGGAAAAAGTGAATATCCATATGTAGAAGAATAAACCTAGATCCCTATATATCCCCCTACAGAAAATTCAATTCAAAATGGATCAAAGACCTAGGAATTAGACCCAAAACTTTGCATGTACTAGAAGAAAACAGGATAACAATCCAAAATGTAGCTACAGGCAACAGCTTCTTCAATTCCTAAATTTAGGGATTCCTAAAGTTCAGCAAATAATGCCAAAAAATAATAATTGGGATCATACCAAATTTAAAAGCTTCTGCCCAGCAAAAAAAAAAAAAGAATTTGGAGAGTGAAGAGAGAGTCTACAGAATGGGAAAAAATCTTTACAAGCTACTCTTCTGACAGAGGACTATATCCAGAATATATAAAAAGCTCAAACAAATTGATAAATGGGCAAAAGAACTAAACAGACATTTCTCAAAAGAAGAAATACAAATGGCCAAAAATATATATAAAAAATGTTCAACATCTTTAGCAATCAGAGAAATGCAAATCAAAGCTACACTGAGATTTCAACTCACTCCAATTACAATGGAAATCATTAAAAATACAAACAATAATATATGCTAGAAAGGATTCAGGAGAAAAGTAACAGTTATACATTGCTGGTGATATTGTTAATTACTACAACCACTGCAGAAATCAAAAGGAGGTTCCTCGAGGACTAGGAACAGAACCGCCATATGACCCAGCTCTCCCACTCCTTGATACATATCCAAAAGAACTAAAGTCCACATACTAGGCAATACATGTATACTCATGTCTATAGCAGTGCAATTCATAATAGCAAAGTTATGGATCCAGCCTAGATGTCCATCAACAGATGAATGAATAAAGAAATATAGTATATGTACACAATGAAATTTTACTCTACCATTAAAAATGAAATTATATCATTTTCAGGAAAATAGATGGACATGGACAGCATCATGTTAAATGAAATAAACCAGATTTTGAAATTCAAGGGTCACATGTTTTCTCTCATGAGCTTTGTAGGGAACATTTTTAGATCCAAACCCTAACAGATTACAAAGGCACAAATCCACACAGATATAATCATCTGACACTTGACAAAGGTGCCAAAAACAGACTGGAGAAAAGAGACAGCCTTTGAGGCTAGGAATAAAAAGGGAATCTCATCAAAGTAGAGGGAAGACCAGTAGAATAAAGGAAAGGGATCGGGGAGGGAAGAGGAAAGGGCAAGGGAGGTACAATGGAATGAAATTAATATAATTATGTTATGTGCATGTAAAAATATGTCACAATTAATCCTACCATTATTTATAATATACCAATAGATTTTTTAAAAAGAAAATAAAAATTAAAACAATAGAAATGGACTTGTCAGGCTCAGTGGTGCAAATCTGTAATCCAGTGCCTTGGGAGGCTGAGGCAGAAGGATTGCAAGTTCAAGGCCAGCCTTGACAATTTAGCAAGACATGGTCTCAAAATAAAGGATTAAAAGTGTTGGGGATGTAGCTGAGTGGTTGAGTGCTTGCCTAGCAGTGCAAGGCCCTGAATTCAATCCCAGTTTTTAAAAAACTGCCAAAAATTTTAACAGCTACCTCACTAAAGAAGATATACAGATGACAAGTAAGCATATGAGAAGATGCTTCACATCATATGTCATTAGGGAAATGAAAATTAAAAGAATGATGCAATATTATTATATACCTTTTGAATGGCCAAAATCCAGAACACTGACACCACCAGATGCTGGTAAGGAATAACAGGAAATCTCATTCATTGCTGATGGGAATGTAAAATGGTAGAGCCACTTTGGAAGACAGTTTGGTAGTTTTCTTACAAAGCTCTACATACATTCTTACCATACAACCCAGAAATTATGCTCCTTGGTTTTTACCCAAAGAAGTCCAAAACTTATGACTATGTGAAAACCAGAACATAGATGTTTATAGCAGCTTCACTCATAACTGCCAAAACTTGGAAGCCACCAATATGTTTTAAAATAGATGAATGAATAAATAAATCATGGTGCATCCGGATAATGGATATTATTCATTGCTAAAAAAAGTACTATCAATCCATGAAATATGTAAATGCTTATTACAGAGTGAAAGAAGCCAATCTGAAAAGGGTATATACTATAGGATTCCACCTACATGACCTTATAGAAAAGGCAAAACTATTAGGGCCGTAAAAAGAGCAGTGTTTTCCAGAGGTTTGGGGTAAGGAAAGAAGGAAGGGTAGAATAGGTAAGTCAAAGAGGAGTTTATTTCAGTGAAACTATCTTGTAAACCATAAAGGTAGATATATTATAACATTATACTTTTGTCAAAATGCATAGAATGAGTGAACCTAATATTAACTATGAATTCTGGATAATAATGATATATTGGGGTAGGCACATCAGTTGTAACAAATGCACTCTGGTGGCTTATGTTGATATCCTATGTTGGGGCACAGAGTACTCAAAATATTTCTATGTCTGTTCTCATTTTACTGTGAACCTAACACTACTCTATAATAATGATCAAGTCCTAAAAAACACAAATCAGATCATCCCTTTTATTATTTCCTCTAACAAATACACTTTTCTAATGGAACTACATTTTTTTTCTTCTACTTCATTCTTCTAGATGTAGTGGCTATAACAGACAATAGTAGGAAGAGTGGTGAGTTTTATGATCATCAGTACTTCTCTTAAAAGTTTAAAAAAATCTGTAATGGTAATTCTTTTTTACTGCTAAAATCATGTGAATGGAATAATTTAAATGGGATCATTTATGCAGAAATGATTTTATTGTCATAATTAATTACACTCATCCATCTCCCTAACTAGACTATGCATTCCTACTGGCAGGAAATGTGTCCTGTCTTTGCATCTATAATGCCACATAACTAGGATACTGCCATGCATTGGGCAATGTTCAAAGGATGTTTGCAGAATTGAATTCAGTTGTACAAAATATATTTCACAAATCAAGAGGAAAGTAAGTAGTGGTTTTGATTCCTCTTTAAAGATATCTACACTTATCAGCACATGGTCAGTAAATGTAATTGACATTGATTGAATCATCTCCTATTTTGATTACGAGAAGTGTATAAAAGCATGCAGATTTGGAAGAGTGGGGAAAGAGGTAGAAAGAGGAGGATGAAGATACTGAATACATTAGCAGTCTTTATACTTCACCTTCATGCCACAGAAAATCTCCTTTGCCTTCAACTGAGGAAGGACCATTTAGAAGCAATGGCAGGCCAGGACTGGAGGTGTGGCTCGGTGGTACAGAGCTTACCTAGTATTTATAAGGCCCTCTGTCTGATCTCCAGCACCAATTAAAGGAAAGGAAAAAAAATAAGTAATGATAGGTCAAACCTGATCTATCCAGATGTGAACTGTACTGCTTTCCATGATTTGAAAAGGTTTTGCTTAAAGTTGTTATTTAAAAGCTTCAGAAGATTAATTGATTTAACTAGGTGCAGCTAGGTGCAGTGATATATGCCTATAATCCCACCTACTTGGTAGGCAGAGGCAGGAAGATTTCAAGTTTGAAGCTAGCCTAGACAATACAGCAAGACTCCAACTCAAAGAATAATAAAAAATCTGAGTTACTTCATGAATAAAAGTCATAGCTATAGCCTTGACTCTCAAAGGCTTATCTGGAAATTCTCAGAAGATTTGTACTTTTCCCAAGACATAGTTATAGAACTGATGCTTTGGCAGTGCCCCAGACAGAAATAAAGAGAGAAGCCAGTGGTGTTTTTTATATAGCAATGTGCTTGTTTATCATGCAAATCCCTAGGTGCCTCCTTTTGATGGCAGCTGGGACCAAACAAATAACCTACATTTTCTTAAGCATGTGGTGGTTTTCTATGCACAACACATTGAAAAACCCAGGGACAGAAATGGGTCATCTATCTAGGCTGACTAGCACAGAAACAGGAACTAGAGCAAGCCTGCAGCTACTATTATATGGCCCTAGGCAAGCTGAAAGGTAACACTACTAACATTACACAGGTGTATCAAAGGTATAATTTACATTTTTCATGCACCAGAAAATAATTTCCACAATTTTATTTATCCAGTACTGAGAGTGTTATGATAATCTCTAGAGCAGAGTCAGGGTTTTGGGTTTTTCTAACATGCCTCTTTTTTTCCCTCACAGTTTTATTGCAGAATGAAATTGATACAGAATACCACAAAAAATATAGAAAGAGCCATACTCACTTAACAATGGAGATACATTCTGAAAAATGTGTCACCAGACAATTTCATTATTGTGCAAACATCCCAAAGTGTACTTGCATAAACCTAGGTGCCAACCATTGGATGTGGCCTGATGCAATGAAGTCATGTGATAAACACAAGTTGTATGAGGCTGCTGCTAGTGTAACACAGCATACTGTTTCACAGTGAACTTTTTTTAATAAATAGGAATATACTTTAATGAGTAATAGTTTAGTAAATACAGAAACCAATAACAATCATTTATTATCAAGTATAGCGAATTATATATAATTGCCTAGTGTTAATACTTATTAATTAATACATAATTGTCTAGTATCAAATATGTATTTGTATAAGTATTTATAATTGTCTGTGATATACTTTTTTAAAATATTTTTTAGTTGTCAATAGACCTTTATTTTATTTGTTTATATGTGGTGCTGAAAATCGATCCTCACACATGCTAGGCAAGTGCTCTACCGCTGAGACACAACCCCAGCCCCTGTCTGTGCTCTATCTACTTTTTTTACTGGCAGTGCAGAAGGTTTGTTCACACCAGCATTACTATAAAATGTAATGTGTTACACTATGATACTAGAACAGTTATAGCATCATGAGGTAATAGGAATTTTTCAGATCCATTATATTTAATCTTATGGATTAGATATTATGCAGCCAATTGTTAACTGAAATGTTATTTTGTTGTACACAACTTTATTTATCTATCCCTATATATGTGACATAATAAATTGTATATGGAAAACACTCTTAGAACAAACCACCCAGCTCAAAATTTAGAACTTGGCCAGCCATCTCAGAAGTACTTCCATGGGTCCTCTCCCCATCACAGACCCTGCATCCCATCAAAAGTGACCACTGTTCTGACTTGCACAGCAATCACTCCCTTGCATCTCTTTCTGGTTTTAGCACTCAAGTATACACACCCAGATACAGTTTTTAACTTGATACATATTTTAAGTCTCTTGTAATCAGAAGGTTCCATCTGAATTCCTTTCTTTCATATAATTTATTGGTTAAAGAACCTGGAATGTTAGACCTGCAAGTTCCCCACGATTTGGATTTGTTGATTGAAGCCACATGAAGCAATCCATCATGTTGGTTCCTCTGTCCTCTTTATTTCCTACAAATTGACAGCCAAATACTGAGGACAAATTAGTGTAAGTTCAATTTTTTTGACAAAACTGTATGTACTATTGTGTTTTCTCATCAACGCACTTAATTTTGATTTTTTTTTGTGCTCTTTTTTGAAAGTTGATGATATCAACTATTTTGGTAGTTGATGGTCAGTGTATAGATCTGTTAATGCATTAGGGTTTATAAGAGGTTGATATTCTCATGTTTTATTTATTAGTTGGAATAACTTTATCAGAAAATGATTCTCTTTATCAACTATTTTAATACATTGGTACAATTCATTAATGAAAATTGAAAATACAGCTACCAAAAACTTTTTTCATATCTCTGAAAATTCTTGTAAAATTACTGCTATTTCCTGCCATTAGTAGATTAAACACTAGACTGGGATTCAGAAGACCTAAATTTCCTGACTTGGAGACACTGAAAGGTATCATTCTGGCTCCTGCAGGTCACCCTGCTCTAGGCGCTGAATAACAGAGCAGATCCATACCACCAGATTGAGAAGGAAAGAATTATGGTTCATTCAGAATTAGGGCCAAGACCATCATATAACCAAAGATAACCAAAAAGACTGTTTAAGACATTAACCACCCCAGGGTGGTTACCATGGTGTGTTCTCCACCCTCCAACTCTCCCCCAATCAGCAACACAAACACATATATTCCTTTCAGTCTCATTTTCATCTGCCTATATACCACCCACTACTCTTTCCTCTTTATAATCATTTAAGAATTTACCTTCTAAAATATTTATCAATATCTAATACCAATTTTGATTTATTATATCTAAGCTAGAAAATTTCTAACTCTTTTGAAAGACTCTCTGAATCATTTCTAGGTTTAAAGAGCTCTATAGTTCATTTATAAATGCTTTCTCTTTTTCATAAATACTTTTTATATGAGGAGAAAGAAGTTAAAGAGATCCAGGTTCTATTTGAGATTTCACTGCTGATTCATAGTGTGACCTTGGTTAGGTCAACCTCTTTCTTAGATGTACTTTTTATATATTTAGATCACTAAGTCCATGGCACAGCATCTAAGGATGTGTTTCTATCTTCCTCCCCCGTATAAACATCCGCAGCATCTAGCTGGGCTGTTGATTTGTATTTAAACACCTACAACATGCTCGTTGAGAGTTACTATTACAGACACAAGTTTTTAAGTCTCACATCTGAGAGTCTAGACCAGGGGACCAGGGAATGAAACCTATGGGAATAGAATCCTATGAAGAGCCAATTTTAGAGGACATGGTTACGACCTTGTGAGTGAGATAACAACCAATTCAGATTCTGAAGCCAATGTCACCCTTTCATGTAGGAAAGATGGAAATGCAAGTCTCAACTGACCTTCTGGAAACTTCCCATTGCCTCCTATTGACTCAATAATTTCATTTCTGAGAATTTCTCCTTAGGCAATAATAGATTTAGTAACTGAAATGTTATCACAGAGTTGTTCATAATGGTGAAAATTATAACAACCACAAGATCTAACGAGGAGATGGGTTTAACATGATGTTTTATTCCATATGATGAGAAAGTACAGAGGCTACAAATGATGTGGCAAAATATATTTAATGGCATCAGAAGATGTTCAAGATATATATACACATACATACATACAGATATATATATTTTTTAATTGTCAATGTATTTTATTTTGTTTATTTATATGCAGTGCTAAGAATTGAACCCAGTGCCTTACTCATGCTAGGCAAGCATTCTACCACTGAGCCACAATCCCAGCCCTCAAGATATATTTTTAACTGAGAAAAAGTTATAAGAGTTCTATAAAAAATAAAAACGAGTTCTATAAAAAAAAATGTAGCTATGTATACTCAGAAAGAATTTTAAAAGATGTCAAAGCTGTTCACAGTATTTTCTCTAGGTGGCAGCAGTACAAATGATTTTCATCATACTATTTTATTGTACTATTTTAAAACACAAATCTGTATGTTTTAAACTTTCACCACTGGAAATTTGTTTCTTTTGTGAGAAATAAAAAATAAATAAAAGTTAAACAACTAAGGAGTAAAGTTATTTCCAAGGCAGAACAACAGTCAAAGACTGCAGGTCAAACTATGCATAATAATAATATAAACTACAATATCAAGGTAGCCAAAGCATACCAATGCCAAATCAACAGGATACTTAGAGTCCCAGCATTCTCTTTGTATAAGGAGAAACCTGTTACTTCATTCATAGTTATCTTCTTTTCATTCTCTTAAGTTTCTATGTCAAGTGGCCAAGTGTTATTTATCAGCCAGGTATCAACAGATAAATAATACTTCACTATTATTAAGACTTCTGTTGACTTTTATTGCTTTTCCCCCCTTTAAATTTAGCAAGATTGAGATAGATAGAGATAAAAGAACAGAAGTGAGAGTGGGAATGTAAACATTACCCATCCCCTTCTCCCTTTTAATTTGATCTATCGATTTGTCCTACAGCACAGCAGAATAGGTCACCAAACCTCCTCTGTGTTTTCATAGAAACCCACAAGGGAGGAAATGTTTTTGAAGGCAGGTTTCACCACTTGACAAAGCCAGACCTTGCACTTCAGGATTGACCCTGACACCCTGTGATTCAGAATCTCCTACTTTCTGCCTTTGGGTAATTACTGGGAGAGTGAAGACACCTGAAGACTTTGTGTTCCTTTGGAGGCATACTTTACATGACTAAAATTCCAATCTTTCACAATTTCTTATGAATTATTGGAATATAACTTGTATAATTAATATATATAAATGTATGTTTATTTTCATTAATCCAAATAATTTGTACTGGTAGATATTTGTTCCCCTTACCCAGGAGAATCAATAAGAGCAAAATCTAGAACATTTTCTGAAAAAATTAATGCTGAGCATCAAAGCCCAAATTAAAATACAGAATTCAGCTTATATCTTAGTTAAGAAAATCTATTTTGATATTTTGCCTGCTGCATGCTCAACTGACTCTCCATTTTAGAACTACTCTTAGGCAAACCCTAGACACACAAAATAAGATGAAAGTTATTGAATTCCAATAATGTGGTTTTAAATCTACCCTCATTGTCCTTTTCCAGAGGTTCCTCTGGGAAATAAAAATGGATCAAAATAACATATCTGACCAAGAAATGCACCAACCATCCATTATTAATAGCTCAATGACATACCAAAATGGAGGAGGAAAGGTCCATTCAAATAGCACTGATTCAATCTCCTCAAAAGACAATATACTTTACTTTTGAAATCAGCTATCAGTTAAGAAACAAATTCAATTCCAACAGACTCTTCAAACTTCCAGATTACTTCTATCTATAAAGTCTATTTTAACTCATTGCTTATTTAAATTGACCACAAACTTAGTGAGGAAGAATTTTCTTCTCTCTGATTACACACCCAGGGTTCTATTCCTATCAAATAATAAGCAGAGTTTCAGAAAGCATACAAAAGGAAAAGCAGGACCAATAAATGAGCTCTGAGCAAGCACAAACACGAACTAAACCTCAACTCACTCCTTTCGACATTTAATCCACGATTAACAAATTCTTCCTTATAGCACCCTAAATCTTATGTCTATCTCACACCTACTTAACTGCAGACAGAAACCATTCTGTGAAATGCCTAGCAAAAATCCAGATGTACACAGTATATTAATAAATAAAATACATTAATTAAAGAAAAAAAGGGACAATCAAGCTGGAGATTTACTAGGATGAGACAACTTATAGTATTTCTCTATGATTTAGGCTTTACCTAAACTCCAAAAAAAAAAAAAAAGGCAGTTTGCAGGTGACTTAAAAACAGTAGAATATACTATTCATGTTTATAAAAAAAACATACAGGCAGGAGAGAAAAATGAGCAAGACACGTGTTATTCAGCTTTATGCTGTGACCAAATACCTGACAGGAACAACTCAAGAGGAGGGAAAGTTTATTTTGGCTCCCAGTTTCAGAGTTCATGGCCAGCTGACTCCATTGATCTGGGCCAAGGTAAGGCAGCACATCATGGTAGAAGGAGGATATGATGGAGTATGATGGAGGGAAGCTGTTCAGGATATGGCAGCTGGAAAGCAGAGAGAGGGAAGGAAGAGACCAAAGGGAAAATGCATCCTTCAAGGATATGCACCCCCAGGAATCCACCTCCTTCAGCCATGTCCTACCTGCTTACCGTTTCTACCCAGCCTATTCGAACTAGGATGAATTGATGAGGTTACAGCTCTCACAATTTAATCATTTTACCACCTAACATTCCTGCACTGACATAGGAATTTTATGAGGACACCTCATAGCCACAACATTAACAATATTCAAAATGAGATAGTTACTGCAAGTGAGCACTGAGTTTAGCTCTGTGAAAGAAGGAAAAAATGTGTGGCCAAAAGTAGATGGCTGAAGACAGTGAACTAGTACGGGAAATTAGAGACATAAAGGGATTACTAACAGTTAAGACAAGAGGGTAGCAGCAGATGATTTCTGCAACAGAGTGAAATAAAGGAAGATCTGGAACACCTAAGCAGATATCTTGCTTCTTTAGAATTTTCATGGCATCTTTCTAACAATTTAGACTTTGGGAGGCAAAGCCGAGGTTTGACAGAGAAAGCTAGGTGAATAGAGGTCTACTCTGGAAAGGGCTGATCTCAATAATCAGAAAGAAAACACTAACAACATGGAAATTTACCAAAAAAAAAATGTATCTCTGAAGCTAACAAAATGTGAACTCTGTCATTAAGTTTTGACCTTGCTGCTTGTCCACCTGCTCACAGTCTATGGAAGATCTGTGCTCACACATGTCAAGATAGTTCTCACACTCCAAACAGAGGTAAAAAGTATGTGTAGGATGATTTTGTCCAGAGGGACTTCTTTTCCTCTTTTCTCCCTTGAGTTAGTGAAAGGTCAAGATCTATCAGTGACCCCAGGAGAACCTCTGTGCTAACCTGCCCCTGGGGTTTCATTACGAAGCTCCAAAAAGTGAGAATTATATTGGCTAGCTTGACTCCAGTGATTTCCCTCACTGGAGCTAGAACTGACTTGTAAAATAAATGAAGCTTTCTCGAAATAAACAAACATTCTGTTATTATATGGTAAGGGCCAAGAGGTCATTTGATGTTGAGGGGGGGAAAAAAGTAATTAAGCATTTCATTATGATAGCATTTGTTCTCTACAGAGCAAATAGGCCTATCTACATGGAAAATACTGGTACAGATGAGTCTAAGATCTATAAATAGGCAATATAAGTGGTGAAACAAAAGCTGAGAAACATCATGTGAGCAAAAAGCAAAAAAAAAAAAAGTACACAAAGAAAATATACCAATATATCTCTGGGGAATAGGAACTATAGGTGATTTTTTGCTTCATATGTATCTGTTTGTTTATATATTATAATTTATTATAAGAAATAAAATAATTCGGGGGGCTTTGTGGATTGTTTGCTTGTTTTTCAGCATATATACAAAGATCCAGCATTTTAAAAATACCAGGTGATGATGAATGCATTAAAGCAGAGACACTATTAGTAGTGTCTTCTCACAGGAAAAGAGCTAGGAAGAGGGAGGGGAAAATAAAACAAAGGTAAAAGCACTGGGATCTGGTGATTGCCCAAACTCCCCTTTAGTGAATTTGCCCACAAAACTACTATCACCAAGTCCTTTCCCATGAACTCACCCCCAAACTCCCTTTTAATGTAGCCAGAATACATTTTGTTTTTCAAACTGTGGGAGGTCAGCTGCTTGGAGGGGCAGCAGCCACGGCTTATGGAATGATAGAGATTTCCGGGAGAGGCAACTTCAACAGGAATAAAAAAGTGTCAAGTAACATACAGGGGATGTAAATAGACACCAGGGCTGGAAGGACTGGCTCCTTAGAAGGACTATAAACAGCCAACAGAATCCCAGTCTCATCAGCAAGACTCTATTTGCTTTGGAGCCAGAACTAATTGAGTTCTGACCACTCTGGACACCAAAGGACAGGCAGTGCCCTGACCTACCCCAGCAATAGAGTGGTGTCCTGGAACCACCTCTTTAGTTGCATAAGACCTGGACAAAACACAGGACAGGACAGTGTCATTTTTAATCGCATCCTCTACTCCACTTGTACAGTCAAGGATGACTGGGAACAAACTTACACATAGCATCAATGACCAATGGGAGGATTTTTAAAAACATTAAAAAAAATTGTATTTCCACAGAAATAACATGAGTTCATTGAAAAAAAATAGAAAAGACTAAATATTAATATGGATCATATCTATCATTTTTTCTTTTTTACCACTTATCCTTAGACTCCCAAACAATGCCTGGCACCCAGTGGACACTCAATAAACAATTACTGAATGAAGAGCACCTATATAAATGTCCAATAACTGTATTCTCCATATAAAATGGAACACAGTTTTCTAGATTGTGTTCTATATTGTGTTGTTTTATACTTGATGGCATAATATGAATATTTTTCATGTCAATTAATGTTTCATTATTCTTTATGACTGCCAAATATTCCATTTTATGAACATACAACATTTATGTAGCCAGTTCTTTGTAGCTGGACATTGGACTATGCCTCTCTTAAAGGCACAAACACCCTATTCGTCATTCGCCAAATTTCCTTTAATTAGAATACAAGTTCTCCAGAATAGAGGCCTCTCTGTTTTGCTTATCACTGGATCCCCAGGAATCTAGTGTAGTTTTTAATCAATAAATAATGAATAAACAATTATTCTAGTATCTGCCACTTCTTTTAATTTCTATTTTTAATTTCCTTGCTCCCATTTGAGTGACTAGCCTAGCTTCCAAGCTGGTTTTCTTCCTCTGGTATGTTTCATTCCCTTTCCCAAGGCACTCATCCTTTTTGAGTTTAATACCAACAACTGCCTCTTTCATTATGTGATCTCCCTTCACCTTCATTATGTGATTCCCCTGTTCAGAACAAACTTAAAGGTTCCACAGTGTTAGGATGGATCCAAAAGTCCTTATTCTAACTTATCAAGTCTACCATAAAAGAACCACCAGATACTTTTAAAGATTTTTTTTTTCAGTCTGAAAGCACCATTTTGTATCTCAGGTAACTGAAGCTTAGAATGCTCAATGACTTGCAAGGACACAGGTTGGCTTGTAATGGAACCCAGCTCTCTGGGTTTGCAGGCCACAGCTTATACCTTCAGACCCCACTGGCTCCCTCCCAGTCTCCCCTGCTAACTTCACTTCCTACCCAGATCCTCATTTCAGAGAAGATGGTTTTCATGCTATTCCTGAAATAAACCTGACTCATTCTGGCTCTTGCATTTTGCTCAAGGTATCACCATTGCTTGAATTGCCCTCCCATCCCACCTCTATGCCCAATCAAATCTTTTTTCAAGGCCTGATTCAAGCCCTGTTTCCCTAACTATGTCTGGCCTCAGCTACACTGAATTCTTTGTTCTTTACTCCAACAGCACATGCCCCAGTCATTCCAGCACTTAATTACACCTTGTTTCTCAATGGTGAATATATCACAGCTGAGTGAAATAGCTTGCTGTGGGTGTAAGGAGGAAAAGAAAGGCAGGAATGGAAAAAAAAAAAAAAAAAAGACTGCTGTAATGTGCTTAGCCAGCCAGATACGCTCTAATGCTGGAATACACCACTTAACAAGCACAGGCACCCAGGTGTTGCATCTCGATGTTTCATCACCCTTGCTTATTTTAAATGTAAAACTTAATTTGAGTCTAATATTTCTAGTTTGCTTGTTATAAAGCTTTCCACTTAAGAGCAAGATTATTTTTTTTACTTTGAGGTAATGGATGGTAAAGTCTTTCAGAGGAAGAATTGTGCCTTAATTATCTTAGTATTTACAACAGTGCCTTATACAAATGTTAGACTACAAATTCTGGAACAAGCCTGATTACTTTTCTATAAATAATTCTACAAATGCTATGATTCCCTAACTGTTTCATTGAAAAATGATAAGCAATTATTGGACTGACAGATGATACCTACATAACTATGCCAAAAAAAAGATGGTCAAGAATTTTACATCATAACTGTGCTAACACAAACCTCTAATATATTTAATTTACTTTATGCTAGTTACCATTGTCTCCCCCTATTATATAATTTGGGGATGTACTAGTTTTTAGGCATGCACCTAGACATTTTTTCCTTTTTCTTGAGATTTTTCTAAGAAGTGCCTGTGTGTGCATGGGTGTGTATTATTATATATACATACAACAAAAAAGAGATGGACATTTTCTTTAGGATAAAAGAATTAAAATAGGATATGCATATAAAATACAGTTAATAAGTCATAATGTCATAAAATACTATCTATTATTGATATATTGGTACACAGGTTTGGTTTTAAATATACTTTTGTGTATTTCTGAATCAGGGCTGGGTAACTAATCCATTCAGAGATTTACTGATGCATGAATAAACTATTTGTTCCAATTGGCAAATAAGTCTATGTGTGTCTATAACATAACAAAGACCAGATTTTAGAACCATAAAATGACTTAAATTCTGGGCTGAAGAGGCAGTAGACAGATTATGTGGATATGGTTGGGGCTAAGATATTTACCATAGTTTCCATGATTTCTTATTCCCAATGACAGAAAAAATGGAACTATAACTTTTGTTTTATAATGTACAAAGCTGAGTCAGTGTTCTTAGAATAGTTCTACCAAGTATATGATCCAACCCTATCCACCAAGATCTTACAACATTCATTCAAATGACTGACATGACAGAGGAGCTACATTAATGTTATGCATCCAAAAATACTGTTTTCCTTCAAAGTTGTCATATTGTGGAGTTACCTTTTTTTAAAAAAAAATACAGTTTAAGTAAAAATTCCTAGAATTATACTTTAGAAACTGCTTTCAAAGCAAGTTCACAAGTCACATAATAAAATGAATATTCTGTCTTCATATTTATTTCTTGATTTTGACCAAAGATTAATACCCAGCTTCATATCTGTTTATGATGATAAGAGACATGTAAAACAGAAACCCCTTCAGTACCCCAAACTGAACCCTAAATAAGTTTTGCCTGTTTTAAAAAAAAATCAGATGACAAAAATTGAAAATTAGGCATCACAGAGAACTTTCAAAGTATTCAGAAATCACTATAGATTTTAAAAAATGAATTCTCAAACTAATACTGAGTATATTAACAAACTAGGATTACAAACGGGCCTACATTTATTTGCTAAAAATTCCTCATGACTGATTAACTAAATGGAATCATTTGTATTAATATATGCCTTACAAAAAATACATAAATATATATTATGCACACAATATGTAACATAACACTCAGTAAAATACTTTTTAGGGCTGAGGTTGTGTCTCAGTAGAGCACTTTTCTCGTACGTCTGAGGCCTTGGGTTCGATCCTAAGCACCACATAAAAAAATAAATAAATAAAGGTATTGTGTCCATCTACAACTAAAAATATTTTTTAAAAAATACTTTTAAAATAATTGCTCATAAAGAGAGGATCAGTACTACTGATTCTCCCATTTGCCTCAGGCTCTAAAATATCTTGGCACAACATTGTTTATTGATCCTGTCTTTATTTAAAATTTTGATATTTTGTTCATAATGGATTTATCTACACTCATTTTTCAAAAAAATGCAGGGGAACTACTGGGAAATGAAGTAGAGCAAATTATATTTCATGCTTGTATGATTATGTCAAAATGAATTCCAATATTATGTATAACTATAATACAATAATAAAAATTATTATTTATCTCGATTACTAGGTTTGTTTGTTTGTTTTAAAGAGAGAGAGAGAATATTTATTTTTTAGTTATCGGCGGACACAACATCTTTGTTTGTATGTGGTGCTGAGGATCGAACCCAGGCGGCAAACATGCTAGGCGAGCATGCTACTGCTTGAGCCACATCCCCAGCCCAGATTAGTAAGTTTTTTTGTCTGTCACCTCTTACATCGGGTGCCTATGGTAAATACCTCACTTTTCTCACCCTAGTCCCAGCCTTGCCTTGGCCAACTCACTGGTTCAGGAAGATAAGAGACATGTAAAACAGAAACCCTCTTGCTTAGTCCACCCTTCACTAGATACTACCAGCCAACCAGCAGACACATGACCTAGATAAATGCTTATTGTAACATGCCACTAAATTGTGCTTTTTCTTTTTTTTATTTGTTTTAATTAGTTACACATGACAGTACAATGACCTTGACATATCATACATAAATTGTGCTTTTTCATATTGTAAGAGTCAAGTGATAGAGTAAAATGACAATTATAGATAGGTACGAATTAAGTATTTTGAGTACATGAACTCTGAATTATGATTATATTATTCAAAGTTCATAGCTTATCTTGGAAAGTTAACTCAGGATAATAATAGATTTTATATTATTGATTTTTTCCATAGCCAGGATTCCTCTCTGTGAAAGTATTATACCTACTCCTCCTATTGATTTCACAACTTAGCCACATGAGTTGTTGTAGCCAAGGAAATGTGAGCTGAAATGAAGAAGATGGAATTTTAAAAGTCATCAAATGGCTCTTCCATGACTTCTTTCTTCTTGATTTCAGAAGACTAGCACATCCCTGATGGAGCCATTCCCTTAGTATAATCCCAGATGATAAGAACATAGAATAGAGCTGAGTATCACCCCGTGATGGGCATGTTACATGAATGACAAATACACCTTGTTGTTAGTCATAAGGATAGGGAGTCATTTGTTGCCACAAAATAACTTAATGAAAACTTACAGAGCCAGAGTAGTAACAATTGGCAAAGAGAAGGTAAGTCTACCACTATTCAAAGATTATACAACTATATGATTGGGAAAACTCAAGAACTGACTTAAAAATTTCAACAATCAAAAAATGCAATCAGACAGTGAAGTAAGAAATAATATTTACAAACCAATAGCAATATATACAAATTACAAGCTCTTAGGAACTGGAACTAAATACTCCATTAACAATATAGTATCAATAAAGATAAAATGGCTTTAATAAATCTAAAATGCAAATATTCTACTTTAAAATACAACTGAGGAAGATAATTAAAATGAAATGGAAACACAGGTTCTTATATAGAAAAGCTCCATATCTTTAAAATAGCAGCCTTTCCTAAGTCATTTTATAAATGTAATGTGATTTCTAATTCAAATAACAATAGGCTTGCCTTTTTTGTGGGATTAGGGGTTGTAACATAGAAAAGGAGAATAATCTGATTTTAACATTAAAACAGACAATCAGGAATAGCTAGAGAAAATGGGAAAAGAAGGTCAGTGAGGGAAGACTAGTGTAGCCATTATTAAAATATAAAGCTTTAGTAATCAAAACTGTGTAATGCTAACAAATAAGGCAGACAAGACAATTGAAAAGAATAAGTCTAAAAGAAGATACAAATAGGGGCTGGGGCTAGGGCTTAGTGGTAGAGCACTTGCCTCATACATATGAGGCACTGGGTTCGATCCTCACCACCACATAAAAATAAATAAATAAAGATATTGTGTTCATCTACAACTAAAAAAATATTTTAAAAAAAGAAGATGCAAATATATATGGTTATTTGAGTACAAGATAAAGGAGACATCTCAAATAAGTAGGAGGAAATATAACAATGAGATAAATATGTGGAAAAAAATTAAGGTGGATTTAATTATACACTTTGATAAATTCCAAACAGACCAAAGGTTCAAATTGTTTTTAAAAAATGTAAACATTACTAGAAAAAATATGCAGAAACTTGAAGTGAGGGAAGTCCTTCTTGATTCAAATTCCAGTCATTAAAAAAAGATATTTGACCTATGATGGAAACTAATGGCAAAAGTACTGAAAATAAACACTTCTTAAGCATTCCTGGTTGGAGAGTAAGTTAGTACAACAACTGTGGACAGCAATTTGGCCATTTTTATGAAATTATAAATGTATATGAACACTGAATAGTGATCTACTTCTGAAAATTGATGTCACCAATATATTTACACTTTTTGTGAAGTTACTTAAATGACAGACTATTTATGGCAATGCATGGATATTTTTGAAATATCCAAAGATTGGAAACAGACTAAATGTCCACTAATATGATACTAAATAAAATGATACATTTATTCTGTAGAATACTGATGATGATGAAAAGTCTCCTTATATTCTGACATAGAAAGATCTTCATGATATTGTTAAGTTTACAAAAGCAAGACATGAAACAGTGTGATAGTATAGTATAAAATAGGAGAAAACTAAGAATACATATTAATATGTGCTTAAAATGAATATTTCTAGAAGGATGTACAAGAATTCTTATTTAAGAATGAGCACCTACTTAAATGGAGTAGAGAAGGGAAAAACTAGTAGAAAAGCCAACATTCTGAACTGGAGGATAGAAGGGGAACCTTAAATTGTATATATTTTTGTATTTTAATGTTTTAATCCTATAAATATATTTCATGTTCAAAAATATTAGATGATAACACAAACTTCAAAACCAAATTTTCTATGGGTAATTTAAAGTTAAAGGGCACTTGTCTAATTACACTGCAGTAAAACCTCTCCCAGATGGTCACTTGTGCTATGATCAGTAGTCCACAGCCTGCCATCACTCTTTACCACTAGTCTGCTTCGAATAGCATCTCATTTCTCCATCTAAAATATCCCCTTCCATCTACAAAATAAAGCAGCTTATCCAAGCACTTCAATTCAACAATTTCACCATTAAGAGCATTTTCATTACTATTTTTCTAAGCACTTTTAAAAAGCTAAAAACTTCAATTGAACAGACTGCTCATTATAACATAAAGTGCAATTTATACATTGATTGAAATGGCTTGATGAGGACCTTAATAATTCTTTGCTTTGAATGAGGAGTTTCAGTATGCAGAAGGAAAAGGCCCACTCAAAATGATAATGTGGTGCTCAGAATAGTACTATTAGTTGAACCATCTAGTAATAAAGCATATTGCTTCATTATGCTGGGTTGCTTGTCATTTTCTAAAACAGCAGTAAGTAATAAGGTACTGTCATTAAGTGAGAACTGATGAGATAAAAATATTGATGACATCAGGTTTACTGCAAGCACTACATCCTCATGGACAAAGTTAGAGGGGAGGCCAAGGGAGAAATAAAGGAAAGATAAGGCAGAGCAGTCAGATGGAAGAAATATCACTCTGGGAAGTAAAGATCTGCATTCTACTTATATTTTCCCATTAACTAGCCTATCACTTAATGTTCTTTGGCTCAGTTTTCTGATTTATAAAATGTGCTAATAATAATAATGTATCTGCTGTGGTACAGACACCACTGCAAGTGCTCAACAAATCTATTTCTTTTTCCTCCTGTGATGAAGCTAATCTACACTTTCCAGGTGTCTCAGGCAGGTAGGCAAGGTCATAACTGAGAACTGGCCAGTGAATGTGGGTGGAAGTAACAGGCTTTGGTGCCAGACCTAATCCCTAAGACACTTTTGGAGATCCTCCATGCACTCACTCTTTTCCTTGTCTGCTGGCTAGATTCACAGGATTCAGAGAATGTGAGGTCCTAGAAATATGAGCCTCTAAATCTGCACGCTCCAACATGGTAGCAACTGAAATGCAGTTAGTTCAAATTGAGATATACATAAGTATAAAAATACACACTATATTCCAGAGACTGTGTAAAAAAAAAAGGAACTTAAAATGGCTTAATAATAATTTCTATACTGATTACATGTTGAATTGGGTTAAAAAATATTTTATTAAACTCACCTGTTTAACTTTTCTTAATGTGGCTACTAGAAAATTTAATCCTTATGTTATTCACATACATGGTTCATCGTTTGTTTGTTTTTTTAATTTTTATTGGATAGCACTTCTAGGGGATGGCAGAAGCCTCAGTCTCTGAATGACCATATAGAGCAGAGTTCTCTCAAACACTGTGACACAGACCAAAATGTACTTGGAAGAGAAAAGCTCAGGGCTCAATCTTTGTTCCTTCAGGAGTCCATTTTAAAGTTCCCTATATGTGTACCTGCCCCAGATAAGATAAAGGAAAAAGGAATTTGTTCACCCTAAATCAGGGTAAAGGGGATGGAGGAAGAGTATGTCATGACATGATGGTGGCTTCAATTATCATATGTTTAGACTATAGACACATTACAAAACTGGCAAAGAAAAAGAAAAAAGGTTAGGTAGTATTAAGTACAGCTGTGAATACTGAGCCTTCCTGATGAAGACTGGGGGGGGGGGGAGGCGACGAACGACTTCTGTACATTGATACAGCAGGAGTAGGAGCCATTTATTGTAGGACAACAGAGCTATTTATACATTTTGCACAGCTTATCTTAATTAGCATAAACTAGATACATCTGTCAACCAATCAGGAATCTCCACACTTAATGGCTTGCTTTTGTTACTTCTCAAACCACTCCCTCTGGCATTTTGCCAGGCACCATCCAGACTTGTTTACGAACTCTAACATTTCTCTGGCAAAATACCAGGTGTTATTTTGACTTGTTTACAGACCTTAACAGAAGACTTCCCCCCTCACGTGCAGTAATTAATACTCAAGTACAGAACTATTCAGGGAAGATTCATACATACTTAAGTCTTCACCATTCCAACTACTACCTGCTTTGGCAACACTATACCAATTCTGGGTATATAGCCTGCTTGGATGCATGAATGCAATTTTAACCATTCACTCATGTGCATCCCGTATGGTAAATGTGCCATTCATTCAACCAAGGCCGCAGGTTAAGAATGTTCAGTGTCATAACAATACAAGAATAAGAAATGGTAACTGACTTCAATATAAATATATTTCCTACTACCCTTGTAATAAGAATCCTTCAGATGCATTGTAATATTTGTTTTCAAACAAATACTAATAATATTCTAGAGTAAATACTTCATAATGATCTGTCAAATGAAAAGGTCATGGGATATGTGTGGGTACCTATTTCTCCATTAAATCATTCAAGTCTTTTGTTGGCAAGATCACTGGGAAGAATAATCTGTTTATATTTCCTGTTGAAAATTTCATGGATCAAGCTAATGAAGCATGTTATCTAGTTTTCCTTCCCTTTTCTCAACTCCCTTTTCTTTAAAGTAAAAGATCTAGTATAAGCTAAGTTAAACATAAAGATACTGGGGGAAAAAAGAAACAAAATCTAAGTCTCAAGTATTTCTGGATATATAAATTACAATTAAACTCATATATAATAGCTAAATATACATGCATTTTAGTTCACACAAATACCAATTCTTATTTAAAAGCTCTAGTTTTAAATCAGGTACACATGTGCTTTTAAAAATAAGTATTTGGAAGATTGAATACTAATCAACTGCAATTGTGACAATTTTAAAAGTTAAAAATCATATATCATGCTGGGTGTGGTAGTGCACAACTGTAATCCTAGCAGCTCAGGAGACTGAGGCAGGAGGATTACGAGTTCAAAGTCTCAGCAACTTCATGAGGTCCTCAGCAATTCAGCAAGACCCTAACTCTAAATATAATATAAAAAAGTAAGGTTAGGGACATGGCTTAGCAGTTAAGCGCCTCTAGGTTCAATCCCCAGTACCAAAAAATAAAAGCTATATCATGAATATTATGTTTAATCTCTTTTTAAAGATTGATGCTTTAACAATTAAACATGCAATGTATACTACTTACAGTAATATTTACTTTTAAAATATAAAGTAACAAACTGTTTTAATGATAAACTTGATAAGTCATGTAATACCTCAATATCATATATTAATAATGATATTTATTTAACATTATTAATACTTTGTAAAAAATATTATTCAAGTTTTTTTCAGACCATTTGTATCAATGCTTTTTAAAAATATATATATATTTTAGTTGATGGACACACACCTTTACTTTGTTTAGTTTTTTTATGTGGTGCTGGGAATTGAACCCAATAACTCACACATGGTAGGCAAGCACTCTACCACTTAAGCCACAACCCCAGCCTTGTATCAGTGCTTCTATTATTTACCACATTCACCTTCTGAACAGGTCAAATTATAATCTCAAAGAACTATATAAGACTTCAATCAAATCAAGTCAAATGCAAATTTAGTCATCCAAAAAAATGAAGCAAAGGCTGGCTCAGTGGTATAGCATGAAGCAAAGGCTGGCGATATAGCTCAGTGGTACAGCATTTGCGCAGCTTGCACAAGGCCTTGGGTTCAATCTCCAGCACCCAAAACAAACAAACAAATTGAAGCATGAAATAACTTTCTTAATTTAAAAATGTTATCCCTAAATGAATGAATAAAAATTAAAATTCCATCTCTCTCTCTTTTTTCATTGTTGCATTCATTTTTATTTTCTCATGTGTTTTCAACTTTTGTTCTATATAATATGGCTTTCATAGACAGAATTTTATAAATCATAAAAATTACATCACAATTATAAAGTGAACAAAATGTGTAACTCTCACTCTCCTAAAGAACTATTCACTGCTGATAGCCAACATCCTGGCATGTGCCTTTTTGCCTATAGAAGAAGACCAAGCCTATTACTTTATGGTACTCACTCCCTGGTTTCTTTTTTTTTTTTTTCCTGTTTTTTTTTTCTTGTTTGTTTTTTTTCCTCTCTTCCCCAGCCCCTCTCAAAACTTTATAGCACTAAATGCCTATATTTTAAAAAATGAAGGTAGGTCTCAAATCAATGCCTCAAGTTTCATCATTGGACGTTAGAAAAAATAAAAGCAAAAATAAAACCCTAAAATAAAAATAAAACCCTAAACTATGATGTAAATTTGGTCAGTACAAGCAATGAACCTTCTCAAATATACCCCAACTTCTGAATTTCAATCAGCCATTAAGGACATATGTGCATGGATACTAGATCTGATAAACACTGGAGGCAGCACTTGGCAGAATTTTTTTTTTTTTTTAAGGAGTTAAGAATCAAAAGAAGGATGTAACACACACATAGGATCAACTTACAGGAAACAACTCTTGATTCTATTTTTACCTAGAGAGTTCTCATACTTTATGAGACTATCTGACCCTTGCCACTACTATTGTCAGGAGATAAGGTTAACCTTAATATGAGTTAGTGTCCATTAAACGGTTAGGTTGAGCTACTCAAGACTGCTACTTTTACAGGTCTCAAACTGTTAAGTATTGGCAACTTCATATCATTCAAGCTAATAATTCCAGAGACTTCAATAGTACAATACGTTTCAAGAATAATAGCACATCACTTCAAGTTTATTAAATTGACATAATAATACATAATTTCAACTTTCATTTTTTTAATTTTTTGAGTTCATTATCTTTGTCTCCAGAAAATCTTTCTCCACCAAAGGTATAATTTAATATTTAATATGTTTAATAGGCCACTTCTAAATCCCACCACACAGAAGTCCTCCTAGGGATCCCTGAAGGGCTTTATGTGATCACATGCATATGTGTGTATAGGTATATGTACATATCTAAATGCACATATACATATATATTACTTGATAATGAAAAGGCAATTTTTGTTATTCAAAAGTTTATACAAAGTTATACAATATCAGTAAATCTCAATTTAAGAATCTGATAGACAAAAAGTGCCATTAAAGCACAAATTAATTTGTGACTTCCTATTTATTTAACACAGACTCAGCTCCTCAATCACTCCAATTATATTTTTATACATATTTTTTTAGGAATATGTCTATCACTTTATATGAGGTATATTTTATAAATTTGAACAACTGTTGGATTAAATAACTCAGATGGAAGTTTCAAAGTATAATATGCAGCATTTATGTACTTATTTTACACTCTAGATACTTAGGAGCCAAACTAAATTTGATACTTTATAATGTAGGTCAATTTTGGAATAAGAAGAGCAACAAAACTTTTATGTTATTTGCACTGATGTAGACACAATCAGGAGCTTAAAGGAGGCTACTTGGAAAAGATTAGTGCCGATTTTCATCTTAATCTAAAAACAAAATTTAGACCCTAAAATAGTTTAAAATATACAAAAACCATATGTTCTAAAATCTAAGAAGCTTTACATTTTCTTCTATTGTTCCTCACAAATATAAAAGCCTGTCTTTGGGAAATAGAATAAGGGAAATAAAACAGAAAAGAGGAAGGTAAAATTTAAGGAGGCATTTTATCAAATGCTGGATAATCACACTTTGTGTGAACTCCCTCGGTTTCCCTTATGCCTTAGAATTTGACCGCCCTTGAGTAACAAAAATATGAAGACTTTCATTGCATATTGTCTAGTTAGTGAGTGAAACAGTGCCCAGCAATATAGGCATGCTCTGTGCAGACGAGACACTTGAGACTTGCATGCCCTGCTCTGGAATTGAACAGTTTAATGGCCTTTATCTGTCTTATAAATAATTCCACATAAACAACAGCCTACCTGAACTGCACAGCAAGAAGAGGTCCCAAATGCAGTGGGGTCTTAAACAGGCTGCTGCAATTTCATGTCTCTCAGGCAAGCCATCCGCTTCTGTCGGTTACTCCACCACCACCACCCAACAGGTTGAAAGCAGGGTAGAGAAAGCCCAGATCTTGTAACTTAAGTCGATTTGGTTTTTAACCAGTTGTTGCTGGTTAACCAGCTTTACAAAGAAAAAAGCTAAAACACAGCACATGACTTTTTTTCCATATCTGACCACTTAAGAACTTTGGGCCTATTTAGAGGCTTGTTATGAACTATAACTACAGTAAGGTTTCAAATGCTCTGTCACTCAGCTCCCAGACTGCTAACTGGAATTTCATTCCACATGTGCCCCTCACAATTAGCAGGGTTATTTTAGGCACTGACCTAAGTTCTCAGAGAATGTAAGCTGATGGCAAAGGGGTGTCTAATGTGTCAGTTGCTTAGTTACTTATGATAGAAAGCTTATATGTGAAACTTAAAATCCAAGTAGTGATTCTTCTATGTCCTACTGCATGAGTTTTTACTTTAACTGAGGATAAATACTGAAGTTACACATCTATCTTTAAATACCCACAGAGGTTAGATCCATCATGGATAAACACAGAACAGTTACAACTGTTAGTGCACATATTGTCAGTGCAAACAGAATTCAAGAGAGGCATGCAAGTGACTTGGACAGCTGTTTGATAAAACAATTTAAAATTCTGACTGGCAGTATCCAGTCACATAGTGCATTGTGCCACGGAAAGTCTTAGTAAAAGTAAACTAACTGTCCAGAATCTTATCAAGATTGTTCATTCCCTTCTAGGCTTTTATAAAGAAAGGTATAAATAAAAAAAACCTCTAAATATTTTTCATAATTAGGAAAGTTAGTTCCCTTCTTCAGTTTGACACTTACCTAATAGGGCATGCTATTTATAATAAAGTACTCCACCTACTGGTTAAGATGACTGACTTATAGATAAATATCTTTGTAAAGAAATGAACAAAAGTGAAACAATGGAAGGAAACTGCATTATGCCACCTTACCATCGAGTCCATCCATGCCAGCTCTGAGCAGTCTACTCCCACAGGCAACCTGGACACATTGACAAATCTTCCAACTTCCTCATTAACGTCCTCCTCATAGTTTCCACAAAAGTCAGAACTCCAGGACAGAATGTGAATTCCCCCAAGGGGACAAACATAAATTAGACATAAGGCTGGATTTGTGAGAACTACTTGTAGAAAGAATCAGTCATCCTCTTCCCAAAGACATTTAAATCAAAATATGAATAAATCTGTTGGGAATTATTAGCCACATTATCCCAAAAGAGAGAGTACAAAAACATTCAAAATCTGAGAGTAACTTCTCCTTCCTTGGCTGCTATTCTATCAAACTTCTTGACAGTCAGCTCGGGTTCATTCACCTACTCTAGAAGTATCATGACTCCTCCTGGTTGGCTTAATGCTTTTTCCTTGATGTCACCAGGCTGCCTCTGCCTGACATCTTAATGATCTCTTTACCTTCTTCCTCACCTGGAAACAGGCCTCTCATCAACAAGCAATTGATAGGTCAGGTTAATTTTTGCAAGGCTGGTTTAAAACAGCACTATCCTTAGCAGATGTAAATGAGTGTTTGCTAAATGAATGGATTCTGCATGTTACAGAATCACTGGAGCATATGTGGCCTGCTTCTGAGTTCAACAAGCTACTCCCACCCAACTCCCTGTCAGTTCAGGGTGACCAACAACTCTGAAATATGTAGATTTATTATAAAACAAAATTATGAAATTCAAGAAATATATTTTGAAGGAGCAAACAAATGAACCATCTTCATGTCAAAGTTCTAGTAAGAGTGTGACTTACAGCCCATTCCCCTCTCCAATCTTACACCAGACCTGCTCTAGTCAGTCCTGATGATAAATAAGAATCTATCTTCCCCGAACCAAAAACTTTCATCGTTTGCTCAAAATGCAGCTACTTTTCTTCTCTACCACCCAAGCTCGCTGAAATTTTCCAAATTGAAATTCTCCAAGCTGAAATTCTTCCATTTGTGATGATAAAATGGAAAGACAAGTCAAAGCCAACCCACAATGTAGATTAATCACATATTGTAATGGCCTCAACCAAAGGGACTTTAACAAACTTCAAATTCTATAAATATCTTTCAAGAATTAAAACAACAATAACAACAACAACAACAACAAAACCCTTTATATTCCTGAGTAGAGGTAAAAGTATTTGAACCACTAGAATATCTCCTAGGAGCTATCACTAAATCATTTTTTTCTTTATTTGATAACATAACCAGGAACAAATTTTCTTTACTCTTTTAACATGGAGAGAAAGAGATGACCCCAGTCCTGTGGTCATGATCATTTATATCCCAGCAGAAAAAAAAAAGGAACATGTAATTCACAAGGTCCTATTTTTAATTCTCATTTAAATAGCTGTCAGCTCTTGCCAGAACAAAACAAGAAAGATGACAAAACCAAGACAAGATTTTCTGACCAGAACCAAGTATTAACATTAGTCTGGAGAGCTATGCATATTTAAAAAGTTACACATCCTTCAGAGAATTTAATAAACATCCAAACAAAATTTTCTCTAATTCTGCCACACAAAAAATGTGTATACATATTAAGTATCCTTTATCCAAAATTGCTTGGGGCCAGGAGTGTTTTATATTTCAGATTCTTCTTAATTTTTGGAATATTTTCATATATACAATGTGATATCTAATCATGAAATTAATTTTTTTCCTGTACACCTTGTACATGTAGCCCAAAAGTAATTTTACATAATATTTTTGGTATATCTGTATTTTGACTACAACTAGTCACATGAGGTCAGATGTAGAATTTTCTTTTTTTTATTCTAATTCATTACATATGACAGCAGAATGCAATTCAATTCATAGTACACAGATAGAGCACAATTTTTCATATCTCTTGGTTGTACACAAAGTGGAGTTACACCATTCATGTCTTCATACATATACTTAGGGTAATGATGTCCATCTCATTCCACCATCTTTCCTATCCCCATACTCCCTACCTTCCCACACCTCTCCTTTGCCCTATCTAAAGTTAGTCTATTCCTCCCATACTCCCTACCCACTATCCCCACTGTGAATCAGCCTCCTTATATCAGAGAAAAAATTTGGCATTTGTTTTTTTGGGATTGACTTACTTCCTTTAACATTAAATTCTCCAACTGCATCCATTTACCTGCAAATGCCATGATTTTATTCTCTTTTAATGCTAAGTAATTTTTCATTGTGTATATATACCACATTTTCTTTACCCATTCATCTACTGAAGGGCATCTAGATTGGTTCCACAGTTTAGCTATTGTGAATTGTGCTGCTGTAAACATTGATATGGCTGCATCCCTGTAGTATGCTGTTTTTAAGCCATGTGGGTATAAACTGAGGAGTGGGATAGCTGGGTCAAATGGTGGATCCATTCCCAGTTTTCCAAGATATCTCCATAATGCATTCCATACTGGCTGCACCAATTTGCAGACCCACCAGCAATGTATGAGTGTGCTTTTTCCCCCATATCCTCGCCAACACTTATTGTTGTTTGTATTCTTAATAGCTAACATTCTGACTGGAACTACTAGTTTTGATTTGCATTTCTCTAATTGCTACAGATGTTGAATAATTTTTCATATATTTGTTGATTGATTGTATATCATCTTTTGAGAAATCTCATCTGTTCAGTTCCTTGGCCCATTTATTGATTGGCTTATTTTTTTGGTATTAAAGATTTTTGAGTTCTTTATATATCCTAGAGATATGTGCTCTGATGGGTGTATGTGTGTGGTAAAAATTTGCTACCTTGTGACATCATATTGGCCTCAGAAAGTTTCAGATTTTGGAGCATTTTAAAATTTGAATTTTCAACTTAGTGGTGTGTGTGTGTGTGTGTGTGTGTGTGTGTGTGTGTGTCCCCAAAAAGATATTTGACAGAGTTAGCTATAAGCAGAATACCTCCTGATTCCTATAAGGAAAATCTATTTCTTTAATAGCTTTCATTGTGAAATATATTTATTCATTTAAGTACAAATAAGTTTGTTCAATACACATTATATATCAAGCCCTGTGCTCAGCTTTCAAAATTTTTAAAATGAAAAGGACATTGTCCTAATCCTCAAGAAACTTAGACTCTAAAGGGACATAAACATAAATAAATAATTATTATGTAGTTTAAGAAGCATAGTGATATCCGCAGAGGGTATCATGAAAACAGAAAGAAGAAGAAGAACCCCAAACCCAGAATAAGACAGAGAAGCCAGTCAGAGGTGGGGTGGCAAAGAGGAATTCCAAAAACTAAGAGAGGTGAGCAAGTATTTAAGAAGTGAAAGTATCATACAAGAAGACCTGGCAGCAGCAGAGTAAGAGGCACTTTCATTGAGGGTGATGAAAATACCTCAGTATTAGAGGAGCTTCACAGGCAAGAATAGGAATGAGCAAGATATGGCACTGATGAATCAAATAATCCCTCACACTTCAGGATAGCTCAGAAGAAGGAATGTCTAGGATCACTGCCTACAATGCATCTTAATCCTAAGGGATTTCTGCCAGCCGCTTAACTGTGGAATACTTCAATTAAGTCATGACTTAGCTTCCCATTAAAGTCATGAATCAACACAGATAAAAGAACTGATATTGAATATTACTTTCTCTATAATAGTTACAACCTAATACTGATGTTAGTATAAACACAAACCTCATTTTTAAAAACACACACAATACATTTTAAGGCAATGATTCAGAGTCATAAAGTCATTTGGTTTGAAAATCTGGATCTACTTCCTCTTATTGAAGAAGAGGAAACTAAGGTCTAGAAAGGTCATCATTTGCTCCAGTCATATGATAGAAAGGGACAGCCCCTGTACAAGGCAGAAGTCTTTGAGTATCCTACAGTACAAATTGCCTGCCTTCAGTATCTGCTGCATGGGCATATACATTTGTGTGTGTGTGTGTGTGTGTGTGTGTGTGTGTGTGTGTGTGTGTGTGTGTGATTTTATCCTAGGGGTTAAAGAAGGGTGCAGTTGGATTTGAAGTACAGTACTGAAAGCTTGGGTAAGATTTCTATTTTAGAAGGATCTTTCCTTCTTTTGATAAAGGATTATTTTAAGGTTCTTTTAAATAACTCAGACAAAAACCTAAGCAAAGACAATAGGGGTAGGAAGGAGTGAAAAATTAGAAAAATATTAGGGAGACAATAATAAATATAATCAAGAGACTAACTGGACATAGTAGGTGAATAAGTAGAGAAATTGAGAGGGTAACTCCTCATTTTGTATCATGAGTAACAAGTAACTGAGATAGATTCATATAAAGCATTTAACAAGATGTATATAAAGCACTTAGGGAGACAGGAGACTCTTCCTAGCATTTGAGATGAGCAGAAATAGCCTGAGATCAATGGAGTGATGGATGCCACAGTCAGATCACTTTCACATTCTTGGGATATTATATGGCTTTCTTGGTATTTGAGGTATCTTGTGATGCCTTTGTTCCTCCTAGAGACATAGACATAAAATTAAAATCAATGTTCCCTGACAATAATATGGCACTTTAACAATATCTTAATTTGTCATTTTATAACATTTCTTGGTTTTCATTTCTGATTACAGCAGACTAGCTTATGTAGGCCACCAAGGACAATTAGATAAGCTGAACCAAAGAGAGCGAGAGAAAGAAAGAGAGAGAGAGAGAGAGAGAGAGAGAGAGAGAGAATGAATATGAATCAGTTTATCCAGATATGGTGTTGCATACCATCTATAATACTAGCAACTCAGGAGCCTGAGGCATGAGGATTGCAGGTTTAAGGCCAGCCTCAAGTCCCTAAGCAACTTGGTGGGTAGCTCAGTGGTAAAGTGCCCCTGGATTCAATCCCTAGTGCAAAAAAAAAAATCAGTTTGAAGGCATCAGAGTTTCCAATGTAGCAGAAACTTGAGAGTTTAAGATCACATGAAGAACAGAAATACAGAGAAGTAAGCTATTTGACACTATTTTCCCTCTCAAGTGCTTTACAGATTTGTAAGCAAAGCTAGAGTTTTAAAAGTTACACAGAACTTATAACAGGCTTCAGTACTGGAAAGATGAAAACTTGAGCTTAGAACCCACCAAGAAGGAGGAAACTGGGTAAGAATCCGGGCTTTCAGAGAGGACCTCTAAAGGTCTACACCAGGAGGACAGGAGTAAGCCAGAAATAGAGCATTCTTCACAAAAGAAATCTAGCAATACATTAAAAAAAAAGATAATGCATCATGACTAAGTTGGATTGACTCATGCTGGGAAACCAAGTTTGGTTTAATGTTTGAAAAATAATTTTTCAAAAAATCATATGAAAATCTCAATACATTCAGAAAAAAACTGATAAAAAGGCAACATTCAGGGATAAATCTCATAAATATTTTAAGCAAAAAAAGTCAGATACAAAACAAATATACCTTGTATTATTGTATTTACTTGAAGCACCAAAACAGGTAGATCACACAATGTATTTAAAGATATGGGCAATAAATCTGTATATCAAAGAAATGATCATAAAGTCAGAAAGTTGGTTTCTTCTGAAGTGACAGAAGGGATGTGATCATACAGGAGTATACAAGGTGTTTATATGTTCCTAGAAAAGTTTGATTTTGTTTTTTATTTTAGGTAGGTGCTTATAGCTTCCCAAGATAATGAATACTTAAAATGGAATGAAAACTGAGACTGCATTTGGAAGAAGATTGGAAACCATAGGAGACAATTCTTCAAGGATTACTGCTATAAGGAAAACAAAGTAATTGGGTAGCTAGCAGGGGATGTACAAGTCAAGGAAGAGTTCCTTCTCTTTCGGGCTGGGAGATGTTACAGCTTGCTTATGTACTAAAGAATTTGCTCTTTTTATTTTCTTTGGAAGGATACATACAAAGTTGATAACATGACTGCCTCTGGAGAGGGGAACTGTGAGATAAGAAAACAAGGGTAGTGAGTTCTCAGTTTATCATTTACCATCTTTGGAATTTTGTATCTTTGAATGTATTAACTAATCAATATATAAAATCAAACAATATATCAGATTTACATACTGATACAGAAAGAAATCCTAAAATATTACACAAGGTAAGAAAATAGGCTACATAATAATAATCAATATACTTTTAAAATTACATAAATATGAAAGTAGACATAGTGGCCCACACCTGTAGTCCAGCTACATAGGAGGCTAAGATGGGAGAATCATTTGAGACCAGGAGTTCAAGTCCAGCCTGGGAAAAATAGCAACACTCCCTGACTCAGAAAAATTATATAAATATGAATGTAAATATGGACTGAAATCCTAAAAGAGTATATACCAAGTAGTCAACAGTTTTTTTCTACAAAGTAGAAAAAAAAAATCACTTATCTACTATTTGATTTTTTACAACAATCATATATCAGGAAATATATATAAACATTTTAAAGTATCTTTACCATACACAAGTCTATAAATATGAACGAATTACCTATGGTTGAAGCAACTAGGAAAACAACTAGATACTTTTCTGTGCCAGTAGCAGCTGCAGGCTTGGGTAGGCAGTGTTTGGCGTTGAGAGAAATAAGAAAAATCAGACCCAGGCTAATCAAATGTATTGAATTCCAATTCCTGAGGTTATGTCTTTAATCAGCTTTACCTATCAAATGTGCCTATCTCAGTGACATCTAAATTCAAACAATGATAAATGAAAACATATTTTTAAAAAATCTTTGGGATTTACAAGTCTTTTGGCTCCACTCTAGTTTCTACTAAATCACAAAACTGTTTTCTTCCTTCAGATTAGCTATATGAGTCACTTTACATAAATGTCTACAAATCATGGAAAGAAATACAACATCAGAAAGCATGACTATGACTTTCCACACTGACTAAGGCACATATTTTTAAGAAAAAAAAAAAGCTCTTTGGATTCTGCATCTAGTACTACTGTTTCAAACATAAGGCTTCAAGGCTTAACATAGATCTTTCACTAATGCATGATTTCACTTAAGAGCATTTATTCTTCATATCAATTGTGATTTCTTTTTTCCTTTCAACTCTGATCCACAATTTTTCTACTTGGAGCTATGACTTTTTCACCCAACTCTGGAGCTCAACTGCTTCTTTTTCTAAATATCTGATATAGTACCCAATATTTCTCTCTTAGTCAAGAAGCTCCCTATCATTTGTTTGAATTAGGGAGCATTTAGTCAGACACCTCAAAGAAAAAATATTAAGAGACACAAACCTCAACTCCAAGGTTCAATTCCCTTGCATTTACAGAAATATTTATGTTTTCTTCTCTCATAACCCAAGGCAATCTGTAAATCTAAAACAGTCCTCACAGGTCCTAAACCATCACTATGAGAAAGGTACAGAACTCTAAAACGTGTCAGTCCACTTGGGCTATTAAAACAAAATGACATAAATTGGGTAGCTTTGAAACAACAGAAATAAATTTCTTACAGCTCTGAAAACTGTTCAGATGGCTGGTTAAAATCCCCACTGCCTTGATGAATAATACATGGCCTCTGCTGAGATAGCCAATCCATACTAGTCTCCTTATCAGTTACTTGGCCACACTCTTATTCTCTCCCAAATGGGTTTTCTCAGTTTTCCAATATAGATACTCTGAGAATTTTTCAAAAAAGTTCTGCTTTCCTTATGATTAAAAATTCCATCTTTAAGTCATTCTCTTTCCCTGAATTTTTTTTATAAAGCAATCAAAAGAAATCACTTAGGTATTCTTTACCAAGACTGGGTCTTTCTCAGCTCTCTTCCTCTCTTGAGACCTAACTAGAATTACTCTTTTTAGTCCATTTATGGCATGTATATACCTCAAAATTATTTAAGCCTGTTCATTTATTTCAGCCTATTCATATATTTCAGCCTGTTCATTACCTGGTTCCAAGTCACTTTTACATTGTTAGCTGTTATAGCAGCATCCCTTCTTGGTTCCAATTTTGTGTAGTCCTTTGGGCAGCTGTTTTTTTATAAACTAGATAGTCTATGTTCTGGAGACTAGGAAATCTAAGATCAAGAGGCTAGGAGATATGGTATCTGGTGAGGGTCTTCTTACTCATAGATGGCACCTTCTTGCTGTGTGCTCACAAAGTAGAAGAGGCAAGGGGTCTTTCTTGGGCACTAATTCCATTCATAAGGGCCATG
The DNA here is from genome assembly GCF_052094955.1 of Ictidomys tridecemlineatus. Lineage (NCBI taxonomy): Eukaryota > Metazoa > Chordata > Mammalia > Rodentia > Sciuridae > Ictidomys > Ictidomys tridecemlineatus. The sequence continues at coordinate 82,073,508 of NC_135481.1, forward strand.
TCCTCATGACCTAATTACCTCCCAAAGACCCTACCTCCTAACACCATCATCTTAGTATTTAGGATGTCAACATATAAATTTGAAGGGCACACAATCATTCAGATCATAGCAAAATTCCTTTGTAATTAGTTTATTAGAGATTTCCTAAGCATACGAGTTGTAAGAAAGTAAATTTAGGGGCTCGTCTACATAACACAAGAAAAAGTTAAGGATAGAATGTTAAGTTAAAGAAACAATGTATAAAATTGTGATGTATTCTGAGTTCAGTTTTTGTATACATTTAGATAAAAACTAGAAAGAATAAAAATATATATTGGCAACATTATCTCTAGGGGGCCATAGATAATTATTTTATAAGAATATATATTATTCGTATACTCAGAAGAAACACTAGAAAAGTTATTTAAAGGCAATTTACTCAAGATTAACAGTTAACTGAGGTGAGAACTTGCTGTTTACTTGATATAAGCCACATGTTCCTAAGTCTAAACCCCCAAAATCAATGGAATCCTTCTCCCCATATGCCTAGGATTCTTTCACCATGTCAAATTTTCATGGAAATAGGAATGGGCAGATCCTCTTCCTCTCCTCCCAGTATATTTTACTTCCAGTATATGTTCTCTTTGACTTGAGACTAGCTCCTTTCTTCTGCATTCTTATTTTATTCTGAGTAAAGAATTAACTCTGTAGAAATTAGGAATTCCTGACCATTACACCAAGGAATTTTTTCCATTTGCTGTCCAATCCAGTCATTCTCTTTGACTCTATGTGTAACAATCTTCTATTCATCCCTATATTTTTCTTAAAAGAGATATAGTTATCTTTCTCTATATCTAATTACCACAATGTAGTTTATGTGTTCTAGGCCCTTCCCATAAAATCTGCCTGGATTTTACTCATCTTCTTTCCTAATTGGCACCTTGAACAGACCTGAATTTCAAATTAAATCTAGTTATCCACATGCTGATCATCTCTTTCTTGTATCAAATTACATTTTTGTGTTTTCTGATAGAAGATATGTCCTCTGATGGCTTTTCCTCCTGAGGACTTTCAATCCATTTTTTAATCTTTGTCACCTACAAGATGTTAGTTTAACTGTTGCTGCTTCACATCTTGACTCCAATTGGTGTTTGGAATTTTCCTTCTCACTACTCATTTGCTTTATCATTCAGTCATCTGTTTAACAGAAGGCTGGTTGTCTCCCTGATATCTATTCTATAGTTACACAGATTTGAGCATGATGTCTTCCTGACACATTTGATGGCAATCACAAAATGACTTGGCTCACAGGCTTACTCTTGTATGTGTGTGTGACATATATTGGCAATGACATTCACTGATATTGCTCTTAATCACTGAAAAAGAAAATTTAGGAAGCTGGGTGCAATGGTGCCCACCTATAGTCTCAACTACTCAGGAGGTTGAAGCAGAAGAATCACTTAAGTTCAGGGTTTGGGGACCAACCTGGGTAACATAGCAAGACCCCATCTCTTTAGAAAAAGAAGAGGAGAAAGGAAAAAAAAAAAAGAAAATCCAAAACTTCACATACGGCAATGCTCAGCATATGACTTTGCTCTGAGTCTCAAAGAGTTTGCTTTTAGCATTTAGGGTTGATACCCATGAGATCTGTCAAGCTCTGTGGATGATTTACCATGGAGGGTAAATCCCTAGCCATGCCATGCCTATTTACAGAGAATCTAAGACTCTCTCACTAGACAACCTATATTTATATAGTGCTTTCTATGGCCAGGCATTGTTCTAAACATTTAATAGATACTAGGTAATTTAATGCTCATTGCAGTCCTATGAAGTAGATGCTATTATTACAACCTTCATTTTACAGCAGAGAAAAATGAAGCACAGGCATTTGGGCTCCAAGAATCAACTCACTTAACCACCACTCTAAACTGCCTCTCAGTTATAGCAAGATCTCTATAAATACAAGTGTTTTGTTATTGAAAAGATATGGCTAAATCTTATTTGGGGAACCAAAGTAATAAACATGACACAGGACATTTTTGAAAGTTTGTGATAAAAGACTAATTTGGAATTGTGGCACTAATTTCGTTTGCCAAGTCAGACACTAACACACATATGGAAGTCAAGTTGCTTTAGAACTGAGCTTCAACCCACCTGCCTGAGCCACTGCTTGGGAGAACTGCAAACCCCACCCTCAGCTTCTCTCTTCAGCTGCTTCTACTTATGAATATTTCTTTTCTCTTTTTCTCTCAGTTATTTTTAAGTCTGTATTATAGAAAGATCCTCAACTTGGGGCCCAGTGTATAAGGGTTTTAATCTTTATCTGACACAAGTAAAATATAGTTAGATAAAATTTATAAATGAGAAAAAAAAGGATAAAATCCAGTAGGAGACTTCATACATTTCTTTTCAAATTCTTTTAGTTGTAGATGGACACATTACCTTTATTCATTTTTTTTTATGTTGTGCTGAGGGTTGAACCCAGTGCTTCATTCGTGCTAGGCAAGTGCTCCACCACTGAGGTACAACCCCAGCCCTCCTACAATACATTTCTAAGAATAAATCACAACTTAAACCTCCTTCAGTCCCCATTTTGTTGTGTGCTCATCTGAGTAGGATGACTTCAGAGGCTCCTGAATTACAGTTTCTATGTATTTCTCCCCAGGTCTCTCAGTATTACCTAAGGAATTTCTTCTATAGATCCATTTTTTGCCTTTGTCTTCTGTTTTTAACTCTTAAAAACTAATCACTATGAGAATGTTAAGCACTGAGGCATGTCTGGGTATGGAGAGTTTAGAAATCAAAGACACTGCCTGGCTAAACTGTAAGGGGCACTGTACAATATCCTTGTCCAGGAAAGAAATCTCATCTCTCTGGCAGCATGCAGAGGACAGAGGAAGAAACCATTTTGCAGCCATGGTATTGGGACTGAAAACCAAGAGAGCCAATTTCTGGCAGGCCTGAGTCTGTCCCAAAAACCAAGCCTGCCAAACCCAAGCTGCACAAGAGGAAATGTGCCTATGTGAACAAAAGAAAATCAAGCATGGAGAGAGGTTTATACAGGGTAATACTGGTTGTAGAAACCCATCCAGCTTCCCCCTACTCCTCCAATCCAGCTGCTTATAGGACCAGCCAGGAGAGAACCACCTGACCAGGAATTCAAAAGGGCAAGGCAGCAGATATTGAGTTTGGAGACTGAACCTGAGACCAGTAATCCTGGGGTCTGCAGGCAACATAGTAGGCTAAAAATTGATTCCTACACCACACAAGCGAAACCCAAAGGAGATCCCTAGGGACCAGTCTTCCAGCATGGACTGACAATTGCTGGGCCTAAGGAGGTACTCTGATTTAAAATCTCCAGACCAACTGGCATTAATCAAAGAGCTTTGAGCACACCAAAGGCTAAACCCTGCCTCTAGGATTAACCCTCTCACCTTAGCAACCCCATCCTGAGAGTAGAGCAAGCATCACACTCCACATCTAACACTGTGGAGAAGGGAAACTAAAAGTCTTTTTTTTTAAGTTGTTGATGGACCTTCATTTTATTTGGTGCTAAGAATTGAACCCAGTGCCTCACACATGTGAGTCAAGCACTCTACCACTGAGCTACAAACCCAGCCTGCTGAAAATCTTTTGACCTCCAATGGAAACAATTCAACTTTTCATCGAGATCTTTTTTTTTTTCTTTTCTTTTTTCCACCATTCTTTTTCACATTCCCACCATTTTTTAAAACTGATTTTTCATCGATCAGTTTATTGAGGACAAGGATATCTGATTAGTACATTTCAGTTTAGTTTTGTTTTGTATACTTTTATCTTTACTTTTTTCAATTAAAAACATTTTACTTTATAGATTTATTTTTCTCTCACTCATGTTTCCCTTGATTTTCTTTCTCTTTTCTCCTACTAGCAGCCATCCTGTATTGTTCCTTCTTTCACTGTTCTTTTAATTTTTCACTTTTTTTCTATTTTCCCTACTTCTTCCTCATAATCATCATATCCTACACCACTTTTGTTTGTTCCTTGTCCACGATTTGAAATTGTAAACCCTTTTGCAAACTTAATGTTTTGATTGTAAGCAATAACTGAACATATCCTTTCTAATTATTGCAACACAACTGTAGATGTTTTAGCAGGAGCTATTTGGTTTAATGCTGTATAATGTTTGCATTGGTTGCTGTTCTTATTTGTCTCCCCCTTAATAGCAAGGTACTGGAAACCTTCAGGGGAAACTATAAGTCTACAGTGTAGAAACTGTACTGCTTCAGACCCATACTACTGGATGGGTAGACACACAAACAACATGAAAAAAAAACCACAGGAAAAAAAGTCACCCCTAAGAAAGCAAGATGTTCCAATAGTAGAATCCATTGACACCACAGTGAAAAAAATGTCAGAGAAGGAGTTTAGAATGTAGTTAAACTGATCCATGAGATAAAGGACAATGTAAGGAATGAAATCAGAGAGAAAGACAGAAGGTGAAATATCAATTCAATAAAGAGATAGAGATTCTGGGAAAATATCAAGCAGAAATCCTTGAAATGAAGGAATCAATAACCAAATTAAAAATTCAATGAAAAGCATGACCAACAGAGTAGACCACTTGGAAGACAGAGTTCAAGACAATAAAGACAAAATATATAATCTTGAAAATAAAGTTGACCATGGAGAAAAGATGTTAAGAGAACTTCAAAGAAATATAGGATAACATGAAAAGACCACATTTAAGATTTATCAGGATAGATGAAGCCAAGGAGATACAAACCAAAGAAATCTTTTCAACGAAATGATATCAGAAAATTTCCAAAATCTAAAGAATAAAATGGAAAATCAAATACAGGAGGCTTACAGGACCCCAAATATACAAAATTACAACATACCCACACCAAGACATATTATTATGAAAATGCCTAAAATACAAAATAAGGATAGATTTTAAAGGCAGTCAAAGAAAAACATCAGAATGCATTTAGAGGGAAACCAATCCAGATCTCAGCAGATTTCTCAACCCAGCTGCTCAAAGCTAGGACATCTTAGAATAATATATACCAAGCTCTGAAAGAAAATGAAAGCCATCCAAGAACACTATACCAAGCAAAATTAAGCTTCAGATTTAATGATGAAATAAAAAACATTCATGATAAACAAAAGTTAAAAGAATTCACAACTAGAAAGCCTTCACTAAAGAACATTCTCAGCAAAATATTTCATGAAGATGAAATAAAAAATAAAAGTAAAAACCAGCAAAGGGAGGAACTACACTAAAGGAATAGTCAATCAAAGGAGAAACTATATTCACATTAAAACCCAGAAATAAACCAAAATGACTGGGAAAACAAATCATATCTCAATAATAACTTTGAACATAAATGGCCTAAACTTGTCAATAAAAAGACATATACTGGAGGAATGGATTAAAAAACAAGACCTAACAATATGCTCTCTCCAAGGGACTCACCTCATAGGCAAAGACATCCACAGACTAAGGGTGAGAGAATGGGAAAAAACATATCACTCACATGGATTTTACAAACAGCAGGGGTTTCTATCCTCATATCAGATAAAGTAGACTTCAAACCAAAGTTAGAAGGGACAAAGAAGGACATTACATATTGCTTAAAGGATTTCCACATCAACAAAATACAAAATTGTAAATATTTATCTCCCAAACAACAGAGCATCTACATATATCAAACACACCCTTCTCAATTTCAGGAATCAAATAGATCACAACACAATAATACTGGGTGACTTTAACACCTCTCTCAGCACTGGGTAGATCCTCCAAACAAAAACTAAACAAAAAAATTATTGAACTAAATAATACAATAAATAATTTACACTTAACAGACATAGAGTATTTCATCCATCAATGATTAAATACACTTTCATCTCTGTAGCACATGGATTCTTCTCTAAACTAGACCATACATTAGGCCACAAAGCAACTCTTAGCAAACACAAAAAAATAGAGATAATTCCTTGCATTTGAACAGATCATAGTAGAATAAAATTAGAAATCAACAATAAAATATATATATAAAAAAAACCAGAAGTGACTCTAACACCTGGAGACTAAATAAAATGCTATTGAATGACCAATGGATAGCAGAAGAAATAAGGATAAAAAAATCTATTAACATTGTCCTTCCCCCCAAAGGAAAGGTTTTGGAATTCTACATGAGCACTACAAATCTATAGGGTAAAAACAATAACACCCTGGACCCACAAAGCAAACAAACAAACAAACAAACAAACAAAAAACTTAGAGGTAAATGAAAATAGCAACACAACATATTAAAATCTCTAGGACACTATGAAGGCAGTTTGAGTTCATTTATTAAAAAAATAGAAAATTGCCAAATAAATAACCTAACATTACATCTCAAAGCCCTAGAAAAAGAAGAACAAATCAACAACAAAAGCAGAAGAAAGGAAATAATTTAAATCAGAGATGAAATCAATGAAATTAAAACAAAAGAAACAATTTTAAAAATTGGTTCTTTGAAGAAAATCAATAAAATAGATAAACCCTTAGCTATGTTAATGAAGAGAAGGAGAGAGAATTCTCAAAGTGTTAAAATTCGTGATGAAAACAGAAACATCACAACGGACACTACTGAAATACAGACAATAATTAAAAACTATTTTGAAAATTTATATTCTAATAAAAAAGAAAATCTTGAAGATATTAATAAATTTCTAGAGACATATGACCTACCCAAACTGAATCAGGAGGACATACACATTCTTTTCTTTTCCCCTCTCCCCAGCTGCAGTAGTCCACCACAGTAGCTGCCCAACTCAAAACAACTCTCAGTAGGACTGATGTGCAGTGCGACCAGGGCACCGCCCATGGGAGCCCTGACGAGAGCTGTCCCTCTGTTGGGAACTGCTAAAGGAGAGGGAAATAGGACAAAAGTTTGGAGACTAACAGAGAGACCAGGAACTGGGAAATCTTCAGGTAAGATAGGGAGAGAGGACCGGGCGCTCAAGTCATATGAGTGGATCCAAAAAGAGACCCTTGAGATGCAGTCTCCCTGTGGGGACTGGCGGGTGCCATTCCTCAGTTCCAAGTGCCCTGCACCAGGATTAGCCTTCCCACCCTGGTTACCTATGCCATCCTAAGGGCAGAGACACCAGCTAACAACAGACAACCCCATCTATTGGATGAGAAGGAAAGCAGAAAAGATACGGATCTCTAAAACTAACAATAATCCTGGTTTCTTCCTTCAATAATTTTTTTTTCTTTTTTCTTCTGCCCCTCTATCTTCCTTACCTCACATCCTCAACATATGTAAAACCAAGAACTTTGCATGAATTAGGATTTTGAGGACTGGGACATCTGAATAATATAATATAGAGGTGTTGTACATGTCCTTTTTTCTTCTTTTATTTTTTTCCCCTCCAATTTTTACTATTTTAACATCCTTTATTGTTCTAAATACATATGTGTGTTTGTTTTATGTACTCTACTGGAACTCCCTCATACCTGTCTGCCCAAAACCACTTCTTATATATTCTCTTGCTACTAACTCTCTCCATAAGATTTCTCTTTCACACTTCCTAAGATATCTTAACTCTATATACTCATATCCTATCTCCTCAGCATATCATCCTAAGCCTCACTTGGTCATTATCCACCATCAGAAACTGTAAACCCTTTGACAAACCTACTGATTATATTATAGATAATAATAAATTCCAACATTTCTATACATTGTGACCAAACTGTAAACATCTTAATAGCAACAAATTGTTCATAAATGGCATATTGTTAATATTGGTATCCATTAACATTATCCTTCCCCCCAAAGGAAAGGTTTTGGAACTCTACAGGACCACTACAATCTACAGGGTAAAAACAATAACACCCTGGACCCACAGAGAAAGAAGGGAAGACACACAAACAACATGAAAAAACAAGGGAAGAAAGTGCCCTGCAAAAATCAAGATACCACATTATTGGAATCCATGGCCAGCATAGCAGAAGAAATTACAGAGAAGGAGTTCAGGATGTACATGATTAAAATGTTCTGTGAACTGAAGGAAGATATAATACAGCAAATACAGGCAGCAAAAGATCATTTCAACAAGGAGCTACATAAACCAATACAGGAAGCAAAAGATCACCTCAACAGGGAGATAGAGTTTCTTTAAAACAAACAAACAAACGAACAAACAGAAATCCTTGAAATTAAAGAAACAATAAACCAAATTAAAAGTTTAATTGAAAGCATCACCAACAGAGTACACCACTTGGAAGATAGGACATCAGATAATGAAGACAAAATATATAATCTTGAAAAGAACTTAGACCACACAGTGATAATGGTAAGAAACTGTGAGCAGAACATTCAAGAAATATGGGATAGCATAAAAAGACCAAATTTAAGACTTATTGGAATAGATGAAGACACAGAGTTCCAAACCAAAGGAATGAATGATCTATTCAATGAAATAATATCAAAAAACTTTCCAAACATGAAAAATTAATTGGAAAACCAAATTCAAGAAACCTACAGGACGCCGAATATACAAAATCAAAACTGATCCACACCAAGGTACATTATAATGAAAATGCCCAACATACAGAATAAGGAGAGAATATTAAAAGCCATGAGAGAAAGGAATCTGATTACATATAGGGGAAAACCAATTAGGATAATAACAGATTTTTCAACCCAGACCCTGAAAGCTAGAAGATCCTGGAACAACATATATCAAGCTCTGAAAGAAAATGAGTGCCAACCAAGAATCTTATATCCAGCAAATTAAGCTTTAGATTTGATGATGAAACAAAAACTTCCCAAGATAAACAAAAAAAAAGTTAAAAGAATTTAGACCTTCAAAACCGGCACTACAAATCATCCTTGGCAAAATATTCCATGAAGAGGAAATGAAAAAAAAAATGAAAATCAGCTGAGGCAGATAGTACCCTAAAGGAAAAACTAATCAAAGAAGAAAAGCAAGTCAAGTTAAATAACAAAAATAAACAAATATGGCTGGGAATACAAACCATGTCTCAATAATAACCATGAATGTTAATGGCCTAAACTCACCAATCAAAAGACTAAGGCTAGCAGATTGGATTAAACAAAAAGACTGAACTATATGCTGCCTCCAAGAGACTCATCTGATAGGAAAAGACATACACAAACTGAAGGTGAAAGTTTGGAAAAAATCATACCACTCACATGGATTGTGGAAGCAAGCAGGGGTTTCTATCCTTATATCAAATAAAGTAGACTTCAAGCCAAAGTTATTCAAAAGGGAATCATACACCAACAAGACATACAATTATAAATATATATGCCCCCAAACAATGGAGCAGCTATGTTCATCAAACAAATTTTTCTCAAGTTCAAGAGTCAAATTGGCCACGACACAATCATCTTGGATGACTTCAACACACCTCTCTCACCACTGGACAAGTTGAATAAAGAAACTATAGATCTCAATAATACAATCAATAAATTTGACTTAACTGACATATATAGAATATTTCATCCAATATCAAGTGAATACATTTTCTTCTCAGCAACACATGGATCCTTCTCTAAAATAGACCATATAATATGCCACAAAGCAATTCTTAGCAAATACAAAAAAGTAGTGATACTACCCTGCATTTTATTAGATCATAAAGGAATGAAATTAGAAATCAACAACAAAATAAAAATAAAAATATCTCTAATACCTGGAAACTAAACAATATGCTACTAAATGAACAATGGGTTGCAAAAGACATCAAGGAGGAGATTAAAAAATTCTTAGAGGTAAATTAGAACATAGATACAACATACTGAAATCTCTGGGACACTGTGAAAGCAGTACTAAGAGGAAAGTTCATTGCATGGAGTTCATTCCTTAAAAGAAGAAAAAGTCAACAAATAAAAGACTTAACACTACATATCAAAGCCCTAGAAAAAGAAGAACAAATTAACACCAAAAGCAGTAGAAGGCAGGAAATAATTAAAATTAGAGATGAAATCAAAAGAAAAGAAACAATGAAAAAATTGACAAAATAAAAAGTTGGTTCTTTTCAAAAATAAATAAAATTGACAGACTCTTAGCTACATTAATGAAGAGAAGGAGAGAGAAACTCAGATTACTAACATACGTGATAAAAAAAGAAAATATCACAACAGACACTACAGAAATACAGAGGATAATTAGAAATTACTTTGAAACCTTGTACTCCAATAAAATGAAGATATTGAAGGCATCGACAAATTTCTTAAGTCATATGATTTGCCCAAATTGAATCAGGATGATATACACAATTTAAATAGACCAATATCAAGCAATGAAATAGAAGACATCATCAGAAGCCTAACCAACCAAGAAAAGCCAGGACTGAATGGATACACAGCAGTGTTCTACAAGACCTTTAAAGAAGAAGTAATACCAATACTCTTCAATTTATTTCAGGAAATAGAAAAAGAGGGAGTGCTTCCAAACTCATTCTATGAGGCCAAAACCAAAATTTCCCTGATTCCAAAACCAGGCAAAGACACATCAAAGAAAGAAAACTTCAGACCAATATCTCTAATGAATATAGATGCAAAAATTCTCAATAAAATTCTGCTAAATCGAATACAAAAACATATCAAAAAGATAGTGCATCACAATGGAGTGGGATTCATCTCAGAGATGCAAGGTTGGTTCAGTATACAGAAATCAATATATGTAATTCATCACAACAATAGACTCAAAGATTAGAATCATATGATCATCTCAATAGATGCAAAAAAAGGCATCTGACAAAAGACAGCACCCTTTCATGTTCAAAATACTAGAAAAATTAGGGATAACAGGAACATTTCTCAACACTATAAAGGCTATCTATGCTAAGCCCCAGGCCAACATCATCCTAAATGGATAAAAATTGAAAGCATTCCCTCTAAAAACTGGAACAAGACAGGGATGCCCTCTTTCACCACTTCTATTTAACACAGTTCTTGAAACACTGGCCAGAGATATTAAATAGACAAAATAAATTAAAGGGATACAGATAGGAAAAGAATTCAAATTAGCACTATTTGCCAACAATATGATTCTATACCTAGAAGACCCAAAAAATTCCACCAGCAAACTTCTAGAACTAATAAATGAATACATCAATGTAGCAGGATATAAAATTAACACCCATAAATCAAAGGCATTTCTGTATATCAGTGACAAATCCTCTGAAAGGGATATGAGGAAAACCACCCAATTTTCAATAGTCTCAAAAAAAAAAATACTTGGGAATCAACTTAATAAAAGAGGTGAAGGATCTATGCAATGAAAACTACAGAACCCTAAAGGAAGAAATCAAAGACCTTAGAAAATGGAAAGATCTATCTTGCTCTTGGATAGGTAGAATTAATATTATCAAAATGACCATACTACTGAAAGCACTAAACAGATTTAATGCAATTCCAATAAAAATCTCAATGGCATTCCTCACAGAAATAACAAAAGCAATCATGAAATTCATCTGGAAAAATAAGAGACCCAGAATAGCTAAAGCAATCTGTAGCTAGAAGAGTGAAGTAAGTGGCATCACTATACCAGACCTTAAACTATACTACAGAGTAATAGTAACAAAAACAGCATGGTATTGGCACCAATTAGATAGGTAGACCAATGGTACAGAATAGAGGACACAGAAAATATCCAAAAAAATTACAATTATCTTATGTTAGACAAAGGTGCCAAAAACATATATTGGAGAAAGATAGCATCTTCAACAAATGGTGCTGGGAAAACTGGAAATCCATATGCAACAAAAAGAAATTAAACCCCTATCTCTCACCCTGAATAAAACTCAATTCAAAGTGGATCAAGGACCTAAGTATTAGACCAGAGACCTTATGCCTAATAGAATTAAAAGTAGGCCCAAATCTACATATGTCAGCTTAGGAGCTAATTTTCTTAATAAGACTCCTAAAGCACAAGAAGTAAAATCAAGAATCAAAAAATGGAATGGAATCCAACTAAAAAGCTTCTTCACAGCAAATAAAACAATAAAAAAAATGAAGAGAGAGCCTACAGAATAGGAGAAAATCTTTGCCACCTGCACCTTAGATAGAGCATTAATCTCCAGGATATATAGAGAACCCCAAGAAAATAACAGCAAATAAATAAATAACCCAATCACAAATGGACAAAGAAACTGAGCAGACACTTCATTGAAGAAGAAATATGATCAGTCAACAAATATATGAAAAAATATTCAATGTCTTTAGCAGTTGGAGAAATACAAATCAAAATTGCACTGAGATTTCATCTCACTCTAATTAGAATGGCAATGTTCAAGACTACAATCAACAATAAATGTTGGTGAGCATGTGGGGGGAAAGGTTCATTCATACATTGCTGGCAGGACTGCAAATTGGGCAACTACTCTGCACTATGGAGCGCAGTATGGAGATTACTCAGAAAACTTGGAATAGAACCACCATTTGACCCAATTATCTCACTCCTCAGCATATACCCAAAGAATTTAAAATCAGCACACTATAGTGATACAGCCACTTCAATGTTATAACAACTCAATTCACAATAGCTAAACTATGGAACCAACCTAGTGCTCTTCAACAGATGAATGGATGAATAAAATGTGATATATATACCTGGTGGAATATTACTCAGTCATAAAAAGGAGGATATTATGGAATTTGCTGGTAAATAATGAAACTGGAGAATATAATGCTAAATGAAATAAATCAATCCCCAAAAACCAAAGGCCAAATGTTCTCTCTGATATGTGGACACTAACTCACAATAAGGTGGGGGTGGGTTAGGAAAGAATAGAAGTACTTTGGATTAGAGAAAGGGGAAATGTAGGAAAGGGAAGGGGAATGAGAATAGGGGAGATAGTAGAATTAATCAGACATTAATTTCCTATATGCATATGACCAATGTAATTCTACATCATGTACAATCAGAAGAATGGGAAGTTATACTCTAAATATGTTAATATGTCAAAATACATTCTACTGTCATATATAGCTAATAAGAACAAATAAAAAATTATTTTTAAAAGTATATAGAATATGGTAAGAACACAATATTTATTTAATTTATATTGTATAAGATCCTAAAAAATATACCATAGAAATGTAATTAAGAATAACACATTTGTTTCTGCATAGAAGTAGGAAAGTTTAAAGGCACTAAACAAATAATGTGCAAGTACTGCTAGTTAAAAGAAGTTTAAAACAATCTTATGGATATTCAAAAGAGATGAAAATTATTTTTATCTGCAGATTCTGATTATCAAATTAAGATACGAGAGTGCAGGTGAACATATTGGTTATATACAAGCAGAAGGTAATTTGCTTGTTCCTCCCCATTCAGAAAATTCACAGGATTCTTCTTTCAAAATGTTGCTCTTCATATAGCTATCACTACATACCTTTTCAGTCCTTCAAAACACTGTGCCCACGACTGGGGTTGTATCTCAGGGGCAGAGTGTTTGCTTAGGATGCCTGAGGCACTGGGTTTGATCCTCAGAACCACATAACAATGAAACAATAAAATAAAGGCATTCTGTCCATCTACAAAAAACCACAAAAAAATAGAAAAAAAAACCACTGTGCCCAAATGGCACCTTCAAAATAAGAACTGACAACAAAAACAGTCACAAAAAACGATTGGAGGGATGCCTGAAACAGTTGCATTTGATATGAAGGCAGAATGGTATAGTAATCAAGAAAGCAGTCTTTACAGACAGTCTGAAAGTCAATCTTAGCATTACTATTAACAACCAGGGGTCCCTGGGACAAAAACTTCACCTCTATGCCTCAGTTCCCTCATTTTTTAAGGGATTTAGAATTAAAATTCACATGACAGAGGATGAAAATGTGATGGTGTATGCAAGCACCCATCATATAGTAAGTATGAAGATTCACTGTGATTATTATATATTTATAAGCTACGGAGTGAAAATATGAGGAACTACACTGAGATGTCCATTCCTTTGTATAATCTCCATTAGGCTATAGCTCCATGTGTTCATTTCCAGAGAGAAAAATTAAAGAAATATACTTCCTATGTCTCAAATGAAAATATAAAATTAAGAATGAATGTTTAGCACTGTCGTTATGGTTTGGATACGAAATGTTCCCCAAAAGCTCGTGTGTAAGACAGTACACAAATGTTCCGAGGTGAAATCATTCAATTATGAGAGATATAACCTATTATTCTATTTGATTAATAATTTAAATGCATTAATGGATAGTAACCATAGGACGGTAGGGCATGGCTGGAGAAAGTAGGCCATTGGGGGCCCTTGGAGATTATATTACCCCTGGCTCCTTGCACTCAAGCTCTCTTTGCTTCCTGGCTGTCATGAACTAAGCAGCTTTCCTCTGCCTACCCTTTCACCATGATATTCACCAGCCAGCCCCACCTGGAATTTAGTTTGGTTACAAATAAGTTTTCAGTTTGTTTGCCTTGATGCCCTTCTTCTCTCCTCAGAGAATTCTAAGTAAGGAGAGTCCTCATAATCATTCAACTTTTTAAAATCTTTAATCAGAGACCTTGTTTGTATAGAAGTTGAACCATGTGCAATTACCTATACTCAACTTCTTCTGACCTATTAAAACAGCAATTTCACGTGGTTCAGCTTCATTTACTATTAATTGGACGAATGCAATCTTGAGGGAGCTGGGGAAGCAAGAAGTAGATGGGCGAGAAGAGATTTATTTCCTGTCAATGAATTTTTACTTCACTTTCTCAAAGTTGTTGTGTCATAAAATCAAACACTTTTTGAAGAACTAGAACTACTTCATGTGTAAGAAATTAAATTCTCTTAACAGTGAGAAAAAAAGATAAGGACGATCACGCTGATAAGCAGCAGATCCATGATCCAACTGCACAAGAAGGTATCAAAGAAGCATAACCTCTCACCCAGCATCAAAGCTACATATGTGGTGGCTGAACAAGTTATTCTGAAAAACAAGACTAGGCAATTACCTACCATGTCAAAGCACTAGATTCTCAGTCCCCTCTCCTGTAATTTACACCCCTTCAAATGAATCTTGTTCAGGCAGGTTTACTAAACAGTTGCAAAATGCTTGGATTATGAACTTTCAAGAATGCAAAGAGCAAGCAGCTCACTCCATTAATTAGACAGTTTCAAGCTCCTCTTTCCCATCCATCTCTCTTCGTTTCTCCTTTTCTGCTTTGAATTTTCATTATAGTATGACATTTGATTCATTCTGAGAGCACAAACTCTAATTTTCTGGCTTTCCTAACTAGATGGCCTCTTCACCAGCCCCATGGAAGAGGCAAAATAACTTGTTATCAATGATGTCACTTGGCTTCCACTTTTAATTTTCTAATTTCCACATGTGCCATTCCATTATTACTGGTTGTTCACACACCCTGGAAACATTGTGAGCAGCCCAAGAAGCACATTTTTGGCACATCACTGCCTCCAAGGATCATCTCTCATTTTGTTCTATCTTCACCCCTGGTCCCTGTCACCACTGCCCACAAAAAAAAAAAAAAAAAAGTATAATTCTAAACTGTCATCCATGTTATTCCAGATGTTTCAAAACTCCAATTAAAAAAATTGTAGATTAATCTCAGAGAAAATAAATGCAGAACATAAAAACTATTTTCCACATTGCTGTTCCAACATTCCACAGGGATTTATATTTAGGCAAATACATGTGTTTGAGGGAGCCTGTGGACTCAACTTTAATCATTCTGAGAAATAGTCTAACCAGTTTAAACTGGATTTTTGCTCTTTGCAACCCATATGGCATTCCAAACATTTCTAAACATTAGGATTACATCATTCTCTCCCTTTAATACAGACAGCTATTATATTCCATTTTCACGACCTTTAAATTCCCAGTATCAAATTGCCCAGCTGCTATTTCAATCTCTCTCAGTTGCTAAGAGATGGAGATGGTAGCAGACCAGACTAATTTTCTTGAACATCGAATTGCAAGTTGACATAAGAGAGAACTAAATTCAGCCAAAGCACAATGAGCCCAACAGTTGGCAGCCAAACTATGTGTCTTTTCACAGCTGCAGGAGACAGTTGGTTCAGAGAACCTTGTTGCCATCTCCCTGCCAACATCACAGCCATGTTTTAATACATTCTCCACAATACCTCTCAGCAAAGAGAGGCATTGCCATTTGCATTACAGGGATCAGTCTGCTATACTGCTATAACAATACCTCTTCTAGAATTAACTTCCATAGCTATAGGCCACAGTATTTTTTTTTCTGGGCAAAGCCCTTCTTTTTTTAATAATAATAACAACAACACTGATAGTTATTGTTGTAGGTAACACTTGTACTCTTCCTCCCACCTATTCAGCTTTCTGATCCAAGAACTTATTCTCCCAACTGCCAGGAGTGTTGCCTGCTTACTCAGCTAAGACCCTTCCTGGGAACTGCTCTCAGCTGTCTGATTCAAGGTCATACCCTTCCTTGGGAGCTTTATACATCTAACACCTGTTCAATGATGAACACATAAAAAAAAAAAAGTGGTGAGAATATATAGCCTGGGAGAATGGGAGAGCCACCAGTTTCTGGTACAAGTGACTGGGGTCTGTACCAACGCTACGCTACACTGCAAAGTTCTGCCTCTGTTTGATTTGACTTCCCCACTTGTCAGAGGTACTTTCCCCCATAGTTCACTCTAATAAACCTCCAGCATGCAGAGTTCAGAGCCTTGAAATGAGCTTCCTGGGGACCCAACTTATGGCAAAAAGTAAATTCTTAAACCTCTCATTTCTTTTATGGAAAAATCTACAAGGCTTTCACATAGTAAAGAAATCCCATAAGGACTATTTTTCTTGATTTACTCATAACTGTGCTAGCATAAGTCATAACCCAGAATTCTTACACACTGAAATATCTGTTTCCTACACAAGAGTCCAATATCACAGGACTCACAGTATCATTCTTAGCCAAACTCCAGTCAGGAGTCAACAGAGTTCCTATTAAATGAAGGGAAATGAGACAGACAATAAACTATAAAGGCAGTATGTATCCCAGACAAAGGTGAGGTTTCACTTAACACTAATTATGCAAAGAAGACATTAGCTGTGGCCCTAGAAGGGGGATTCAGAAATCTATCTACCCAAACTGGGTGAGAAAATGTTAAGAGTTAACAATAATAATTGAATAAAGGTAGAATACACTCAGGAGACAATGGATGCACTGGGTCATGAAACTAAACCCCAGCTAACAGCCATGGATGTGGATCCCACTGAAAAAAAGGTTTAAACTAAGGAAGGTTCATCATGGTAATCTATAGTTTAGGAAGTAGATCTGAGATCTTGTGTTCTGGTCCATTGCCTTTCTATACCTGTTCATAAATGGATCAAAGTACTGGTCATTGATCAAATATGACTTTGGCTTTCTTTAGTTGTGTGTCTATTAAATGCTAAAACAATGTAGAAATATAAAAATGACATAAGTCCAACCCATGCACTAAATTTAGTAGTAAATTTTATGATTATGGAGATAATCTTCATTTATTATTTAAAATTTGCAAAATGTTTTAAAGAATCAGAAATATCATATTGCCTTGAAGTTCTAATTTGAAATCTTTAATAGTTAATAGATATTAGCCATGAATTTAGCAAAGGTAAGAATTTGATTAAGTGTATTATCGAAAACAACCTAGTTTATCGTGGCTATAAATTTGACTTATTATATTTTCAAACTTGCCTAAATTCATAGAAATATTTGTTTTAACTGTTTCCATCCTACTATGCATCTAAGATCCTTGAGATCATTAGGTGATTAAATAGCTTAAGAATTTAAATTTGGGATGATATTAATGTATCAAGTTTATGAACTAACTTAACATGAATCAAAAAACAAATGTCTAGGGCTGGGGAAGTGGCTCAAGCAGTAGCGTGCTGCTCGCCTGGCATGCGCGGGGTGCTGGGTTCAATCCTCAGCACGACATAAAAAAAATAAAGATGTTGTGTCTACCGAAAACTAAAAATTAAATATTAAAAAATTCTCTCTCTCTCTCTCTCTCTCTCTCTCTCTCTCTCTCTCTCTCTCTCTCTCTCCTCTCTCTCTCTATCTCTCTCTTTAAAAAAATGTCTGGAACTTCTCTTATTCTCATAATGAACTTACTAAATTTGTAAACAGAAGAAAGAGAAGGTAAGATAAAATTAAGATCTAAGATGAATCAAACTTTAAAATTTCCAACTTTAATAAGTTCTTTCCTAAAATCTAAGTGTTTATTTCCACTTCAATTGTCAGGAACTATTAAGCTTTACCTCCTACTATCAGTTCAAACCATGATTCTTCCTCAGTAGACCTAAATAATTTTGCTAGTGTTTTCATGCCCTGAAATTTCACAGTTGGCAATTTCCCTCAGCTACCCTAAATGATTCCCTGACTGTATTTCCCCAGAGATGAAGCTGCTAGATCTGGTAGGAAAGGACTGCCTCCTTTGTTCTGTTGGTGATGTGTCTCAACAATAGTGATAAGATTTTTATGAAATAAGCCATGAGTCAGAAAGTAAAATTTTTCTAAGAGTGAAGTATTGTAAATCCAAAATTCATTAATGAAAGTCCTTAATCGTGTTCTGACTAATGTTCAATTTTGTGGGGTTTAGGGAGGAGAAGTGTTTTAAAAAAAAATCTCTAAGACAGTGCTTCTCAACATTTAATGTGCGTCTGAGTCACCTGGGGATTTGTTAAAATGCAGGCTGATTCACATTCCTAAGAGTTCTCAGATGTTGCCATAGATAATACCTTGGGTATAAAAGCTCTAAATGTCAGTACCCAAGTTGATGCTTTGTGGCTTCTTTTAGTTGTGAAATTCTGTTGGAGGTGGAAGATAGGGAGTGATGTTATATAAGTGCCAACCCTGGACCTAATGACATTTTATATTACCAATTACATTAAGATTAATTGATTATTTGCCACTTAAAAATATGTTTGTTGAAAAGCAACTGAAGTTAAAGCAAATTAGTAATTTCCAACATTCACAGGCTATTTTATTAGGAAAAGAGACATTAGACCTGAAGAGTGATAAAATATGTCAGATATGGATGTCAATATATGTCAACTCTGATCATTAGGAATTTAAGATGTTATTCTTATTTTGGAACTAAATTTAATGTAATCTATATTTCATGACTTAGAAACATCTCTGAGCAGCACTTCTTTGGCTGCCAGGCCAAGGAGATAATATACTTAGATAACTGTTTTTCTCAGCCTGCAAAGCAAGGCAACCTAAGAAAGCTGTAGAATGCTAGTTTCTTTATGAACACTAGATGGTGCTACAATACAAATAAATAGCAGCCAATTCCTTCCCTTGCAGGATTCAATTAATGATTTAATCAAGTACCAAATCTTGACCCCCCCTTTTTTTTAACAGATAAAGATCTAAACTGTCTTGAATTTATACAACAGATTAATAGACATGTTTTTAAAGTTTATTACTACAGAACACTGGTGATCTACTGATAGTTTAATATATCACATAACTTTGTTTTGTAAATGAACATTTGTATGCATGTGTATCTAATTCTTCTTAGATTACTTGGAAAACGTAAGTGGTCACAAAGCTTGATATTCAATGACATATAAAGAAGTTTGTGAAAATCTCCTCCCTTGGAGATTAAGAGCAATACAAAACCCCTCCACTGCTTTCACAGGCCTACTTCAAAGCAAGTTGATGAACTTTACTAGACAAGCTTAGAAATTATTTCCTGGCACAAGATCTCATGGCAGGACACAAAGCACTTCCCCAAAGCTGCACTAGTTCTCACAATAAACCCCATGAGTCAGGGAGAAGTAACAAAACAAGAGGAGTCAGAAACATCTCATTAATACCTCTACCAGTAGCATCGCCATAAAGTTCAAAACAATCTGATTTACAAACTTGTACTAATCAGAGAATAATTTGGACTAAACCTGCCTATTGCTTGTGTCTTATTAAGAATGATACAGGAAAAATGCTCCAAGATCAGTAACCTAGAAATAATGATGTTGATAAAGGTGACAGAATTGTCAGAGCAAAGGGGGCAACTTCAGTTAAAAAAAAAAGGACATTTGGGGACTGGCAAGTCTGTATAGAGTTGTGTTGATGGAGGGACTTTCATCAGGAGAAAATGACAAAAGGATATAGAGGGTATAGAGTAGGAAGGCAACAAAAATAAACCAAAAATAAAAACCTGCTTTGCAGTTTTCCCTTAAGTCATGGTAGCATTGATGTATGACCCAGCAGAGAACCTCTATATACTGGATCTAAGGAAAAGAACCTACAAGTGTAACTTTCTACAACTATAGGGTGTATATGCACAGAGATCTAAACTTGAGTTAACAGGATTCCTGCCCTAAAGGAGCTCTTAATCTAATGTTTCTGTGCTTCACTGACAGATGGGCTAACATTCACTACATGAAGGGCAAGGCATTGTTTTGTAAGGCTTTGGTGTATTCATTTCCTAGATAGAAAGCAAGGCGTGTAGGGGGTGAAAACTACAAATCTCAAAAGGTATAAGGTAAGGTGACACTGTTGGGGGGGTGGAGAAACCCTAGCTTTTATTTTATTTCTTCATTGATGTCTTCAGTAAATATTAATAGAATACCTACTGTGATCAAGGTACCAGCATTTCAATAATTTTTAAATAGAAAAAGCATGTGTCTTCCTAGATTCTGAGTACTATTGTCTAGGTTACTATTCTAAGACCACCTTGTGAGAGCTTCCTTTTCTGAATTCAATTCTTTGAAAGGGAGTGATCATAGAGTGAGGATGAGGGAGAAGGAATAACATCTATAGTACAGCCAAGAAGAGCTGTAACCAGCAGTCGAAAAGTCACTCGATAAATTGGGCAAGACTAGGGAGAAAAGGGAACAGAGATAAAGGAAGGGAAAGGTTTTTTAAAAAGAAAATATAAAATAAAGGCAAATAAAACCTGGAAATTTTAATATGTGATGATAAAAGAATAGAGAGGTGAACCCTGAAGGTAAGCTGAAGAAGACTAGAGATCTCATTAAAAAGTAAAAAGTGTGATTGACATTGTAGGAATCTCAGAGTAACTACTTTGGATCTTGACATAGCCCACACCAAAGATCAGAGCACTGGAAGAGTTATTCAAACAACCAGGCACAAGAAACCATTTATGACTTTAAGATAGCATGGCTTAGATAAGCAGATCCAAGATATAGTATTAGATGGTAGGGTAAGTAAGATTCCTGATTCTGACACTATAGTTACATGTCCTGGAGCAAATTACCACCTCAGAATATGTTTCCTGTCCATAAGAGTAATACAGGTTTTTGAAATATCTTATATAAATGTTATTCTATTTTTTAAGACATTTTAATGGAAAATTTCAAACATACAAAAGCAAAGACAACAGGATAATGAACTTTTTAAGTATGTATTACCCAGAATTAATAGTTATCAACCTGGCCAATCTTTTTTCTTCTGTTCCCATCCACAGCACCTGATCTCAAATTATACTGAAACAAATTCTAAATATGCTGTCATTTCATGTAAATAATGTTTCATTATGTATTGCTAAAAGACAAGGACTCTTTAAACACAACCACAGTAATATTATTATACTTCTATAAAGTTAATTCCTTAACAATATCAAATATCCAATTGCTGCCCATATTTCCTCAATTGTCATACTATATATATATATATATATATATATATATGCATATTAAAGGAAGAAAAGGGAACAGAGATAAAGGGAGGGATAAAGATAAAGATATATATATGTATATGTATGCATATATAGATCTTATTTTTCACCTTATATTTTGAATCATGATCCAAGCAAGAGCCACATATTGATTGGTTAATTTTATGGTCTCTTTTAATTTTGTCTCTTATTGTCTGTTTTAATCTATACAATTTCCTGAATTAATTCTCATTTCTGTTCTGAAATTTTTATTAAGAAATAGGGTTGTTTTCCCTATAGAGTTTCACACAGTTTGGGTTTCTGCTGAATACAACACCATTATATTATTTAACAGAGTCCCTTCTCTTCTGTTTCCAGGAAACTGACAAATCCAAATACTTTTCAGGTTTTCTTTTCCTTGTGTTGGCAATACTAATTCATGTATGTGGCGTTATATGGTTTTGTCAAGAGTTGCATAGGGCTGTCTTTATTTTTGTGATTTTATTAACCGATGATAATCACTGCCAGCAGCACTTTTATGGATGTTTCTATAGTAATTCTGATCATGTAACATATACGATCCAGAAGATTTCTCAATAACCAATCATGGAAACAATATACCCTGATTTCTTGCAAGTTTGTCTGTGGTCTTTACACTTGAAATTGTATTTAGTTGATTCTTTAGCTCCTATTTTCCTTTCCTGAGACTCTTACATATATTACTCCATTATCTTCTTGCCAAAAGAAAAAAAACAGCTAACAAAAAGTTATGGTGACAATCCTATCATCTTTGCTTTATTTGTGACTAGGAGTTTAGGCTAGATGACCATAGACATTTTTTGCTGTTGTTTTACTAATTTTTTTCCTTTTTATAGTCCAGAGGTTTTTAGTTTTCCTCATAAGTGTAGTACTTTTCCAATGTGTAATTTTAAATCACTTGAAATTTATCTCAGGAAAGTTTTCGTGATGTATAAATGTTAATATTATTTCTAGAATACTGTTTCACTTTCCTTTCTTGGGGATTCCTATTATGCACATGTTAAATATCTGCCTGTACTGATTTTCTCAAAAAATTTTTTCTCTTATTTTTTATGAGATACAGTTAACATACAATAGAATTCATCCTTTAAAGCATGCAGTTTGGCAAGGATTGGCAAATGTACACAGTATATGACAAGATAGAGACCATTTCCATCACTCCCAAATGTTCTCTCATGCCTCTTTACAATCAGTTGCCTCCCCTCAACCACACATGCATATTTCCAACTCTAACAACACTAATCTGTCCCTATATTTTGCCTTTTTAGCATGTCATTTAAATATAATCACACGGTATGTAGTTTGTCTTTGCTTTTGAGATTTATTCATGTTGTTGCATGTGTAATTAGTTCATCATTTCTACTGATTAGTAGTATTAATTTATGGATAACTTTTTTATTATTATAAATATTAACATTAATTGTACAAAGTAATTGTATTCACTCTGATATTTCCAAACATACACACAATCAGCTGAATTAATTGTTTCCATTCACCTTTCTTCTACGCTTGCCTCCTTCCCCAACCCTTCCCTTGGCACTGTTCTCATTCTCTAGGAATCTCCTTTTACTTTAGGGTTCTCATTTTTGTTGTTCTTGTTGTTTAGTTTCCACATATGAGAGAGAACATGTAAGACTTGTCTTTCTATAGCTAGCTTATTTATCTTAATATGATGTCCTCCTGACCCAACCATTTTGTGCAAAAATGACAGGCTTTCATTTTTCTTTAGTGTTGAGTAACAGCGCATTGTGTATATACATATATATATACACCATACTTTCTTTATCCACCCATCTATTGACAGGCACCTATGTTGATTCCATATCTTGGCTAATGTGAATACTGCTGCAATAAATAGAGACATGCAGGTATCTTTTTGAATGATGTC
Source organism: Ictidomys tridecemlineatus (assembly GCF_052094955.1). Lineage (NCBI taxonomy): Eukaryota > Metazoa > Chordata > Mammalia > Rodentia > Sciuridae > Ictidomys > Ictidomys tridecemlineatus. The sequence goes on from NC_135481.1 coordinate 82,097,039, forward strand.
ATCATTTCCTTTGGATAAAAACTCAGGAGTGGGATAGCTGCTGGATCGTATGGCAGTTCTAGTTTTAGGTTTTTGAGAAAACTCCTTACCATTCTCCATTATGGCTATACTAACTTACATTCCCACCAAAGTGTATAAGTGTTCCTTTTTCTCCACGTAATTACCAGTATTTTTGGAGAAGTCTTTTGATAATAGTCATTCTAACTGGGGTGAGATGGTATTTCATTATAGTTTTTTCATTTCCCAGAGGGCTAATGATATTGAACATTTTTTCATTATTTATTCCTATTTTTATTTCTTCTTTTGAGAATTGTCTTTTCAGATCATTTGCCCATTTTTAACCGGATTACCTTTTTGTTGTTAAGTTTTCTGAGTTCTTTATATATTCCGGACATTAACCCCCTGTCAGATGAACAGTTAGCAAATGTTTGCTCCTATACTGTTGTGAATAGGTAGTCCCTTCACTCTGCTGATCATTCCCTTTGTTCTTTAGAAGCCTTTTAATTTATTCATTTGTCAAGTTTAGCTTTTGTTTCCCATGCTTTGTGGAGTCCTACCTAGAAAATCATTGCTTGTACCAATACCTTGAAATACTTCTCTTATATTTTCCTCTAGTAGTTTCAGGTTTTATATTAAGGTTTTTGATCCACTTTGAGTTGACTTTTGAGAATGTGCATATCCAGTTTTCTCAGCACCATGTGTTAAAGAGGCTATCCCAGGCTGGGGTTGTGGCTCAGTGGTAGAGCACTTAACTGGCACTTGTGAGCCCCTGATTCGATCCTCAGCACTACATAAACATAAATAAAGTAAATATATTGCGTTGATCTACAACTAAAGAAAAAGATATTTTTTTAAAAAAGAAGAGGAGGGGGCTGTCCTTTCCCCAGTGAATATTTTTGGCTCCTTTTCAAGAATCTCATAGCTGTAGATGCATGCATTTATTTCTGGAATCTCTGTTGGGTTCCACTGGTCTATGTGCTAGTACCATGCTGTTTTGGTTACTATGGCTCTCTATAGTAAGTCTTTAAATCAGGTATCATGATACCTCCCTTTTCTGTTTTAATCAAGATTCTTTGATTATTTGGGGTCTTTTGGGCTTACATATAAATTTTAGGATTATTTTTTCCAGTTCTATAAAGAATATCATTGGTATTTTGACATTTTAATAATGTTAATTCTCTAATCCATGAACATAGGCCGTCTTTCCATCTTCTAGTGTTTTCTCCAATTTCTTTCTTCAGTGGTTTGTCATTTTCATTACACTTTCTTAGTTAAGTTTATTCCTAGGTATTAAATTTTATTTTGTGGCTACTGTGAATGGGATTTATTTCATGATTTCTTTATCAGCAAGTTCACTGTGTATAGAAAAGCTACTGATTTTTGTATGTTGTATCTTGCTACTTTACTGAATTTGTTTATTATAGTTTCTAATAGTTTTTCAGTGGAGCTTTTAGTTTTTATATAGAGAGAATCATACCATCTGCAAACAGGGACAACTTGCTTTCTTCCTTTCTTATTTGTATACCTTTTATTTCTCTTATCTAAGTACTCAAAAATTTCTAGTACTATATTAAATACCAGCAGTGAGAATGCATTCCCTTGTCTTGTTTCTGATATTAGAGGAAATGCTTTCAGTTTTCCCCATTCAGTATGATGTTGGCCCTAAGTTTGTCATATGTAGCCTTTACTATGTTGAAGTATTATCCTTCTATAACGCATTTGTTCAGGGATTTTATCATGAAAAGATACTGAATTTTAGGAAATGCTTTTTCTGCATCAGTTGAGATGATATGATTTTTATTCTTCATTCTATTTATATGATATATTATGTTTACTGATTTGCATATGTTGAACCAATCTTGTATCATCCCTGAAATGAAATCAACTATCATGGTGTATAATCTTTTTGATATGCCATCTGAATTTGATTTGCTAGATTTTGTTGAGGATTTCTGCATCAATTTTCATTAGGGACACTGGTCTATAGTTTCCTTGTTTTGTTGTGATTTTGTTAAGTTTTGGTAACTGGGTAATGCTATCCTCATAAAATGAGGCTGGAAGGGCTCTAGCCCTTTCAATTCTATAGGGTAATTTGAAAAGCATTTCTGTTAGTTCTTCTTTAAAAGTTTAGTAAAATTCAACACTAAAGTCATCTGATTCTGACCTTTTTCTTTATTGGGAAACTTCTTATTACCAAGTCGATCTCATTACTTGCTATTGGTCCTATTGGTTTTTTCTTTTTTTTGTCAGATCTTCTTGGTTCAATTTTGGCAAATTTTACATGTCCAAAAGTTTTTTAATTTTCTCTAGATATTTCCAATCTGTTAGCATATTATTATTCAAAATAATCCCTAATGGTCCTTTAAATTTCTGTAGTATCCATTGTAATGTCTCCATTTTCATCTCTAATTTTATTGATGTGAGTCTTATCTTTCTTAGTCTCTAAAAATTGTCATTATTGTTTACCTTTTCAAAGAAACAAGTCTGTTATGATGATCCTTTGTATTGATATTTTAGACTCTATTTCTCCTATGATTTTTATTATGTCTTTCCTTCTATTAATTTGGGATATCATATGTTCTTGCTTTACTGATACCTTAAGATGCATTATTAGATTTTTTTTATTTTAATGTAGGCACTCATTACTGTAAACTTCCTTCTTAGTACTTCTTTGCTGTATCCTAGAGGTTTGGGTATGTTGTGCTTCCATTTTCATTTGTTTCAAGGAATTTTTTAATTTCCTTTCTGATTTCCTCAATGACCCACTCTTCCTTCAAAAAGGTGTTCTTCAGTCTCTGTGTGTTTGTATAATTTCTAAAGTTTCTCTTGCTGCTGACTTCTAGTTTCATACCACTGTGATCAGAAAAGATATTATATACATCCAGTTTACAGTGGAGTTGGCATTTTAAATTGGCTGTTTAATTAGCAAAATTCTATATGATTAGTGACTTGAAAAATGTAAAAGAAAAGATATGAAATATGATTTAACTTTTTAAAAAATTTGTTTAAACTTGTTTTGTGGCCAATATATGGTCTTTTCTAGAGAAACTTGCATGTATGGATGAAAAGAATTGTATATTCTGCAGTGTTTGATGGAATATTCTATAATTGTCTATCAAGTCCATACGACCTATAGTGCAGTTTAACTCCAATGTTTCTGTTTGTGGGGTTGGAGGGAAGTCTGGTCAATCAATCCCTTAGTAAGAATAGGGTAGTAAAAGCTCCTCCTATAATTGTATTAGAACCTATCTCTTCCTTTAGGTCTAATGGTGTTTGTTTTTAAAATTGGGTGCTCCATTATTAGGTACTGTGCACACCTGGATGGGGTGAGGGCTTTTATACCCCTACTTTTTAAAGTTGTGGTACCTTCCAGGGATCAAGCTCAAGTGGGTTGCTGCTGGAGCCAGGAAAATTTTTTTTCACCCCCTCATTTTTCTTATTTCTTAGGAGCAAGGGAAAGAGGATTGTGAAACTCTGCCGGTACCAGACAAAAATTTCTCTCCAGAATTTATTAGGCCGTATGCCTTGGAAGAGAGATGGATTCCCTACAGCACTGCTCAAAACTGACCCCACCATACTCCTGTGGGTGGGTAGTGGTAGTATCTTAGAGACCTTTTGCCTCTTGGAGACAGGTGCTAAGAGAGGAATAGTAGGAACTGCGGGGTCAACCAGGATTCCAAGCAAACAACATGCAGCTGGCTGTACCCCTAGTCCCAAAGGACAGATTTCCCAACCCACTGGTTATTTTCAGGGCTGTGGACAGCACCCTCTATACCCCTCCACATCATCATGTCCATGGCCCACTGTGAACCATTCTCAGGGGGGTTATGTCAGATTCTTTCCACAAACTAAATCTGGCTCTGGCTCAAGAAATAGTCAACCACTGAGCCAGTACATTGGAATATCTGTAGGGGGTCCCAGAAATTGGAATATGCAGGGGTTTCTGACCCCTTGAGCAGTCCAAATTCAAACAATAGTCCCCTTCTCAAGATGGCTCCTGGCTCTAGCATTCTCGGGGTTCACTGCAAGATTAAGTGAATTCATTTTCCAAAGCCATACTACTATGTAGGTTTCAAGCCTTTACCTATTTTAGCCTATAAGCCTACAAGGCCTGTGAAACATAATAGTTATGACTTCCAGTATCTGCACTGTTAGTTTGCTAGGACTTTCTCTTCTACCTTTACACTTGGGGAAGGGAGACTCCCTCTCTCTGCTATGGAAACAGGGAGGCAGGTGATGGGCTATTTTCTCTTGCCATGCTTCTCATCCAGGTCTCTGGATTTTACAAAGTTTCCATATTTCTACTGTTGAATTCCAGAGTTTTCCCATGGTCACTCACCTCAATATGCAATTATTTACCTACTGCTTTGCTGCTTCTTTGTGGAGGATCAGGTGAGTGCTAGGTCCCTCCATTCATCCATCTTACTTGCCAGAAATTTTGTCTTTTCACAAGCTGGTGGGTATTTGGGCTGTTTTCAGCTTGGGACTGTTATGAATAAGTCTTTCGTACTATGGATATTCTATTTTTCTTAAAGTATTATCTGTTATGTTTATGTGTACTTGTGTTCTTTCCTTCTAGCATAGTCTTCTTTCCTGAAATTATTTTTCCTTTTATTTCTAATTCTTTCTTGAGTTTTTCACCTCTTTTTAAAAATCTTCCTTTTCTTTAATGATCACATTTGTGTTTTTCTAATTCTGAATCATGTTATTTCACAGCTTCTATCATTTTCTTAATTACTTTTGACATAATTGAAAATATAACCTTTTCATGTGTTGGAGGGTATACCTTTCCGTCATGCTTTCATTATCTATAAAGATGTTATTCTGCTCTTTATTCTCTTTTTTTAAAAAACGATGACTTTTTGGGTTAATAAACTTTTTCTGTTACTCATTTTTTAATTTTTTTTAGTTATAGTTGGGCACAATACCTTTATTTCATTTGTTTATTTTTACGTGGTGTTGAGGATTGAACCCAGTGTCTCGCACATGCTAGGTGAGTGCTCTACCACTGAGCCACAACCCCAGCCCCTGTTACTCATTTTTTTACCACTATTGTGATTAATAATAGTTATTTTAAGGGCATCTGAAGTTACAGATGACAGCAATAAACTTCCTTAGAAAAGAAAATTCAAAATTAATAGTAGCATCCGCAACATACACAATTGTACATATTCTGACATCTGTAGAAAGTAGGCAATATTATTACGTGAATATTATTACATGAATTTTATCAGTATTTATCCTTACATTACTGGGGAAGAAATTAATACCCCAAAATAAAAAATCTTCTTCCAAGTTTATGGTAAGACAACATTATAACTCCACGTTCCAAATTATCAGATTATATATAAAAAAGGATACATTGGAACAGAGATCATTATTTTAACTTGAAGAACTGTCTTTCCCAAGTAGATTTTTCACTGATTTAAAAAAAAAATAAAGAAAAAGAAAAAAAAAAGAAAATTTGAATGTAATGACCACTGATATTATTTTAAAATGGTAAAAGAATTGCCATCCAGAGCAAGTTAATTTTCTTTTATATACTTACATGTGTTTTCTAAGGCTTTTCATTCAGACTAACTTGCTATGAAACAGGCAAATGGAAAAAGATGTGATTGTAATCATCAGAGAATATCTGTAGCAAAACTGATGGAATCCCTAAATGTCAAAAAAATCCCTAAGTGTATTGCTGAACTGATGACCAAGTCAGCCTTGCCAAGTTGAGGAAAAGAGGCTAAGGCAATTGAACAGAAAAGTTTAAATTCTCTATTTTGGCATGATATGAGTCACAATTATTTAATTAATGCCTCTGAACAGAGATAAAAATGCCAGCAGGAACATTTCAGAAAGTTCATGTTTATGACGTACATGAAAAGCATGTGGTCCAGAGACGAGGCCCTGCCTGCACAGCTTCACCAGGCGCCTGAACTCTATCAGGATGTCAGTTCCAGCAGGACACAGGGAAGAATTTCCAGTGCGTTCATCACACAAGTATCTTTCTGTTTGGTTTCACCCTGTCATCTAGCACTGTGTTAAAGTCCTGAAGTTGATCCGAGATTAACAAGAAGCTTGAGATTTTTTTGAGTTTCGCCCACTCCAACACATTGCTGAGTATGGTGAGGGAGGGAACGCTCTTGGCATATTTGCTGTATTGAGAACTCTCAGGCATCCAAGGCAAGTTCCTGATTCTGAGCTACCTCTACTCCATCAGAGCCATCTGAGAGCCAAACAGTGAAGCAGATAAAATAGGAGTCAGAGTCACACACACGCAACCCCAGCTATACAAGAAGCTGAAGCAGAAGAATAACAAGTTCACAGCCAGCCTAGCAATTTAGGAGGCCCCATTTCATTATAAAATTTTTTAAAAGAGCTGGGGATGCAACTCAGTGGTAGAACACTTTCCTAGTATACACAAGACCCTGGGTTCAATCCCCAACTACCATTCACAGACACAAGAATAGGGGTCAGAATCATCATGACCTTACCTGATACTGCTAAAAATGCCTATTATCAGAGGAACTTCATGCCCTTCCACTCCTAAAACTTAATCAAAACCTACCCCTTCTATATCAGATTTCCTCAGGCTTTACTCAAGTATATGTTAAGGCCCCTATTAAGTAGATTAATTCAGTAGTTCTCAAACCTTGTCTTCAGTAAGAAATCTCTTTTGTTAGCTTCCCCATTAGATCCAATTCTTTTCCACAATAAGCCCCATGCATGGAAAGATTGTGCCTGTTGGACAAACTGTATTTATTCAGAAATGATTAATTTATTTTTCCATTTAATCAATGACAGAAATAACTGCTGCTTTGAGCTCTCTGACGAGCATAGGAAGTGTTAGTTACCTCATGCACTTAATATAATTCCAGATAGAAGACAAGAAAAAAAAATGTTAATCCATGAAGCCATACTGAATTGATTTAAAGTTCACATTAAGCAAAATTATTTGTTTCAATTTGAGAATATAATTCATTTTAAAACACTTGCTATCAGTTACAGATTTTGTTACTTCATAATAAAACAAAAATGTCTTGCAGATTTAATTTCTGAAGTTACTCCTTTAGTGATTTATTTAAATAGTACTATAACTTCTTCATGTTTTTTTGTGAAAAAAGGAGAAGAATTTTAATTTATACTTTGTATTCTTTTTAAAGTTGAAATTGAAACTACATTTTTCTGTGGCACAAAGATAAAATGTAAAAACATTTTCATCATTTTGAAAATTGGCCAAGTTAAATATGATGGCACTAATGTCATTCATAACTTTAATGATCAGCTTTAAAATTAAATCATGGTGAATGTTGCTTTTCACATAAAGCACTATGATGATATAATATTTAGAAGATTTCCATGGATCATATTGGCATAAGCACTATTATTATTTTTACTTTATAACTAAATATACTCCTGCATTTATCAAATATTAACCATATCTACTTTTCTGAAATACATATATATTTGCCCTTTTCTACATATGTACCTTCACCACTAAAAAAGAGCAGAAACAAAAAACAAAACAAACATCTTCAACTCTTTAAAAAAATATTGCCAGGTAAAGGTTATAACATAATCCCTTCCTCAGGAGAACAAAGGGAAGAAGGAGGGAAGGAAAAAGGGGAAGTACTGGGGAATGAATTGGAGCAAATTATGTTATATGTTTGCATGAGTCTGTCACAATGAACCCCAATATTGTGTATAATCTTAATGCTGTATTAAAAACATTAAAAAATCCTTTCCTCTTTCCTTAGTCTAATGAAAGTAGCTACTCCAGAGTCAATCACCTTCCACCACCAACCCATTTTTTATGTAGACAAATGGACAGCCAGTAAATTCAATCATCAGTTTAGGATTTATACTTCATATACTTGTAAAGTAGGTTTGAGGCAGGTTATAAGTGTTATATAATTTTAAAATAGGGCAGAACTGATAAAAACAGATCAGAGTACATCTAAAAGAGATAAAGGGGACAAGGACTACAGGATTTCCCATATTTTCCCCCTATCATGACCATCACAAAGTAAAAAATTTGTGATGTGAACCAATTTGCTTTAAAAAGAAAAGGAGAGGGCTGGGGATGTGTTTCAGTGGTAGAGTGCTTGACTAGCACGCACTAGACCCTAGGTTTAATCCCCAACACTGCCAAAAATAAAATTATTTTTCAAAGGGAAAGAGAGCAAGTACATTTAATTTTAAATTAATTTTAAGGAAAATCTTCAGAATTTTGAGCAAGCCAAATGGGACATACACTAAGATAGTGTTCCAGTAATTCTCACATCTACTTCATCACACTACCTAATTGTCAAATGTATCAGAAAAAAAAATTTTTTAAATGAATAAAAAAATTATTTAGCATAATGAAGCATTTTGTTGGAGGAAAATAACCCTTTCCATTTCAAATCTATAATTATGTGCCTTTTAACTATATAAGCAAAAGAGAAATATGAAATAGAGTAACTTATAAAATTTTATATTATCTGAATCTTTTTTACCTTATGTAAAAAAATCAAGCTTTCACTCTAATCTATCTTCCTCTTGGTCTGCTAAAGCAAACCCCATTAGTCCTTGCATTGTGTTACTTCATTTTCTACTGTTTTATAGTTGAAAAATTCAACAAGCGCAAGACCAAGTGTTGCCACGCAAAGACATCAGATACAGCCATATGAGAAGCTGTGATCTATCCAGAAACCTTGCAAGTCTGTGATTTCCTGTAGAAGGAACAAGCATTCTCCCTTGGTTGCATTGTGACTTCAGAAGGTCTGCTCTTTCTGAATTTAAGAGCTTTGCTGCTTCTTAGAAGATCTAAATACTAAGTAAATACATAAATGCAGCAATCTTAGTTTCCTAAGATATTTATTGCTAACAGCTACTAGGCTTTTTTTTTTTTTCTTCTTGTCCAGGAAAGAGAGGGAGGGGGATCCTGAGGTGGGTAGAGACACTCAGGGTGTTGCATGCTCAGAGAGTATTAGGAAGACTTAGTCATCTAATTGAGTTCACAGGCTGATTGAAATCGCCTGCATAATTTGTGGCTGTCTACACTCACGATTTATCACATCAATTCATATTAAAATTCAGAGATTAACTGAAGACCAAAGACTCTCAAAGCATCACCAAAAATTTGTTTCCAAAGAATGCTGGCTAAAATCAATACCATTCATGAGAAACAGATTTAATTTGCAATTTGGCCTAAAGACTCAGTTTGAAAAATTGTATTATAATTCCAAGTGATTAATAAAAGTTTGGCAGCCTGACTTCAATAGCCCAGTTAGCCTTTACAAGCATTTATTTCAAGAATGAACTAGACAAATATTAGTTATCAAACAGGTTATGACACTAGCTTAACTTTCATCTGAGAGGTAATAAAAGTCCTGCCACCTCCTGACTGCATCTTTCATAGATGTGGGATGGATGTAAAGGAAAAGACAGAGGACAAGGGTCAGAAGGCTAGAGTCTAACTGATTCTGCCACTTGTTAATAATGTCAGTTTTCTGGGCCTCTGTTTTCTTATTTATAGAAAGAACAGCAGAGTTTAATAATCTCTCATCCCATTCTCTCTCATTCTAACATTAAAACAAAAATTTTCTCACTTCTCTAAATGCCCTTGTATGGAAAACCCTACCTCCATATTAACCTTCATATACCTACAATAATAAATGATGTTTCTGAGGTTAGGACTAGCAGGCTCTCTCCCATGAGGAAGTCTATGTGCTCACTTCCACCACAATCACCATTCCTCCTTTTGGATTAAACCAGGTCACAAAAGATTCAAGTTCCCTGATTGATCCTTACAACTACCAGACAGTTTAAAATATGAATGCCATGCATGACAGCATTTTCCTTTTATTTTTTAAAACACTCACATGTTATTTCATTTGTAGCTCACAAGGCACTGGTAAGGCAGGTGGTAGGTATTGTTATTTGTATTTGAATAGAAAAATTCAATGAGACTTAACAAGGTCCAATGACTTGATACAGTAATATGAATATATTCTCACAATAAACCAAGAGAATGTTTATTGATACAGTCTCTGTGGGACAGCTTAGCAGTATGTATCAAAATATCCTAACATGTAAAATATACAATTCCAATTTTAAATATTTTAGACAAGTATACAAAGATGAATACTCAAAGATAATAATCACAACTGCTTTTATAATAGGAAAAAATAGAAATAACCTATATGTCTGTTGATAAATAAGAGGTTAGAAAAATACATTAAGGAATACTCAAGCAGTAGAATGTTATGTATAATGAACAATAACAGGATAGAACTCTAATTAATAAAAATATGCCACAACTTGTCTTTAAATTACAGAAAAGGGGTGGGGGAAAGAAAGTTAAAACATCATCAGTTCTATCCAATAAAACTCTCTAAAATTTTAAAAATAGTCTTCTGTGTTATTTAATACAGGTGCCATTAATTATATGTAAAATGTGATTAGTATGACCAAAAATGAATATCTTATTTTTATTTTTTTTAATTGATTTAAATTTAAATAGCCACAATTAGCTAATGACTACCGTACTGGAAGGTACATAGACATAGTTATTTTATGTGTTATATTATAATCAGAAAAAAACAAAATCGATGTAAACAACAACAAAGTTTACCAACCTGTGTCAAAGAGAACAGCCAGAAGATAAAAGAAGAAATTAGTCAACAACAATTTTACCTAAGGAACTGTTATGCTTTCAGTGTGAGACCCCAGTACATATTTTATACATGTGGTTTCCATACGTGGGCATGACTGTGCTAATTTGAAAAGTTTCCTAAATACCAGTTCACACACTAGCAAATAAGTAGCTTTATGCCAAGAAAGCTGTATCCTTTGTGCTGTCTCTGCAGAAGAGACCAAAAATAAAGGGTGATAAATGGAATTAAGCAGAAAATAAAAGCTGAAGTACTGAAAGCAGGATCATATTTTTTGAAAGGCTAATGAATTATTGAACTCATTGAATGGATTTATAGTAATTAAGAAGCTCATGTTTTCTACTAGCAATTTTTTATTATATCAAAATGTAATGAAGCTGCCAGGTGCAGTGGCACACGCTTGTAGTCCCAGCAGCTTGGGAGGCTGAAGCAGGAGGATCATGAGTTCAAAGCCAGCCTCAGCAAAAGCAAGGTGCTAAGCAACTCATGAGACCCTGTCTCTAAATTATAAAATAGGGCTGGGAATGTGACTCAGTGGTAGAGTGCCCCTGAGTTCAATCCCTGCTATCCCCCCACCCTCAAAAAAATATAATGAAACAACAAAATATATTATTTTCTCATATACCAGCCAATGTAAAGTTGATTCCTTGGAAATCATACAAACCAGCTAAAGAATGATTTGATTTTTAGACCTGTGCAAAGCAGGAGGGATGTTTGTACACGGGGTTTCCAAATTCCAAACTGTCTGCAAATATAAAACAGTATTTCCCCAAGTCAATAATTTTTTTCACTATAAGATTATTAGATAAAATCACATTGAAATTTACAAAAATAAATAAATAAATGAATTTTAAAAAAGATTATTAGATAGATGAAACATAATAATAAAACCACCTTCCCCATTTGTGTTTTTTTCCTCAGAATTTGGTTATTAATAACAAGATAAATATTAGGGCGGAGATGTAGCTCAGTGGTAGAGTGCTTGCCTAGCATGTGTGAGGCATTGAGTTAAATTTCTAACACCAAAAACAAACAAAACAAAAAATAAGATATAGTATACATATCCATATGAAAGCCTTTTTTCTACATTTAAAATTTAAAGAACCTTTCTTAAAGAATGAATTGGCCCAAACTGTATCATTCTTAACAGTATGACTATAATTAACCAAAGTCCTGAATTAATTAGATCCCCTCATTCTACTTTTTTAGAAAAAAACTTTCAGTGTAAATCAATCTCTCTCTTTCTCTCTCTCTCTCTCCTCTCTCTCTCTGTATATATAGATAAAGATATAGATATATAGATATAGACATTATTTTTTTGGTACCAGGGATTGAACTCAGGGGCATTCTACCACTGAGTCACATCCCCAGCCCTATTTTTTGTAATTTATTTAGAGACAGGGTCTCACTGAGTTGCTTAGTGCCTCACAGTTGCTAAGGCTGGCTTTGAACTCACAATTCTCCTGTCTCAGCCTCCCAAACTGCTGGGATTACAGGTGTGTGCCACTGCACCCAGCTTCAGTGTAAATTTCTTAATACATCAAATCTATATTACTCTATTATGTGAAAATTATGTTCCAAGAGATAACTTTAAAAACAGCAGTATTGCTGGGCACAGCGGCACACACATGTAATGCCAGTGGTTTGGGAGGATGAGGCAGGAGGATTGCAAATTCAAAGCCAGCCTCAGCAAAGGCACTAAGCAACTCAGGGAGATCCTGTCTCTCAATAAAATACAAAATAGGGCTGGGGATGTGGCTTAGTGGTAAAATACAAAATAGGGTTGTGATGTGGCTTAGTGGCCAAGTACTGCTGAGTTCAATCCCCAGTACCTGCCATCCCCCCAAAACCAACAGTATTATCAATTCTGAAAAAGATTTAGATATATTCAGTACTATGCACATGAAATTTGGGGAAGAATAATAATAAAAGTGAAAATTTTAGCAAGTTTATTTTTCATTTTGTTTTGTTAACTACAATTTTCAAACAAAATATGTGCTGCTCTTTGTAAGTCTTATTAATTAAGACTATTTATATTGTGCTTTAATGGCTAAAAGCAAATTATACAAGACTGTATTTTGATTGGAAGTATGTATAGTTACCACAAATCTCACACACACACACACACAAACACACACACACACACACACACACACACACACCAGTTCATCTGAATATCATAATCACAAAGGCAATAAGCAGTATTTGGACTGTGAAATAATCATAATTACTAACATTCATGTAGCATCTGAGATTTACATAGCTCTTCTAAAGAATGATTTAGTTGATTTTTACAACAGCTTTTAGAGGTAGATATTTATAGCCAAGTAAATTGAAGCTCACAAAAAATTAGTGAATTGCTTAGTCTCTTAACTGTTAATACATAACAGAGACAGGATCACAACCACAACCACAATTTCTAAATCCCAGGGCCTTTCCACTTGGCCTCACTTTTGGCACTGGTCAGCAGGAAGGCAGACTGCAGGATGATAACTGACACTGCTTGAAGAACCCTGTTTTCAGTATTATAAAATGGTTGATAGTAAAGAGAGCTATCTTTGCCCAAAATGTGATTATGAAATCTCTGAGGTAGCTTGAACTAAATGAGCCACCATCCAAAAAGCAGGCTAGGATATTTCACTATGCCAGTATAAATTCTAGAAAACAGACACTGCCCAGTTTTAAGAATACCTTCAATTGTTATACAGCTACAATCTTATGCTTGGGATCTAGTTTAAGTTAGTAGTCCTCAAACCATATTACCCAAGGTAAAAACTGGCAGCTCATTGGTGAACTCTCTTTCAGAATCCTTTTCCTTTCACCTTACCTTTTGTGAGACTCTTTCTTCCATCAAAAGCATCTGGTATTCAGTCTTGATGTGACTATAAGCTAATGTATTACTTATCCTAGTAGCATTTATTTTTAATGCCATATCTCTAATTATAGATAGACAGACTTTGTAGAGGTTAAGGGAAATTCAGACATTAAAGAGATTAGGAATTAAATATTTTAGGTTAAGAATCTGTCCTGCAATACCTTCTACCTACAAATGGAGGCTTCCCCATGGCTCCTGATGTTCACGGTAGTAGCAAAACCTAATGCAAAGGATCCAGATAGCTATTTTCTACTAAATGTACAACTGTGCAATTAGGTATGCATTTGGAGGGATCGGGGTTTACTGGGAATTGAACTCAGGGACACTTGACCAATGAGCCACATCTCCAGCCCTATTTTGTATTTTATTTAGAGACAGGGTCTCACTGAGTTGCTTAACACTTCACCACTGCTGAGGCTGGCTTTGAATTCAAGATCCTCCTTTCTCAGCCTCCCGAGCCAGTGGGTTTAAAGGCATGCGATGCCAAGCCTGGCAGTATGCATTTTAAATCTTTTGAAATCAGTTAAAAGGCAGTATGATACAGTATTCTAGGTGTTAACTTGGAGTTCCCCACCCCATGAACAGATTTAAAAGGGTCTCTTGAAATTCTAATATATATATATTTACCATGCCTGTGCATATGTCTTGAGAAGATCGTTTTATAGTTTTTGTCACGTTCTCAAAGAAATTACTAAACTGAAAAGGATTACCATAGACTAAGATAGACCTGGTTTTTATTCTTAGCTCTATCACTTTCTAGCTGTATGATCTTAGAAAGTCAATTAACCTCTCTGTGCCTCAAGTCCTTTACCAGAAAACTAGATATTATTACAAAGCTAACTGAGATTTTAAAAAATCACTTTAAGGGAAAGCAAGGCACAAGTAATTGCTGGGTAGCTAATTAGTATTATCACTAAAAGGGTAAAGGACTTAAGAAACTTTAAGAAGAAAGGGTCCTCTTGCAATGCAGAAAGAGGAGATTGGGGTCAAGGTCACAAAATTAGCAAAATCTACAATTTGATTAGGGTGTGTCTAGTTATTTTCACAAAACATTAGGTGTAGAAAATGCCCTATAACATCCTCATTTTGCTAATGAGGAAGCTGAGATTCAGACATGGATAGCACTGCCACATCATACTTTGGTAACAGAATTTAGATGGCAGACTTTTGTTCTAGTTCAGGCAGTTGAAAACAAAAAGAAGCTGCCACTGAGGTACTGCTACTATCCAAGCAAAAAGCCCTCATTTTACCTGATTCATACACATTTTTTTTCCTCCCTTGAAAGATGACCTTTGGTCCTGAGCATCATTAATCAAGATGTCAGTGGATTTCGCTTCCAGTTCTTCCCCCTTTGCTTTCCTTACAGAAAAAGCAGTGTACATGGGTAGATTTATAACAGATTTTAAAATGTCAGTGAATTTGTTTTAACCTTTGAAACCAGGACTCCCACTGTAGACTGTTGAGAGAGCCATGAGTGAGTACATTTTCATACCATCTCTCAGGCAGAGAATGGATGTAAATTAATATTAAAGCTGCCAACTAGTCCAGGATTGAGTTAGGTTCATAATTCCATTTTCTCTCAGATATGAATATGCGATACAGTGGAAATTATAAGAATTTAACTGACAGGACTTTCAGAGGGCTCTAAGATATACTTTGGTTTCTACCTTTGGGTTATATTAACTGGAATCTAGGGCTAGAGATGTAGCTCAGTGGTAGAGTATTGTCCTATCAAGTGTGAGGCCCTGGGTTTGATTTCCAGCATCACAAAAAAGATACAAAACAAAAACAAAGGAATACCTGGAGTGTGCTGTCTAAGATGAAATTTAATAAAGGTTAATCAACACTTATTTTTTAAAAATGTCAAATTTTGCTCTGAGTTAATACCAGCAAAATTCTGCTTGTTTCTGCCAATCCCTAACCCTAAAACTACTGTGAATTTTACAATGCTTATGTATACATTTTATTGTTTCTCTGAAAAACTATGGGAAGTTATGCTTCCCTGGCATACTAATCCCTCTGAGAGCAGAAAGGAAATTTTAAAATGATAATATGAGGACTCAGTCATTCAGTTGACCAAATAAGTATTTGTAGTTTTATAAAGATAAATAGAACTTGCCTTTAAAAAGCTTTTAGATTATTTGAGCATATCAGAAAATAATGTATGAAAAAAATAGAGTGCAACCTTGTTGTTAACTTATGGAACAAATAAGTAGGTACTCTGAGTAGTGTGGATGGAGTAGGCTGGCAGGCTTTTCAGTAGAAAGAAGAATTGTAAGCTAGACCTTAGATCACTGGTTTGAAGTCAGATGTGCAGGAGTATACTTGTGAGTCTACAATTCATGCTGTGATGGTTAGCTGGAGTCAGGATATAAGGAAAGAGAAATAAACATCTAAATTGGTTTCCATTTGAAATAAAAACCGGGGGGCTATCTTTAGCTACTACATCTACAGAATTATCAATGAAAGTTCACAAGCAAAAGAATTTAAGTTGATGAGGAATAAAACATACCACACTGGCTTTTTTAAAATAAAAGCAAAACCATAAAATTCTATTAAATAAATACATAATGTTTATGAAGCCTTGTGCTTTAATGTAAGCTTCAATAAATTTGTTCTGGAAACTTGCCACACATTTATGGACCTGCATTTTAAAAGATGTATTGAATTTTAGGATAACTACATTACATGGTTGTGAAATATTTATTCTTATTTATGATCTTGTGACAGACAAAAATAAAGTTGTGTGTAGATCTGTAGCAAATGCTAAGCCCAATGGTTTTGAAAACCTAAAACAAACAACGATAACAAAACAGATGCCTGCCAGCTCTGAGAAAAATATTCACCATTTTAAGCATATTTTTATATATCTACAACTTAATTTATGAAAGTTTAAAAAAAGATTATTTTTAAAGATATAGACACCTCAAGTTTATAACTAAACAAGCAGCAGAAAGAAAGGAAAACATGTAATCATATAGCATCCACACTGAATTTAGATTTATTTTTATTTATTTAGCTTATTACTTATTGACAAGGCCATAGTCCAATAGATTTGTATATCTAAGGGTGAACTTTCAGAATTAACACATTTACATGAACCAAGGAAATTACTAAGTCCATGTGGATGTTTAACAAATAGTTTTTGCCATGAAAATTAGGTATCTAGTTATAAAAATCCTACATTTATCAGTATGAAACATCGTACAGAAAAACTCAAATAAGCTATAACACCTCATCATCTTTGAAGTCTTCTTATAGCATCTATTCTTCAATGACAGTATAATTTACCTCTAAATGTTCACTGAAGTAATATTGTTGAAATTGAATAACAGAACTTTTGAGGTGAGGACTCCCCCAGCCAAGTATACCCCTTAAGTGTCATGTGTAGTGTCCATGATGTTCTGTCCTAGGATAAACAAAATGAAAATATGTCCAGTCATGGTGGTGCACACCTGCAAACCCCAGTGGCTCAGAAGACTGAGGCAGGAATATCACAAGTTCAAGACCAACCTGGGCAACTTATTGAGGCCCTCAGCAACTTTGCAAAAACCTGTCTCAAAAAATAAAAAGGAATGGGGATGTGGCTCAGTAGTAAAGCACCTCTGAGTTCAATCCCCCATACCTCTCACCCCCTTGCAAAAAAAAAGAA
This sequence comes from Ictidomys tridecemlineatus, assembly GCF_052094955.1. Taxonomy (NCBI): domain Eukaryota; kingdom Metazoa; phylum Chordata; class Mammalia; order Rodentia; family Sciuridae; genus Ictidomys; species Ictidomys tridecemlineatus. Next base: position 82,114,215 of record NC_135481.1, read on the forward strand.
TAGATGTCCAGTTTCAGATTTCCAGTACAAGTGTGGGAACAAATGCTCAGAATATCTACTAATTATTCACAAGTCTAAATATGCTGATTTGCTTTCAATCAACAAAATGATACAAGAAAATGTGTTTTATCATGATTTTTTTCTTCTATCCTTATTTCAAAGTCTTACCAAGTATCACCAGAGATACACAGCTATAGAATAGAAAAAAATAGATTCCTTATAAGAGCTGGTGAATAAGTCTCTCAAATTGAATACTGTGTCCATGACTATGTCACAGTAAATACCATAGGAAAATATGGGGAAAGCTCACAGAAAACCTCAGCAGGTTAGCCTGCAAGGTGGTTTCACCATCATTTTAGCTGACATTCAGAAGGTTGTGTGAGAATTTTGCTAGGCAGAGAAGTTGGGGGTAAAAAGTGAGATGATTTCCTAGGAAGAGGAAACCATGTTCCAAGGTATAAATATCTGAAAAGGCCTGGATTGTTGAAGGTACAGGAAGAGAAATATCAAGAAAAGGAACAGTAGGTCAGTTGGGTCTAGAATTTGAAGGAACTCAGACCATGCCCAAGCATTTGAACTTCATATGGGAGGGGAGCTAGAAGCTAAGATATATAAACATTGTGGTTAAAATATTTTTAAAAACAACACTTCGCTCCATTACTCTAGGATGAGAACATAGATACATACACAAAGGAAGTGGTCTCCTATATGATATTATTTGAATGACCCAAGAGCAGTCTTGGTGAGAGTTTCTCTCCCCATCATGTTACTCACTAATGCCTGACTCTCACCATTACAAAGATGGATTCCTTTAGTCAGTGTGATATTAAGTCCCTTTGCAGAGGTAAAAGTTTGAGCTACTGCCATTATTGACACTATTGTTTGACTCACTGTATAATCTTCTGATAGAAATTAGGTTTCTAGACAGGGGTAAGAAAGCAAAAAGCATTGTAGACCTACATAATTTGTCTAATGCCAGTTTCCCTTTTTGTAAACTAATTCTCCTATGGATCATATACTATTCCTCCTTTCTTTGAAGAAGAGAAAATTGCTTTCCCTATTGTATTTCATATATTACTTTCCCATTTAAGCATGTATTTGGCCAATCTACCTTATTCAAATAATAAAGAAAATTGGTACATTAGAGTATTGCAGAATAACAGAAGTGGCTTACATCAAAAAGCTCACTAATAACAGAACACTGTTAAAATGTTCTATTTCCTTTTATTTTATTCACATTTATAAAAAAAATAACCCATAAGCCCTAACACAAAGCAAGAACAGATATATCAGTTCAGTTTGAGCTTGATGAGGGAAAATTAAACCTTAGAAAATTAGTTACCTCTGACAATTCTGAGCACTCTCTAGATTACCATCAGTATCTGGTCTGATGGACTTTTTCTTGCTTCCTACGTTTACCACCCAAGTCCAGCCACTCTGTATCTCTTGTTGAATAGTCTCATAGCATTCTCATATCTCTCTCCTTTCCATATTATCCTACACAGCCCTATAAACTCATCCTAAAATATAGGTCTATAAAATTTTTTTAAATTTGTTCTAATTAGTTATACATGAAAGTAGAATGCATTTTGACATATTGTACCCAAATGAAGACAGAGGTTTTGATGGCATTTTATCTTAGTAGATAACTTTATGTGTCAAGCTCAGACTCCTCTGGGGCATTTTAAGTTTTTATGGTTCTTCCAAATATGTTTTCCACCAAGCACAGCAGTATTTTCCTCCTATAATTCCTTAGCTATAGACAAGGAAAAGCCCCTTCTGTCTTTCATATTCAGAGCACTTTGTGCTCAGGCAATCTCGGCTGCCTATATAAAGTGAACACAAAAGGCTATGCAGGTGATGACTGCGTGACTTCAAAGGTACCATTCATATGTAACCTGTGCAATCGTAGGTAGGCAGCCCTGTGCCTACCTCTACTTCAATGAGTTCTTTGAGAATAATTAAAGGAGAGAGGAACATAAGTTTAAAATCTTGTTTGGGTTGTTCTTTTGTCTTTAAAAAATTTAAGAGAATAACATAAGATAGTACATCTAAAACATACAGACTAGTATCTGGAATGCACTTATGCCCCTTTTTTTCCCCTTTTGTTTTACTGACTTTGTGCGGTCACTTGAAAAACTGAAGAAATTCAAATTAGTAATTTAGGATATTTTGCTTCTAAAAAGGCATCTTTGAAGCCCTGGCTATCTTACTGGAAGAGGAAAGGAAGAATGAATGGAACAAACAAGATGTTTCCTCTGCTCATAAACGTCCTTGAGATTCCTCAAAAAACTAGGAATAGAACCACTAAATGACCCAGCTATCCCACTCCTTGGTATTTATCCAAAGAACTAAAATCAGCATACTACAGCAATACAGCCACATCAATATTTTATAAGCAGCACAATGATAAGAACCAAATTATGGAACCAGCCCAGATGCCCATCAATAAATGAGTAGATTTTTTTAAAATGTACTATTTATACACAATGGAGTTTTACTTAACAATAAAAAAATGAAATTATGGCACTTATCTATAAATAGATGGAAATGGAGAACATTATGCTAAATGAAATAAGCCAGACTCAGAAAATCAAGGGTCAAATGCTTCTCTCATGTGCAGAAGTTAGAGAAAAATGAAAAAAACCAAAATGGGAGGGGGGTGATATCTTAAGATATGGGGAAGATCAGTGGAGGAGAAGAAGGGGATCTACAGGGAAGGAATAGGGAAGAGAAAGGGGAGGAAATGTAGAATGAATTTAATAAAATCAAGCTATGTGAATATAAAGGTATACCACAGGGAATTCCACCTCTATGAACATGTAGAAATCATCAGTCAAAAGTAAAGAGGTAAATGAGCAAAAGGAAAATCAGTAGAGCAGAGGAAGTAGAATAGAGGAAGGGATCAGGTGAGGGAAAGTACGGGGAAATAGGGTCTGAAATGGAGTATACCAAATTCCATGCGTGTATGATTTTGTTAAAATAAATCCAAAACTATATATAACCATAATGTTCTAACAAAAAAATGACAAAAAAAAAATCTCTAAGTGTCAGCTTTGGCTATGCATTAGAATCACCTAGGGTTGGAGTGGGGTCCTATAAAAACTGATACTCAGGTCCAACCCAGATTCTGATAGCTAGTCTAGAACATGGCCTGGCAATGTTGTTGTTGTTGTTGTTGTTGTTTTTAAGCTTCCAAAGAGATTCTCCTATGGATAAGAATCATGGACTCTACACATGTCCTACCTGGAAACCAATTGATTTGTTAATATTTCTAGTTAAACATGCTCATTTCATGTTCTACCCATTTCTCTCTTAGTATACTAGTAATTCATACCTTAGAAGCATTTTAATTAGATCAGATTTTTCTGCCTTTTGAGGTGTCAAATTTTGAAGGAGGCAATATAGCAGCAAACAATGAAGAAAGGGAAATAAGCTATAACAGTACTACTCACAGGAACTCCAGAACTTCATTTATGTTCCTACTTCAAACTGCTCCCTTTCCTACTTGTGATGAATTAAAATACATAGAAATTGTATATTCTTCTTAATTTAAAAACAATAAGCCTCCTACCTTCATGCCCATTCATCTTAACTATCTAGTATAAGAAAACCAGAAATATTATCTTTTACTCCATAGGCACCTGAATTTCTCACACCTATGAGTGTGAGGAGTGGTACAAAAAATGTGATTTGACTTACTGACCTTCTGACACTCTGAAGTGATCACTTACTCACCTTCTGACACTCAATTTCCTCATCTCTTAACTGTAGATTGTTGTGTGATTAAATAAGAGATTTTAATCAACAGTCTTGATACATATTAGACATTCTACAAATGTTACTGAACCAAAATCTCCTTAGGTAAGAAAAGGGTTAACTCATATCCTATCTCTGGTGGTTGCCCCTACAAAAAATTCTCCCCTTGAGACCATAAAAGCAGATGGCTACTGTTGCTCAGAGTTAGTTCATGCTGATACTATTAAGCAAAGCATTATCTTTTTCTAAAATCTGTTTTATAGTTTATTTCAAATTATGCAATCTGTGATAATACTCATTTTCCAAGCTACTTTTGCTAATTAAAAATTACACAGCTATACAATCTGGTAGAAGTATTCAGCAACTGGCAATTAATGCTCCCATTCAGAACCCTACATTATGGATAAGGTTTATATATACCCAAAGATCTTCCATAATAATATGCATCAGAAACCACCAAAGTTAATTTTTCCATGTTATGCTTTCCCGGTCTTAACAAAGAATATTTATATGTAGTACAAAAAAAGGTGCTAAGTTTAAGATTTAGTTCATTTCCCCAAATCAGATGAAAATATATTAATCATTCAACAGTCAAAAAATATCCATTTAGTACTTAGCCTATTTTATAGCACTGGATGTACAAGGAGGGAGAGACAATTAATAATTAACTAGGACAGATTTTTTTCCACATAATTATATCTTCTAAATATCTAAAATTAGCCTTTTAAACATCAAACACCTTTATATTTCAACCATTTTTATTGGTCAATGATACCAAATATTATTATACAATCCAGTCACTAATCATAGGGAAAACTTTTCCACTAATAAATATCTTAATGAAACCACATTCCCAAGATACTTAACAACTAGTATCAGCTTCTCTAAGAAGAGAGTCCCTAAGGAAAATCACTGTCAGTCTGTTAAGGCTGCTGTAACAATATACCTTAGACTGAATAATTTATTAATAATAAACTTTTATTTCTCATAGTTCTAGAAGCTGAGAAGTCTAGGATCCAGGCACCAGAAGAATTGGTTTTGCTCTCTTCTTGCAAGATGGTACCTTCTTGCTGTCTCCTCATATGGCAAAAAGGTAGAACAGCTTTCTCACACCCTTTTTATAAAGTCACTAACCTCATTCATGAGGGTGGTACTCTCATAATTAACCACCTCTTAAAGGCTCTATGTCTTCATATCATCACTTTATGAGTTAAGACTTCAACATATAAATTTGCAGCAGTGGGAGGGGATGCATTCAGACCAGAGTACACATCACCCAAAAACGAGTACAGCCACAAATCTGAGCTATAATTAAAATTTTTAATCTTCATATCTACCAACAATCAGCTTCATCTTTTAATTTCCTGAGGTTTGGGATATAACTTTAAGGTTGCCAATTTAAGGGCATTTCATATAAGTTTTGGTCCCATATAAGAGCAAAAATTAGTAAGGTTGCACTAAAAAGCACCAGATTACATTTACTTGCATAATATTTTTCCAGCTTTGGAGTATATATCAAAGTTACAGAGGAAAGTTGAGAATGGTCTAAAAAAGTAACTATCAAACTGCTCTGACCTTGACTCAGGAAAAGATGTAAATTTACATCATGAACAAGCATATAATATATATATATATATAATTAAGACCAAGGTCTACAAAATAGTTCTTGTTTTACTTCATGTGATTCTATTCTACTTCATTGTTTTAGCTCTTTAATTCACTAAACTTATTTTACAACCTGCTAATGGTGGAGACCTACTTCTTGAAAAGTAGTGGTCTAAGGAACAGAAAGGAAAATATCTGTTCTTCTCAGAAAACAAAGGTACTTCTTGCACTAATCTTATTTAAGACATAGTATTCAAAGATGGTATAACTGGAATGCTTCAGGTTTTAACATATGATCATGTTAATGTTAAGATCAGAATTCTACAAGCACCCAAATATTGATGTCAGAAGTTTAGTTCTACTCAGAATTCCCTTCATCAAGAATTTTTGAGAATTCCAGAGTGTTTTCAATGTGCCCAAGAGCCAACCCTGGCTTTTTCTCACTGTCACACCAGCAGATCCTGGGCTCCATAGCTATCACCTCTGTGCCACCACTGCCATATCAGGCACAGCTCTCTTGCTATGCTCTAGCAATGAAGGGGGGCGGGGGAGAATGTTCTTTATCACTGTTCCTGCCAAACAAAGAGCAAGAGCCTCAGCCACTGGGAAGTCATCTGTGTCGTGCCCATAGCTTCTTCTTCTTCTTGCTAATTACCCACACTACCAAAGTGCCTGCTCAGGATGGATTACAGAGCTGGAAACACACTGTATCACAAATCACCACTACTCTTTCTCCCCCACACTGGAGCAGACTCTTTGTGCCATGGTGACAGTGAATCCTCTCATAGGAACTTCACCATCCCTAGATTTCCATCATCTTTAGTCCATCAGGCACATCTGTCCATCAGTCCATCAGGTACAAATCCCAGCAATGGAGAGGATTCAAGCCTTTCTCCCAGCAGGCCCTCCAAACCCTTTGTGAGTCACTGGGTATCAGTGTGACAGACACATCTCAGTCTAGGTATAGCCCATTTAAAACACCTTGTAAACACAGGCTCTGAACTTTGAAAATCAGGCCAAAATCAGAGTTCCAGACATGAATCATATGTGGAGGTGGTTTAGAATTGAGTTTATCTTAAGTCGCTTTTAGGTAAATGATTAGAGCTAAGTCACTTCCAGATTTCTGTTTGTTAGCCAACTACATCATTTAATTTATGCCAGCCACTCTAAGCTTTATCTCCTTATTGTTATCATGTTTCCAGGAATATAAATAACATTCTTAGAAGACTAAAAGTAGGCAGAGATTCATACTTGCCTGTTTAGACCCCAAATACACTCACACAGGTCAAAGGTCTTCATTAAAATCTGGTCTGGTTTTCATGTATAGCATAGCTTCTGAAGCCAGAGAGGAGGGTCAGATTTTCTAAAAATGGTTCAGCTGCTTTCCCATACTTCTTACTAAAGAATATCTGGAAGCTATGAAGCAAAATATGTGTACTGCATTTTCAATTTTAAAAATAATGGAAAGAAAGTATTTAGTATACTTCATTGTTTCTATTTTTTAAAGCTAAGGATAGATGATTTTGTTAACTCTCAATAACAATCTCTCCCCATGGGAACTTTATAATAGTGTATGTTTGCAGTTCAACCTAGAGATTATAGTAAAATGTCTCCTAAGAACTTGGAAATAAGGGAGGTAATAGTGTTCTCTGAGGAATAAATTCTAAGAGCAACCCAATGACCACAAGATAAATAGTTGCATTTAAAGAAAAAGAGTGGTTCTCAATCTAGAAGAACCGAAAGTACATTTATTAACCAAAACCATGACCAAAGAGTCAGAAATGAGCGATAAAGGGAGCCAGGCATAGCTACCTACAGAAAGAATAGACACTCCTGGGAAGATTTCCCAGGCAAGATCTCCAAGACTTCAGAACCATTCACAAACCCTCCCTGATGGAAAAGTAATATAGCAAACATACTTTGGCCTTGATTCATCTAATGCCTTTGTCCAGATTCACTCTTCACTGAGCAGCCTTCCTTCTGTGACTTGCAGTGCAAGTCTGCCTATAGGGGGGAAAGGCACTGACCATAAAGACTTGGACTCACCTATCCACTACAGGTATGAATTAGACTGGCACCAAATGCCTAACCCTGTCCTATGGAAGAGAGATACAGTAGAGAATTAGATATTTGAGGAAGGGACCATAAACAAGTAAACAAATAAATAGGATGGTTCCATCTGTGAAAAGAAATATCAACAAAATAAATAAGTAAAGCTAAGTAATAGACTAGACAAAGACTTGGAGCAGGGTTGGATGTTTTAAGAGTAGGAATAAGGAAATGCTTGAGAAAGTGACATTTAATTTAGGATCATTGGCAGAGTTACTCCTGTGCATGTTCTAAAACCATTTTTTCCAACCAAGTTTTACTTTTAAAGTAATATACTAAATAATGGTAGAGAAGACTATGTTGAAAAAAGAGTGGCAGTGTGATATATATAGATAAGGTGGACATTGTGTGTATGTGTATGTGTGTGTGTGTGTGTGTGTGTTTCACCAAACATAGCACAGGCTCCACTTCTTATTCCAAACTCTTGCCCAATCCTCTCCCAGACTTGTGTCTACAGAGGTTAGAACTTGACTGTGCCTCTTACTGATAGTCTGATGAGGATCCAAAATCTGTCATGCAATAATGGGGGAAGAGTTTCTAGGAAGAAGGAAAATTTTTGTGAGACAAGAACTAGCCTAACACTTCTTTAGAACTTCTGATGCCTCTGGAGTTTTATAAACAAGGTGGAAGGTAAGAAGAGCCATGGCTAGAGAAGAATGCAGTGCAGAGTCACAGGCAAAGATCTTAAGTCTTACTTTAAATCCAATAGGAAGCAAAGTGATCTGGTTTACATTTTTTTAAAAAAATCCCATTGGTTTCTAAGTAGAGAATAAAATGGAAGGGGGTAAAGGTGAAAAGTGAGAGCAAAATTAGTTAGGAAGCTTTTGAGCAACCCAAGGAAACAGTGATATGGATTGATCAGGCAACAGTAGGCTGAGCAGAAGTAAATTACTTTAGGGCATGTTTTGGGGAGATATTCTCTTGTTGATAAACACACATGTAGGGCAGATACTTGTGCTTTGGTTTGGTACAAAGTGGTGCCTTTTGCTGAAAGAAGGAATATTAAGAGCTCTCTGATGGGCACATCCAGTTTGAGATGTCCACCAAGACACAGTGAAGATGTCAGTTAGACAGCTGGAGCTCCTAAAATTGGGAAAACATTGGAATGGATATACATTTAGAAATTATCTATACCTAGATGGCATTTAAAACCATAGGCATTTCCATCTCATGGTGGTTATTTTTCACTGTAAATGAATAGATTGAGTAACTGACTAAAGTAAAGTGAGCTAAGTGGGACACCACATAGCAGATGGTTGGCTTTGCCCAAGCTGCACCTCGCCAGACATCTGTCTCTATTGAGAGGTACTTCTACAAGAAATTCCACATATAAAACACTGTGCCAAGTTCCCCTGAAGTCTTATGAATCAATATGGAAATCTGAAAAAGTGACATATATTTTAAACATTTTTTGAAAAATTCATCAAAGTACTAAATTTGATTACATAAAGACATATTACACAAATAAAGGGGAAATGAACTATATGTTCAGAGATAAAACCAAACTCTTTGTATAGACCATTTTAGAGGCCATACACCCTGACCAGAACTTGCTGACTCTAGGTTCAATGTGAAGGGGCTCTATTAAATAAAATATTTGAGAACATTACAGAGAATGTTGAGTGTTTAGGAAAAAAGCACCCAAAAAAGTAATGATAGAAATTATAGGATGAAATGAAGGTAAGATATCTCAGTTCATCACCTTAACAGCTACTGTTTAACTACATAGGATTATTATGTTGACTTCATATCCTGTAACTCCCTTCTTAGAAGGGGAGACAGACCACCAAAGGAATAGAGCTTATAGGGACAGGTAAGAGATGATGACAAGTAGTTACAAAGAGAAAAAGAGAAATCACCCTATAGGTTCATTACTCAAACACCAAATATAACCACACATTAATTGTACAAAAACTTCACATTTTTATTTAGAATTAAAATCTAAATTTTTACTTTTACATTACTGGCTTAATTAAATAAAGTTAATTGACATGTCGATATGTTTAAAATTCCTTAACATTGTTTTTAGTTAGGTCTTCTAAAAATATTTCCATTTTGCCCCATTCTTTTTTATTATTTACTACCTTTTTTGTGTAAATCTGAAGGATTCTGAAGGTAATAACTGCTTTCATTACAATCCCAAACCTGAATCTGTTTATGAGAGTCATACATTAGTGGACAGGGCAAAGCAAAGTCCCCTAATTTCTATTTTATTCAAACCCCAAGGAGTTGGAGTGTTGTTCCTCTGATTAAATTAATGTTTCTGGAACTGTATCACATCACTCCCTGTCTCCACAGCATGGAATTTGCATTCTCTTGAGGCTGGTTCCTAATCTTCTGTTACCCTGTTTTGCATTCTTCCCAAGAACCTATAGAAAGAAGGAAACCCTAGGCCTTCTCAACCTGGGAGAAGCCCAGCCATTTGTGACATTCTGGCTCCTCTGTTCTCTTTTTCCCCTTCCCCTTTCCTCCCCTAGAATTTGTTGAATTAGTCTGAGAGGCTGAACCAGATCTCTAAGCACTGAGGCGTGTACTTTCTCTTTACTGCCTATCTTTCTTCTCTGATGGCTACATCCTGTAAGTTATGTAAGTGTTAAGATCCAAGAATCTGTTTAGCCTTCTCTTTCAGGTCATTTAGAACAAACCTGGGTAGGTAAAAGAATTTTCCTTGGGATTCCATATAACTGGCTAGAAATTAACATAGGAGTTTACAAACCTAATTGGATATAAACCTAACTTGTTTTGCTGGTCATTGACCTAAGCATGCATTTCCCTCAATGACCTGAGAGAAAGGAGAGGGTACATCAGGGCCAGAATTCACAGTACATGTTTTAGGGGCCCTAGGCCCAAAACTCTATCACTAACCCTTTTTAATAGCACTTCCAATTCATTTCTGCCAAGAGTCAAGCGTTTATAAGGACTCTAGAAGCCACAGACATTTTTTAAATGTCTGAGCTTTAGATGAGTTGTTACAAAAGAACCTTTGTTCTACATGATGCATTGTACCTGGAGGAAAGACTTTATTCTAAAAAGAGAACATTGCCCTTCCCCACCATGCCAGAATCCATTGTTTGCCACAAAGACAGCATCAGCTTCAATAGCAAATAATAACCACATGCATATACTCACAATCAGATCAGCTTGATGCTCAACCTGTGAGTCTTTAATTTATCTTTTGTAATCATTTAAAAAATAATTTTATTCTTTGTAACTGATTTCTATGGCATTATACTAACATCCCTTGTTTTCCCTACTTCTCTGTTGTAGTCCCAAAGGCCAGTTTTATTGGAGATAATTGGCATACAAAGTAAAATCAGAAAAGAACTAATTCTGTCCACACCTACCTTCAAGAATAATGGTTTCAACCCTGTTACTCTATTTTTCTTCCTGGACGTTTCCTCAGTGGGGAATACAGAACTCAAGATCCACATGTCATAGCCTTTGTCAGTCTTCTGTCCTGAGAGAATCTAAGCCCAAAATCAGCCTTACCTTTAGTTGAACTAGGTGCACATCCACATGCTTGCTGTCTGAGTCCTGCTGGACTGAATAGGTTAGGTCCCGGACCCTCTCTGAGGTCATCCGGAGCCAGGTCTCAATTTCAGGTAAATGGAGGACAATCTTCCAGTCAGCCCCTGTGTGGAGTGGAGGTGGCTTTTCATACTGCTGTTCAGAATCTAGGTCCTTTGTTGCCTCTTCTCCCTCACCCTGCTCCACAGTGGGTGTCATGTTGATGGCCATGGGTGAAGCATCAGTAGCCATAGGATCCAGGTCCTGTGACCTCAGGGGGGAAAGTGTCACGCTCATGGTTAACATGGAGAAATCTAAACCTTACTTCTTTCCAAAACAGCTGAAAGGCAAGAGGAAAGAAAAAAGCAAGAGTCAGACGAGATTGCCAAATAAAGAAATCGTACTTCACAGAAGAAACAGGATTTCTAAATTAAGCCAGATTTCTAAATTAAGAAACCATTGCTCATAACAAAAACAGAAAGAAGTACTTTGATTTTCTACATGGTAGCCCCAAGACTCAGCATGTAATAAGAACACAACATCACAGTAACATTGTCTACCGGAATATCCATTCTCCCTTCATTCCTTAGTAGCAAAACACTGATCTTTTAGCTGTGAATATTTCGGCCTACAATTTAAAACTGCATTCCCTATCTCCTTTGCAGGCAGGTGTGTCCATGTGGCTAAGTTCTGCCCAATGAGCAGTAAGTAGAATTACTATATAGGAATTCTGGAACAGCTGCTTAAAGGGAGCTGACTCAATTAGGAGGGTCCCCCTTTCTGCCCTTCTGCTTTGCCCTTTGATTCCAGCGGGTACTATGGACTTGATGGCTGGAGCTCCAGCTGTCAGCTCAGATCCAGAGACAATTTTGAGTATATCCAGTGGAAAATGATAGAGCACAGAAATAAGAACAAGGGTCCTATAGGAAAATAAGGAGCTACTAGGTACTATGACTTCAGTCTTCGACTTTTTTTATGTGAGAGAGAAAAGCAAACTTCTATCTTAAGTCATGATTATTTGGGGCTTTCCTACTATGAGCATCTAAACTATTTTGATTATAACCAACATATTCAAGTACATGGATAACTAGAGAGGGAATATTTTCTCATTACCAAAAACATTGTGGTGACTTCAAATACTGCTAGATATTTGTTAGATAAATAGATATCATGAGAAATTCTAAGCTTTTACTTTTCTAAATAAAAGTTATAAATGATGGATTATATTAATTAGCATTCAAAGTAGATTACATTAATATTTGGTTATATTGAATTTTTAGAGGTGCTGGAATTTCAAGAGTAATAAATTGCTCTAAAATGTATAACAGTAAAATATTAGTCAAATAGGTGAAAATAACAAATATAAGTGATAATAAAGTAAGCTTTTTTTTTAGGATATAGGTTTTTTTTTTTTAGTATAGGAGCAGCCTCTTCCTCTCAAGGAAACAGATTCCTCTTTTACAGGTTTTCTTCTGATCATACACATTGAAGTTACTTTATACCTTCATGCTTATAAAGATGAGAAGTGACTGACCAAAAGATCAGAGATTTAATGTGATTGTCAGAAAGTAGCTCGTATTTCTCTATATTCTTAATATTCACTTAGTAACAAAATAAAAATTATTTTTACCTACAAAAATGGTCGGGGGAGAGGGCAGAAATCAAGACAGCTCCTAATTTGACCAGGAACATGCAACTTTCCACACAGAAATGTGCACAGGGAATAAAAAAACATGTAGAACTGACAAAGGCCTTAAGAATAAGTTATTCCTATGACATACTATTTCAGAATTCTTTCAGCACTACAGTGTAATTCCCATCCCTAATTTCTTGGGCATCTAACTTTTGAATTAAATGAGAAGGATATTTGCAGGTGAAGTTTTGAAAGCAAAATTATTTGCAAAAGCAAAATATAAGTCATAGAGTAGGTTTATCACGTTGGTGCCTGCTTTAGAGAAGGGCTTTAGGCTACTACTCAACAGCTTTCTCTCCCTGATTGCAAGAGGGAGAAATCCACACCTCAAATTTTTAACCATGTTTGTATTCAGTTTTTAAAATAATAATAATACTAGAGCTGGGGTTGTGGCTCAGTGACAGAGAGCTCACCTAGCATGTGTGAGGCCCTGGGTTCTATTCTCAGCACCACATAAAAATAAATAAATAAAATAAAGGTATTGTGTCCAACTACAACTAAAAAAATAAACTTTTAAGAAATAATAATAATAATACTAAACTTAGCTATTTAAAAAACCCAATTAGAAGGTAACAAAATTTCACCAGGAATGACAAAATTCCATGAAGAGTAAGCTACTTTACCATTTCTTAATAAACCATACTTCGGCTTCAGACAGGCTCTTATTCTGATTTACCAAAACACCTTTAAATTATTAATTGATTCACGGCCCTCTGTGGGAGTCAGGTTAGAACCATATCCTAGAGAGGGAATCTGATACACAAAGGTTAATAAAGGTTTTTAGTTCAAGGACATAGAACTGATTACAAATGAAGAACACATTCATATCCCAATGGTTCCCTCTCCTAAAAATTTAGATTCATTCAAGGAGATAACTAAATGCCAGGGTGGTATTCAATAAATTGCTCCAGCTATGCCCACATTGACTATTTGCCCCAACTCCTGCCCAAGAGCCCTGCATAACTGTGTCCTTGTGTTTTCTCTAAAATTCCTAAGTCAAGGCAGGGCCTTTTCTGGGATGCACATCCTACTCTAAACTAAAGAACATACCAAAGAATTAGTTCACTGCAATTTATGACTCAACTTACAACGTCTTTATATCAGGCTATGTACCAAGTAAGCACAATGCAGTTTTTTGTAATTTAGGAAAAAACCTCCGTATTTCTGGACCTCAGTTTCCTGGTCTGTAAAATGAAAAAAAAAATTTAAGCTGGATGAACAGTAAGATTTCTTCTAGCCTAAGAATACATGACTGCTTATAATTATTAATCCAGAGATTTCAAAGCTCTTGGAAGCTTCCTACCTAAACTGAGAGCTATGTAGCTACTAAAGAATGACCCTCCATTTTACCAACACACACAAACAGCATCAACAGATTTGTTCTACTTAACAGAAAAAAAATGTCATGATAAAACATTGTATAAATTACTATTTGTATATTAGGTGTTACTGATTCTTCCCAAAGCAACAAACATGGGAGATTCTCCCCCATAGGAACTTGCTACTCCTTAGACTAACAATATAGATGTGGTTAGAGAGAGAGAGAAGAAACAGGATAAAATTACTAAACAAAAACTTGACATAAAAAATGCACATAAGGGCTAGGGATGTGGCTCAAGCGGTAGCGCGCTCGCCTGGCATGCGTGCGGCCCGGGTTCGATCCTCAGCACCACATACCAACAAAGATGTTGTGTCCGCCGAGAACTAAAAACTAAATATTAAAGATTCTCTCTCTCTCTCTCCTCTCTCACTCTCACTTCTCTCACTCTCTCTTTAAAAAAATGCACATAAATTACAATTGAGAAAGGGGCAAGGAAACCTGGAATTCAAATTGCCAAAGCAAAATTTTCCTCCATGTATAGTTTCAACCTGGATATGATATTTCCCCAAATAACTGCTCAGACTCTAAAGAAGGGAATTTTTTGTTTTTTACATTTATTTTTATTTTTATTTTTTTTAGTCATACATGACAGCAGAATGTATTTTGACATATAATACATACGTGGAATGTGCATACATCAATCATATTGTCTATTCTATTCTGCTGCCCTTCCTATCCCCACTACTCCTCCCCTCCTCTCCCATCCTTTCTCTCTATCCAATATAATGTGACACACTTTTTTTTCTTTTTCACATTACAACATCAAATATGTATTCTGTATAACAATGAGGTTCTCCTTCTATCTTCCATGCAACTCCCCTTCTCCCTCTTTTTCCCTCCCACCTCTCTTCCCTATTTAGTGGTAGTCTTCTTCTTATGCTCTTCCTCCCTATCTGGGAATTTTTATAATCCTGAGAAGTAAAGCAAATCAGTGTTTAACTCAAGTTTCATTTCAATTTTTGTCTATTACTTTCCTTCACATATACTTTCACAACTGAGAAAGAAATGCCTTAGGTGTAAAAATAGCCTAGCAAGCCTGAGAAAGCAACATAAAATGGATTAATTATCCATTTTCTTTAGAAGGCATTTACTATAAATATTTAATTTTCAATTCTAGCAGTTCACATTTAAATGTAGCACCCATGAATAACCATAGTCTACCTGATTTTCACAAAATCACATTTGATTTGAAATATAAATTTATAATTCAAGGAAAAATGCTTTAAATTTTGGAGATTATAGTAACAATCTTTGTGTATATTTTTTCTGCCCCTATCAGGAATATTCAAGCTTGCTTTCAAACCATCAAATTAATCATTCTATTTAAATACAAACAAATAGTAGGAAATTCAGCACAAGTCTATACTTTTAAATGCTGTTAAGTATTGTGCTCTTCTTCTACAAGTCATCTTATAAAGGAAAAGATTCCCTTCTAGTCATAGAGAAATTGAAAGAAAATAAGACCACTAGAGGGCTGGGGATTTGGCTCAAGAGATAGCACGCTCGCCTGGCATGCGTGCTGCTCGGGTTCGATCCTCAGCACCACATACAAACAAAGGTGTTGTGTCCGCTGAAAACTAGAAATAAATATTAAAAAAATTCTTTCTCTCTCTCTAAAAAAAAAAAAAAAAAAAAAAAAGACCACTAGACAAAAACTTCTGATGATACAAAGGGAAGCATTAGGCCAAGTGCACAGAGGTACCTACCAAATTATAATTCTGACTCCAAGATGATGTCAGAGGAGTGACTGGCCAGCTTCTTGGAAACCAATGGCCTCCCATTCCCTCCTCCTTATCAAATGCTTATCTGTGGTCACCTTTCCAGCATTAAGAGATAATACCACCTTTATCCCAGCTATTGTTAAAAATAACATCCATCAAATCCTTTCCTGCCACAAATCTAGTGAAGAAGCAATATTTAAAGTGGAAAACCTGAAAGCATAACAATTTTAAAGCTTTTTTACTTCTTAGTTTGTGGAGGATATTTTCCACCTTACTCTATTAATCATCCTACCGCAACAGAAGAAAATACACTATGAGTTGCTTAATAACAAGAACTTTTTCTGCTATCTCTTTGACATTAGCCAAGTTGAAAGCCTGACATTAGTAGAGTTCATTTGACTTGATGTATTTAAATCAGGATAGTGTTCTTTAACCAAATCAGAAGGGAAAAAATTCTAGCTACATAGTCATCAAAACTACCCATCTCTTTCTCCTTTCTCCTGTTAATTTTCTCTCCAAATGAAGGGGCAGAGAAGTCAATATCTGGAGTCTATGCTACTCATTGTAAATGCTTTTGTCCCTAAGATCCCCTCAGGATTAAGCATCTGGCTACTCCTCTCCACCCTCTGGCTCTCTTCTTATGCCCAAACAAGATAAGGTTAGCATCTGGGCTGCTCCATGCCAATAGGCACCATTTCATACGCTCTCAGTGACCTATATCTTTTGCTCTGAGAGGGCTGTTACACAGCTATTTGGAAGCTAATGTATAAGCTCCAGGACTGCAATTATAGGCAGGCCTTTTGCAAACAAGTGATGATAAGTGAGCTGAGAAAAAGAAGATGATTGCCAAAACAAGAATAACTACAGAAAAGAGTGTTTTGGTGGACTGAGCACATCCAGTCAGCTCAGAAGAACCAAGACTGTAATCTAAAAAAATAAATAAATAAAATTAAAAATAAAAAAAGAAGAATTTTAAAGCAGGATACATAGTTAACATGACCAGCTGATAAAGCCAATCTGAACTAATTAGATTCAGGTTATTTATTTTCTCAAGAAGAAACCGTTTCTTCCAAGCAAGAACATCATCATGTGCACAGTGTGAGAGGAAGTCTTGCCATAATGTAAATCAACTTTAAGCCCAAATACTTAATATTTCTAGGTCCTGCTTACTCCGTAAAACACAAACAAGGAACTAATGCATAATTTTGGCCAAATTAACAGATTGGCTTTGCTACTTAGCACATTACAGAACAGAGGTAGAGGAAATTATGTTAGACATCACTATGTATCCGTATCCTCTCACCCCCTTCATGTTTTTCTTTTGTATTCTCATAACCACTCTTCAGAGAATCAATTAATAAACATTTTAGAAAGAAAAAATTCCTCTGGATTGTTTTCAATTTTTGTCTAATGTTAGTTCTCATGGTTTGATTGCACTGAGGAAATATAAATTAATTCAAGAGGTATATTCTATATTTGAGTCCACAATACCAGAATTGGACTTTGTAAAGAAAACACAAAAACAAGTTTAATAAATTGCTTAATTAAATGTCCCTGCCTACCCAGATGAATGAGGATCTAATTCATCACCTAGTCTTAAATCTTGCTGTCTGCCTATCTCCCTGACTCTTATAAAGAGTCAAGAAACTTTAGATGGCTTTAAGTTCTTAAATAGGAAAGTAGAATAGTTGTTGCCAAATATAAAGTTAAATTTGAATTTAGAAAAGAAAGAGACAGTGGCTTTTGTAAAATGTTCCTAAGGAAATTTCCACAATAGCTGTCTGATACCTCTTCTTTTGCCTTCTTCCTGTCACAACCCCAGGTCCTCCAGCACTCACCTAGAATAACAGTGAATTCACTACAGTAAGTGCTGATCAGTGTCACTTTCTAATCCTCCTGTAATAACAGGCCAGCCTGCAAGCAGATATCAGTAAGAAGGAGAACTTCAAGCATGTGCAAGGGTGCAAGAAAGCATGTTAACAGGGAAGCCTGAACAGATTTCTATAATTTCTTCTTGGTGTTATTCTCTCTCTTTCTCTCTCTCTCCCTCCCCCACCCTTCGATGATATTTCCTTTGTGTACAGCTCCATCCCCAGGCAGATGGCTGATTACATTCTGCTAATCACTTAGAGACCATGCACCCTCTCCAGGTTCTCCCTTCAATCATCAGATAATTCCCTTTCCCAGAGCATGGAATCTTCTGTCAGCCATACCACGCATCATAAATCATTTTCCTTCCTTGACTCCTCCTCCCACCCCTTTCCCTGATTATACAGATCATCTCTTATGGCAAGGCTACCCAGATTGTCAAGGCTAGTCTTCATGCTCTCCATGTTTTCTTTCTTCCACTACTGAAATCAGTTCCAATCACACAAAGATTCATTTGGCTACTTCAGGCAGTCAGCCACATGGATGCCCCTGGTCATCAACCATGTGGACATGAATGCAATGAACATTAATGAGTGTTTATCTCCCTCACATCTCACCTTTAAGCATTAGGCATCCGATTTTCTATTGTTCAAGAAAATGGCCTGAGAAGGACTGGATTTGTAAAGTACTAATATGTAATCTGTACCATTGTTACTTTTATCAATACTATTAATTCAAAGAACATGAGATAATTACTTCAAATCAAATGTCTTTACTGAGAATGAACTAAACACAAAGCATTATAATGAATCCTATAATCCCCTCCCCCCTCCGTCTGTGCATGCACATACACACATTCACCAATATCTACTGCACAGGCAGGCTGTAGTCAATATATGGGAGGCAAGATCAAAACCAAGTGAGATCCTAGTAGAATGGTATTAATTGTGGGTGGAGGAAAGATAAGTGGAAACATCTAGAGAAGGGAAAATTTGAAATAGGTTTGTAAAAATGGGTCTCATTTCAATAGGCAGAGATAGAAGGAAGATGATAAAGGAATTCTAGGAGAGGAAATGCATGAACAAAGAAACCTCAACATCATGAAGTTGGGGAAATTAGCAAATCCTTGTTTGAGAACACTGGGAACTTGATGCTGCCCAGAAATAGATAAAGCTGGAAGGTAAGTCACAGCCACATTAAAAGAGAGTTTTGAATGCTATGATGTGGAGTTTGGAATGAATCCAAGGGAAGCAGGAATTCTAAAATGACTGTTTAGAGAAAGAAATCAGATTACCGTTGTATTCTAGAATGAAACAGAATAGTAGACACATGCAGTCTTATTTATCAAGAAAATAAAATGAGAAATCAGAATTGAGAGTATCAACATTCCCTTTTCTAGACAAAGACTTCATTAACATGAAATGTTGCCTTAAAAATTTTTCTATCCCAGGGAGTGAGAGATTGAGAGACACAGACTGAGAGAGACAGAAAGAGAAGTTACAAGTCTGACTTTTAGATCAGAGTGATAAAGGAGTTCTCTGCTATGTCCTACCTACTCCATTAAATATAAATAAAATTCTCCATTTTTAGTTCTCCATTAACCCTACTCACAATCCTAGCTTCATAATTTGAAGTGGAAAATTTTTAAGGATTATTTTATACAATGCTTTTTTTGGTCTAAAATGACTTTTTTACATTAATTTTAAAGTAATACATATTAATTCCAACATTGTAAAAATAGATAACAGTGAAGATAAAAGATCCCTATCTCCATATTCTTAACCTTAGTCAACAAGTGATAAGAGGCTATTTTGTTTTTCTTTTGTGTTCTCCATATGTGACATTGAAAGGAAATAAGTTCTAAAAGAAGAGCCATTTTAAAGCCTAAATTAATTAGTTATCTCTATTAATGCAGCAATATTGCAGTATTTGCTAACACAGAATTATTGCCCAGGTATTAATAAGTATAATACAAAAAGTTGCTACAGAAAATAAATTGAGAGAGTGATGGCAACTTCTGGGTAGAGATAGCCAACTGAATACACACATGTAGTTTTGCTTCCTCCAAAAATCCCTCTAATACTACTTAAAAGGCTTTTCTAGTAAACATAAACACTCAAGAATAGGAGGCAAATAATATTTTAGAAGCCAGAAATTAGATGAACAAGTGATAAATGACTTAGTTAACTTGCGGAAAAATAAATCCTAAGCCAGCAATTAGGGGACAAAGAACCAATCTGATTTTTACTTCAAAATCCCTAAATTATTTTGGAATTCATGGAACCAGATATATCTGGAAGGAGGAGGCATGAAAAAATTAACTTTCCTAAAAGGAAATATGGACTTTGTCCTACCTCCTGGGCGGTAACCTCTTTAGAAGTTAGAAATTTCTGACTGATAGGAATATCTTTGCTGTTTGTGGTGGGCTCTCTAGATCACACTTCAAAATTTATGCTAATGAGCTGACTCAGGAATGAGGGCAAGCCAGTCAGAAAGCCCAACCATGTGATTAAAGTTTGGGGTCTTTGGGAAACTGTGTAAACAATGATCCAATTAATTGTGCCTATGTAATTAAGCCCCCACCCCAAAAAAACTATGGACACTGAAAGCTCAATTGACAACACTCCACATGTTATATCACATGTTAATGCCAGAAAATAATGCATCCTTGAAAGTTGGAAGCTTAGTATCCAGTCCCAGATTCTGGGAAATGGGCTTTGGGATAGAGGTTAGAGACATACAAAACACCACAAATTAGAGTGTACCGAGTCTCTCAACAGCAACACTGGAAGTCTGAAGACAATTGTTTTGCTTAAGAAGGAAAAGAATTCTAGTCTGTATCTCTATAGATGCTTCTCCAGAGAAGATATACAAAAGGCCAAGTACATGAAAAATGTTCAATCTTACTATTCACCAGGGAAATGCAAATCAAAACCACAATGAGATATCCACTCACCCCAATTGTAGTAGCTGTCATCACAAAGACAAAAAATAACAAATGCTGATGAGGATCTGGAGAAAGGGGAACACTCATACACCGCTGGTGGGAATGTAAATTAGTATAGTCATTACGGAAAATAGTAAGGAGATTCCTCAAGAAACTAAAAATACAACTATCATATGATCCAGCAATTCAACTACTGGATATATACCCAAAGACAATGAAATCACTATATCAAAAAGATACCTTCACTCCAATGTTCATTGCAGTACTCTTCACAATAGCTAAAATATGGAATCAACCTAGATGTCATTCAATGAATGAATTTATCAATAAAATGTGTATATGCCATACACAATGGAATATTATTCAATCATAAAAAGAATGAGATCCTATCATTTGCAGACATGTGAATAATATAGGAGGTCATTATGTCAAGTGAAATAAGCCAGACACAGAAAGACAAATACCACATGTTTCTACTCATTTGTGGAAACTAACATATCAATCTCATGGAAGAATGAAATGGAATAGTGTCACTAGAGATTGAGAAGGGC
The DNA here is from genome assembly GCF_052094955.1 of Ictidomys tridecemlineatus. Taxonomy (NCBI): domain Eukaryota; kingdom Metazoa; phylum Chordata; class Mammalia; order Rodentia; family Sciuridae; genus Ictidomys; species Ictidomys tridecemlineatus. The sequence goes on from NC_135481.1 coordinate 82,135,357, forward strand.
AGAAATAAAATATGGTAACCATTGGTTGAAATAATCTATGATATACTTTATAACTAGAAGAGTATGAAATTCCTAACTCATAAAATTGATTAGTGTTTGAAAGATGGAAATGCTTACTGCCTTGATCTGATTACTATACACTGTAAACATATTGAATTATCGTAACATATTCAATAAAAATGGACAAATATTAAGTCTCAAAGCTATAAATTACACTTACATATTCTTAATAATATAAACACTAGATGTTGCTATATCCCAAATCACTACATAATTTTTACAAAGATAGGCAGGAAGTCAAGAAAGGCAAACCAAGCATCAAAAAAAGAAAAAATCTAGACTAGAACAGCAAGAATAATGTAAATTAATAAATAATCAATGTGACGGTAGAATAAATTTGGGGGGTTTCAAGACTTGAGCCCTGGGGCACTTAATCACATCTCCACCTTCCACTCCCACCACCACCACCCTTTTTTAAAATTTTGAGATAAGGTCTTACTATGTTGTTTAGGGCCTTGCTAAATTGCTGAGGCTATCCTTGAACTTGCTATCCTCCTGTTTTAGCCTCCTGCATTTTGGGGATTAAAACAAGTATGTGCCATCCTATCTGGCTAGAATATTTTTAAAACACACAAACACACACACACACACACACATATACACAAACACACACACACATCAACTTCTGCCTACTTTTAAGAGACATCGGAGGCTACATTCTGTGAAAATGAAGGAGTAAACCAAGAAAAAGAAAATCACAGGAATTCTAGCCCCCAAGCATGATGAGGAAGGGAAATTCCAGGATGGCAGCTATGCACCAGGGAAGCCAGGCTTCCTGTCCCTACTAGACCAGGTCAGAAGGCTCATGGTAAGACTGCTTCAAGCAGATAACACTGAGAGAAAACCTGATGTAAACAAATGTCCTAGAAGAAATTTATGCAACTGGTAGAAAATCAGGGGTCAAATTGGAGATTAATTCATAGAAAAACCAAATAAATAATAATAAACTCTAGCGACAAAAGTTTGTACAAAAATAGAAAAATTGGTTCTTCTCTACAAATCATCTGTTTATAATTTTTCAACTAATATATAACAATCATAATATTATGATACAATTATTGTTCTGTAAATTACACTTACATATTCTTAATAATTAAACACTAAACGTTGCTATATCCCAAATCACTACATAATTTTACAAGAATAGTGAGAGGCAGGAATTTTTTGTGTGTACTCAAGCAAGTGCATATGTGCCCCTACAGGAGAATAACAAAGCCAGGCATGGGACATATCTGTAATCCCAGCTGCTCAGGAGGCTGAGGAAGGAGGATTGCAAATTCAAGGCCAGCCTTGCCTATGGAAAGCCATCCGTGAACTGTGCATGAACTAAAACAATGTTGGTACCATAAGTCAGGAAACGCTGGTAATGGGAACTCCCAGCAGCAACACCTGGTTAATGTGGCTTCCTACCTAGCTCCATCACTAGCTCAGCACAGCATGGGAGATGGGGTGACCCATTGGAGCCATACAGCCTTTTGAAGATGGGTGTGGCTTGCCAAAATGTCAATCAACTTGTTTAGGGCAAGATCCCAGCCACACTGAGAAACAAGCACCCAAGACTCCTCCCACTGAAACCTTATCCCTGCCTTTGATGTACTTCTCCTTAAATAATTGGGGTCCCTTTTTCAGTGTTCAACTCCCATCAGGACTGGAAAACCCATCAGACACTCCCTTTCTATCCAATTTCTGGCTCTGTCTTTAATTCTCACTAATTATTTCAGACTTTTTATTTCTCAGGCAGTTCATACCTTCTGAGCAGGAACCTACCCTGGCAGTATTCTGGTCACCCTGCAATACTTGGCAACTTACCAAGACCCTGTCTCAAAGTAAAAAGGGCTGGGAATGTAACTCAGTAGTAAAAGCACCCCTGGGTTCAATTCCCAGTACCAGAAAAGAGAGGGAGAGGGAGAAAGAGAGAAAGAGAAATAGGGTAGGGTAACAAGCTAAATAAATTCCCATTTTTCATAGGGAAAATCAAAAGATAAAACTATGGAAAAAATACAACATGCTTGGGAAATAGTCCTACCATCCTATTGTTTCAAGATGGAGGTACTCACCAAAAATGTCAGCCAAAAGATGACACCAGATTGCCTCTGGAGCATGGGGGGGAAAAGGGCTGGAAATGGAAAAGAAAAGGGCTATTGTTTGTCTCAAGGAACTGAAGCACTACTCACCTCTTAACTATTTGTCTGCAAGCATAAAACTCAAAAATATCTAGATTAAACTATGAAAGCTTTTTTATTATAGAACACAGTTTTAACATTCTTGAGTGTCACTGAGTTGTTTCTATATGGGGCATGGAATATAGGAAACATTATTTCTCAAACTTGTTTGACTCTGAAAATAATAATTATATATATTTGCCTTTTGCTTTCTGATAGAGAATGTCACAAGACTGGGTAGGGTACAACTTAAGTGATGCTAAATTTAACATGCTAAGTTCAAATTTGTGCCTATGTACTCCTAAAACATTTTTCTTTTTCTTTTTGGTATCAGGGATTGATCATGGGGGCTCTAAACCAATGTCTCCAGCCCTTTTTATTTTTTATTTAGAGACAGGATCTTACTAAGTTGCTTAGGGCCTTGCTAAGTTGTGGAAGCTGGCTTTGAACTTGTGATCCTCCTGCCTCAACCTCCCAAGTCACTGGGATTTCAGGTATATAACACTATGCCTGATTAAAACATCATATTTTAAAATGCAAAATGCTTACTGTGATTCACTTCAATAATAAAGTCTTGTTTGTTTCACTTAAATAATCCCTTTAAGAAAGAAAAGTTTTCTACAAACTAAACCTGATCCCACTTGACTAAGTGAGCAAGTCAAAGGTAAGCTTATTTTAGTATTTGTCCAAGTAGATACATTGTGGAATAAATAACTTATTTTTTAAGACAACTGGATCAGGCTTCGATATCAAATAATAAATTAAGTCATACCTTTCAACAAATACTAATTTGTTTTTTACTATTCAAGCTATAATGTGAGAACATATTTAATAACTATCTATATTGTCATTTTTTCGTAAATAGGAGATGTTATTTTAGAGGTGATAAACTCTCATAAAAACCAGGATTTTTAAAAGCATTATTCCTATTCACTATTATTTCCTACTCAATCTAACTTCCCAAACTTGCAAAACAATTTTCTTTAGAAGATTCTAATTTCAAATTAAAAAAAATATATACTAATGGGAGATGGCAAGAGCTGTTAATATCCAAAGGTCTATGATTCTTCCTCATAGTTTTCTTTATTAGAGAAAGAAAAATGAAAGTCTACTACCATATCTACCTTTCAAGAAAATATTTCACTAAGATAAAACCTATTCATTTTAAAAATTTTGAAATGGTTTTGCTTAAAATGCATCAACTTTATTAAAAATTCAAGTATTTCAGCTCAATTAGCCATCTAAATTGAAAGTGAGTGTCTGATTAAATATGACTTGCTCTAAAATTAACTGGTGTTTTGAGAAACTAATCCCTATAACAAATAAGTTATATATCATAGATCTTCAAAAAAAATCAAATACATATTTTCTAGTAAAAAAGTAGATAATACAAGGTAATAAATATTTTGCTTATATATTCTAGTAGACAACAAAAAATAAGAAGCATGGACTAGCTTAGCAAAAATTCACCTTCATTGAATTTTTGTTTCTAAAAAATAAATTATTTATTCTCTTGCTTAATAAAATAAACAGCAATAATAGGAACTACTAAGTAGGAGCTAATGACTTAAATGTCTCCAAAAAGAAGGAGGAGGAGGAGGAGGAGGAGGAGGAGGAGGAGGATCTTTCAATAATCCTAGAAAATTAGTTGTAGATGAATTTTACCAGATGCTTTGCCAGCTCTTAAATTAACAGAAAGTAGAAAAAGGATTTTAGTTTTTAAATTTAGGAATCTCTCTAAATCACAGGAATACAGAGGGCAAAATGCTGAATGCCAGAACAGCCTAACTCATACTGTCTCTCTCTGCTTTAAGAGGGGGATGGCCTAAACTAAAAGCAAAAATCCTTCAGTCATTTGATTTGATCACTTACCACTAACCAAAGTCTAGCTGCAATGAAGAAGAAAAGGAGCAGCAGTCTCCAAGAGAGGTTATGATTTCTGGGTTTTTCACTTCTTTCCTTCCCTAGGTAGACTTCACTTTCCAAGCACATGAGCATTTGGCTGCCATCCAAGAGTGATTCAGATGCCTGAAAGTTGACTGTGCCCTAAATTTTTTCTTTTAATTTTTCTTATCTTTCTGTTTGTTAACAACAGTTTCTCATAATTGATATGACACTTAGAAACAACTTGTCCTTCCAATGGGCTCTAGATATCATCTATTTATAATTTTTCAATTAATGTACCACAGTCATAGCTATCATATGACACAGCTACTTGTGATCTTACTCATTTGCAGCCAAATACAAAAGAACCGCAAATTCTGCTTGTCATAGCTTCTATTCGATGTGCTCTTTGCCCTAATACTATAATTGTCAATAATTCTGTATGATTCAGACATGAATTTGAATACCCAAGGTCCTTTGATTGGATTTTCTGGAGAAGAAATGGCATTTCATGTGCCTGAAAATGAATAACCTAGAATATTTCATTAGTATTCAGCTGACTGCAATTTTTTTTATTAGTTTTCGGCAGACACAACATCTTTGTTTGTATGTGGTGCTGAGGATCGAACCCAGGCCACGTGCATGGCAGGTGAGCGCACTACCGCTTGAGCCACATCCCCAGCCCAGCTGACTGCATTTTTAAAAATAAAAGTGTTTGAGATGACCTTTAATTAAGTTGAAATCTATAAGGTAAGAGTTTTGTTTTTGAACATTATTTAAAACAGAAACAGCTGGAAGACTAGTTTTACTTTGCTTCAATGTGAAAAATGACATGAAATTTTTAAACAAAACTAATCCAGGCAGATTTATACAAAGGCAGAGGAATATATCAGCAGGCGGTTGAATGCACACTATAATTTAAGGGGGAAAATGGTGTTTAGTGAGCAGCTCACTTTATTTGGCACCTATCCCTCATGCTCTGGCAAACAAGCAAGTCATCAATTGTTCATCCCTCACCCTCCAAGAAGAACTGGCAGCTTCCATGTGTATCATTTCTCAATTGATCTGTAAAGGGAAATAGGTTAGAGAAAAACTGATCTTGATCCTATAGAGTAAGTCTGTACTGTTAAACCAAGCTTTTCAATTTTTAAAAAAAGTTACCTGCCCTATCACTTAACTGGTTTCTAACAACAAGGTTTATATTTAACCTTGTTAAAATATGACAAGATTTTTGTATATTTAAATGTAACAAGCTTTATTTTATAACAGGATCTCAGTGTTCAGACAAGTTTACAACAAAATTTATAATATTTTTATGAAGGTAGAACACTTTAAGTTCAGACTATGAAGCAGTCACTTGAATTAAATAACACTGCTTTTTATTCACAAAATAATCAGAAAAATAGACAAATTTGACTTCATGAAAATGTTAAAATTTTGTGCATCAAAGAACAATATCAACAGTAAAAAGGCAACCCACAAAATGGGAGAAAATATGTGCATATCATATATCTTAAGAGAGTATATTTAGAATATGGCAAGAAACACACGAAAAGAGGCTCAACGTCATTCATCATTAGGGAAATACTAATCAAAACTAGAACACATCACCTCGTGCCCGATTAACATTACCATCATATACAATAAATAAAAACAAGTGTTGAAAAGGATGTGAAAGTGTTAGAAGTTTTGTGTACTCTTAGTAAAAATATAAAATAGAATAGCCCAATAGAAAATAGCAGTTCCTCAAAAAATTAAAAATAGAATCACCAGTCAAAAAAACAAAAAACAAAAAAAAATCCCAGAGGGAAAAAATCCACTTCTGGATATATAATCAAAAGGACTGAAGATAGTGTTGCAAAGAGAAATCTATATATCCATGTTTAAGAGCAGCATTATTACAATAGTTAAAACATGGAAGCAACCCAAGTATCCATCAATCGATAAATGGATAAGCAAAATACAATGGAATATTGTTCAACTTTTAAAAGGAAGGAAATTCTGACATGCTACACTTGAGTGAACTAATTGAAATAAGCCAATCACAAAGAGAAAATACTATGTGACTATACTTAGATGAGTCACTTAGAATAGTCAAAACCATCAAGATAGACCACAGAATAGAGATTTTCAGGTTCACAGCAGAAGGTGAAATTAGGAGTCATTGTTTAATGAGTATAGAGGTTCAGTTTTACAAGATGAAATGAGTTATAGAGACAAATCATGGTGATACTTATATAATATTATGAATGTCTTGAATACCACTGAACTACACATTTAAAAATGGTTAAGATGTTAAATTTTGTGTTATATGTATTTCACCACAATGAAAAGAATTGGGGGAAAAAAGGACTGATAAGTTAAAAGAAAGAAAGAAACAATGTTGTAAGCAATGAAAGTATTATGGGTAGATCAAAATATTTGTAGGTCTAAAATTTATCAGCTAAATTAACATAAGTCTCAAATTGATAGATGAATTGATTTTTAAAGACAAGTCAATATACAACCTAAAAATAAAAGTAATCAAAAGTCTTAAGTAACAAAGTAATTCCCAAATATTTATGGGTATCTGCTCACTTAAAGCACTAGTAAAGGCGGATACACCCCCATACAAACCTTAGAAAAGGTGTTTGCATGGTCTACAATAACATTGTAGGATGAGATCATCAACAGTTTATAGAGGGTCTTCTATATTTATGCAGTTATTATATCTCCCAAAGAATTTGTAACCAGGAAGATTTAGCTCTTCTTATTTTTAAATTCTTTTCCAGTATCACCAGTGACATTTATGTCCATGAACTACTTAAGAAGAAAAATATCCAAGATCTCATTCTCATTCAATCTATTACCTCTATTTAAAACTGAACCTATGGAAGTTGTGAGTGTTGTTCAGAGGTTGAGTGCTTGTCTAGCATGCACAAAGCCATGGGATCAATCCCCAGCACCAAAAACAAAAAAACAAACAAACAAACCTGAATCTGGGAAATTAAAGTGTGTGTGTGTGTCTCTGTGTGTGTGTGTGTGATTACTTGCACTTCAAACTAAACATGAATCAAAATTCAGTTATATGAATAAAGACATGTTTAACTCAGTGAGTACATTAGCCTGATATGCTATTCAAGGTCATTCATTCCCTAGGATAAAACTAATTAGAAATCTGAACTGCCCAATTGGATCATTTTCCCTTTTTAACTTGTCTATAAAGTGGGAGGGCTTCAAATTTTTCTCAATGCTTTGTGTTATCTTAATAAACACTGTCTAGATAATAAGGATAATATATAATAACATATATTCAAGATGAAAATATCTACTCTGGGATATTCAACTCAGCCTTTTCCCATCAAAATGCAAAGAGAGCAATTCATTCATCTGCAAAATTTAATAATTTGAACTCTGAAAACCAGCAAAACAAAATGTTCTGACCAAGAAGAGATGGCAATTAGAATGTGAATATAGGTGTATTCAGAGTATCATTTCCCAAAATATGGTCCACGTAATATTGGTTCTGTTAGGTTAGAGTTTAGGGATGTCAAGATGGCAGAGGCAGGTTAAAAGAAAAATGCTGCTGGAGGACAAGAAAGGGGGATTAGTTGCCATGTATGTCCCTGTTCATCCTAAATCTCATTACCATAACAATTCCTGCCACTTAACACCTATAATAACCCCTGCCACAGATTTGGTATTCTAAAATAACCAATAGGACAGTATTCTAATTAGGTATTCTAAAGTAGCCAGGGGTGGGGGAAAATTGGACAATAGTTTAATCAGGTATCATAAGATAACCAATGGGAGCAAATGGGGTAAGGTCTTCAGTCAGGTCCATGCAGAGAGAACATTTCACATCTCAGCAGATCAATAAGAATTCCCAGACATTGGGGCCTTGAGCCTCTCTCTCTCTCTCTCTTGCTTGGTCCACTCTGCTTTAATTTATGGAGTGCTACTTTTACCTCAACCTCCAAAAAATTTGTGTTTCACCTGTTACTGCTATGTATCTTGCTCAATTCTTTGGGACAACTGGACATCCCCAAAATAACAGTCCGGTATTGACTAAAACAGAAACAAGTACCAAGAAATGAGGTCATTGATATGACTAACATGACCATATGGTGCAAAAGGTTTTGTAGCTTTTTGGAATATGTGGGAGAGATTTTTAAAAGCTTAGAGATACATGCTGGAAAAACTTTAGAATGTTATAAGGAGATGCTGGTGGGAGCTCAAAGACCAGAATGCTGATAGAACTGGTAGATAGTAAAGACTTGGCTCATAAAGTTTCAAAGGAGAAGGAGGTTCCTATTAGAAATTGGACTAGAGGCTATTCATATTATTCTTACTATCATTAATATCCTTATTAACATTCATGTTATCCTTATTATCTAGACTGTGTTTATCAAGATAACATAAATTCAGGCCATTTTAGCTAAGAAGTTGTCTACATCTTGCCCACATCCTGAGACTTTCTATGAGGTTAAATCTAAAGGTGATGAACTTCTTACAAGAAATTTCTGGTATAGCATTTGGGCGATGGCATGGCTATTTTTGGTGGGTCTTAGCCAAGTGTACTGAGATAATCAGGAGCAAAAAGATTTGAAAAACTTGCAATTAGGCTAGAAAACTGTGAGTAAAACCGGGGCTAAGGACTTAAAGAAATTACAGCCACTAAAGAGATGTTGCTAAAGTACTTTACCCAGAAACAACAGGAAGGATGACTTGAGGGTATCTCAAAATTGGCAAGACCACACCCATCTCAGACTCAAGGGTGTAAAAGTAAAATTTCCTTTGAGATGAGACCATGGGGCACTCTATTTGCACAGGGGAGCCTAGGAAGTTATTTAACCATGTTCAGCCACCCGGCTTCAGAAGCCAAGGTCCAAGGAGGGTTGGCTCCTGCTCAATATGGCAGCAGACCTTGGCATCAACCACATGGTACTAGTTCTGCATGACTGTAGGAAGTTGGACTTAGTGGGTCATGAAGGCTTCCACTGAGATTTCAAAGGAAGGCCTGGGAAGCCAGACAAAGTGTAGCAGGGTTGGAGTCCCTACAGGCTGTCCCTGAAAGCACAGTGAATGGAGAGGTACAAAGGAAGCCTAAGTTGCAATGAAGACCCTGAGGTTAAGAGATGCCAGCACCATGGGACATCTGATAAAGAAAGCTGCAGGAATTGGGCAGACACAAGCTAAGAGAGAGGCCATGTGGGCTACAACCAGCAAGGCCATGGGGTGGAGCTACACAAGCCCTTTGGAGAGAATATCAGGATGCTATGTGCCCCAGACGCTGGATGTAGAGCAATAGAACTTAATAGCCCAGCTGGATTTCAGTCCCATCCCTTCATTCCATGCCCTATTTCTCCCCTGTGGAGAGGAAATGTTTGCTCTGTGCAAGTAATACTGTGTATATGTAACTTCCTTTTGATTTCTACAGGGGCTCATACTGAGTTTGCCTTGAGTCTCAGAGACTTTGGACTTAAACATTTGGGCAATGCTGAAACTGGTAAGATTATAGGGACTCTTAAAAATGGACTAAGTGCATTTTGCATTATGAGATGAGAATAAACTTTGGGAGGCCAGAGACAGAATGTTAGGGTTTGGATATTAGGTATCCCTCCAAAACTCCTGTGTGAGACAATGCAAAAAAGTTCAGAGGTGAAATGATTGGGAAATGAGAGCCTTAACCTAATCAGTTCATTAAACCATTCAAATGGATTAACTGGATGGTTACCATAGGTAGACAGTATATGGCTGGAAGAAGTAGATCACTGGGAGTATGCCTCTAGGGTATACATTTTGTCCCTGATGAGCAGAGTTCACTCTTTTTCTGCTTCCTGATTGTCAGGTCCTGAGCTGACTTCTTCTTCCATCACACCCTTCCACCATGATGTTCTGCCTCACCCTGGGACAACAGCAATGGAATCAATCATCCATGGGCTGAGACCTCTGAAACCAGGAGCCAAACAAACCTTTCCTCCTCTAAAATTGATCTTGTCAAGGTCTTTTGGTCACTGCAGTAAAAAAGCTAATGAAATCAACTAATAAGAAAATGTTTAAAACTTGTTACATCTAGGAAACAACTTACACACACACCCTACTGAAGATATGAAGCTCACATTAGTTCCCAGGAGTCTTCAAAAAGAATCTTGTTAATTTGGCATAATTAAGTATTATACAGTATCTTTTGGTGATGAGGAGAATAGATATCAAAAAGAGACAATTTAAAACAGTATATCCACAGATAAGTACCTCTAGACAGCCTCCACAGTAGAAATCCAGAATACATTATATAAAATGGCACTTTATGAGACAGTTGTGTTTGCAAAAAACCTTCAAATTCTACATTAAGTTAAAAGCAAAATGTTAACACCTACTCTGGCCCACCATACCATCTTTTTTCTTTAACCAAAGGTATTGGTATTTGTTAAGAATACGAATAACACCAGGTCAGGGCAAGTTGGTGATGCCATCATCCATGTCATATGTCATTGAAGGTCTACTGTACATGTGGGCATGTTGATTCATTTAAAGGATGTTGTTTCCTGGTGACTATTAGATGTTCCTTTAGAGCATTCAGCAATGAATTTTTAGTTTTACTTCCTAAATACTCAATAGAACCAAAGGAAGGTGAGCAGTAATTTTCTCTTGGCTATGATATCTGTTTAAGTGAGGTTCCCCCATTTTCATCTCCCAGACATAACCTTATCCCCCCCCAAAAAAATGCCTTACATAGTTGATAATATGAAAGAAAATGGTATTATGTCAGTATTACATACAATATTAGGAAGTATGTCACATTATCTTGAAAACATCATCTAACTTAATTTACTTCCAAAAAATACAAAGATAATAAACTTCTTAAAAGCAAGGATTTGTCTGAGACACAGCATTTCACTCAGACTCTTCTGCACAGCAGGCATATTATAAACATGTACTGAATATATGAATGAGTCAATGGGTTCTTGAGTGTATGAGTGATTCAATCAGTGAAGACATAAAAATTCAACAAATTCTATGTATGAGTAGTCCAAGAGTCAGTTGTATGCCACATATTAGATAAATGGGTATGAAATAGTTAAAGAGAAAAATAATCCAGAGAGGTTAAATGTAACTACTACTGGGAAATGATTTTGTTTTTAGGAACAGGGTAAAACTTTTGAGACAACATTAAATCTAGACCCTACCTCACCCCAAAAAAGAAAAAACAACAACAAGATATTCAATAAATCCTTCTTACTTACATGTGGATGTGGGTGTGGGTGGGTGGGTGTATATTTAAAGCCATTTCCTATATGTATTAACAGAAAACATCTTAGAGAAGAAAAATTATTTTTATACTTCTGGTAAAGAAATAATGTCAAATGCTCTCATTAGCTTCTGTTTCCTCCCAAAACCCATTTAAAAATCACTAAAGAAATTAAAAACAAAGACAGTAAGAAAGGCAATAACAGCAAGGAATTTTAGAAACCAGAAAATAAGTTGGCAAGGAATAACTGATTAAAGCAAACTGTGTAGTCTAAATCCTAAACTGGCAATGGGAAAAATTAAAATCAACCTCATTTACAGGTAGAGCTCCCAAATGCCATTAACTGATAATATCTTGTTACCCTGGAAATGGGAGGAACGTGGGTCTAAAAATATAATAATCTCCTGGAAGCCAATTTAAAAAGCAGCTAAAACCCCAGATTCTCTCTTTTAGGAATAAGTCTCTCCCTGGAAAGAGTAAAATAGTCTCTTGACTAGGACACCAAACACAATTGAAGGTGGGGGCACATTGCCCTAAACTGGAGAATTAGGTCAATATATGCTTATTAAATGTTTAGATCCCATATTCTTCTTCCTTTTAGCTCCCAGAATGCTGTCATCATGGCCTTGACCCTCCAGGCAGGAGGCTGAAATCTGATCATATCTAAAGGAAAGATCTAAAGATATTGATGGAGAAAGATGTTCCATCAATAAACAGCATATATCCCCCTGTAACAGAATTTCTCAACCTTGATATTATTGACATTTGGAGCCAGATAATTCTTTGTTATAGGGAGGTGTCTTGTGCATTACAGAATTTTTAGCAGTCTTTGTAGTCTCTTCGCTCTAGATACAAAAGCAGTACTCCCCACAGCTCTAGTTATGATAGAAGTATCTGTAGATATTGCCAAATGTTCCCTGGCAGGCAAAAATCCTCCCAGTTGAGAACTTCTTTATATTGAGGCTCCTTCTTGACAAGCCCCTCCCACATATCCAGTTTCAACTCAGCTTCTTAGCTACTAATTGATACTAACTTTAGCTATGCCTGAGTAAATGTATTCTGGTAATTTATGCTTAAACTATTTAACCACTTAGGAAACATAATGTAGTTTAGTTTTTTTCAACTAAATTTTATTCTTTATAGGACCTAAATATTTTTTAATTTTGTAAAAAAAAAAACATCATTCTGAAGTTAAACTATTGCAAAAAAATTAAAAAGCAAAAACAGGAGTATGGATATAGCTCAGAGATAGATCACTTGTTTAATTAGCACAGTGAGACCCTGAGTTCAAACCCTACTATAGGGAAAATAAAAAGATAGAAACAAACAAAAATAATTGTTAGCTTGGTCAATTTATGGGGAATTAATTGGAGATTACTGTAAAATTCTAAATAGTTTGCTCTTCCTCACTTAAGAAACATTTGTTTTATTAATAACAATCATGATCTTAAAATAGCTCATCATAAATTAGACACAGTGGTACATGACTGTAATCACAGCCATGTAAGGCTGAGATTGGTGGAAGAGGATCACAAGTTCAAGGTTAGGCTCAAAATTTTTCAGATTGTGTTGTGTGTGCATGAATATATCATAATAAACCCCACCATTATGTTTAATTATAATTTACTAATGTACCAATTAAGAAAAAGGGCTGGGAATATAGCTCAATGGTTATAGAAATCTGGGTTCAATACCCAGTACCACAAAAACAAACAACAAGTCATATATGAACATGAAAACTAAGCCCAGTGGCTCTCCTGGGATGCCTCTGAGATTCTGGTCTTTAAGAAATGAATATCTGACATCAATTTGAAAATGTGGAATTTGTTTTACCTTTTATAATGTTTACTAGTTTTAATGTCAATTTCAAATTAGAGGAGAAAAACTTGGTCGTTAATCTGTATCAATATACAAAGTACATTTTGCATGTAAGAAAACATCTTTTGAGGAAAATTAGACAATTTCAGAGTAGAAAGGTACCTCAGAAGCCATCTTTCAACCTTCCACCCAAGGAAAGAATTTCTGATATGGTAAAGCTAATTTTTTGAAGAAGGTACTTCAGTTGTGATCACTTAGAAAGGTGCCTAACTATATGTTATTTTTTTTAAAAAAAAAAACTTATCCATTGGTATAATGGAGGAAAAAGTGGTTTTCTCTCTAATCATTCAGTTTCAATTCAATAATTTGGGGCTTTGTTTTTACTTATGCAGTTAGTTTTACAGCCTCTAAGAAATTCTAACACCTAAACAACACCAAGAAATAAAGAACCAAATGAACTTTCTGAGACATCTGACACAGCATCCATGTCTCAAAAAAACCTTCTTATCTGTACCAACTCCCTTTAAACACATCCTAGTCATCTAGGAAGGGCATCTTTATATAAGATTGAGTATAGGAAACTAATCTTGATTGGTTATAGCAAATAATCATCCCACATGCAGCCTTTGACCAGCATCTGCCTCTTCATGGATACGAGCGAGTCTACCCTCACCAATATCCATTCACCAAACTGCAATCCTCATTCCCACTCTAAGGCCATAAGAGTAAAGGTATAAAGATCTCTTCCTCCCCTACATAGACATACTCAGAGATATTTTTAAACTACAGCAAAGTAATTAATAGCCTTGATTATAATAACAAACTAAAGTCAAGTCAGACTTGTATAGAGCCTGCCTCCAAGCCTAAAACAGCCAGAAGGTACTCTTTCACCATCCTTGTGATTACGCCATAAATATTTCAAGCTTGTTCAGAGTCGCAGGCATGAGTCTATTATAAAAGGGACAGGAAAAGGGGAAAAGAGAACTCTCTCAAGGAAGAAAGTGGGTCCTCTTAGGAGAAGGATGGTGTGTATCCCTCTTACCCTCCAGTTTTATTGGGGGTCTCAGGGATATTTCCAAGGAGTTCTACTCAGGCCTGTCTCTTGACTTTTTGATCAATAGCAGGACTGCATCAAACTTTTAAGTCCCTACTGTGCATGTTAAAGGTGAAAGGCAACTCTAGATCACTTTGACCCATGCTGTCCGGTTCTAATTGGAACTTGTTCTTACAGATTTTATGGATAAGAGGAATTATCCTTATCTCCCAGAGTTTGGGGATCTGTTTTTTATGAGTATCAAGAAAGTCCTCCCACTCCTACCCCTCAGGATAAGTCAAGTTTTCCTTATCTGCAGGGAGGAGCCTTTCAGACCTGCATTTCTCCTTCAGATAACAGGTTACTTTCTGGGGAATGTAATATATCCTCCTGACTTAAGCCTGGCAGGACTGCAGGTAAATTGCTTTTTAAAAGAAAGCATGTTGGGGTCAACACAGTAGGCCCAGTTTATAAGATTATCCCCTTACCCTCATGTTCCCACTGCTCACATCTGTTTGTTACCTATCAACACTCAAATTATTTCTATTTTTAGGAGAAACTCCACAGCAGATGACCTAGTTTTCATTCTTGAGTTTACAGAGACTCTTTATCCATCCAATGAAAACTAAATGAGCTTCTAATAGTTAAAACAATCAGCCAAAGCTTTCCTGTCTTTTATTCTATAAACACTGAAAACATTTTAGTATAAATATTATTGCTAGTCTGAGGCCTATTCCTTTCTTTTTAATAATTTTTAAGTCTCTCGCCCAATCCAAGTCAATCATTTCAAAGTTTAATTTGAAAATGATACAATGATTACTTTTACAAGATAATGTAGCATTTGAAGGCTCATTAAAATTTTTATTGTATCACTCAAAAGACCTTGGTTATTCTCCCCTGCTTTCCTGTTCATTTTCACTTGCATAATCTGGCTCCTAGCCAGGCGATCTTGGAGAAGATCCTGTTCAGTCACCCACTCCCCACCCCTAACCATGGGGTGCCAAACAATAATTTTTCTCATGCTATGACAGCTCCTGTCTTAGAAGTTTTTCCTGCTTCCTCTGTTTTACAATGTTAGGTAGTTACAAGGCCAATAATTTGTGCAGGTAAAAAGAGGATTCTGACATCCCCTAGAAAAGTGCCTAATCTTTTGTTACTTTTCTGCATATTATCCAACAGTAAATACTATCTGAAGTCCAGAAAGGAGGTCATTGTGGGTGTTTCTGATGCCTCAGTTCCTAATTGGCATTAAGACTAAATGTTGGGGGCTAGGATTGTGGCTCAGTGGTAGAGCGCTTGCCTGACATATGTGAGGCACTGGATTGATTCTTAGTACCACATATAAGTAAATGAATAAAATAAAGGTCTATCAACAACTAAAAAAAAAAAAAACTAAATGTTGGGCTGAGGTTGTGGCTCAGTGGTAGAGTGCTTGCTAAGCACATGTGAGGCACTGGGTTCATCCTTAATACCACATAAAAATAAACAAAATAAAGGTGTGCTGTCCATCTACAACTACAAAATTTTTTTTTCAAAAACTGAATATTTTATCCAGATCAGCATACTTATCCTTTTTTCCTCCAGGACATAGTATCTCCCAATGTAGAATCCTTGGGGATTTCTTTTTTTTTTGTCTTGATTTTTGTTATGTTGTGTGTATGTGTGCATAAAGATTCACAATCAGAGTTAAGCTCTACATGCCATTGCTCTGAGGTTACCTGGTACTGTTTTAAAAAACTATTAAATCTAAGACTGTGGATTTCCCTAAAACCCACTAGAAACTAGAATAAGAATAAGAGAAAGATCAGAAAAAATAATAAAGGAAAAAGCATAGAAAAAGAGAATCTTAAACAACCACACCAGCATGCACTCTCAGTTTTAGGAGTCCCACAAACATACCAGCATCTCTGCCCAGGTGCCTTTTGGGGCCTAGGCAGGTAGACTCAGCCTCTGCCCTCATCTTCACTTTTTCTATAGAGAATTAGGCTCCTTTCTGTGCCCGTTGGGAATCTCCTCAGACACAGCTAAGTTTCAAAACTGATGCTTCCTGGGCCTTGGAACAGAGGGGGCTAAGTGGTTTGTCTAATTCTCTGAACATAAACTTGGCAAGAGGTTCTTAAGTTACTAAGCAACTAGACATCTGACATGAAGCCTTTTAACAATCTTTCCATAGATTACCAAAAGTTCCCAGAACAAATTCATGTCTGGTCCAGTGAAGAAAAAAAAAGGAAACAGAGGTAGCCAAAAAGGGAGCAAGGAGAAGGAAGCCAAGAGTGTGAAAAGAACCATAATGTCCTTGTGACATGTGGAAGCAAGAAAAAGAGGAAGGCACATAAATGGAGGCACTGGCGAGGGGTGGAAACACCCTGCGAAAAGAGTATAAATAGAGGATGGTACAAATGACTCCAGAAAAGCATTTGCTACAAGATCTAGGAAAAAGAAAAAATTTTTTTCAGGAAAAAGAAAAAAATTTCTAAGGTTTTCATTCATTATATAGAAGTACTGGTCCTTCTTCTACTTTATTACACTCATTCCCAATCAAGCAGCGAACCTCAAGTACATGGCTTATCACAAATTCTTTAAGGATAAGAGGCTAACAGGCTTCTCTCATGAAGACAGACAAGGAGTACCTGGGCAAGTTCTCCATTCATAACACAATACCCTGGGCAAGCCCCTCCAGATTCATACTCTACCCACTCAGTGGCCCTGGTGCTGACAATGAGATTAATTATTTGTGAAGAACTTTTAAACAATAGTAAATGAACCAAAAGTCAACCTGCTTTTCATTAACGCCATGGCTAAAAGTCTAAAACTGAGAATTATTTCAGTTTTACCAATATGTAGGCCTCAAGTTCTCTCTCTAAATTTACTTTCTTAAAAACATTGTATACAACATGAAAGTTATTTCAGACAACTTCTAGTTACAGTGGCTATCCTGACAAACAAAAGACTCAGGGACAGGGCATCCTTTCCAAGATAAATTTCTAGCCCTCAGAATCATATTTTGCTTCAGGAGGACTTCCCTGAGAGTAGTACATATTTGTTTAAACAGTAGTTTAGAAACAGTGATTGTCATGAGAAAGAACCAAAATCAGAGTTCTGTACGTCATTCTGTGTGACTACTAGGAATTTTATTTTATTTTTATTTTTTGGTACTAGAGGTTAAATCCAGGGGTGCTTAACCCACAGAGCCACATCTCCAGCCCTTTTTATTTTTTATTTTTAAATAGGATCTTGCTCAGATGCTTAGAGCCTTGCTTAGCTGCTGAGGCTGGCCTCGAACTTGCCTCAGCCTTCCAAGTTGTATTGTGTGATTAGAAGCATGCACCACTCTGCCTAGCCAGGAATTTTAAATTCTTGTTTAAAATTTAAAACAGTGAAACAGAGTGTAAGCCAAAAAAGTAATATTTTTTATTTAGAAAATGCAAATTTTAGATCATACATGAAATACTTCACTGAATTTAAATAATTTCAACATTGTAATTTAATCTTCTAAATTTGTTCATTGTATTTGTTGTAAACCTTAGAGATGAGTCCAGGAAACCATTATTATGACTGAAAATAATTTTATCCTATATGAGCATGAGGAGAAGGATTAAAAAAAGGGTTATAAAAGGTGGAAAAAATCTTGATATATATATTTATATTTATTAAGCCTAATTTTCATCACAACTCTTCATTATCATTGATCATGGAACTGAAACGGCTGAAATTAGTTGTTTCATTACAATTTTACAGTTCAGGAAAGAGTGGGGAACTGTCACAAGATGTACACTTACTTGGTTAAGGAACCTGCTGCAGCACAACCTCTAAAAACCACCTCCCCTTCTCAAATACTTATCATTCAATTCATAAAAACAAAACTTGACAAATTACCTTATTTAACATGACACCTCCCCTGACAAAAATCACTCCTCTCAAGATTGGGAACTAAGAACATACCAGTCATATCAGCTCTACAAATTAAATGTATACATTCAGGGATTAATCAAAACCATTGATCATTTTTAAAGGGATAATCTTAAAGCTAACTGAAGGCCTGACTTTAATCTATCCAAAATCTCAGTATATTACTTTTTCCTTTTACATGTTAACCATAACTTCAATGATGACTAATAAATACACTAAAAAAACAGAATAAATAATTTTTATTGCCAATTTTTTAATTAATTTTTTGTTTATATATGACAGTGGAATGCATTACAATTCTTATTACACATATAGAGCACAATTTTTCATATCTGGTTGTATACAAAGTATATTCTCACCAATTTGTGTCTTCATACATGTACTTTGGATAATAATGTCTATCACATTCCACCATCATTTCTAACCCCATGCCCCCTCTCTCCCCCACCCCACCCTCTGCCCTATCTAGAGTTTGTCTAATCCTCCCATTCTCCCCCTCCCTACCCCACTATGAATCAGCCTCCTTGTATCAGAGAAAACATTTGGCATTTGGCTTTTAGGGATTGGATAACTTCACCTAGCATTATCTTCTCTAATTCCATCCATTTACCTACAAATGCCATGATTTTATCCTCTTTTATTGCTGAGTAATAGTCCATTTTGTATATAGGCCACATTTTTTTTATCCATTCATCTATTGAAGGGCATCTAGTTTGGTTTAGCTATTGTGAATTGTGCTGCTATAAACATTGATATGGCTGTGTCCCTGTAGTATACTGTTTTTAAGTCCTTTGGGTATAGACCGAGGAAAGGAATATCTGGGTCAAATGGTGGTTCCATTCCCAATTTTCCAAGAAATCTCCATATTGCTTTCCATATTGGCTGTACCAATTTGCAGTCCCATCAGCAATGTATGAGTGTACCTTTTTCCCCACATCCTTGCCAACACTCATTGTTGTTTGTCTTCATAATAGCTGCCATTCTGATTGGAGTAAGATGAAATCTTAGAGTACTTTTGATTTGCATTTGTCTAATTGCTAGCAATGATGAACATTTTTTCATATATTTGTTGACTGATTGTATATCATCTTCTGAGAAGTGTCTGTTCAGGTCCTTGGCCCATTTATTGATTGGGTTACTTGTTTTTATTTGGTGTTTAGCTTTTTGAGTTCTTTATATACCCTAGAGAATTGATGTGTGAGGGATAAAGATTTGCTCCTAAGATGAAGGCTCTCTATTCACCTCACAGATTGTTTCTTTTGCTGAGAAGAAACTTTTTTGTTTGAGTTCATCCCATTTACTGATTCTTGATTTTAATTCTTGTGCCAAAGGAGTCTTATTAAGGAAGTTGGGGCCTAATCCCACATGATGGAGATTAGGGCCTACTTTTTCTTCTATTAGATGCAGAGTCTCTGGTTTTATTCATAGGTCCTTGATCCATTTTGAGTTGAGTTTTGTGCATGGTGAGAGATAGGGGTTTAATTTCCTTTTGTTGCAAATGAATTTCCAGTTTTCCCAGCACCATTTGTTGAAGAGGCTATCTTTTCTATAATGCATGTTTTTGGCGCCTTTGTCTAATATAAGATAATTGTAATTTTGTGGGTTAATGTGTAATTTTGTGGGTTTACAAAATTACAATTATCTTTTTTTTTGCCCCTTGTTTTTTGTTTTTTTTTAATTTTTTATTTTTTTATTGGTTGTTCACAACATTACAAAGCTCTTGACATATCATATTTCATACATTAGATTGAAGTGGGTTATGAACTCTCAATTTTACCCCAAATGCAGATTGCAGAATCACGTTGGTTACACATCCACAATTTTACATAATGCCCAATTAGTAATTGTTGTATTCTGCTACCTTTCCTATCCCCTACTATCCCCCCTCCCCTCCCCTCCCATCTTCTCTCTCTACCCCATCTACTGTAATTCATTACTCTCCTTGTTTATTTTCCCATTCCCCTCACAACCTCTTATATGTAATTTTGTATAGCAATGAGGGTCTCCCTTCATTTCCATGCAATTTCCCTTTACTCTTCCTTTCCCTCCCATCTCATGACTCTGTTTAATGTTAGTCTTTTCTTCCTGCTCTTCCTCCTTGCTCTGTTCATAGTTGCTCTCATTATATCAAAGAAGACATTTGGTATTTGTTTTTTAGGGATTGACTAGCTTCACTAAGCATAATCTGCTCTAGTGCCATCCATTTCCCTGCAAATTCTATGATTTTGTCATTTTTTAT
Source organism: Ictidomys tridecemlineatus (assembly GCF_052094955.1). Taxonomy (NCBI): domain Eukaryota; kingdom Metazoa; phylum Chordata; class Mammalia; order Rodentia; family Sciuridae; genus Ictidomys; species Ictidomys tridecemlineatus. Next base: position 82,155,693 of record NC_135481.1, read on the forward strand.
TGCTGCATAGTACTCCATTGTGTATAGATGCCACATTTTTTTTATCCATTCATCTATTGAAGGGCATCTGGGTTGGTTCCACAGTTTAGCTATTGTGAATTGTGCTGCTATGAACATCAATGTGGCAGCATCCCTGTAGCATGCTCTTTTAAGGTCTTCAGGGAATAGTCCGAGAAGGGCAATAGCAGGGTCAAATGGTGGTTCCATTCCCAGCTTTCCCAGGAATCTCCAAACTGCTTTCCAAATTGGCCGCACCAATTTGCAGTCCCACCAGCAATGTACAAGAGTACCCTTTTCTCCACATCCTCGCCAGCACTTGTTGTTGTTTGACTTCATAGTGGCTGCCAATCTTACTGGAGTGAGATGGTATCTTAGGGTGGTTTTGATTTGCATTTCTCTGACCGCTAGAGATGGTGAGCATTTTTTCATGTACTTGTTGATTGATTGTATGTCCTCCTCTGAGAAGTGTCTGTTCAGATCCTTGGCCCATTTGTTGATTGGGTTATTTGTTATCTTATTGTCTAATTTTTTGAGTTCTTTGTATACTCTGGATATTAGGGCTCTATCTGAAGTGTGAGGAGTAAAAATTTGTTCCCAGGATATAGGCTCCCTATTTACCTCTCTTATTGTTTCTCTTGCTGAGAAAGGTAAAACTTTTTAGTTTAAGTAAGTCCCATTTGTTGATTCTTGTTATTAACTCTTGTGCTATGGGTGTCCTATTAAGGAATTTGGAGCCTGACCCCACAATATGTAGATCGGAACCAACTTTTTCTTCTATCAGACGCAGAGTCTCTGATTTGATATCAATATTATATCTGTGTCCTCTATTCTATCCCATTGGCCTACCAGTCTGTTTTGGTGCCAATACCATGCTGTTTTTTTGTTACTATTGCTCTGTAGCATAGTTTAAGGTCTGGTATAGTGATGCCACCTCATTCATTCTTCCTGCTAAGGATTGCTTTAACTCTTCTGGGTCTCTTATTTTTCCAGATGAATTCCATGATTGCTTTTTCTATTTCTGTGAGGAATGTTATTGGGATTTTGATCAGAATTGCATTAAATATGTATATTGCTTTTGTTAGTATGGTCATTTTGATAATATTAATTCTGCCTATCCAATACACAAAATACATTTTGTGATGAAAAAGTAACATTTATTGAAATTCAAAGATTCTTTATTCTCTGAACTTATATTTAAAATGATTTAAATACTTTTATAGTGTGAGAACTTGATCTCAGAGTTCCACACAAATGCAAGTAAGAAAACAAGAATTATACCTAGCAAGAGTAAAATCACTTAATTTCTGCAAAACAAATTTATCAATCTACCTGACCTCAATATGATTATACAAAAGAGAACTCAATGATTAAAAGGGCTGCAGAAATATGCTGACCATGGCTAATCTAATTGATGAAAATGAGAGCTAGAGTTGAACAATAAAAAAAAAAGCAATAGCAATAAGAATAGCTGACACTTATATCATGGTTACTATATGTGCAAGGCACTAATTAAATGTTTTTCATGCATTGACTTATTTTATCCTCAGAACAATGCCAGAAGTTAGATCACTCTTACTATTCCCATTTTACAGATGAAGAAACTGATACTGGGAGAGTATACGTAATTTGCCCAATTCACACAGCTAGTAAGTTATGAAACTGGGATATAAGCACAGGTCATCTGATCTGTGCCCATACATCTAATGCTACAATATATCATCTCTAAGGGAACACAGTACTTTAAATAGTGTGCAATTAAAAACATACAATAGCAGCACATGAATTCCATTTAATTTTCTTTTCTCTTTCGGGAATAACTAAACATGAGAACCTGAGGTATCCCAAGAGAACTCTTACTGCCACAACATTTGTGAGGTCATGATAGCAGCACCAATGCCTTGGGACCTCATACTGTCAGGAAGAAAAGACAAACTACTTCAGTAATTGTCATCAGTTGTGATGAAATCAAGAAGCCATCTGTGATTCTGTTGACAGTTATGGTCTTTCTCACAAGAAAATGTCAAGAGAAATTGGTTAGATTGAAGAGAGGTAGGAAAAGACTGTTGATATTAGAAAATAATAGAATTCTTCATTTTGATACCTGAATCTGTGGAGTGAAAAAATTTAATTTTATAAAACAATGCTTCCAGCTATAATTATTAAGAATCTTACCTTCCTGCCAGATAGTGTGCTTGATCACACACCAGTGTTAACTTTCACCTCAGCACAGCCATCTGTAGGGAAGGTATCACATAACTGGAAGCCCTTGGTCATCCCTCTCAGAAGCCAACTAGAATGTATGTTGCACTGTTAACCATGATAAGGATACCCGTCAATAGAAATTTACTTGAGGCTCATAACTCATTTCCTCATAGCCAGCGGAGTTAACAATAGAAATTTATTTTGATTCCAACATGGCTTTGTATTTCATTAGCAATCCCATGAGTTTCTAACCCTTTTCATTCAACTGTCAACAGTCCTTGATGTTATAAATAAAGAAGCTGTCTAAACTGGGATTAAAAAGAACAAGGGGGAAAAATCAGTTCCCTTTCTCAGACTCCATGTGGAGGAGCTGAGCTGGTTTAACTCCCTAGGGAGCACCCTTTATTTTCTTTACAATCCTGGTCATGATTGGGATTCTGGCATTTGCATTATGCAGCCTTGATTCCTGTTACAATTCTTTCCAGTAAAAATACAACACAAAAGAATAGGGCATATTTGAAATTCTAGTAGAATCAATGTTAATTTGATTGAGGAATTCTAAAAGTTAAAATTAAAATCTGAAGGGAAGCAGATTAAGTTACCAATCAGTTAGGGTTGCCAGAGAACAACAATGTATAAAAATAGAATGAGGAAGAAGACATCCAGTAAAACTGTCATGCATTCAACCAGAAATGGATCCCATAATCGCACATGTGCAAATGAGATGCAGTTTGGAGCGGTTGCCTCCTTTCAAGGTTTAAGATTCACAATCTTAAAGTGTTACAGCATATTCCCAAAGGACTAGGTGAGATTGGGGGTGGGGATGAGGTAAAGTGAAAAAGAAAGTATCACAGAAATTAGAAATTTAAGGAAATAAATGAAAGCAAAATTTGAAATGAACTCAAAGACTTTGGTACTCTATAGCTGGGGGTGGAGCAGGGAACAAGATTCAGTGTAGGGATATGATGGATGCATTACTTAGAATACTTTGGGCTGCAAATAACCAGAAAACCCTGACTTGAATTGTATTTAATTTTTTCTATTTATATAGTATCCTACAAAAAGAAATAACACAAGTAGGGCAGAACCTAGGCAAGGAGGAGTTATCAGGATTCCAGCTCCATTCTGGAATTCTCTTATTAATTTTTCACTCTATGCAGGCAAGATGTCTGTGGTATTTCTACCACATGTCATGTCTTGACAATGTCCAGAGGAAAATCACAACCACCTATTCCTGCATTTCTCTTTCAGAATTGAGGTAACCTTTCCTGAAAGCCCCCAGAAGACTTTCCTTTATAACTATTCTGGCAGATTTAGATTAGAGTCCTAATTGTATACTAATCACCAATGAGAAGGAAAGAATTGCCATGACTGATTGTCAAATGTGGTCCCTAGACCATTAGCAACTGAGAATAATATTGAAGAACCAACTTTAAACTTACTGAATGAGAATCACCAGAGTTGGAAAACAATGACTTGTGCTTTAATAAGAATTCCAAACAATCTAGATGCACTTAAGTTTGTGAACCATTGGTTTAGAATAGAACAAATATGATGTTAGGTTCTCAACCACAATGGCCAGTCTACTTGTCAAAGAATTAGCAATTAGGAGAGGCCATAGCCATTAAGATGACCAAAGAGTCATCACATTCAACTAGGATTTTTGAATGCTTCTTTCTTGTTTGTTTTGTTGTTGTTATTGTTTTTGCTAAAAGCAGACTACATATCCTGAAATATTCTTGCTACCAAACACCTAAAAATGCTGCATAGAATATAACCAGTAATCTTTTAAAATACATCACCAAACTCTTGGTAATTAAACTCCCAAAAGCCAAAAGAAAGAGAAATCTTCAAAACAAGTACTGAAATTTCTATTACTCTCATCTGGAGGTCATTGCCAATCTCAGGATCAAAGCGTCTATGTGTAAATGAACACAGGCAGCCACAAAGTAAGATGATAGATCTAAGATTTTTATATTGAGCTAAGACCCTTGAAGATTATACCTCTGAAAACAGGTGAGCTAGAATAAAAATCCACTCACAGAAGGAGGCAACAAGGAACCTTCTGTATCATGTTCTGATTTCAGAGAAAAAAAAAATTCCCCCGAGAATGTGTAACCAGGGGCCCTTTTATAGGTTTGAGACAGGATTTACACTACCTACAAGGGTGGATAAACCCCAAGCAGAGCAATTAACATAAACACAGTTCCCAGATTTCATCCCTGAGGTCCTAGCTGAAGAAAATATAAAGCTATTAGTAAAGACACATCCTCAACTCAAGTCACACAGGATTCTCACAGATAACAAAAGCTTATGACTCCAAATCACAAAACACCCAAGGAAACACATCACCTTAATCAAGTCAGCAAAACAAAATAAAGTCCAACATTTAAGAATGTGCCATACTAAACTCAAAATTATGCTTAACTGAGTCTGCTGTGACTCTAAATAAGGAGTATTTACTTTATTTCAAATGACTTGTACAAATATAAGTGGCGGGATGTAGTGTTCAGAGTGCTATCAATTTGCATCAAATCAAAATTTGATTCTACTGCTGGAAGAAAACTACTATAAAGGCCTACTCTTTGATAATCATCGTATATTACCTATTCAGAGACTGCCTCATCCTTTCTACTGGCTAGACCCAATAGAAGAAGCCTGAAACCGTGGGAGAGGCCTGAGTAAAGTATGGATGGCTGGAAAGCACAAGAATGTGTCAAATCATGCCCTTCAAATTTGATGTTTCTATCTCAATCCATTCCTGGCTAAGGGAAGTGCCACTCCTTCAGATTCTTCTCTGCATTCCAACACATGTGAATCATTTGGCAAAACCTAATGCCAAAAGAAATGCAAAGGTGATTTAAAGCCAAGAAGCCCCTGACTGAGGATGAACAAATACCAGGTTTAAAAACAGAGGGCTGGAGCAAGCAGGTCCTCCAGGCCAAGGAGAAGGCCTCCCATTTGCTGAATTCCTTCCATCCCTGGTCAGGCAGAGCCTCACTGCATTTGGGACCACTGCTGCTGCTTGAGAAGAAAGCATAGAAATACTCCTGACTCTTGCACAAACACTATGTTTCTTATTTAAGAAATAGTTATTTGTCTAATGTAAGCTATATAAAGGGATAGGAGATTTTCTTCTCTTAAAAAGTAATAGTCTGCGATTTATCTGAAACACAGGCAGTCTCCTTGATTATCAACTTGGAGTTGATATATTTATAGAAGGAGTAAATACTTGAAGGCAAATTAACTTTGCCCAATTAATAGAATACAAGTATTTACTGCATTTTGTGCTTGGTATGAAAAACAGAAAGTGACAAACATTGACAGTTTTTCTATTCAGAAGCCCAAGACTACAAAGAGGAGACCTTAGAGGCTCCATTTTCCTAAAAGGAAAAGTTGTTGGAGTTTCTTAACAACTGTTATCTCTTATTTATATAATTATCATTCTGGGCTAGCTTTAGCATTCCTGTATTGTACTTAACCTTGCTTTCAAATATTCAACCACAAGAGTTTGGCAGAAAGCCCCTTGCTTCAAGCTAGTTAGCCAAATATTACTGAGTACCCATAGTATGCTTAGGGCTATGTGTTAAATCCTATGGAGAACAAAGATATTCAAGTCAAAGCTCTTCACCTCACGGAATATACGGTTCATTTAAGAAGAAAATATAAAGTAAGTCTGATAACTTGTTTCATCATGTGGTTTTATCTGCCCAATAGGCTTTGAAGAATTTAGAGCTCCTCCCGTGAACAGTTAGAGCTCATTTTTTGATAACCGTGTGTCTATCCTGGTATGCAAAGCAGCTTGGAATACTTGGAAGTTTAAGTTTGTGGTTCTCAATGTATGGTCCCTAGATTAGCAGCATTTCTATTCTGAGGAATTAGTTATTAATTAAATTCCCAGGCCCCACCCTGAGCCATTGCATTGGAAGCCCTAAGACTGAGCCGCAGGAATTTGTTTTAACAAGTTAGTTCTTCGGGGAATTCTAAAAGTATGAGAAGCAGTGGTCTAAGGAGACAATTGTTTTACTCCCCTACCTGCCAAATTATCTTTCTCTCTTCCTAATTTCCATTTTCCACCTATTCAAAATTAGAGAAAGTTTTTTTTTTAAACAAGTTAGGAGATTTTGTGCTGCAACTTACAGCAGACACATTTATCAAATAAACTTAACAATGAGAACATATTATTGGCATAAGGGCAGGTTCCATAATCAACCTAATCTAACACCTCTCCCTTGGTTTCTTTGGAAATCTATTAATTCTGCCCTCTTCTGAGGGTTAGCCTTGCCCTCAGGCTGCCAGCAAGCAGCATCCACCTTCAGTCTCACACCTACACGTAGAAGCCTTTAGAGGAAAAGAGAGGTTTCAGTTCTTGAAACTCTTCCCAAGAATGAGGCATTAACTTTCCCAGAAATCCCTAGAACACCTTTCCTCTTTTGTTCCTGGCCCAAATTGTAGCACATATTCATTTCTGTTTTATTTGCTTTTATTGGTGCATTATACTTATATAAAATTGTTGCGTTCATTTGAAATAATAATACATACTAGAGTTTAATTTACTCTATTTCAATCCCCAGTGCATACGTTTCCCTCCCCGTCTCCCTCCCCTATTCCTCTTTCTCTATTACATTGATATTCCTTTAGCTCCTTTATACATAAAGCACCAATTAAAAAATAAATATAGCCAGGAGTGAAGGTGTACACCTGTAATCCTAGCAGCTCCGGAGGCTGAGGCAGGAGAATGGCCAGTTCAGAGCAGCCTCAGCAAAAGTGAGGTGCTAAGCAACTCAGTGAGATCCTGTCTCTAAATAAAATATAAAATAGGGCTCAGGATATGGCTCAGTGGTCAAGTGCCCCTGAGTTCAATGGCCCTAAATAAATAAATAAATAGAAAGATATAATTCACTATGGTATAATTTTTTCTACACATAGTATAATTTTGTCAACTTCATTCCACATTCCAGTACACACCCCCCCAAAAAAAATAAATATAAGGATATAATTCACTATGGTATACTTACTTATACCCACACATAGTATAATTTGGCCAAATTCATTCTGCATTTTCTCTCCTGTCCTGTCCCTCCTCTCTCTTTCCCAATCTCCTACTCTACTGATCTTCCCTGATATCCACCCCTGCCCTTTTGTCCCCCTTACTTTGCTCTAACTTCCACACATGAGAGAAAATATTAGACCCTTAATTTTCTTGAGTCTGGCTTATTTCACTTAGTATGATATTCTCCACTTCCACCCACTACTGGCAAATGCCATCCATATTTTCTTTCTTCTTTATGGTAATGAGTAAAACTCCATTGTGTGTGTGTGTGTGTGTGTGTGTGTGTGTGTGTGTGTAAAAGGAAAATGAAAGTATGAGTTTCTGGACAATCCTTAGAAATATACAGTACAAAATGTAAAAGATAACATAGCATTGCATCTGCATAACAAATAAGGGGAACAGTCCCAGGGCAGGATGCTCCACTTACACATGTTCAATGACCATATCTACCTCTTATGAAATATGCTGAAAGTTATTTGCTAACTAATAACAAAGTACTAGAATATGCAAAAAAATTACCACTTAATAAATTAAATAGGTTCAAGATTATCACTATAATCCTGTTACTATCAATTATAATCTCATGTGCTTTCAAGGGTGGAAGAAAAAGGGAATGGAGTTACAGTGAGCCTGCTGGGATGGATGGATATATATATATATCTCCAATATATATTTAACATATCCCTGGATTTCCCATTATTGTATATTATGAATATGAACAAAATCTATTTTCAGTGCTTGGAAGAAAAGTTTAGAAGGGCAAGTCTAAGGATTAATATAATGTTACCACTTAATTCCTGAAGTTAATTCCTAACTTGTAATAACCAAGGCCCCTGGAAAACAAACCAAGGTGGCCATGACTTCTCCAGAATCTACTCTATAACAAATGCTGCTAATTAGCAGACACAATTTTTTGCACTCACAATTTGTTTTGCCAAACAATTTTTCAAAGACTAGCATTTTTACTTCTTTTCCTTTAGTTTTTAAGAATGATAAATTTAGTCTTCAATATAAAAGTAAATCCATATATACAGGTTGGGAACTAGTTCTCCAACTAAATGCTAGAACAAAAATTAAGATAAAACTACGTTTAAATTGACTAGAGAATAAACCAAACGTTACCCAAGCAAAAACAGACATGCGTCACAAATATGGCAAAGCCACATTCAGGGGTAATGGTAAGTGTGTCTTATTTGTGTGTATTCAGGTACAGAGAAAAGAAAGGAAAAGAAGAAGAACTATCATTTAATGTGAATATAAATTTCTCCCAACATTGGGTAACCTTGATTGCTCTTTGGTCTGTTTGCCATGGTACATCAGTGATCCCACATTTTCTAAGTTCCAACACTTTACTCTTCTTGAGACTGTTGATTCCAATGTTCCATCTGAACCTATAGAAGTACAAGACATATTCTATACAGTCTTAGTCTACTGCATCTCATGATCCCAGTTTTGGACCCTTATTTCCCTATTGTTACAACACGTTTACAATTCTTCTTTGGAATCCTGAATCTTTGTAAGTATAAAACATTTGCCTCCAACAAGTAGAATATATCCCTTGCATATTAACACTCAACACATCATGGATTTTTTGAAAACTTTATTAATGATGATAGTAGAAAATGACCTTAAAAGAAGAGCATCAAAAAACCCCTCCCTGAAAGACCACTACTAAATGGCTTTTGATTTTGTATATTATTTAAGTCTTACTTTAATGAATGTTATAGTACTAGTTGTCAATTTCATATTTTAGAAAGCAGAATTTAGACACTCTGTTAAGTGCAATCATTTAATGTGACCTAGATGTCCTACAGTACATGAATGGATAAAGAAAATGTGGTATATATACACAATGGAGTATTATTCAACATTAAAAGAGAATAAAATCATGGCATTTGTAGGTAAATAGATGGAGATGGAGAATATAATTCTAAGTGAAGTTAGTCAATCCCAAAAAACCAAATGCTGAATGTTTTCTCTGATGCTGATTCACAATGTGGTTGGGGCGAGCATGGGAGGATTAGATAAACTCTAGATAGGGCAAAGGGGAGGGAGGGGGCATGGGGATAGAAAAGAAGTAGAATGAGATGGACATCATTACCCTGAGTATATGCAGGAAGACACAAATGGTGTGACTCTACTTTGTGTACACTCAGAGATATGAAAAATTGTGCTCTATATGTGTAATATGAATTGTAATGCATCCTGCTGTAATATATAACAAATTAAATTTTTTTTTAATTTGTCTTTCCATTTTAATTTACAGAGGAGTTGCAAAATAGTACAAGAAAGGCCAGTACACTTGTCACCTTACTTCCCCAAATGTTAATATTTTATGGTTATCAAAATGAGGAAATAAATGTTGATATAATATTATGAACTAATCCATAAATCTTATTCAAATTTTGCCAGTTGGCCATCTAATGCCCTTTTTCTGGTCTAGGGTTCATTCACATTCATTCAATGCACTTATTTTTCATGTCTCCTTAGACTTCTCAAACCTAGGACAATACTTCAGTCTTTGTCTTTTATGTCCATGAGAATTTTGAAGAGTACTGGCCAGTTATTTTGTATAATGGCCCAGATGTCTGCTCATTATTAATTTCAAGTTATGAACTTCTAACAAGAATATCACAAGAATGATACTGTACTTTTCTCAGTGATCAACATATGTATGATGCCAATATATCTTATTGCTGATGATGTTAACTTGTATCACTTAGTTAAAGGGTATCTGTAGGTTGTTTTACTATAAGGCTACAATTTTTCACTTTGAAATTAGCATTTTGTGGAGAGATACTTTGATACTATGCAAATAACGTTTGTTCCTGATTTTAGCATCAATTGATGATTCTGGCCTAAAATAATTATCATAATATTTGACAGTGATTTTTTTCTATTTTCATATCTTTCCATATTTACTAATTAGAATTCTGCTGAGATTTTCTTTCTCCCCGTTTATTTGTTAATTTTAATGAATAAACTCAAGTATATTTATTTTATTCTACAAATTATAATCCATTACTACCATTATTTATTTAGTTACTCAAACTGTTTTCAATTTGGCCAGAAGTAGCTCCTTCAACTTAGCTCCTAGGCATTCGTGGTATGTCCCAATCATTTCTTGAGCACAGCCTTATTTTCTGTCATAATAAGATGCTCTTAAGTTCATCTTACACTTTCTCTGTCTCAGTCCTGGAATCAGCATTTCTCTGAGGAGCTTAGGTTCTTTTTATTTGCAAAGGTATTTTGAAACCAAGATCTGAGCTGGTAATGTTCACTGGGTTTTCACTACTTCTACACCCTCTCAGTGGACAGAACTAGGAAATATCTATTATTCTAAATCATGCATGTGTGAAGATATATATCTATTTTTATATTCATGTGTGTCTATACTAAAAACCAAGTTTATACTGATCAACCTCTAATACCAGTCAATCAAAGGGATCATCCTGGCGAAACTTCTCTCCTTTGCACTTCCATTCTCTCTCAGACTAGGTTTTCTATACCTACAATATATTCACTTATTTGCTTTAGGATATACATAAAATCATTTTAAAACTGCTAACCCACCCCTGTGGAAAACAAGCTATAACCTAATAAACATTATTTGTGTGCAGTCCTTTTAGTCTTTTTCCTTATATATTATATAATATACATTAAATATATATTACAATAAAAATAAAACAACAAAAAATACCCAAAAGAAGTAGAAAGGCTAGAAACATTAACATGTTGTAAAAAAGCAAGAGGAAAGATATGAATGACAACTCAGCTTCCACAAAATTATTTTGGGGTGTGATGATCATTAACATAGATAACACAGTATTAGTTCATACCATACTTTTATCTCTTCAAAATTATTTTTTGTGTGTTTCTAGACTTGCATTTTTAACTACTTTTTTCATCAGTGATACTCCCCAGTTGCCCTTTTAGACATGTTTTGTAAACTCCCCTCATAAAATTTTATTCTAAATCATGCATGTGTGAAGATATATATCTATTTATATACCTCTATGTGTGTGTATGTGTGTGTGTGTGTGTGTGTGTGTGTGTACTGTATGTGTGTATTGTATGTATATCTGTGCTTTATAGACAAAGAGTCATGTATTTTTGGCCCTCCAAGAATAAATTTTCACCTGTTTGGGAAGATATTAAGAATGCAGGTTCAAGATACTCTTTATGATGTCATTTTCTGTTTAAAAGTTTTCCATTTCCAAAAGGAAAATGAAAAGATATGAGGAATAACCAAATGAATGTCAAACTAATAAACAACAACTAAAAGAAAAATTAGAAGGAAAAAAATAGGTAATAAATGAAAATAAGAAATAAAGTATAATTCAAGTATGAAGCAAGAAAACATATTTTGTGTATTAGTCCACAACATTTGGAAATGGCTATGTGGTAAAGTTGTCTTTGTCAATGCTGAACTTCATATTTCACTAGTAAAGAAAATTTAGTTTCACCAAACTATAGCTATACTTTCCAAGGGCAGAAAATCACTTTGAATCAGATTTATCTCTGTCACCTTAGCCTTAAGAAAATTTTCATTAAAAAAATTTTTCTTAGATTGTATAACTGGACCTAAAGAAATTAATCTGATAATAATACTGTTGTCTGTTTTCATATAAACATTTTTGTATGCTGAACAAAGCTTATCAATGCTGAAAAAAAAGAAAGTAATCTGAGAATGAATGACTCACTTTTCAAGAGGAAGAATGTTGGGTTTTTTTTTTTTATCACTATGAAATGAGAAAATTAGGAGATTCCCCTTGGCATTACCCTTGCTACAGAAAGAAGAAACTATGGGAAATTCAGGATCATTATTTCCCAATAAAGTGGGGAACAATACTGGGTCTTTCTATTCCTAATGACCCAATCTTCCCAGAAACAAATGGTGGAGAAGAACTGTGAAATTGAAAAAACAGAATTGGAATAGAGAGAGGGAACCAATGTACACAGTATGCCAAGTAATTTCATAGGTTAATATGTTTATTTCTCAAAACTACACTATGTTGTGATATTTCATGTCATTTTAAGAGATGAGGAATATTCCCTGGAAAGGTAATCTAATTTCTCTCAGGGCCACATGATGCAATGTGGATTTAGATTTAGATCTACCTCCAAAATTAATATCCTTGTTCCATCATGGGTCTAAAACTTTGCTATAGACGCCGACTGTCCTTCCTTACTTTTTCATGACACTTCTTCCTATGTTTTTCTCATTGTTTTCTCCATAAGGTTCTACAACCAAAACCAGCATGTCTTCATATTCCCTTAACCACCTCCTTTTTCCTTCTTTAGTCAGTGCCTCACTGGCACTGGCTTGCTCCTCCACTTTAAAATTTCATGGAATACTTGAAGGCTCAGGTCTTACTTGAAAGTCTTCTGGAGAAGTTTTAGGAACACAATGCCTGCTGAATGCCCTACTTCTCATTGTCAAGTGCTAGCCAGAACAGTAACCCCTTGCATTAAACAGCTAGGCAGTTTTCCTTGGTTCATTTCCCTTTTAGTCTCAATCCTCATCACCTCATTTTGCACTTTCATGTAAAATACCCGAATTCTTGACTTGGGTTCTGTTTTCTAGATAAACTAAGTGTATCCTTATATGAAGCTTGATAATATTTAAGATTTTTATGCAGAGCTTCATTGGATTTTTGCAAAATTGAAGTCTGCTACATATACTTTGTTTTGGAGTGGTTTTAGGTCCACTGCAAAACTGAACAAAAAGTACAGAGATTTCCCATATATTCCCTCCCACATCATATGTACAACCTGCCCTGATATCCAAATCCCATACTAGAGCAAGTACATTTATTATAATCAACAAACCTATGTTGTCATATCATTATACTCAAAGTCCATATTTTATATGAGGGGTTCACTTTTGGCATTGTACACTCTATGGGTTTTGCAAATATATAAGTAACATGCATCCACCATTTTAGTATCACATATTTTCCCTGACCTATAAGTATTCAATATTCTGCCTATTCCTCCCTCCCTTTCTCTTAACTCCTGGCAGCCAATGATCCTTTTTTAATTTAATTTTTATTCTAATTTGTTATATATGACAGCAGAATGCATTACAATTCATATTACACATATAGAGCACAATTTTTCATATATTTGGTTGTATGCAAGGTATATTCACACCATTAGTGTCTTCATACATGTATTTAGGATAATCATGATTATCCATCTCATTCCACCATCTTAAAACCTTCCATGATAAATAAAAGTTAAAAGAATTTATAGCTAGAAAACCTGCACTACAGAACATCCTTGGCAAAATACTCTATGAAGAGGAAATGAAAAACAATGAAAATCAGCAGAGGGAAGGAAAAATTAATCAAAGGAGAAACAAAGTCAAGTTAAATAAAAAAATAAACAAAAGTGGCTGAGAATTCAAATTACGTCTCAATAATAACCCTGGATGTTAATGGCCTAAATTACCAATCAAAAGACATAGGCTAGCTGATCGGATCAAAAAAAAAGACCCAACAATATTCTGCCTCCAAGAGACTCATCTAATAGGAAAAGACATACTGAAGGTGAAAGATTGGGAAAAATCATACCAATCACATGGACTGTGGAAGCAAGCAGGAGTTTCCATCTTGTATCAAATAATAGTAGATTTTAAGCTAAAGTTAATCAAAAGGGATAAAGAAGGACATTTCATATTGCTTAAGGGAACCAATGATCCTTTTACTGTTCCTGAAGTTTTGCCTTTTCCTAAACATTATATAGTTAGAATCATACAGTATGTGGCCTTTTTTCAAATTGGCTTTTTTTCATTTAGTAATGTACATTTAGGGTTTCTCGTATCTTTTCATGGCTTAATATCTCAATTCTTTTAGCACTGAATAATACTCCACTATCTGGATGTACCAGAGTTTATTCATCACTTCACCTATTGGTAGACATCTTGGTTGGCTCCAGGTTTGGGCAATTATGAATAAAACTACTATGAATATCTGTGTGTTTTTGTATGGACATAAGCTTTCAATCATTTGAGGTAAATACCAAAGAGTGCTACTGCTAGATTATACAAAAACATGTTTAGTATGTAAGAAAACTGCTCAAGTGTCTTCATAAGTGGCTGCACCATTTTTCATTCCTACTAGCAATGAATAAGAGTTTTTGGTGCTCCACATCTTCACCAGAATTTGAGGTTGTTAATGTTTTGAGTTTTGGTGATTCTAATTGGCATGTTGTGTTGTCTTACTGTTATACAGGTCAAGTGTCCTTTATCTGAAATGTTTGGGACAGAAGTGTTTTGTATTTTGTGTGTGTTTTTTTTTTAAATTTTTGAATACTTGTATATACATAATGGGATATCTCAGTGATGGGACCCAAGTTTAAACATAAAATGCATTTATGTTCCATATACATGTTATGCAGATAGCCAATACATATACTTACACATGTACTTGGAATTATACGGTATGTAGACTTTTCTAATTGGCTTCTTTTACTTAGTAATGTACATTTCAGTGTACATGTAATTTCATACAATATTTTTAGTGCATCTACATTTTGAATGCAAACTGTCACATAAGGTCAGATATGGAATTTTCTACTTGTGAAATCACATTGACATACAAAAAGTTTCAGATTTTATAGTATTTCAGATTTAACATTTTCAAATTAAGGAGGCCTGACCTATATTAATTTGCATTTCCCTGATGATATATGATATGAAGTATCTTTTCTTTTTGAAATATCTTTTCATTGTGATTATTTGTGTATCTTTTGGTGAATTGTCAATCCATGTCTTCTGTTCATTTTTAAAACCAGGTTGTTCATTTTCTTATTGTTGAGTTTTAAGTGTTTTTTGGACATGTGGAATAAGTTCTTTTTTAGATATGTCCTTTGCCAATATTTCTCCTAGTCTATGGCTTATCTTTTTTCTCCTGACAGTGTCTTTTGCAGAGCAGAAAACTGTTAATTTTAATGATGTCCATCTATCACTTGTTTCTTTCATAGATTATGCCTTTGGTATTATATCTTAAAAAATCATTGTTATACCCAAGGTCATCTAGGTTTTCTATAAATTGTCTTCTAAAAGTTTTATAGTTTTGTGTTTCACATTTCAGTCAATGATCCATTTGGAGTTAATTTCAGTGAAAGGTGTAAGATCTACATTTTGACTCTTTTTTTTCATAGAGATTGTTTCAGTACCATTTGTTGAAAAAATATATATATATATATTTGAATATAATTATTTGTCAAAGATTGATTAATTACAATTAGGTCAAACTATTTCTGACCCTTATATTGTTCCATTAATCTCTGTTTGTTCTTTCAACAATACCACACTGATTTGATTCTATACCTATATAGTAAGTCTTCAAGTTGGGAAGTGTTAGTCCTAGGACTTTGTTCATCTTCTTCAATATTATGTTAGCTATTCTGGGTTGTGTACCTCCATATGAATTTTAGAAACAGTTTTTAAATATCTATAAAGTAACTTCTTAGGATTTTGAATGAGATTAAATTGAAACTATATGTCAAGTTGTAAAGAACTGGTATCTTCACAATATTATCTTCCTATTTATAAGCATTGAATATCTCTCCATTTATTTAGTTCTTTTATTTCTTTATCAGAGTTTTATAGTTTTTCCTCATATGAATCTAACATTTCCTTCTTTCCTTTTCTTCTTTCTTCTTCTTTTTTTTTTTTGATGCTAATGCAACTGGCACTGTGCTTTTAATTTCAAATTTCACTCATGTGTTTCTAGCATATAAGAAAAGGGCTAACTTTTGTATATTAACCTGTATCCTGAAACTTTGTTATTATTATTTCTAGTAGTTTTGGATTTTTTATATGGACAATCATGTTATCTGCACATATATATGGTTTTATTTTTTCCTTCCCAATCTTTTATCTCCTTTTCTTCCCTAGGATTCTAGCACAATGTAGAAAAACAATGGTAGAAGGGGACATCCTTGACTTGTTTCAGATTTAGCAGGAAATGAAATATCAGTTGCAGATTTTTTGTAGTTGTTCTTTATTAAATTTAGGAATCTACCTTCTGTTACAGATTGCTGAATTTGTATTGGATTCTGTCAACTGCTTTTTCTGAATATTGATATGATCATGTGATTTTTCTTTTTTGATGTTGTAATGACGTACATTAATTAATTTTGGAATAGTAAATCAGCCTTACATAGCTGAAATAAATACCATTTGGTCACAGTGAACAATTGTCTTTATATATTGGATTTAATATGTTACTATTCTATTGTATTTAATTTTGGTATAAAAACATACTTTTCTACTCCATAATGAAGGAAATGGAAAAGAGAAATACCATCAAAAATCCTACCTTCCTAGAAAATCAATGTTATTATTTTCCTGTATATCCTTCTAGTATTTTCTGTTTGTTTTATATAATTTCTAATAATAACTATAATAACAGTGATAAAATATCTATATTTGGTTCAGAAACTAATATACACCACAAGATACAAACAATAGTTAAACAACAATAACATGTAGGTAGTTAAAAGTGTTCTTAGAATACTAAGTATGCTTTTTCTATTCTAGTTTATTGTTAAACCAAAAAAGAAGACAATAGGGGCTGGGGCTGGGGCTCAGTGGTAATGCACTTGTCTGGCATGTGTGAGGCACTGGGTCCAATTCTCAGCACCGCATGTAAATAAAAAAAAAAAATCTATCAACATCCAAAAAAATATTTTTATTTATTTATTTATTTTATTTATTTTTTTTTTTAAAGAGAGAGTAAGAGAGGAGAGAGAATTTTTAATATTTATTTTTTAGTTCTCGGCAGACACAACATCTTTGTTGGTATGTGGTGCTGAGGATCGAACCCTGGCCTCACGCATGCCAGGCGAGTACGCTACCGCTTGAGCCACATCCCCAGCCCCCGCAAAAAAATATTTTTAAAAAAGAAGATAATATATGTCAGATAGCCTATTTTCTATCTGTCATTTGTTTTTATACACTAGGAATATCTTAATATTATGATTCAACTTTTATCTCTAATTTTTTATATAATAAAAAAAGGAAACAGCTGAGTCACATTCTAAAGATAGTAATTTTCATGGATCTTGTGAATCTCTTAAAACTGATTTTGATTCATTGTTAAAGTTTCTTCATGCTCTAGAATATAATATTGCATTTTGCCAGTATGATTGGTCTTATTTCCAGACCACTATTGCAGATTAAAAAACAGATTCACATAACAAATCAAGAAGTGAACAGGAAAACCATCTGCTATTCTTGTTTCTTTGTTAACATACTCAACACAAAACATATTTCTAAATGAATGTTTTTTATGTATACTCACATATATCATTTGTAGCAATGCATTAACATCACATTTGAGAAGAGAAATCTTTTTAGGAAATTAGTTTTACTTTCCACAATTTATCAGCTTCATTAACATAATGGAACATGAGGCAATCATTTTAAAGGCTGGTAACAATCTACACCCTCCTATATGGAAAGGATATCCATGACATATTGTTGAGTTAAATATTCAGATAACAGGGAATTTCCTCTTCTGACAATAAAGGATTAGCTAGAGGGCTGGGGCTGTAGCTCAGTGCCTCAGTGAGGCACTGGATTGGATCCTCAGCACCACATACAAATAAACAAATAAAATAAAGGCATTCTGTCCATTTACAACTACAAAAAAAATTTTTTTAAGGGATTAGCTAGGTCCAGAATTCGTCTGCCACTTTGTAACAGTTAATTTGAATTGTCAACCTGATTGGACTAAGAGATATCTATGATTAAGAGGCTTCTGGGTGTGTCAATGAAGGTGTGTCTAGAAATGATTGGCATGTGGGATAGCTAACAGAAGTGGAGACCCTCTCTAAGTGTGGGCAGCACCATCCAATAGGATGATGGCTTGGATGGAATAAAAGTTAGTAGAACAATGGGCTGGGGCTGTAGCTGTGTGGTAGAGCACTTGCCTAGCATGTGTGAGGCACTGTGTTCAAACCTCAGCACCATGTAAAAATAATAATTAATTAAATAAAGGCATTGTGTCCATCTACAACTAAAACTAAATTTTAAAAAATAAGTAGGAAGAACAAGGAAGCAACAGCAGATGCAAGCTCCATTCTTCTTGAATGGATTCTTGATTGCTACTGCAATCCTCTGATAATATAGGACTCTCACTTCTCCACTCTTCCAAAGTGGACTCTATCAGTGATTCTCCAGGAATTTTCTAGAAGCCTTTGGTCTCCAATTAGGGTAGCACCATTGATCCCTCTTTTTCTGGGGCATCAGCCTCTTGGACTGCACAGCTACTGATTCTTCCAGCTCTCCAATCTGTAGACTGCTGTTGTGGATTATCCAGCCTCTGGTCACATAAACCAACCTAATAAATCCCTTTTTTATAATCATACTTCCTGATTCTGTTCCTCTGGAGAACCCTAACTAATACACATTATATACAAAAGGAAAACTGGATAAAATGTATAAGCAACTGTTTTCAGCAGGGCTGCAACTGTGATGAAATAAGAAAGGTGCTGGGTTGCAAAATTTAAGGGAGTATTTCTCTTTAAGGCTGACCTCGCATTTGAATGACCTTTAAGATGAATCCTTTCTTAAATTTGTACCCTTGGTGCCTCTCCTCATCTTGATCTCAGTTTTGGTCTTTACCTACCAGACCAAACAGCAGCATGACTGATTTCCAAGAAAGGGAAAATAAATCAGATCAGCCAAGAAGAGGAGGGAGGGGGAAGAGAAGGAGGAAAAAGAGGAAGAAGAAGAAGAAGGGAAGGAGGAGGAGAGAAAAGTAGAGGGGAGATGAGAGGAGGGGAGCGAAGGGGAGAGGAGAGGAGAGATGAGGAAGAGAGACATACAAGATTTTTTTCTAGATGCAAATTCCAGATCATAGTGCAAGGAGGGGAAACCCACAGAAAATTCATGGTCTCATTGAATTGAGGAGACAGAAACTAGAGTCTAACATATGCATATTTGAAATCCCCCCAAAAAAAGGGGATCAGAGAGAAAATGGAAAATTTTAGAAATATTTAGAAAAAATTCCTATTTCTTATGGAAAACATTCCCGGAAAGTCAAGATAATCAATGAAATCCAAGGAAGATAACAAGAAAATCACACAAAGCCACATAATCAAATCACTGGAAACCCATGCTAAAGAATACATTTATAGGGGCTGGGGCTGTAGCTCAGTGGCAGAGTGCTTGCCTGACATGTGTGAGGCACTGGGTTCAAGTCTAACCACCACATAAAATAAATAAGTAAAGGTACTGTGTCCCTCTACAACTAAAAAAAGAATTAAAAAACAACAAAAAAGAATAGATTTATAGCCAGGTGCAGTGATGCACGCCTGTAATCCCAGAAGCTCTGGAAGCTGAGGCAGGAGGATGGCAAGTTCAAAGCCAGCCTCAGCCTCAGTGAGGTGCTAAGCAACTCAGTGAGACCCTTTCTCTAAATAAAACACAAAATAGGACTGGGGGTGTGGCTCAGTGGTCGGATGCCCCTGAGTTCAATTCCTGGTACCCCCAAAATAAAATAAAAAGAATACATTCATAAGCAGTGCTGGAGGGAGAATAAAGAATAAATAATACATGATCACAGATTTCTTGTCAGACACTAATGCAAAACAGAAGTAAACACAATGGCAATTTTAATATACAAAAATAATAATACTGAGAATTCCATATCCAGTGAAAATACCTTTCAAAAACAATTATTTTTTAGACAAATAAAGCTAAGAAAATTTATCACTTATAAAAAATCTAAAAGGAAGTTATTTAAGCAGAAGTTAAATAATACATAATAGAAATATAGTTCTATTATGGCATGAAGAGCATTAAAAATGGCAATTGTAAAGATATATAGATGTCCCTCAAGATCCATGAGGGATTGTTTCCATAATACCCTCCCCCCTACAGAAACAAAATATCAAGTCCCTTATATAAAATGGTATAATATTTGCATAGAACCTATTTATATCTTACTGTATATTTTAAATAATCCTAGATTACTTATAATAGCTAATACAAAGTCACTATATTATTTAGGGAATAGTGACAAGAAAAAATGTATGTACATTTTTAGTATAGATGCAATTTATTCCCAAATATTTACAATCTGCAGTTGATTGAATCTGTGATACTGAGCCTACAGATACAGAAGGCCTAAAGTATATGAATACATGTTTCTCCCATTAAAAATGACTTTAAGATGCAAGAAGTAAAATCAAGAATCAATAAATGGGGGGTCTGGGGCTGTAGCTCAGTGGCAGAGCGCTTGCCTAGCATGTGTGAGGCACTGGGATTGATCTTTAACACCACATAAAAATAAATAAAATAATCATTTAAAAAAGAAGAATCAATAAATAGAGCTGAGATAGGAGGCTCACAAGTTCAAAGATAGCTTCAGCAATGGCGAGATGCTAAGCAACTCAATGAGACTGTGTCTCTAAATAAAATAAAAATAGAGCTGGGGATGTGGCTCAGTGGTCAAGTGTTCTGGGTTCAATTCCTGGAACCAAAAAAAATCTATAAATTATATCAAACTAAAAAGCTTCTCACAGCAAAGGAAGCGATTGAGAACATAAAGAGAGAGAATGGGAGAAAATCTTTACCACACACAACTCAGATATAGCATTAATCTCCAGGATATATAAAGAACTCAAAAACTTAACACCAATATAATAAATAACCCTATCAATAAGTAGGCAAAGGAACTTAACAGACATTTCATAGAAGAAAAAATACCAATGGTCAACAAATATATGAAAAAATGTTCAATATCTCTAGCAGTTAGAGAAATGCAAATTAAAACTACACTGAGATTTGATCTTACTCTAGTCACAATGACAATTATCAAGAATAGAAGCAATGATAAATGTTGGAAGAGTGTGGGAGAAAAGATATGCTCATACATTGCTGGTGGGACTGCAAATTGATGCAACCCCTCTGGGAAGAAGTATGGAGATTCCTCAGAAATTTGGAATTGAACCACCATTTGACCCAGTTATCCCACTCCTCTGTATATACCCAAAGGACTTAAAATAAGCACAGTATAGTGACACAGTGAGATCAATGTTTATAGCAGCTCAATTCACCAAAGCTAAGCTATGGAATCAACCTAGGTGCCTTTCAATAGATGAATGGATAAAGAAAATGTGGTACATATACATAATGGAATATTACTCAGCCATAAAGAATGAAATTATGGCATTTGCCAGTATATGGATAGAATTGGAGCCTATCATATTAAGTGAAATAGCCAATCCCAAAAAAACCAAAGGTTGAATGGATGTTCACCAGATTGGACAGGGGGGAGTGGGAGGAAGGAAAGAATGGGAATGAGAAAGACAGTAGAATGAATTAAACATAACTTTTCTATGTTCATATATGAATACATGACCAGTGTTACTCCATATCATGTATAACCACAAGAATGGAAAGTTATATTCCATGTATGTATGGTATGTCAAAATATATTCTACTGTCATGTATAACTAATAAGAATAAATTTTTGTAAATGACTTTAAGATAAAATTAACTATTTAAAGAAAAATATTAACAATTTGTTGTAGGATTAACAACATATATAGAAATAAAATATGACAACAATAGCACAAAGACCAGGAGGAAAGAAATTGAAGATTGTTAAATTCTTACATTATACATGAAGTGGTATAGTAATATTTGAAGATAAACTGTATTTTGTAAACCTTAGAGAAATAAAGTTATACAGCAAATACAGAAAGTTAGATTATATAAAATAATACTCAACACTACTTAAGTGTACTAAAATAAAATAATACTAAATACTCAAACCAAAAGAAATCAGGAAAAGAAAAGAGAACAAAGAATAAACAGAAAATAAATGAAAAAAATATTTATTTAAATAAATTTAAATCTAACCATTTCAATAATTACTTTAAACATAAACTGGTTAAATATTCCAATTAAAAAGCAGAGATTATTAGTATTGGAAAACCCATGGTCTGTCTATAAGAAACTTACTTTCAATATAAAGTCACAGATTAACAGTAAAAGAATGAAAATAAAGATATATAACATAAGAAACCTAGAGTCTACACCCATTTCTGTAAGACGCCGCACCGCACCACGAATGGAGGACACCACGCAACACAAATCACCGGAGAGGTTCCACTTTATTACAAAAGGCTGTGGGTTTATATAGACCTAAGGAGAGGTGGCAGGGCTGAGGTAGATAACAGGTCGCCCGTTTATTGGCAAGCTCTTCCATATGTCAGTTCCGGAGCCCAAGAAGTTAATTCTTATTGGGGCTAAGGTTTCCTACCCGCAGGATTTGAACGTTGGCGCCGGTGGGAACGTTTCACGCCAGTGAAATAAAAAAGAGGAGAAAGAGGGTCGTTAGATGCCATGTTGAGGTTTTTCTCTGGGGTGCTGCTGCCATTTTATATCTTTCCCAACAATTTCAAACAAATGGACTTCAGTACAAAGAAAAGAACTATACCAAGAGGCAAAAGGGACATGATAATGATAACAGAGTCAATTCATCAGGAGGATATAATAATCAAATAGAATTTCAAGCTCTTGACAGATTTTCAAAAAATAAGAAGTGAAAACTGGTGGGACCAAATGCAAAAATCCCTTCTTTTGTAAAGAATCTTTTCAAATCTTTTGCCCATTTTCATTGGGTTGTTTTCATATCACTGAATTATAAGAGGTCTTTATATTTGTCAAAATTCATTGAAGTATATATTTAAAATGAGCAATTTATTAGCATAAATTATACTTGAATTCAGTTGATTGATAAAAGTAAAGCTTAAAAAAGAAAGTAAAAGATTAATTTGTCACCTGCCTATTAAGATATTTGGATTCAATTAAAGTGTCAAATTTTAATTGAAGGAGACTACAAAACAAAATGTATAGTATGATTATATTTGCATAAAAATACTGTTTACATGTTTTTATAAATACTCATAATCCTAATGGCCAGGAGGAAATATGTATATGAGTTGGCTTCATGACTGAATTGTGAGTAAATCTTTGTGAACCATACTTTTGTTGTGTCAATCAATGGCAATACCTATTATAAGTTCTTTGTGAGCTGCTGCTCTACAAATAGTCTTGAATACCTTCTACTTATCTGCATACAGCTGGCAGGCAAAGGGCAAAGAGCAGACTGGAGAGTCAATATGATAAATCTCAGACATCTCCAGAATTTTCTTTCTCTGCACTTCCTTCTCAAACAACCTCACCAAGATGCCTTATGCTCTCCAGATCTCTAATTTTCCCAGTCTGTCAAAAGATGTAAATGATATCAGCCGTGTCCACTCATCATTCCTTCGGTTAGAAGATTCAGTATTCATTGTCACTCCCATCAGAAACTAAAGTCAGTGATTTATTCCTGGAAGAAGACAGTATCTTTTCTCACCAGATTCCTCTTGCAGGATTTAGACCCCAGGCTGCTCCATCACAGGCTTCCTGCTGCAGACACGTCATCCTCTCCTTACTTAACCTCAGACGCAATTGCAACCAATCCTTTTTTTCTTTTTTTCTGGATTCTCTCAGCTATTGTCAGTTTTCTGACATTTGATATATTCACATGTTTCCAGGGTATAGTACAAAGCACATGAAATACAAGTCCAAAGAATTGTGTCTAACCCCTGCATTGCCTCTGACTAGCTGGTAACCTCTAGTAAAGTCTCTTAACATCCCTGTGCTTCAGTTTCTGCTTCTGGGAAAGGGAAAAACTAAACTGGGATGTTTTCTAGCTCTTAAGCTAGAATCTTAAAGATTTTCTGCTCTTGAATTATATTCTGGAAGATAGCCAAATCCTCCTAAGATATATCTTAAAGTCTGACATATATATTTCTATTTATAAACATGTAGTTAAAAAGTATTGTCTTAATTTTCAGGGATATTGTTGAATAATGGGGTTAATTTCTAAATTATTAACCTAATCCAGTAGAAAGTGAAATCTCCTTTTAAATCTTTTCCCTACTCTCAGACATTCTTTTTCTTTGTCATCTCCCCCTGCGCTCTCATGTGCTCTCCCTTTCTTCTTCTCCCTCTCTCTTCTCCCCATTCCTCATCTTGCCCTCTCCTCACACTGCTGTTTCTTTTGACCTCTTCTTTCTTCTCTCTCCTTCTATTTTTACTCATTTACAGAAGGCATAATTAAAGCAGAACATCAGACAATCAGAAAGCTAGTAAAACTACTGAGCTATATTTGAGAATAAAATTTATGACAAAGTCATTTGTACACAAATACTAATTTATTCTGATTTAGCTCACCCAAAAAATGGGTGGAAAAGCTATCCAACTACCAGTGAGTTCCATAATATCCAAGTAAACACTTGCTGGCTTTGGCCCAGGGATATTATACATAGGTTCAGGGACTTCTGTGGAGAAGAAGTGGCTTTAGGCCACTGAGTAGTTGCTTTCTTCCCAATCAGAGTCCAAGTGGACCATACAGCTGCTTTCTCTACTACTCCATGGCTGGAAACAATCCAAAGTACATGCTTTGGAGGAAAGCATTCCTCTTCTCTCAGTTGGCTGATATTCACATATTTGTACAGAAGCATGTAGGTACAGAGATATTTAGAGCAAGAGTATGAACTTTCAGCTATTGCTGCTAAAGACACTAAGTTTTTCCTACTTGATAATAAAAGTCTGGTACAAGGGAAATAAGTTCTTCAAGGCAGAAAAAGAAAAGTTGAAGACTAGGATATCAGAAAAGATCTGAATAATACAAGAACAGATATACTTCATTCAGCAAAGGAGTTTTGTGACTTTCTTATCAGGAAGCACTAGAAATTGAATAGGAGATGATGTGTGTTATTGCCTGTTGTGTTACGTTAACATTTAGCCATTGTAGATCCTTCACACTTAATCCCTCAGTTGCTTTAATAAAGTTCACTGTCAAGCACCTGGTCATGTGTCACTTAGAAGAGACATCTAGGTCCTAGCAAACAATTATAGATTCAATAGACAATAGTCCAAAAAAAAATGTCCCTTATACATCAGTGCCCAAACAAAATTTAGTCCTTTTGGGTATAGAACATGCTATTTTAATAGCAAAAGATCATCTCATGGAAGTTGAGAGTTAAGATAGTGGTTATCAGAGGCTGGGACAGTAGGGAGGTAAATAAAAGGGAGGAGAAAAGTTGACTAGTGGGTACAAAATTATAGTTAAAAGAAGTAAATTCTGGTGTCTTATTGCACAGTAGGGTGACTACAGATAAGGATAACACTCTGCATATTTTCAAAAGCCAAAAAAATTATTATAAATGTCTGATATAAAGAAATGATAAATGTTTAATGAGATAGATATGTTTACTCTGATTTTAACATTATGCAATATACACATGTATTGAAATAGTGCATAGTACCTCATAAATAGGTATAAGTTTATGGGTCAATGAAAGTAATTAAATACTTTTTAAAAAACACAGAGCTACTAGTTTCAAGTAAAAAAATAATAATCTTAATAAACTTCATTCAAACCAGTGCCATCAAAAAATAAAGGAGAAGACTGTCTCTCTTTTTATGGCCATAGGACTTGAACTCTGGGACTTCAAAGGTTGAATCAAAGTAAATATTTAAATAAAGGCTTTCAACTTTACATAATGGCTACTGCTTTTTCCCCTCAGAAAAATGTTTCTTAGGCCCACACATTCTTTCCAGGGTGTTATGAGGCTACAGGGATCTTACTGTAGGTGAAATTAAATCAAGACTATTGATAGTATCATGACAGGTAAATTACTGGGAAAGTCTAGAGCTATTTATCATTTCAAACTTGCTTCTTGCAGAGCTCCCTAAGGTCAAACAAATCAAAGCATAGGAGATTCATAAAACCCCCATAAATTCCATAAGCATCCATTACCATAAGTGGAATTAGTTTTTGCAACTGTGGGTTTCATCATAAGCATCATCCACGCTCCTTTACCCATCCTAACTCACTGCATTCCAACCCTTCCTCACTCCAGCAACAGAAGCACAAAATGTTTTCAGAATTCATGTTCACTTGGCACTTTGCCAATAACAATCATGCTCCCTAAAACTAAAACAAAGTAACAATAATGTAGACTTTGTTCTCCCCTTTTCAAGCAGCCCATTGAAGGGTGGAGCCTTTATTATCACAAAACAGGCAAAACTAGTTCCTCAGGCAGCACACCAGCCTGGGGCCAGAAAACTGAGGTCCTTTATCATGCATTTTCACCTTAAATAATTTCACACATCTAAAACAATGAATACAATTTAGGTCCCTTCTATTATTAAAATTCTATGGTTCTGTGACTTCTTGTAGAGAGCCATTATCAGCTAGTCTTTGCCTCTCTATTCCCCATATCACTAAGCAACAGTAATAAAACATGAGGTGACAACTTTAGAATCTCCCAGCTTTTACTCCCTACTTCCCCATGAGAATTCTTCTAATGAATTAAAAATATCCTGAATCCTTTACAAATTAGGGCAGTGCAAGACACAAAATGTGTACCCTAGAGATTCTTCCTATTGCTCTGGTATGATGAGAATTAACCTAGGAGAGAAAGAAAGCACTCTTCCACTATTCTAGCAAGAAGAGAAAACAATGACCAAAGATTAGTCTTGGGTCTGTAGTCTGATTTCACTAATTAAGGGATTTCGTTCCTTCCCAGCATTCTCCAAACCTCAGCCTTCGGTTAGGAGGCATTAACTCCTAATCAAGTGTTTCTAATTTCAGCACTGAATACCACATGATTTCCTGATCATGAACTAGCCCTCAACAGCCTTGTCACTTCTAAAGAAGAAAACATGGTCTGAGGGAGGAGTGTGGAATAGGAGATACAAAATAGAAGATATATAATGGTGGAATGAGATGCTGCATTTCATTTTCTCAAGGTAAAAGTCTCATTTTGAAAAATCACGCATGAAAATCCTTTGGGAAATTCTTCGCCTCTCAATAACATTGTTTTCCTATATGGGTAAAATAGATGATGATCATCTATTTAACCATACTTGGTTAAGCAATACATGAATGAACTGGCTTGCACTCAGGACCATGTTTAAATACCAGAATCACTTTTACCTCAAAGGAGCTGAGATCAACTAAGAAAAATCAAAATCATACCTCCTATTCCCAGGAGTTCTTAGGGCCAGTACAGGCTTATTGTGTGAAGTAGTATGTGAAATTTAAATTTCTTTCCAAATGGTCCTGGTTGAATTCATATGTATCAAATGTCACATGATATAACTCCACCATAATGTCACCAGACAAGGATAATGGATTTTCTGGGACTGGTCAAATTTAGATATGCTGCTTCAGTCTAAAAAAAAATCATTCTAGAAAATAATTCATTCCCTTGAAAGATAATTTAATTACACTTTCAAACTAGAATAGAAAGTAACATAGTACCTTTAGGTACACACAGTTCTGCCTTGTTTCCGCAGTAAAGAGCACCAATCTATTCCTGAAGCATGTATGTGATAGGATATTATTTTTGATAAATAAATATTCTTTTAAAGTTTATTTAAGACCATTGATGTTTTTGCATACTTAAATAACATTTTGCTGGTACTTGAAGTAGTTTCATCTTTAGCCTCTCATTATTTTTTCGCTGAAAAACAAACAAACAAAAATAACCCTGAAATCTGTCCTCCTGAGTAGAATCTCAAAATTCTACCTGTAATTCTAGAATGTAGCATGATCTTTGTAAAAAATGTTTGGGTTTGTTGTTGTTCTTTTTGGAGGAGTTCTTTTCAAAGTGGGGGTGTAGGTTCTGGTTGCTCTCAGGAAGTTCAGAGCTGGTGTGGAGAGTGAAGCCAGTGAAGATACCAAAAACATGCAGGTGGTGGCAGCAGCACCCTTTGTCACTCCAGCCCAGCTGTCACCTCTTTCCTTTTCCAGGCAACCATATCCAGATCCTGGCAATGGTCCCTCTTACCTGGGTTTCCTCCAATTGGTAGGGTTTCTCTCCCATGAATAACAAAGCTACCACACACTTCCGCACTCTCCCTCTAACACAGGTAGTGACACCCAGCAAGCATGTATCAAGGGCCTGCACTGGACACACTATTCTAATAGGCACTTAAATCCTGCCAAACTTTCCTTCTGAGATCAGAAAATGAGGATGGGGCATTGAGAACATTGTGTCATGAGTCTTAAGACACTCAACACGTTTTCTAAATTTAAGTACTTAATAATAGCATTTATTGAGTACTTCAAATGTGCTGGGTTTCATACTAAACTTTTCATGTAGTTCATTTAATCTTCACTCTAACCTGTGAAGTAGAAATAATTATTGTTAGGAAATTAGGCCACAAGTGAGTATGCAACCTGCCCAAAGCTCACGCAGCAACTACATGGTAGGACCAAGATGTGAGCCTGTCATGTCTGATTTTAAAGCTGGTACAGAGATGTCCTCCTCTCAGAGCCTTCCTCTGAAACCATACACTCAGACACAGGGGGTGACTCCAGGCAGAATTCCAGAGGCAAATTCCCAGAAGATGGCTTAGTTGGCAAGAGGATTGAAGAGCACTGATATCAGCAGAGAAGTAAAGGAATGGAAATAGTAGCAAAAAGGCAAAAGAGGACACTGTGATGCAGCTCAGTGGTAGAGTGCCCCACAATCATAAGCAGTGCCCTGGGGTCAATCCTCAGCACCATGAGGTCGGGAGAGGGGAGCCAGGGAAGGAAGAAAATGAATATTTGCTGAGAATCTGCTGAGTGACTCAAAATTTTGTAAGTATGTACTACTAATTCCCCTTTTCACAGATAAGGATAAATAACACAACAAAGGTAAGCTAAGACTCCACTGAGCTGGACATAAACAGAAATTTTCATTCTTTTGGGCAAAGAAAGAGAAGAGATGAGATCACACAGTGAGTGGGACCCTGGACCTGGGGCAAGTGGGGTTTTGAAAGCAGAGACCAGGAGAAAGACTGATTCAAAACTGAAAGAAGAATCTGAGGGGGCTTAGGTAGACATGCCTTTGGAGGATGATTTGAGTCAGATGACGTGAAATTAGAAGAAAGGGAGGGACAATGAAGCAAAGTCCAAAAACAGAATATTTATGAGAAAATCAGGAGTGACCACAGAAGCAAAAGATCTGGCCTCTTCTTTGGGATTGATCTCCCCTCCCAGCCTTTCCCTTTAACACAAGCTTTATATTGTCTCTTTATTCCCCCACTACTCTGCCTCCAGATTATAGTCTCTCCCCGCTTTAATGGCCCAAACAATGGAACCAAAGAATATTTTCCTTCTATGTATTTATTAAATAAAGTCAGATGCTCCTACTAAATTTTTAAATTACTTATATAAATTATTTTCTCTCTCCACCACTTCCCAGAAACATGACTAAAATTAGAATCAAGTTTCTCTTCAAAAGGAAGGTCTTATTGATATTTTCTATAGTGCTTAAAAATAGTTTCTTGTTCCTATCATAGATTAGGTACTCTGAATTCATGTTTCTCCCACTGGACTATCATTTTCTAAATTAAGACTTTGGGAATTTGTTTGATTGATTTATAAGGCCTGATAAAAAGTCTTTTTAAAGAGGGTCTTAACTGAAATTTCTTCAGCAATTGTCAAAAGTGAAAACCTTGAAGTATAAGTCTTCTCTTCACACCTGACTTCAGTGGTTTTAATGAGAGGGAGCTGCTTTTCTTGTGTAACAAGGACTCTAGCAGTAGGTAATTTTGAACATGATAGAAGAGTTTAGGAACATCACTAAAGACCAGCACTTTCCTTTTCTTCTGCTAAGCCACCCTCAGTATGCAAGAACTGTTATTCCTTATGAAAGGCAAAAAGTTAATATCTTTCCTATCTATATGCCTCCTGAAAGGAAAATCTATTTAAATATTTTATTATAGTTTGAACCATCTACTTTAATAATATAAAACACAATTTAAATCCCAAATGTAAGCAAAAAAGACCTCTCAAAATCTTCACTCATCCATTCATTCACCAAATATTTAATGATTTGTAACCAACCAATCTGAGTTAAGTGTTAGGATAGAAATTGAAACAGAAATAACACTGGACTGGAGTAGTGGCTCAGTGGTAGAGTGCTTGCCTGGCATGTGTGAGGCCCTGGTTTCGATCCTCAGCACTGCTTATAAATAAATAAAAGATCCGTTGACAACTAAAAAAAATATTAAAAAAGAAAGAAAGAACTATAAAATACACTCTCCAGGTGCTTTCATTCAGGCCATTACAGATTACCTGGCCAAATACTAATAGGAAAAAACAGAGTGTGAAGAACCCAGAGAAGTGACAAATGACAACCTGAAGACATGGGGAAGTGTTTCATGGAAGAGACAGTCCCCCCAGTCTTCAAGGATACACAAACATTTGCCAAGTACATTTCTAATGACAGAATGAAAAAGGAGTTCGAATGTCAGATCAAATTATAAGAGGTTTTAGATACTCCATGGAGACTAAAAGGGGGTTCTTATGTCTGAGCAAAAAAGCTTCAAATTTTAGGAAGACAACAGTGTGCAGACAAGTTTGCACTGAAAACCAGAGAGGAGGCAGCTGTAGTCATCCCTAAGATGTGATAAGAAGTTAGATGAAGCAGGGGGCCAGGAAGAGTGGAGAAGATGGATCATGAATTTCTAAGGCAGATGTGACAGGGTTTAATACATGACTATAAGTGACAAGGAGGAAACATTAAGGGCAATTAACAAATTTTTCAGTTTAGATGGAAGCTAGAAAGAAGGTGATGTCACTCACAGACACTGAAAATAAAGTTCTTGGCCTGATCTCTGAGCAGTTTTAAAGTGACATTTGAATTTGACATTCTGAGAGGCTTCTGGATCAAGATCCAATCTGAGATGCAGAGCTCAAGCCTGCCATCAAAGTTTACATGTCAAACACTGATGGAGGCATTCTCTGCTCTTCCAAGGGTATGACATCATGAGAGTAGATAAAAGGGGAAAGGAAAAGAATCAGGAAGCCCAAGGAGAGGAGGGATTGGAAGTAAGGAACAGGGCAAGATGAGGACAAGAAAAGGGAAATGACAGAAGGGACAGTTTTTAGTATCTTATATCAAAGTAAAGATATATAGATATTAGATCTTAGGCTTCCTGCCCTACTTCAGGCAACTCTGGGTAAAAAAAAAAAAAAAAAGAGAGAGAGAGAGGGCAGAGTAGAAACAAAGACCCTGTATCCTAGAAGACAACTGACAGCAGCAAAAGAAGGTGGGCAAAGTGAAAAATAATTAACTTCCTACTTTGTTCCAAATTATTTAAGAGATTTTTAAAAGAAGCAGTACAGTCTGAAGTAATTTCATACAGATGAATTATTAGTTTCAGATATCTGGAAAATTCACTTAAGTGAAACAATGTTTGTGAGCTTGTCAAGATCAAATAATTGTTATAAATATGATTTTTCCCCAACCATTTGAGACAAAAAAAAAATACTATTCTAAAAATAAGTTACTGATTTTGGTCATTTTAAAAGCATACTACTAGGAAATGAATCAGACTACTATAAAAGTCACTTTGGTGTGGAGCCTAATAGATCAAGCACAGGAGAGCAATCAATAAATATTATTTTCTGGTGATGGTTAGGCCAGTCCCTCTTCCCCATCAGGCATCCAATCCTCTACCACTTCCTTCTCTTCCAGGCATGAGCTCCCACTGACTTCAAAGGAAACTTTAAAAATGGATTAAAGCAAAGATCATATATTGACTTCAAAGGAAGCGCTGAACCCACAGAAGATATTTCATGGAGGAGGAGACAGAGATAGAAATTTTGTTCCCTTACTTCATGCTTGATGAATACCATCAACATTCCCTGTGAATTCAGCCAAAAATACATTTCTTCCTTTTGCAACACATTCCATTATGATGACATCATAATAGTTGTTCATTCCTGAAAAAAATCTAATATTTGCTCTAAATATTTCAGTATTTTTACATTGATGCTAAATATTAGGTTTTTTCCTGATATGATATGGTGTCCATGACAATAAATTCTGTCAGATCATGCAAAATATTGTCATTTTAATTGCATATTATAATGTCATTTGGAAAATAATGATAATTATTCTTGATATCACAATGTTCTTTTATTATACACATCCAGAACTAATTTTCAGGACTCTTTATATAAAATGCAAATAATTTAATATAATGCATATAGAAATGTCTAACATGCTTGTTACCTCTCTGTGTGATGATTATCAATTAGCATCACTACCCCTTCAGCATATGCAAATCCAGATAATTTATTCCTTATGACACTCTGAAAATAAGAAAGTATATTCCAAGTATAGTTGACCTTCTTCATAAAAACTTCAGACTCACTCTAAAACAATAATTATGATTAATCAGAGGCTTTTAAATTTAAGTATGTAAGCTAATAAAACTCCTACAGAGCCCTCTAAATTCATAAGAATTCTGGTGTTCTGATCCAGAGTAGGACATCCAGCTAACAGATAGACAAACTTGAACATAGGTAAGGTTGATGTCTGTGTATGAGGATAGCAGCCATTTTTATCTAAAAGCTCAGGCCTTTTCAGGATTTCCATGTTCCTGTGACTGCCTGGATTCATGGCTGGCCCCTCTCTCTCAACACAACTCACCCTGACTTCTTTATTTTCTTCTTTCTTTCCCTGTTCTCTCTCTCTCTCTCTCTCTCTCTCTCTCTCTCTCTCTCTCTCTCTCTCTCTCTCTCTCTCTCTCTCTCTCTCTCTCTCTCTCTCTCTCTCTCTCTCTCACACACACACACACACACACACACACACACACACACACACACTTCTATATGACCTAACCACACATGGGAATTATGAACCAAATGAGACAGAAGAGTGTAAGAGGAAGTCAGTGAAGACTTTCTTTTTTCCCCATGGGGAAAATAGAACATAGTTGAATTTGTTATACATTCAAAGGAGAGAAAGATCAGATACAATATCACATATGATTAAATTCCATATAGGAACTCGCAAGTGAAATACTGAAATCAGTAGGGCTTCTGCCTATAATAAGACAAAATAAGCAAAATAATAATAATTGCATCAAATCAGTAAGAAAGTTTTAAAGTGTATAGGCATAAATGAAATCCAAGTCTGACTTTAAATTATAGGACAAGAATCACTCATGATGTTTCTAAGCCCTAGTGGTATATGCAGTCAGGACAGAAATAAACAAAATGTTGCCTTCCACAGTTTACTCAACAACTGAACTGAGAAGTAAACAGCTCAAATGAAAACAAAAACTAAAAACATATAGTCTTTTTATTTTCTAATAACCTGGTTTGTGTCTAAATTTACATCTACATTTTGAACCAGATACATTCTTTTTTTGATATTTATTTTTTAGTTATAGGTAGACATAATATCTTTATTTTACTTTTATGTGGTGCTGAGGATAGAACTCAGTGACTCACTGATGCTAGGTGAGTGCTCTACCACTAAGCCACAGCCACAGCCCCAGATACATTCTTTCAATAAAGAACTTATTTAAAAGAAAAAGCACTAACTTCCTATTTTTTATACATTTTATTCATTCATATAATAGACACACACCAATTAACTATATGAAAGGCGCTTCACAAGGTCCTGTATGAGAAGTCAAAATGAAACAGACATGGACTCCATTTTCCTGAGACCACAGGAGGAATACAGAGCATGAATAACAATACTGCAAAGGAGAATGTATTCTATGGCCACCAGGAATAAGATACAGATAAAATTTTTTGTATTCCACTTAAAACCAACCAAGAAAAAATAAAGTCCAATTTCACTTAGAATGTTTTATAATACTATTCCTGAAAAAGGTTTATAAATTTTCTAGATAGGGGTCTTCTAGGAAGAAGCAGTGGTCTCCAAGACTGAATAAGTTCAAATAAGTTTGGGAAGCATTTGATAGATGAAGTTAGAATAGGGTCTTTATTGTAGGGCTTCCCTACTTTTCATGAGCTAATGTAAGTTAGAAATTCTAAGAGGAAAAATAGATTTGGCAGCATTTCCTGTACTCATTTGACCCCAAACACTTGTTGGTTTTCTTTTCTTTCTCTCTTTTTTTTTTTCCCCCACAGAGCATGTCATGGAACTACCAAAACACTTTGGTAAACTCTGGTAAGGTTTGAGTTTATGCCGAAAGAAAAGAAGCATTTAAAATTGACCAGTCTTGAGTAAGTTAAAATAATAATAATAATAATAATAATGGTAGAAAGGTAGGCTAAAATTAGTAATGAAGGAAATGTTCTCTCCTAGAAACATCTTTCTTTCCTCAACCACTATGATGAGGAAAATTTGAACAAATTGATTCAAAAACTGACTTTACCACTTACTAATTGCAAGACCTTCAGCAAATTACTATTGTTTCCATATTTTTTCATTTATAAAATAGTGTTCTTAGGAAGATTCATCAATCCTATGAATATAAAACTACTTGTAAGGACTGACAATATCTATTGCTTGATCTCCTGGTTTTCCTTTCTAGACTTCTGAATATTCTTCTCTGCCTCCCTTTATGGCTCAGCATTTCTTCAGGTTCCTTAAATGATATCTTTCATTAGAATCACTCTTTTAACTCCCTTTTCCTACTTACTCAAAACTCTCCTTGAGTGATAATAATTCATTTTTCCTGGACTAATATGTGTTTTTATGATTAAAAAAGTATCCAAAATCCATTCTAGATTTTAAATATATACAGTCTATTATCATCATTTATAGTCACTCTGAAGTGTAGCACCATAACTTCTTTCTTCTAACTTTAACTTATTAACCATTAATCAACCTTTCCTTTACTCACTCCTCTCTTTTTCCAGCCCCTGGTAGTGGGGAGCGGGGCTGAACAGGAGCTGAGCACATCCCCTTAGCCTTGAGTAATGGGGGTGTGGAACTGTCATCACATGCAGTGAGGCAGGTGGGCCTCACCTTTCCTTGGGCAAGGAAGTGCAGCTCAGAGTGGAGAGTGGGCATCACCTATTAGGACTGGGCTACACCCCAGTGTTTGCTGTAACACAATCCCTTGCCTTATTTGGGTGGAATTTTCTATGGAATGTCTTTCCCCTAAATAAAAACAGGGGTTCAGGTACACTCGCTCTCTTGCCTCTTGCCTCCCTTGCTCCCCTTGCCTTCCACCATGGAGCTGTTGTCTCAGAGCTGTCCTTGAACCCTGAAAAAGGTATTTCTATGTTTGTGTAGTCTTTTCGTTGCCAGCCCAATTCACATAGAGTGACCCTGACTCCATCGCCCGCGCAGGTTGTGGGTGATAGGTAATCACCACTCTACTCTCAACTTCTGAGATCAACTGTTTTAGATTCCACATGAGTGAGATCATGAGAAACTCATCTTTCTATGACTGACTTATTTCACTTAACCTAATGACCTCCAGTTCCATTCATGTTGTCACAAATGACAGGATTTGATCCTTTTTCTAACTGAAGAGTATTCTAAATGTGTATATGTACCACCTTACCCATTCATCAGTTGATAGACACAGGTTAATTTCCTGTCTTGGCTATTGTAAATAGTGTTGCAATAAACACAGGAGTGTAGATGTCTCTTTGACAAACAGATTTCATTTCCCTTGGCTATACACCTAGTAGTGGGATTGCTGGATTATATAGCAGTCCTATTTTTAATATTTTGAGGAATCTCCATACTGTTTTCCACAATGGTTGTACTAATTTACATTCCTACCAACAATGGGCAAAGGTTTCCTTTTCTCTATATTTTGCCACATTTATCTTCATTTTTTTACAGTATTTTTATTCTATTTTTAATTAACATGTATTAATCACATGTATTAATGAGAATCAGTGTGGATATTTCAACACATACACACAATGCACTGGTAAAATCCAGCCCCCCTTTATCCACTTTCCTCCCACCCACTACCCTCTTTTGTTTTCTGGATAATAGTCCTCCTAACTAGAGGAAAGCGGAATATTACTGTGGTTTTGATTTACATTTCCCTGATAATTAATCATGTTGTACTTTTTTCACATACATCTTGTCCATGCATATGTCTTGCTTGAGAAATGTCTATTAGATTTATAGCTCATTTTTTAAATCAAATTTTTTGGATTTTTTTTGTTTTGGGGGGGTTTTGATATATACCTTATCAGATGTATAGTTTGCAAATGTTTTCTCCCTTTCTGTATGTTGTCTCTTAACTTTGCTTATTATTTCCTTTGTGATGCAAAAGTTTTTTGGTTATTGTTTTGGGTTTTGTTTTGTTTTGTTTTGTCACTTGGGATTGAATCCAGAGGCATTTTAGCATTGAGCTACATTCCCAGCCCTTTTATTTTTTATATTGAGACAGTGTCTCACTAGGTTGCTCAAATCCTGCTAAATTGCTGAGGCTGGTCTCAAACTTGTGAGCCTCCTGCCTTAAACTCCCGAATTGTTGGGATAACAGGTATACAACACTGTCTCACTATGAAAAAGTTTTACTTTGATATCATCCCACTTGTCTATTTTTGCTTTTGTTTCCTGTGCTCTAAAGGTCTTATCCCCAAAATCCTTGTCCATTCCAATGTTTTGAAGCTATACTGTGATATTTCTTAGATATAAAATTGATTATCTGGGGCTGGGGTTGTGGCTTAGTGGTAGAACACTTGCCTTGAATGTGTGAGGCACTGGGTTTGATTCTCAGCACCATATATAAATTAAAAATAAAGGTTTGTCATCAACTAAAATGAATAAAATAAATAAAATTTTCAAAAAAATTATCTTATACTTCTATAGAGATTGTAGTTTTACATCAAGCACCTTAATTAATAAATTAGTTAATAATACTTATGCTGAAATATTTAGAAATGCACTGAAATCTGTAATTTGTTTTGTAATATATAAATAATAAAGTCTCCATGGGTTACTAAAGGGATGGACAGATACATGATTAAATAAGTCTAGCACATTTTTAAGAGTGCAGTCTAGAAAGTAGTCATACACAAGCTCTTTGTATAATTCTTAAAATTGGTTACTATTATGGTTTGGATATGAAGTGTCCCCCCAAAAGCTCATGTGTTAGGTAATGCAGGAACTATTAGAAATGGTTATATTATGAGAATTATAACCTAATCAGTGGATTACTCCACTTGACAGATTAATAATCTGAATGAATTACTGGGTGATAACTAGGCAAGAGTGGTGGGGCTGGAAGAAGTAGGTCACTGGGGGCATGCCCTCAAAGACTGTATGTTGTCCTTGGCTCCACATACATGCATGTTCTATCTCTATTTCTATCTCTCTCTTTCCTTCCTAGATGCTATAAGATTAGCCATTTTCATCCATCATGATGTTCTGCCCCACTTGGGCCCAGAGCAATGGAGTCAGCCAACCATCCACTGAACCTCAGAAACCATAAGCCCAGAATAAACATTTCCTCCTCTAGGATGTTCTTCCTTGTCAAGTACAAAGCAGTATAGAGACAAAAAGCTTATTAACATATAAAATGATACCACAAGTGGGGTCATTTCTGGAACTAACCTGACCACCACGTGGTTCAGAAGCCTTTGAAACTGGTTTGTAGGAGGGTCTGGAAAAGTTTGGAGATACAGGCTAGAGAAGCCTTAGAATGTTATAAACAGGACTTAGATGATTCTCAGAAGACCAGAATCCTGCAGGAATGTGGGAAGTAAAGACTGTGCTTATGAGGTTTCAGAGGGAAACAAGGACTCTATTGGAAATCAGATTAGAGGCCATTCATGTTACATTTTGACAAAGAACTTGTCTACAATTTTTTTCAGAGGGAAACAAGGACTCTATTGGGAATCAGGTTAGAGGCCATTCATGTTACATTTTGTCAAAGAACTTGTCTACATTTTGTCCATATCCTGAGACTTTTCGTGAGGCTGAAATTTAGAGGTGATGAACTAATTAATCTGGCAAAAGAAATATCAAGGTAGAACGGTATTCAGGTAATGGCATGAGTATTACTGGCAGCTTTTAGCCAAGTTGACTGTGATAATCAGAAGCAGAAAGCAGATCAGAAAGATTTTTAAAACTTGCAGTTTGGCCAGAAAAGTGCATGTAAAGTCGAAGCCAAGAAAGGTGTGGTTATTGAAGAGATTACTACACTAAGTAGTGTGCACAGAGTCAATAGGAAAGATGCTTTGAGGGCATCTCAGGAATCAGCAAGACTACACCAATTGAAGACTCAGGGTTTAAAAGTGAAAACTCATTTCCATGATTGGGAGAGCTCTCCTTGCACATAGGTGCTACAAAGTTGTTTCCCAGGATTTTTTTTTTTTTTTTTTTTTTTTTTTACCATGCTCAGCTGCCTAAGTACTCAAAGGCTGCTGCAGCCATGGTCCTGGGAGGCCCAATTACTTCTCCAGTTTATGGGCCTCAGTGTTGTCCACATGGTGCTGGTTTTGCAGGGATACAGGACGTGGAAGTTAGAGAATCATGGAGTCTTCCATCAAGGTTTTGAAGGAAGGCCTGGGAGACTAGGCAAAGGTGTAGCAGAGTTGGAATGCCTGCAGGATTCTCCCAAGTCTGTACCCTATGTTTTAGCCAAATGGAATGAATCAACATATTCTAATGCCTTATAGACTCTTCTTTGGCCAAGGCTTTGTCATCCTTTTATCTTTTCCTGGAAGACTCCTCCATTATTTCTCTAACTGATGAATGTCTAATGATTCTTAACAGCAGTAGCATCTTCTTTGAGATGACTCCCTGGACAATGTTAATTGAGATATACTCTCATTCTCTCCTACCCACCACCCCCTCTCCTGTGTCTCTCACAGCATTTTCTGTGGCTGTGGCTGGTGCTTATGGGTTTCTCTCACTGGTACTAGCTGCTCTTTGATGAACTATGTCTTCCAATTTTGTATACACAGTATCTAGCATAAATCCTAACACATTCTAGGCTTTTAATACATGTTTCTGAATTAAACTGAACATGAGATTAAGAAGTATGCTATTTTATGCAAAGTATTACATTGCTCTCTCTGGACCTTTTTACTTTACTCAGTGGAAATCTGTTTTATGTTCCATATGTCAGGTGTTCTCACTATCCCTCATCTTTAACTAGGATAAGTATGATGCCAGCATGTAACACTATTGTATTTTAATCCAAATGGGTTTCATATATTTCAAATCTTTTTTCTGTAATCAAGACTTTTACATCAGCATGTGAGGAGAAGCTTACTTACAACAAGTGAACACTGCTCCATTTGCATAAAAAATAGCATCCTTCTTAGTCTGTTGTTCAGTTTAATTCATAAACATGTATTAAAAGCCTAGAATGTGCTAGGGATTATGCTAAAAATGATCTTATACAAAAATAAAAAAGAACTGGAAACATCAGACTCTGCGACATTAAAAAATCTCTCCGGGGCTGGGGATGTGGCTCAAGCGGTAGCATGCTCGCCTGGCATGCGTGCGGCCCGGGTTCGATCCTCAGCACCACATACAAACAAAGATGTTGTGTCCGCCGAGAACTAAAAAATAAATATTAAAAATTCTCTCTCTCTCCTCTCTCACTTTCTCTTTAAAGAAAAAAAAAAGAAAAATCTCTCCAAATTTCTACCTGTTTGCTTCTAATTTCATCTTTCCCTAAATTTCACAGCAACAACTAGAAATAATGCATCAACTTTTTAGTTCACTTCCACCTAATAATCTCAGCATTCTCATAAGAAATTGCCTCCATACACAGCCAAACTCCCTTGCAGGATATCTCTCTCTCTCTCTCTCTCTCTCTCTCTCTCTCTCTCTCTCTCTCTCTCTCTCTCTCTCTCTCTCTCTCTCTCTTTCTCTCTCCCTGTTTGTGTGTGGGGGGGAGAGGTATGGGTATGTGTGTGGGGGCGTGGGTGTCTTACCTTTCTCACTTTCCCTGTCACTCTTGATCTCTCTCTTTTACCATACTCACAGGCATATGCAAACATACATAGAAGGAAAATAAAAAGAAACAGGGAAAGAAAAAGGACCAGAGAGGATGAAAAGAGGACTAATCTGTATATCTTGCAGATAAAGGAATTGTCCTTCAAATCTGGTTAGTGACATGCATAAAGAACATTAACATAATACTCAAAGCTAGAATATCCTTCTGCCTCTTTCTGATTTCTTATCAGCTCATCCTTCAATAATTTCACCTATTTCATGAAGCTTTCCTTGTCTTTCAACCCACCATGACCTTTCCTTCTACTAAAGGTCAATAGCACTAATTATTATATGATCACTTTAATATTTCAATAAACAAAAATAGGAATATTCATATGTACATTTTATTTATTTATATTTTTTCATAAAAGATTTATGTTGAATTTTTACATATGTAAGTTATGTCTCTCTAAAATCCATATAAATTCATTAAGGATAGGGGTAATGGCTCATTTGCCTTACTGATGATAACTCTTATGTCACAGAAAATAAGACAAAAACTTATTTTTAGGGCTTAGTTAAGATTCATGTTTCTAGATTTCTCCTGTCTTAGTTTAATAAATATCACTCTAACCCTAACATTACTGTTTAAACTATCAAATGGCTTCCCTCAAAATAAATCAAACAGTAAATTTAAACAAGATGATTCTCTGATTTAGTTTTGCACTTTCAGGAATCCATTAAAATTAAAACTAGGAGTCAGCAAGAATCACTCCTCCTCCTCTTCCACAAGGAAAGAAGATACACAAAGAAGGAGGCAGATCCTGCCAGTACTAAAATCTTCCCAATTCTTCGCATACCAGCAACCCTAGAAAATGCAAACCCCAAACAAATCTCTAACCACTTTCTCATTTGTTTACAATTTGATAGCTTTATAAGAGTAATATGTTTTAGCCTTAAGAGAACTACCCAACCCTCCATTGTTTGATTTCCAGTGAAATCAAAAGATTTATTTTATGCAAGTCACTCATTCCTTCCATTTTACAGTATTCACAGAGTCCCTGGTTTCCTCCCTGATCAGTCAATAAGCCATTTATAGCTAAGCTTTCAGACTGCACAATTAAAGACACTGCAGGTCTTTGCTAATGGCCACATGAGGGGAAAAAATAGTCCTAGTTTGCAAGGAGTCAAACTCAGTCATTATTTGGGTTCACATCTAGTAATTAAGCACTTAATTATCACTTTGCATACCTAGCTTTCAGTAATCACTTTTATAAGCATTCCTCATAAGAACTTAGAATATCAAATCAATACTACCATCTTTATAAGATGCAAACTGATGGTGGTAAGGGACCAAAAAAGTCTCTTTTCTGTGTGAAGGTGAAGCCACTCCCTTGAGGACAAACACCAAGTTGTACCAAGTTGTAGTTTGTTCTGCTTTGTCCACGGTTTTTCTGTATTTTACTAAGATCCCTCTTGAAGGATGGCAGATGTTTCAGAAACTCTGATCCTATCCTGCAAGTACCATGCATCATATGTTCCATGGCCA
Organism: Ictidomys tridecemlineatus; assembly: GCF_052094955.1. Lineage (NCBI taxonomy): Eukaryota > Metazoa > Chordata > Mammalia > Rodentia > Sciuridae > Ictidomys > Ictidomys tridecemlineatus. Next base: position 82,197,224 of record NC_135481.1, read on the forward strand.
AAGTGGAACAAAATATACTGGCTTAGAAATCATCATCATATAAGTTGCTTTAGGAGTTTATGATTTAAAGGGAATTGACTTTCTAAAACAATCATGGAGAACAACAACAAAAATACTTATATTTGAAGCAAGTCAACCACTGAAGAAATAAACCCAATGCTTAAAATGGATTGCTCTCTTCCTCATCTTTCTAGGAAAGGATTTTTTAATCCAATTTAATAAACATACCATGATTGACTACCAGGCAAAACTTCAAAGGAAAGGGAACAGTAGTCCTAGGATCAAAAGAATGCCTGTTGTTGAATAAATCATATCAGGCTAACTACCTGCCACTTCTTTGTTTCTAACCAAGTTTACTGGACCAAAAGTTCAGAAAATGACATATGTATCTAACTGGAATTCATCAAGAATTTTGACTAAGTTGGTTGTGATGTGTACAAGATAAAAGGACAATGGGGAATAATGAACAGATGTGTCCTTATCAGTCCAAAAGGAAAATTTTGGTGCCTATTTTGGACAGAAGGCTTCCTCTCTCACAGTATTTCTCAACCATCCACTTACCGCCACCTCACTGTACATCTTGGTAACAGTCCTGGCTACCTTTCACTTAGGTCCCTAAAATGCCGATCTTCATCCCAATCTGCTTCCCTCCAGACTTTTCCCTACATTTTAAAAGGGTGTCCGACTTTCTAACATTGACCAGTTTATGTGCTGTCCCATTCTCAAAAGTGCCCCCAATACTTGAAATTATACGCCTTTCTTTAAAGCATGACTCTAACCATATCACTCCCCTACTTAACCCTTTTGTTACTTCCCCTTCCCTTAAGAGTAAAGCCCAAATTTCTTTGGGATAGCATTTGAACTTTTTGTTGTCCACTACACTGAGTTCCATGAGAGCAGAGTTGTGCAAAGAACCGTTCCCAGCACATAGTAGTAGGTACTCAAACGTATGTGCTGAATAATCTGCTTTTAAGGGGCCCACAGTTGAGTGGACCTACCCCTCCAACTTCATCTTTGCCTTATGCACAAATTAATCTTCAATCAGAATATATTTTGTTCAGCTCCTTTCTCACATGTAGTCTTTTACATATGTCTTTCCTTTGACCTGGTATATTTCCCATTCCCCACTCCAGCCTCATCTCCCTAATTTCTTAATTCCTGTAGTGTCCATCCTAAAAATCACTTTCTCTGGAAGGCTTTTCCTAACCTTTTGACTAGAAAATATCCTCCATGTGTGTACTCACACCACCTTACCTTCTCCAAGGCTAATTAATGCTCATTATACTTTACAGTTCATCATTTTTGGTAATCTCTCTTTCTCTTTGCCAGTCTATTCATTCTGTTACATCATTTGTACATATTCTCAGTACCCAGTCACCTAGTACAATGTCTATCACTGGAGAGGCACTAAATAACACCTGAACTGAAATTAAGCTAATGTGATCTTAAAAGAAGGATATAAAAGGCTGGAGATATAACTCAGTTGGTAGAGTGTTTACGTCTCATGCCCAAGGACCTGGGTTCAATCCCCAGCACCACACACACACACACACACACACACACACACACACACACACAAAAGCAGGATATAAAGAAGAAATGCAATGACAGTCTTACCTTACGTTGTAATAGATTATGTTCATTTCTGGGCACTAAGTGTTAATGGCATGCTTACTCAGAGAAAAGTAATCATGGGAATTAACCAACTGCAAAACAGAAAATAAGATAGTTCAGCCTAGGAAAGAGAAAAAAAGAGGGAGGGAGAAGATGAAAGACATGAAAACTGCCTTCAATTTTCTAGAAAAAAAATATTAAACATGATTTGTAGGGCCCTGGTAGAACCAATGAAGGAAATTAGAAGGTATAATTTGGGGATTTTTAATAGTTAAAGGTTCCTGAAAATAAAAGTGTTGCCTGTGAAGTACTGAGTTTCCTGTCTCCAGAGGCATTCACAACAGGTCAAATTGTAAATGTGATAGGGATATGAACTTGGACTTGACTATTTTTGGTAGTAAACAGCAGACAGAAAACACAGTAACAATTATAGTAGTTAAGTAGCTTGGTCAGATTGAAAAGAAAGTCCAAAAATGGTCCCAGTGCATATCTCATTGAGTTAGCTGAGTTCTATCCCTGTCCCCATTCTACAATTCTATGAAGGAAATGGGGATGAATGAAGTATAACAAAACAAGAGGCTCAATGAGCAGGATACTAAAGGTGATACAGTCCCCGAGGAGAAAATTTAAATTGTTAAAATGTGGTTGACATCAATACATTCCTGTTTTAAAACACATAAAAAAATAAATATTGGAATCCATAGTCAACTTTCAATAAAAAACAAAGAAAAAGAAATATCTGTTCACTTTAATTCCAGATGATAAAAAAGATACAATTTTCTTTCAAACTAAATAATATACAATAATACTTATATTTACAAACTTAAATTCTGATCAATTAATAATTTAAAAACAAACAAGCAAAGAGACAGAATTGAAAAACAATTCCATGAGTATAAACACTTCTGACTGCTTCCTGTTTTTAACCCACACTTCAAATGACACTAGTGTAGAAGTAACTGTCTTATTGTGTCTGTGATATGACTTCAGGTAACAAATTAATGACTCTGATCTATGCTTTGTAGGCTCTGGAATTTTATTGATTTAGTAGGACAGGAAAGAAATTCTCAGCTACCAAATCTGAAGAGGTGTTTGGGCCTCTCTCATTCAGTGAAACCTTTCCTAGGGAAATAAGACCACTGTTCCCAGGAGAGCTTCCAAAAGACCTTCTGAATAATTCATGGTCTCAATTGGAATAGACCACTGCAAGCAATTTTATAATGCCCTTATGCTTGACTACAATGCAGGCCCCTTTCAAGAACATATTCTGGAACTTCACTAAAAGAGAGGTTAAACTGATTTATAAAGCATCCTAGAGAATGTGCTAGAACTTCTTTCTCCTCAGTTTCCCCTAAACTGTGCTATAACCCTGCAGAAATCTTTCTCCTGGAGAATGAACCTGAGATTTGAAAATCTCAGTTTTCATAATTAACATTTGACTAACCAGACTAAACATAAACGAAAATGTTTTTTACAGTTTTGATAACCATACCACCTTTTACAGTGAATCACCAACACACACACACACACACACACACACACACACACACACACACACACACACACCATTTTCCAATATAAATATAAAGAAAGGTTTCACTTTCTAGTTAGGAAAAGAGAACACAGCAAGAGATAAAATATGCAATGCCACTTAAAGTCAACAATCTAAAATTTAGGGGTTTTGGTTTTAAGGACAGATTTTTTGCTTTTTTGATTTTTCTAAAAACATTGAACTGAGGCCAGAGAGTATTTGCCAAGCACCCCTCACTCACAGTCACTGTCAGCCACTGAGTGATAAAGAATTAGGCTATCAGTGCTCAGTCTGATAACCCATCTGAAGGAAACTCTGACCCCAGAAGGGCCTGCCCTACAAAGAATTAACTCCTGAGGGGCTAGGGATGCAGCTCACTGGTACAGTGCTTATCTAACATGCCTGAAGCTCTAGATTCACACACCAGCAACACACACACACACACACACACACACACACAATTAACTCCTGGGGATCAACAGCATCAAGTTTAGTTGAAGTGCCATATTTTAAGTGAAGGAAGACTCATTATAAAGTAAAATAATGAAATCTGGCAATCAGGCATTAGGCCACTTCAACTGAACAGGAAGAAGCCAGATCAGAGTAGTTGTTAATGGAGAGGCTACAAACAAGGAAGGCAGGAGAGATAGGAAATAGTGGTCAAGGGAGGCTAGAATCAATGGGTTGCTGTTTGATGTATATGGTTTTCCTTATATATTTGGTTATTTGAGTGGAAGGGATGTTAACAATACTTCTAACCTAAGGAACAGGGTGCATGAAGAGAAAGAGAGGTTGGAAGATACAGGCAGTAGTAGAAAAGGATTCTGCCAGTGGGCAAGAAATCCAGGAAGTGGGAGAGGAGTGAATTAACTGAAGACTGGGCAGAGACACCTCTCCTCACAGCAGGGGTGGGGGGAGTAAATAGTGAGTACAAATGACCATAAGCAAAACAGAGCAGGAAGCTGAGGCAGTCTTACCTAATGATCAAATTTTTTGGTGAAATAGGGAGCACGGCCTTCCTCTGTGAAGTGAGAAAGTCGAGTATTGGGTTAGCATCTAAGGTAAAAGTTTGGACGGGCTATTTAGAGGACAGGGAAAAGGCTGACTAGTAGGGACCAGGCTATTTAGAGGACAGGGAAAAAGGCCCAGAGGCCTCCTGAGAGTTGACATGGGTACAAGTACCTCAAAAGCAGCACCTACAGAAGATCACAAGAGAGACTGGGGCCCCTGAGGGGCAAGGTCAGCTGGAAGAGGCTGCCTAGAGGTAAGAATAAATTGCAATTGGTGGCCAAGAGGATTAACTGAACCATATAAGGCATATTTTATATAGTCAGTCCAAAAGGAAGACAGGAGTCCTGGAGTTGTCCTTTTATCAGGACATCCTTGAAGACAGGTGACCTTTGAAGCACTCTACAAAAGGAAAAAATCCTAGGTCCCAGCATAAAGCAGCAGTATGGAAATGCCTTCTGAGCTGCAGATAACTCCTGTCTAGAGAATCTCTTTCCCTATTTATTTATGACTTCATCATTAGATAAGTAACTTTACCACCCACAGATGACTCAGTTGACCCAGGTACTACAATACTGTGTTTTAAAACTCAAGGAAGAGATAAGAGCAACCCCAGAAGCAATTATAGACTTTCATGGCAGAGTCCACACCTGAAGCAGACTCATATGTCAGGCAGTGAGGAAGTCCAGGTGGGACCAGATGTGAACCGACCTTGGCCCAATATGCTAATGAGACATGGTATTCCCTTTGAGTGTCAGCTTCTTTGTATGTAAAAAGAATGTTCTACTAGTCTTTATAATTCCATCATTAACTCTTCTTATAAATTAAATGCCTGATTCCAGAGCTCTGGTGATCTAAATCTACCAGTTTACAACAAATAAAACCAAAACATTCTGAGTGGGGACTCTGTTTATGTTGTCAACTATCACCTAGAAAAGTAGTCTTCCCATCAATTATGGGAAATGATTCAAAAATCCCCCTCCTCAGTTTTTCTTTGGATTGAAAATTTTATCTCCTTTCCCTTAAAACAGCTATACTTAAGCACAGGTAGAGAGGGAATTGGGGATAGAAAATGGATAGTATTGAAGTAGAGAGGGATGATAAGATCTAAAGGAATAAAAGGTTGGAAAAAAAACACTTCTAATGTAAAATATCCAAATAAATTATAGCTATTTACCCTAAACAAAGGGATAAGTAGTTACTTATCTACTTAATCCCACTTCCTCCTCAACAGATGGGGTAAGAGAGTTGTGAAGGGGCAATGCTATTAGAGCTATAAGCCTAACAATAGTTGAGGATCCACTCTGCTCTTGCCCAACCATAGGCTTCAATACAGTCAGATTTTCCAAGGGCTCTGGTTGTGGTAAAATGTAAGTGAAGTATATAATAGAAATTGTAGATCTATATCTAGAAAAATTCCAGAGAGAGTACCAAACTGAACTGCTACCCCAAATCTGCTACCTCCTTTCTCACACCTTTCTTTTCCTGCTCTACTGTTAAAAGAAACAATCTAGATTCATTGTCTGTATGTCCCATCCCAGAGTACAGCAGCTTCCTATCACACTCCTCCTATTTCTGTTTTTTCTCCTAACACTCAGACTGGGAATACAGTGCTTAGCAAGGACCCAGTCCCTACCCTTCATTCTGCTTACAATCTAATGGGGGAAACCAGCTATTTTCTTTGCAATCCATCCTCTTTCTTGCTTATGCAAATGTAATTCCCTCTCTGTGGAAAGCCCACAGCCCTCTTGTCTCCTAGCAACTACCTATTCACCTCAATGGAAGCTCAGATGGTACCTCCTCTGTGAAACCTTTCCTCTACTCCTCCAGGTAGACATAAATGCTTGCCCTGTGTTTCCTCAAAACTTAGTAGACAATCAACCTGTTAATTGTAAGGGTTTTATTTTTTGATTGGTTTATTTTTGTGAATCTTCCTAGTAAGGTAGTAAATTCTATGATGAAGGTAAATGTGAGGTTTTTTTACCCTTACAGTTTCAGTGCCCAAAAGATTACTGTATAGCAAACTAACCAATATGTTATTTAATCCATATCCCAGATAATAATATTTCATCCTCTTATCTTATCCAACTACAAACATGAAGGTCATCTTTGATTCACTCTTTTCTCTTTTCCCCATCCCATCATAGTCTTGATATATACCTTTGAAATACTGACTTTCTTTTCTGCTCTCCAACCTCACAGTCAGAGCCTCATATCAGTTCTTGTTTCTTCTCACTTTGGCTATATTTTAGTCCTTTTTTTTTTTTTTTTTTTTTTTTTTGCTGCTGTGACCAAAAGACCTGACAAGAACAATTTTAGAGGAGGAAAAATTTATTTGGTGCTCACGGTTTCAGAGTTCTCAGTTCATAAATTGTGTAAAGGTTAATTTGAATTGTCAGCTTGATTGGATTAAGAGATCCCTACGATTAAGAGGCTTCTGGGTGTCTCAGCGAATGTTTCTAGAAATGACTGGTATATGGGAACTGAAGTGAAGCACAGACCTTAAGCATGGGTAGCACCGTCCAATAAGTTGAAGGCTTGGATGGAACAAAAGTTGGAAGAACAAGGAAGCGGTAATAGCTGCAAGCTGGATTCTTTTTGCATGGGTTCTTGATTGCCTGAGGACATCAGACTCCAGCTCCTTTACTTTTCCAGAGCAAACTCTGCCCAGTAACTCTCCAGAGAGTTTTCAGGCCATTAGTCCCAGACTGGGCCTGCATCATTGATCCCTCTTGTTGTGAGGCTTCAGCTTCTTGGACTGCACAACTACTGGTTCCTCCAGGTCCCAGCCTACAGATGGCAATTGTGGGACTATCCAGCTTCTGGTTGTGTAAGCCCATCTAATAAATCCCCTTTGTATGATCACATATTCTGCTGGTTCTGTTCCTCTAGAGAACCCTGAATAATACCAATGGACAACTCTATTCCTCTGGGTCCAAGGTGAGGAAGAATACCATGGCAGAAGGGCTCGGCAGAGGAAAGCAGCTCAGAACATTGCACCAGGAAGCAGAGCGTTCATTCATCACTAGGGATAAATATTATATACCCCAAAGGCATGCCCCTAGTGACCTCTCTCCACACCTTACCTGCCTAGTTACCACCCAGTTAATCCCTATCAGGAGACTAATGCACTGATTCAGTTAAATCTCTCACAATCCAATCATTTTACCTCTAAATTTTCTTGTATTTTCTCACACATGAGCTTTTGGGGGACACCTCATATCTAAACCATAACAGTCTATAACAATAACCTGCTCACCATTTCCAGTCTTCTCACCACAGACTGATTTTTCAAGTTGTTGGAAAAGTGATTTTCTGAAAACTGTTCTTCTAATTGTGTAATTTTCATATTCATTAGGATAAAACTTAACTTAGTGTGGCTCCAATTCACATCTCCAGTCCCATGTCCTACTTTCCCTCTATAACTTGCCTGCCCCCACCAGCCTTTTTGCACTTTACATTGTTGTTGGTTTTGCTTATTTTTTCATGCATTGCATAATCTTTTTCCACTTTTTTATAGGTGCATTATAGTTGTATATAATGATGGAATGTGTTGTTACATATTCATACGTGCACACAATATAACAATATTATTTGGCTACTATTATACCCCAACACTTCCCCGCTCCCATCCCCTTATCCGTTTCCTCTATTGCTTTCCCTTTGATTTTCATTAAATTCCCCCCCACACCACCACCACCACTTTTATTTTCCTCTCTAACTTCCATGAGAGGAAACATACAACCTTTAACCTTCTGAGTTTGGCTTATTTTGCTTAACATAATGACCTCAAGTTCCTCATTTTCCTGCAAATTACATAATTTCTTTTTTCTTTATAGCTCAATAAAACTTTATTGTGTATATATAACATGTTTTTTATCTACTCATTTATTAATGGACACCTATGCTGGTTCAATAGTTTAGCAATTGTGAATTGTACTGCTATAAATATGGGTATGCATGTATCACCGTAGTATGGTGATTTTAGTTCTTTAGGATAAATACCAGGGAGTGGTATAGCTAGGGCATATGGTGGTTCCATTTCCTAGTATTTTGAGGAATATCCATATTGATTTCCATAGTGGTTATACTAATTTATAATCCCCAAAAGTATTAAAATGTGCCCCTTTCTCCCCATCCTCTCCAGCATTTATTATTGTTTGTATTCTTGATGACTGCCATTCTGAATGGTGAAATCTCAATGTAGTTTTGATTTGCATTTCCCTAACTGCTAAAGATATTGAACATTTTTTCATAGATTTTTGGGCCATTTGTATTTCTTCTTTTGAGAACTATCTGTTTAATTCATTTGTATTTTCTTAATTGAGTTATTTGGTTTTGGGGTGTGAAGTTTTTTGGAGTTCTCTATATTCTAGATATTAATCCTTTGACAGAAGAGTAGCTGTCAGAAGCCGTCATCCATGGGCTACACATGGGTCACCATACATGGAAGCCAAGGGGATAGACATCTGGTGTCTAGGAATAACCAGTGAACATTTTCTCTAGTCAATTGCCCAGGGAAAAATGTAGATTTTTATCCTGCTCTGTAGTGGCCCACACAGCACCTGAGATGGGTGTGACCTGCCAAGATGTCAATCAACCTGCTGATTGCAAGACATCAGGAAGCAAGACTCTACCCTTGAAACCTTATTCCTGCCTTTAATGTACCCCCTTAAAGAGACCACAGGAGCCATCCTTTCTTTGTTCCAGAACCCATGTGGATTAGATCTATTGCCTTTTGTAAATATATTTATGAATATTTGTGTTTTGTCATTCACTAATTATTTGAGATTTTAAGTATTAGGGTAGCTTATATTCTCCTGGGCAGGAAGAAGAACCTCCCAGTGAGACACTAGCCATTAACCACGATTAGTAGCTAGCAAAGATTTTCTCCCATTCTGGAGGTTCACTCTTCACATTCTTATTTCCTTTGCTGAATGCACTTTATATCTGACATTAACAGGTATATGCCATATTTTTTCATGCTTCAATGCCTTTGCACATGCTATTTGCCCTATCTTAAACACCAATACCATTAGTGTGTGTCCTCTCATCTCCAAACACACATGCACTTGCACACGTACACACACATGCTTGCATACACATATCTTCTCCTGAAAAATTCTTATGTAGGATAGGAGCCTAGCTCAACTTCTGAGGTTTTTCCAGGGTTGGGCAGAATTTATTTATTTCTTTCAGAACACTCTATCCATATTACTTTGTTTTAATGCACTGAATTTAAATTATGTCTACATAGCTTTTTTCCTTACAATACAAAACTCATTGGTGCCCACAACGTATCTTATTCATCTTTGTAATTCATGTATGCCATGTAGTACTGACATAAAAGAGATTCTTACTGAGAGTTTTCAGCACTGTTGAAGATGACTGTAGAGTATGCATTCTGGAAATATTCAAAACAGAAAGATATTTAACCTGAATGCTGGGGCACTTACGGGTCCACAGGCAGAAGGACACACTAGATAATCCCTCTAGAATTGTCTCAGATCTAGCAAAATTCTCATAGCTTTTATTGAGTACCCACAATAGACCAAGCAATGTGCTACGTAATTTTTTTAAAAAAAATTTATTCATTTCTCACAATAACACTGTGAGGTTGTCAAATTATTTCCATTTCAGTGCTGAAGGAAAGGAGGCTCAGAGAAAAGACTTGCCCAAGTTCAGCACTGAGCCAGCAAGCTCCCTACTGACAAGCAATTCAACAGCAAGCCTGCACAACAGGAAGGAGCTTTTTTTAAGCACTGAAGCATAGCAACATTCTACTGACCCTCAGTGAATGGGAAAGAGCAATCAGTTGATAATAAATGAATGTATAGAAATCAAGTGGTTTTTCCCTGTAGCCTAAGTGAACTCTGTTCCCTGTTGAAATTAAGCCTTATAACTATAAGGTAAATTTAACAAAAGCCCATAAGAATCTGATCCTTATCACAAATGTTAGGTGGGGAAATAACCCCTGAAGGAAGGAAAAAAGATTTCAGAGGCAATGATGAAAATTCTAATTAGTTTCTCACATCACACTTTATTCAGCAGAATCCAAAACAAAATCTAGGTGGCCTTCCTATAATGACCCAATGATTCATTTGTTACTGTGCCTTGAAATAGACGCCAACTTGGCTGGCTGCTGCCTCCTTTCCAGTGCTGGCCTCACTGACCTCCTGGCCTATGTTTGTCATGAGTCCCCTGGCCTCACTGCCCTCATCCTCTACCATTTATAACAGAGTTTGATCTCAATTCTTTGACTCCGCTAGGCTCTTCCCCTGTCAGATCATAGCTCACACTGTGTTCTCAGTGTATTATGATTTTACCCAGATTCTCAAAAATATACATTCAATAGTCAAAACTGGAACAATTTAAGCAATGTAATAAATAAATATGGTATTGAATGATAGTAAAAAATAACCGTGAGTCTAAACTGATATAAATAAATGATTGGATAAGTAAATAAAGCAGGAAAAGTAGCAGATAATCATTACAGGGAAAAAATCAAATTAATAAATGTAGAAGAATGAGGAAAATTAAAAATCATCATTATAACACCACAGTAGTAACTGCTATTGGCAAAATCTATTGATTAATGCTGTAATCAGTGGATAAAATTTTTAAAAAAGAAGATATATGCATAGCCTCAAAATATCTCCCACTTAAAATAGCATAGGGATACAATCTATTATCTAGTTAATGTTGAATAAAGTTTGGTACTTTGCAGCTTTCTGGAAATTTCATCTATATCATTAAACTTATTGGTATAAAATTTAAATATTTATTTATTTATTTATTTATTTATTTTCCCCCACCTCCAGATTTACCAATAACTGTGGTACTTTTAATATATGCCCAAAGAGTCTAACAGACCTCCTTCTAAGAGATGGTACTCAATTTCTCTCCCATTAAGTATGGCTGAACTTGCTTCTAAAGAATATAGCATGGAAGAGGAAAAATAGTAAAAATAGTAACCTTATTAGCAAACACCACTTGAGCATGAGATCAAGGTTAAAATAACCAGTAATTATTTGCGTGGATGTTTTGAGCCTTCTGATATGATGTGATAAGAAAGGCACATCACTGTTATGGTATTCACCCCAAACTCTGTAACCTCAGACTATGAGAAGGAAACAGTGGACTCAAATTTAGAAACATTTTGAAAAAATATCTGACTTCTAAACTTCAAAAGTATCAAGGTCATAGAACACCAGGAAAAACAAAGAACTAGTCATAAACAGGAAGAGACTAAGGCATATGACAACTAAATGCAATGTAGAATCCTAGATTGTATATTGGAATAGAAAGGGGGCATTAATGGAGGACCTTAGAAAATCTGAAAAGGTCTATAGTTTAGTTAATAGTAATGTACCAATGTTAATTTCTTAGCTTTGAAAAATATACCATTGTTATGTCAGATTTTAACATAAAAGGAAGCCAGGTGAAAATATACACGGGACAATTTTTACCTTTGCAACTCCTTTGTAAAAAATTATTTAAAAATTTAAAAAAAATTCTTAGAGTATACCTTTTTTTTCCTGTTTCTTATGTATATTTTATATTTCTTTTTTTTTTAATGAGGATGTTTCCTTGCAAAATCGGGAAAAGCAGAAAAATGTTCCTTCTAAAGACCAACTTCTTGTGAAAAGGCTCTTCTCAGTGAGATGAATTGCTCCTTTTTTAAAAAATATTTTTTAGATGTTGATGGATCTTTATTTTATTCATTTATGTATATGTAGTGCTGAGGACCAAACCCAGTGCCTCACACATGCCAGGCAATTGCTCTACCACTGAGCCACAACCCCAGGCCCTGAGGTGAATTGCTTTTTATACTGCATTCCTTCAAGATTTTGTCTGTTCAGACAACACTCCACCGTAGCACTCAGTTTATCTTACTTCATTTTATATTAGGTATGTGTTTTGTTTTGTTTTGTTTTGTTGCCACTCTACAGAAGCAAGGATTCTTTAATTCCCAACCAAGCCTTAGAATCCAATGAGTGCCAGCTGAGTTATTGTTATGGAAGGAAGCCTGCATCCATCTAAGGCCAGTTCCTGAGCCAACCCTAGCTTTGGGTTCAGCCTGCCAGCTGCTGTTTCTCTAAACTTCTGCACCTGGGACCTCAAAATATAATATAATACCAGAGCTCAAGGCCAATCAGTCCCAGGGTGATTCATTCAAATCTTTACTATCACTGGTCACCGCAAAAAAAAAAAAAAAAATATATATATATATATAGCCTTATGTGATAATTGATCCTTAATGAACTTCTCATGCTATCCCACATCTTTTTAACTATCTCACATCCCATTGTTTTCCTTCCTTTCTACTAACCCCAACAGAACCTCTACTCAGAATGTTCAATCCAACCCCCCAATTTTACTGGAATCTCCTGTAATGACAATCCTCTTGAGAGGTTAAAAACCAGAACATACTTGGAATAAATTGCTCTGGCTCAATACATACCACCCTCCAACCCCTCAACACATAGTTCAGAGACTAAACACAGAAGGAAAAAAAAAGGAAACAAAGAATATCCAAATTCTTTTAGGTCAAAAATTTTATTGTTTATGAGAAAACAAGCAATGGTTCATTTTTAACCAGAGAACAAAGAGTTTTCTGGCATCCTATATTGAGCATCAAGTCCAGGATTTGCACAAGAAGAGGAATTTCAATTTCTGGACCAAGAAAATTTAAAAAGTAGCAAAGATCAAATTTTGGCCACAATTTTTGATGCTTTACTGTGGTCCTAAAATTTGTACTTGGAAATCTGTCCCAGAGTTTTAGAAGAAGAAGCAGAGAGCTGAAGATGTTCCTTTTGTGGTGCCATAACTAAAGCACTTGGTGTTTCAGATTCCTTAAGGCTATAGTTTTCAAACCAGATAAGCAAAAGCCTAGACATAGTGCTCTTTGATGCCACTTTATTTCTGTAGGAGACAATGGTCTAGATGTGGCTCCAGGGTTACTTGGATATGCTGTGAGTTAGCTTCTTCTCCCTATCAGTAAAGTGCAATATTTTTTGTTTTTCATCTTCACCATCTTTTGAATAATAAGTAACTGAGAGCAAAACCACACACAAGGAGAGAATACTAAATAGAATTCCATGGCTAAGGCTGCCATATATGCCATAATGCAGGCTATGCATTATACAAAGTCATTACTTCAAAGGAGGTATCCTTTGCATCAAAGATACCATATATCTGCATATTTATTAGTGTGGTTTTCCAAACAATGACAGAAAGACACCCTATTCTAATAAAACCATTCTGTTATGACAATTTCCTACAGATGAAGTAAAGTGTTTTGAGTAAGGGATGTCTTTTTCTATTTCCCATAAAAGTGCTATATGGGCTAGTAGCAGCCATGATTTAATTGGATGTTATAAGACAGTTTCCCATGCAGTAATTCTACCTCTAAATTCTTAAACATCAGTCCACAGTAAAGACCCACAAATATTTCTGAGTTTTGCGGTTTTTCTCTAAGAGTTTCCACTTACAGTAAATCTAACCTCAACTCAGATAAACATTTATAGATATGTGAGAAAAGAACAATATCACACATAATAATAATACATATAGCTAAAACAATATCTTAAAACAGATATGGTTGGCTGGGAATTTATATACAGAAACTTATACCAGTTTTAAATTTCCAAAAAAAAAATCTACAATTTCATCTTTTCTGCACTACAACAGTTACTTGACCCAGTTTCTCCACCAATTATGTTACACGGTGAAACTAAGATTTTGTCCTAAATTTATAATGAAAGAGATTCATTAATTTGCTCTCATCCTCTCAAATAAATTTACTCTCTGTGTGAGTCACATAATAGTTATTTCTTAAGTAACAATAAATATGTCTACAAATATTTCTTGGGAACAAGGGCTATATGGCAAGAACCTATATTCTGCTAGGAGCTAGAAATATATTATGAGAATAAAATAGAGTCCTTTTCATCAAGAGAATTATACCTTAATAGAAAAGAGAAATATATAAATACATAGTGGTAATTCAGTGTAATATGAACTTAACCAGAGGCATATGTTAGGTTCAAGAATAAAAAGAAGGGAGGAGTCATCAACTGTATGAGAGACACATGTGAGTTATCATAGACCCTTTCCTAGGATAAGGCACTTGGGCCTAGTCTTTTTTTTTTTTTAATATTATTTCACCTCAAATCATACAGTTGAGCTTCTTTCTGCAGTTATTTATTTATTTATTTTTATGTGGTGCTGAGGATCGAACCCAGGGCCTTGCACGTGCGAGGCGAGGGCTCTACCGCTGAGCCATAACCCCAGCCCCTGGGCCTAGTCTTGATAGATGAGTAAGAATTGGTAGGTGGGCAAGGTTAGGCATACAACAGACTGTGTAAAGAGTTTCTGGGCATAAAAAAATCAAGAGACATTCAGGAAGTTCCAAATACATGTATAAGGTTAAAGCAAGTTGTGCCAGCAAAAGACAGAGACAGAACAGAGGATGGAGAGAGGAATATGGTAAGAGATAGAGAGCCATGGCATCTCCTATGGAGGGCTTTTGATAACTTGAAAAGAACTTTCAATTTCAACCTGTTGACAAGGAGGAGTCATTGAAAGATCTTATCTAAGGAAATTATATGCTCAAATTTGGAACATGCCAGCTTTTTTAGATGATCCTTCTGGCAGCAGTGTGGAGGATGAATGGAAGAAAACAATACTGGAACTTAATCACAGAACAGGAAAGAGATGAGAAACCCTTGGGAAGAAGGAAAGGTGTAAAAGTAAATTCAGGTATAGACATGTTGATGAGGAGCTGTCAATGGGTCGTACAGCAGAAGATCTCTGAACATAGAAATCCTTGCTGAAAATAAATCTTGAGTCTTCAGGATTTGGATAGTAGCAGTAAGCATAGGCATAGATGAGAACCCCTAGACCGGGCTGAATCAGGGATTCTTCAACTGAGTCCTTGGACTTCTAAGAGTTCTGCAGATAGAATTCAGGGAGTATGAGAACTTAAATAAGAGAAAATTACAATCTGTTTTCACTAAGTGAAATTTCCCTCAATTACCTTCAATTATAAATAAAGGTAATAAGTACCAGAAGTATTAACAGTATCTGTGATTAAATCACAATACCTATAATCACCAATAGAAACCTCAGACATTTTTAAATCCGCTTCAGTTATTAAAGATATCTTGAAATTACTGCTTCAAAATTATGGTGGTGATTAGACCCACCATTAGATATTATTATTTCGTGGGCTAATTTAAAAACCCTCATATTACTGTATCACAATATTTAGAGATATTTTGACAACTGCATTTTTTAATTTTTTTTTTGTAGTTTTATATGGACAGCAGGTCTGTATTTTATTTGCTTATTTCCATGTGGTACTTAGGATCGAACCCAGTGCCTCAGATATGCTAGGCAAATGCTCCGCCACTGAGCTACAGCCCCAGCCCTTGACAATTGCATTTTAATATAATTACTTTCCTTTACATTTCTGTGCATTTTATTCAATGCATTCAAAACATTGTCCAGAGAAGTAATCAATGGGTCTTCCTCTCATGCCAAAGGGTCTGTGGCACATTTAAGAACCCCTGGGTTAGTATAAGAACAAAACCAAGGGAGGAAGCCTGGGAAACATTTTAAAGGAGTGGGTTTGGGGGCAGGGTGGGACTAAGAATTATTAGTAGAAATGTAATAGAAGAACCAGGACAGTGCATCACTGCAGGATTTATAAGAACAGAAAGTTTCAAGGACAAGTGATCAGCAGTGTTAGGAAACATATTATAAAAGGACTAAAATATTTCCCTTTAATTTACCAATTAAAGGGCTGGGGTTGTGGCTCAGTGAGAGCACTCACCTAGCACATACAAGGCCCTGGGTTTGATCCTCAGCACCACATAAAAATAAATAAAGGTATTGTGTCCAACCAACTACACTAAAAAATAAATATTTTTTTAAATTTATCAATTAAAGACTTGTATCAGAGTTCTTTTACTGTAAGCCATAGAACCAACTCTGTGACGTAAGCAAAAAGAAATGTTTTGAAGGAATATGAGGTAGATCACAGATTCCAAGGGGAAAAACTGAAGAATTCGTCTATGAAAAAGACAGGAAAGCAGAGACTGTTCGGGGAGATTTGAGTAGCAAGAAGGAAAAACTCACCATTTGTCATTCCCGCAGTATGCTGGCTTGACCTGACTTGGGGTCTTGTGTCTACTTCTGGGCTGGGAGAAAGCTGGGCACCTGAACTGAAGTTACATCAAGATTCATGGAGAATGGCAGCTCCCTGAGATGGTACACTGTCACCAGGAGGGTAAGGATGCTAGGTAATTAAAGCACATGTCCACTTCAGGGGTATCTTACTGACAAGTTTGGTAACAGCACAGAATCTAGGGGTTTTGTTGTTGAGACAGGGCTTTTGTTAAGTTACCGAGGCTGTCATCAAATTGGATCCTCCTCCCTCAGCCTCCTGTATCACTGGGATTACAGTTGTGAGCCAAGCCTGGATTCCAGGTTGTTTTTGTCAAGGGGCTGCCCAAAGTGAAGCAGAATATCCCACTCTGCCAAAAAGAAGTTGGCTGCGAGAAAAGATGCATGGAGTAACAATAAGGAAGAAAGGCAGAATCAAGGGAGAGGTTTTGGTTCTATTGTTTCTAACCTAGAAGATATTTGAGTATATTAATAGATAGAGAAAGGAGCCAAAGTAATAAGAAAAGTTTAAGATCTAGATAAACCCTAGAAGATGCATTGGCTCTGAGCAGAGAGAAGTTACTATTGCCACTTCCTACATCAGGTATTTATTAGGCCAGAAACCATGCTACACAGACTTCACCTGCATTATCTTTTAATACTAAAAAGTATCTAATTATAATCATCCTCCATTTCACAGAGTAAGGAATTAAAAATAGCAAGTTTAAAGTAAATTGTCCAAGGTCACATAGCCACAGGGCAAAGCAGGGAGCAGGCACATTTCTTTCTAACTCCAAATCAGCCTCTTTCCATAAAATCCAGAAAAAGGAGTCTAAGAGAGATGCCCCAGTTTGTCAATTTGTACCAGGGAGGTAGGACATAGAAAGGATTTTTGTCACTTAGCTTCACTTTTCTCCACAAGGAATTGCCAGCCATTGGTTGAAAATAGAAAGCTGGAAATGGCACAGCAAGGCTGACCGATGAAAGATTATTATAATCCAGGCAAAGAATGGGAGAGAACTGGCTATGATAGGAAAAAAGGTCTGAGGAGCATGCTGACATCCCTGTCCACACACAGAGATGCACAAACACATACAGTCTTTCAAGACTGCACAGTATCCAATGTTCACAGCTGTGTAACTTTACAGCTTCTACAGCAAGGCTACCCACTCAGGGTGGGTAGACCTACACTCAAATTCCAGCTCTGTCAGTGTTGTGAAGAAAGGTGAATTTTTTTAAACATATAATTATTTAAATTAGTTATTTCTTTGGCTCTGAGTTCAAATAATCAGAGTTTCCAATTCTCATCATTATTGAGCCAGCAGTAAAGTAATGCCTTTAAAAAAATTGTGTGTTTGCAATGGGTGTGTACATCCATACATATATTCAATTTCTATCACCAACAACTTTAGCTAGCATCCATCTACAAAGTTTAAATATGGTCAACAATTGACTTCTTTGCTACTTATATTTTTCTAAATGAAAAATAAGTTTTAGTCTTCATTTTTTAAAATCCATAATTACCATGTAATATTTTTAGATCACATGTTTTTATAATGTAACAAAAATTCAGAAATGCCTAGAAGATTTTTTTAGACTAGAAGAAGAAAGAAGGAAAAAATGTTTAATATCTATAATGAGTACAGTCAAAAGGCTTAAAGTATAGACTTGTTTAATACCTTTGGGGAAGTAATACTCTCTCACAAATATTTTTTAAAAATCACCTGGAGAACTGAGGATGTGACTCAGTGATACAGTGCTTGCCTAGTGCATGAGGCCCTGGGTTCAGTTCCCAGCACTGAAAAAAAAATAATAATTGCCTGGAAAATCATTACAATCTATCTCAAAACTAAGTTTATGATTAGTGCTCAGTTGACAAAAATATAAGTCACAGAACGGAATAAAAAGAAAGATTATATACTTTTAAAGCATGTACCTATAGAACATAGAAGTTATCTGGGAAGATTCATGCCAAATTGTTGAACTATTTACCTGTGAGATTGGAATGGTGTAGACTTGGGAGTTCCCACTCAGGGAAGAAGGGAATTTTAAATTTTCTATGGTATTCTGCTTTTTTAATATAAGTTTATATTGCTTTTTAAACTTAAAACTACTAATGTGTGTGTGTGTGTGTGTGTGTGTGTGTGTGTGTATGTACTTGTGTTCATTCATTCATTTAATAAACTTTTTATTTTGGAATAATTTTAAATTTCCAAAAAAGTTGCAGAGATAGTACAGAAAATTCCCATAATACTCTTCACTATGTTTCATCTATTGGTAAAACATCATGTTACCAAAGTATGTGCATAAAAACCATAAAACTGATCTTGGCACGTTACATTAATTAAATCCACACTTCATTTGGATTACCAGTTTTTCCATTAATGCTTTCTTGCTGCCCCAAGACCCAACATTATCATGGGAGAACCCCATGAAAATATATAGTAAAACATTTTAAAATGGATTTAGTTAACCTCTCTCCTTAGTCTCCTCAACAATAGCTTCTTAGGCTTTTCTTATTTTTCATGACCATGAAGATTTGAGGAATATAAGCTAGGTATCAGGTAGAAGAACATCCTTCAGCTGAATTTGCCTGCTATTTTTCTCATGATTAGAATGTGGTTATAGATTTGGAGGAAGAATATCATCAGTATGAAGCACCTATCTCATCACATTATATAAGGGGTATAGGTATTCACTACCATCATTGGTGATATTAATCTTCACCATTTGCTTAAGGTCATGTTTGCCATGCTTCTCCATTGTGAAGTTATTATTTATTCCTTTCCATACTCTGTTCTTTGAAAGCAAGTCATTAAGTCTAGTCTACCCTCAGGGGGAGGTAAGCTTTTCCTCCTAAAAATGGGAGTATTTACATACACAATTTGGAATTCTTCAGTAAAGATTTGTCTCAGCTGGTGCAGTGTACACCTATGTAATCCCAGCAGTTCAAGAAACTAAGGCAGGAGGATCCAGAGTTCAAAGCCAGCCTCAGCAACTTAGCAAGACCCTAAGCAACTCAGAGAGACCCTGTTTCTAAATAAAATATAAAAAAGGGCTGGGATATGGTTCATTGGTTAAGCACCTTTGGGTTCAATCCCTGGTTAAAAAAAAAAACAAAAACACCAAGATTTGTCTCTTCTACCCTATTTATTTATTTATTCAATCACTTATTTTTAATAGTATGTACTCATGCACTATTTATTTTATACTTTAAGTTATAATTCAATGCTACATTATTTATTAGATTTGGGCAGTTGAAGCTTTTTCAGCTTTGCTCTTGTCCCCCACTGAAGTGCCTATTCTTTTTATTTTTAAATACTCCCTTACTTTCTCAAATTGTATGACGCTCTTGCTTGCCTTGAACTTCTCCCTGCCCTGGCCCTAGAATAAACCACTTTGCACTCAAAGCCTTGATTCTTTTATTGAAGAATGGCATGCAAAAACCAAGTTCTAGCTAGTCTGTTCCTTCAACTACGTTTGTTGTCGATTTGAGTTAGCTTGTATGAAGCACTCTCAACATAGAGCCTAAGACATAGGAGCACTCAATAAAAGGAAAAAGACATCATTCCTCTTATGGATATTAGTCAACTTTTTATTGCTGTGACCAAAATACCTGGCAAGAATAACTTAGAGGAAGAAATATTTTGGCTCATCATTTCAGAGGATTCAGTTCATGGCCAGCAGACTCCAAGGCAGAAACATCATGGTGGAAAGGGTGTGGTGGGGGGGAAAGTTACTCAGCTCCTGGCAGCCAGAAAACAGAATGAGGGCCAAGAGTTGGAGAGAAGATAACCCTTGACCTATTTTCTTCTACTAGGTCCCATCTCCCAATAGTCCATCAAGTTAATGGATTAATTGATTTGATGGACTAATGAGATCAGAGCCCTGATGAAGTGAAACTCTTTAAAAAGTTCATCATGTACTTTTTCTGGTGGCACAAAACAACATACCAAGAGTCTTTCACCAAAAAGGTAGTTGTTCATTGTTTCAGTAACTATCTTGGCAACATCCTCAGACTCAAATTCCACAAAGGCATAGCTTCTTCTATTTTCAGTCCTTTTACTTCTGGACAGACTGAATCTTGTAATAGCGCCAAACTGGTAAAAATATGCTTTGATTTGGGTTTAATAAAATGCTGGATGCAGGTGCAGTTTTTGTGGGGTTTTTGTTGTTGTTGTTGTTTTGTTTTTGTTTTTTTTTTTTTTCTGGGTTATGCACCGGTGAACCTCCTCTATATCCTTCTGAAACTGGACATCTTCCTGCAGATTCAGAATTGGCCCCGATGGCTGAACCAGTGAATGCCACCCTGCTAAAAGCTCCCAAATCTGTATAAAATGTTTTGTGCCTGTTTTGCTAATGAATGCTAATCTGCTAAATATTTCTATGTGTGGCAAAAATTGATCTGAGACTTGTATTCATTAAACTTGGTACCAAGGTTATAGAAGAGTAACTATTACTACCTCAGATTTCTTGGGTGGCTGCTATGATTTTCAGAAAGAATCTGAAAATTGGGTGTGATAAAAATGGCTTAAGGAATTTTTCAATTTCTATCCTTCATACCCCATAGAGTTATTGAGAAGTCACATTTGAAGCTCCCTATGTATTTTGTGCCCTAAGAGTAGGTATATTGCCCCTGTGTCTGCTTATATATTCAGTCTGTATGAGAAATACATGAAGTTAACCATATAGAGCATTTCAATATTTGAGTGTACAATAGACTATACACACTGAATCTGTTAGAGAAGTAATGCACATTTTAAAATACGAAATTTCCCTTTACAATATTATGAGTTTTAGCTATGATTTTTATTATTCATTGGGTCCCCAAATTTTTCCTATGGAAACATTTTCCTCAAATTAGAAAGGAAACATGGGAAATATAAAACTAGATATATAAATATTCTTTTTACATAGCCATTCCATGAAAAACCCTTCTGATTCCTGTCCAAGCTTCCCTGAGCCTTCTCCTAAATATTTACTTTCTACACCATCATTCTCCTTATATACATTCCTCTTTCTTTCTTCCTTTTTTTTTTGTGTGTGTGTATGTGTGTGTATTAGGGATTGTATGTTGTGTTACAAGGAATTTAACTCAGGGACACTCTATCGCTGAATCACAGCCACTTCAGCCTGCCTTTATTTTTGTTTTGAGACAGGGTCTCAAAATTGCCAAGGTTGGTCTTGAACTTATGCTCCTCCCACCTTAGCCTCCTGAATAGCTGGGATTATAGGTATGTGCCACTGCACCCAGCTTCCTTACATCTATTCTTATGATCTGCTAGTTTAATGTGGCAGGCTCTTGTATTCAGGAATATTCTGTACCCCACCAACTGGAACCATAGTCATTCCTCCAGGTTCAGGTCAAATTTACCTTCTGTTGAGACCTGGAACCCTGACTGAATTAATTGATCCCTCATCTACTACTCCATAGTACTTTGTACTTACTGGAAATAATTAGATAGTTTTATAATTTCTCTGACTTCCCCACTAATTGATCAGCTTTGTATATCCTGCACAATTGTGGTCACTGTGTAAGTATTCAATCAATGCATGCTGAATTTGATTGGTGTACATGCAGGACACTGCACACAATCCCCCAGTCTTATATTTTCCCACTTGTATAGACAGCTCCCAGAACATTTCATCCAGAATAATGACAATAGTGTGTGGGTAAATCTTGGGGCATTGCCTTTGAAGACAGGCTTGATAACAGGCTCTGGAAACAGATTCCAGACATCTATGAGCAGTAGAAAGGACCCAGAACACAGGGAGAGTAGGCCAAATTACACTTTTCCAAGTTTTTCAGGGGCCAGCTATGAATAATATTATTCCATATTTATTGAGGAATACAATAACAGCCAGAGTTGCCTTTATCAGCAGTGTTTCTAATTACTTAGAGCAAAAATGTGATATAACATTGAAGTATAAATATGTAGTAAATCATGATGAAAATCATTATTACTTTAAGAATTCAAGAAAGCTTATAACCACAGAGAGTTGGAGGAATGAGCAAAAGCTTTAAAAAGGACCTGGGGTTTGGATAGAGTATGTAGCAAGAGCCAAGTTGACAGGCAGAACTACTGCTAGTCTTCTAAATTCATGTAAAGTTGTTATGTTATATGATTTTTCCTGTACAATTCAGGGAAAAGCAGGAGAACTGGACTAGATGCTAGCACAAGATTTATTTGACCACTTATATACCACAGGTCTGAAAGTAGAATAAAAATTCTCCTAAAATGAGAGCCAAGTAAAGAGATAGACCACTATCATAAGTAACCCAGTTTCCACTGACCATACCTGAGCATTTCCTGTATCCCAGAAATTGTACTAGGTGCTTCACATACCTTATTTCGAAGCCTCATAATACTTGATAAGGTAGGTACTATAAAGATAAGCAGGGCCCAGAAAGGTTAGGCAATATTCCCTACATACAGAGCTAGTAGGTGACGGGACTAAGATTTGAACTCAGAATATCTAACTAACCACAAGCCTAAGCTCACCAATATCCCATCTGTCTTCCTGTGAGAATCAGTTCTCTGAATCTCTGAGGGGAAAAAATGTTGCTGTTTAAACATTGTTGCGAATAGTAATGCCAGCATTGTGGGCTTCAGAGTTAAAAATGGCTCTTGTCTACAGAATTAATTCAGAAGACAAATAAGAATCATGCCCACAAAAAAGAAACACATTATGGTGCTAAAGTCAAGAGTAAGTAATCCCCCAAGTCAGGATGTAGTAACTTAACATATCAGTGTTGAGAACTCTCTGATCAGATTAGCTTTTATTTAAAATTTTAAATAATAACAAACTTTCTGTGTTGAACAACAGGTCTTATTTAGTAGAGTCCCCATCCAGTACACTAACTTTGTATTTTCTCCCCCTCTTCACCACAGTGCACCAGCCACACTGGCTTCTGAGGTTGTCCTGGACACAGACTTTAATGTGGAAAAGGTTTAGAGATCAGCTAAAAAGATACTGGGGATTTCCATGAGAGAACTGTCTACTCATATCAGGTCTATGGTTTAGAAAAAGGGAAGTCAGGAGGTGGAGGAACATGATCTAACCTGTCACACAATAAAAAATTATATGGACTGATCCTAAGTTCATTTTCACCAAATCCCAAAGACTTAGAAACAAGACAAAACTTGGCAATTCAACGTATCTTGAGAGGGCTGAAGATGACTTCCTGTCTCCACCTTGAAGGATAGGATTGAAGACAATGCTTCATTCCAGATAGGGAGTTCAGAAAGGAACAGGTTTAGAACGGAGAAGAGGATGATATTATTTGAGTTGTGCAGAGTAAAGGTGTCTGGAAGATTCAGGAGGAAACATAAGAAAGCAGAAGCATGTAAGTTTGAATCTCAAGAAAAATAATCAGAACCTAGAAATCCAAATTTAAAAGTTATCAACACTTTTTTTCTCTATAGGGATAACCATCAAAAAAATATAGAGCAGCTAGAGAAAAAGAAGAAAGTAAAAGATTTGTCTCTTCCTATCTGGGACTAGACTGATAATCCCATGAAAGTAATTTTAGACTAAATAAAACACTAAACTTTATTAGTGGTCAGCATTAAACATATAGAACACTTGAGAACATTCAACTTCAAAAATTAACTTTAGTTCAAAGAATTTTACAGAAAAAAATGTAAAGTCTATTTGTTATCATCACATAAAAACTTAACTGTTTGTGGTTTTCTTAATAGATGTTTGTTATTGTTTCTCTCAAAAAAATGAAAAATAAGAAGAGGAAGAGTTGAAGTAAATTTGCAGATGCCAGACAAATTATGGGAATTATAGTTCCAGAAATAGTTACTTGAGGATGACATGAAAGACAATCTTCTTATTCTCCCCAAAATTGTCCTTTGGAAATCTTGTTGAAATCATATCAGCTCTAGTAGCTATAACCCCAAGTCACATTACTGGAAGGACACCTCAGGAATCTGCCCCTTCTCATAACTATTTTCTTCTAATCTATAAAGGTACAATTACTTGTTTTAATAGCTAAACATTTAAATATTGATGATTGAAGAGCACTATGCTAGTAACAGCATCATGATTATTTATTGAGTTCCAAGCACATGTTGGGCATCATTCTGGGAGCCATGGCCATTCTCAGTAAGCTTACAAGGAAAGCATTATCAAATCCATTTTACAAATGAGGACTCTAAACTCAGCAAAGTAAACAACTTGCCCAGGGTCACATGTCGGTAGCAACAAAGCAGAATTCAATCCTATATCTGTTTATTTTTTTTTAATCAAAAATGCCCTTGAATACTCTGCAGTACTTTACTTGCTATTTAGAGAAGGACTTTCATCATTGAGCTATAAAAATTGTAAAGACTAACACTGGTATGACAATAAACAAATTATTTGATTAAGTGACATGAAACTGCTGATATCTGGCCATCTTTGACCACAAAAATATAAATTCCATAAGGTTCAACCTAATAAAAGTGCATTCAACCATATTTTATGTGAATGTCTGGAGCAATGGGGTGAATTTCTAAAGAGATTCCACATCCAATAGAAGAGACTCAAATATTTCACCCAGTGCACTAACTGAAGAGTGCATACTATAGCTTTTTTTAAAAAAAATAAATAAATAAAAGGAAGAAAAAATAAAAATGCATGAATTTGCAAGACAAGGAAACTAGAAAAAAAAGTGTTGTGAAAGACAGTAATTTGAAAGTTTAAGTGAACCTTGTGTGTTGATTTTAGATTGACCACCAAGAACTCTATGAAATTCAAACTAATGAAACACAAGTATAAAATAAAAATGGTATAGAAACCCTATTTTCTAAGTTTTTGTTCCCAAAATTCATGTTGAAATCCTAATTCCTACAATGATGGTACTAGGAGGTGGGGTCCTTGGGAGGTTATCAGAACATGGGAGCATAACCCTCATGAATGGAATAAGTGCCCACATAAGGGAGGACCAAGACAGATCCCTCCCTATCCCTTCCACCATGCAAAGACAGTTAAAAGGTCTGACCTGTCGTTCAAAATGTAGACACTTACCAGACACTAAATCTGTAGCACATTGATCTTGGACTTTCTATCCTCCAAAACTGAGAAGTAAATTTCTGTGGTTTATAAACTACCCAATTTTTAGTGGTTTTTGTAGTGGCCTAAATAGAACAGGACAATAAATTTAAATGTTTTCATCTACACGAAGGCACTGAGCAGGTTTAAAATATTCTTTGGAAAATCTTTTTTGAAAATCACAAGGCTAAATAAGTGAATGATTTGGAGAACCTATGTAAATGAGGTATAAAATATCCTGTGTCCTGCAACTGGCTATGCCATGTATTGTAGATATAAGAAAATTCTCATGAGGCATAATTTTTATCATGTAGCATGATGAGGTTGATAAAAGTAAGTGTATTGAACACATTTTAAGATCATAACAGTGTGTTTTAAAATTTAATGGCATTATATTTTCTTATTCAGTCTACTAAAATATAACCAAAGTACTGCCTTATCCTAGGATGTTTTTCTAATTGCTTTTGGGTATTGTTTGTCTTCTTAAAGAGGAAGGCAACTTAAAAATAGCATGTTGTCAAAATGGTTTGAATTTCAAGAAAAAAAAAATCTCACACCTCTTCCTGAGAAAGAAATACTTAGTTCACAAGCATGACATTTTAGAATGCCTTTGGTACAAAATTCAGCTGTAGACATATCCACTGCTAAAAGAGTTTGCTGGTTATTTAAAATAAAGAGCAGAAATCAGTTATATTCATTATTCTCTTCATATATGAGGCTTCATATTCTGGCCAAACAACTGTTTTATTGTGTTCCTCTGTTTTGCTTTATTTCTCATTAGAGCATTTTTAATAGTAACAGGGAAGGGCTGACTACAATGGTTTATACTTCTCCCTATTGGGTGCTTTAAATGAAGTTTCTTTGAAAATCTACCAATCCATTGACCTAAGACTTATTGCTAAGAATTTAAAGATTAAAAAAATAAATAACTTTGTTCCTAAAGGAGATTCAAATTCATTAATGAGAGAAAGAAAGAGACAACCACCAATAGAAGAATCAATATATCTTTCAAATGACCTGCAAAACCTAGCTCCCTCACAGAAACTCTGCAGAGGACATCAGTACTACCCAGACAATATTCTTGCTCTCAGTGGAAGAATTCAGAATAATCAGATGGAACATAATGCCCTCACCGTCAGTCACAAGGGCCTCTTGACATACTATTTGAAATAGCAAGAATCACTCATGGGTGTTTAGCACCTTGAGAAGGACCACTGCGAAAGAGAATTAATTTCCTATATATTGAATATGATCATTTTACTTCTTTCTAGGGTTAAGTGGATTCATTTATTCTCATAACAAATATTTATTGAGCACATATCATATGCAAGGCACATATCATATTCTAGGAGCTAAGAAAATATCTATGAACGAAACACAAAAAATTCTGCCCTTGTGTAGCTTACATTATACTAGGATGAAGAAAACAATAAATAGGTAAAATGTGTGATAAATAAATGGTGATAAATGTGATGGAGAAACATTAAACAGGGAAAGAAAATTAAATAAGATAATATATGTGCTGGCACAGTATAAGCATTTATACTTTTAAATTTATACTTCATACAATTAAATTTATACTTTATACATTTAAAATACTAAAGCACTTTTCTCTCTGCTAACAAATGCTCTAAAAATTATTTGCTTGTTTTCAGGATTGGGTTGGAAAAATTACATTTTTTCTTGGAGAAGTAATAATTTTATCACACTACTTGTGAGTAGGTAAAATAATAACAATTTTCATTCATCAAATGCCCTCTTTGAGCCAATAACTTCATTTCATCCTATAAAATGGATACTCTCCCTATTATATGTTTGGGAAAAATAAGACTCCAAGAACTTAAGATCACAGATTTAATAATTAAAGAACTAAGAAGCAGAGGTAGATACACCTAGCTTCAAAATCCTACTAGGCTGATTTCATCCAGCTTATAGATAAAAAGTATCAGGAGAGAATTATTCAAGAAGGGAATCATGACTATTGCTCACAAGGCACTACCCATTCCCTGCCTAACTTCCCTACCTCTAAATCTCCTGCCCACAGAATAGCAGTCTATATACATACGTGTAAATTGTTAGGTTTTAGTATTCCAAAACTCAAAATGGACACGTCTCATTCGGTACAAGCTATTGAAAAAAAAAATCACTTTAGATTTGGTAATGTGGCATGTTCATCTCCAGTTGAGGTTCTCTTTTATTTTTGAAAAGGAATACTTTTGTTTTCTCATCAAGTTTGTTGACAGCACTCAACTTACTTCTTGTTTGCATATTTTAGCATATACAATATTTAGAAAAGGATGGTGTTAAGATCTAAGAACCAGAGAAAAACATTGTGCCAGAGATCATAATTTCCATGATATTTTTTAAAATATCCATGATATTTTTAAAAATGTCCATGATATTTTTTAAAAATTATTTCAAAAAGTAAAATTAAACATGGATTTATTCACTTTCATGACAAATAAACCAAATAATATTAACCAGAACAAAGAACAAAAGAGAAAACTCTCAAAGCAAAAAATAACTGGTGAAATATGTCTCTTCATAAGCTGATTATATCATTTTTTCCTTGGTCCTCTGCTTCTCAATCTATTCCTTTTCAGTTTAACTAGTCAAACTTCAAATGTTTAAAAATTTTATTATTATTTATTTTTAAATTAGTATCTTAATTCATCAATCTGATTCTTCATTAATCCTCAGAGCAATGACATCTGTTTTTGTGATCATTTTTATTTTTACCTCTGTTTTTAGATTTGTCTCTATTCAATCAGCTGCCACTCTGAGGCATGTGTTTCCCTATGGTATTCAAGAAGCTGCATGTCACTCCCTGCCAATGCTGAAGAAATGTGCTTTGCTCTGGCTTCTTGCTGTGCTGCTTACCTTCTCATTACTGCCCCCCTTATTTTTATTTATTTTTAATTAAAAGTGAAATTTAACAATAGCACCAAGAGATTTTTTTCTTAAACTACACTTGCACACCTGTTTTCAATTTTGGATCACATTTTCTACCACATGTGGCCCTGCTACTTCAGTCATTTCCAGTTGCTACCCATATAGACTACCTACAAGGCTAACTAATGTGAGTTTTAAAGGGTCATTCCCTTTTAATTCACACAAACGTGAAAACCAGATTGAATACAGGGCAACGTTTGAATTAACCATTAAAAACTAAATGCAAGTGAATTACTTCACATGGAGCATATCAGAGGAGATGCAATGTCATTTGGCTTTAGATGGGCTATTTTTATGGTAATGTAATGGGAATTAAGAGTAGCACAGAGGGGAGCCTTAGGAGGTAGGATTCTTGCAAGAAGAACTATGGTGGGATCAAAACTGTTCCAAAAGGTGACAGTGACAATAGGTAGGATAGAAACAAACTACAAGCACTAAGAATTAGGAAAGCTGAGAGTGGGCCAGCAAAGATAATGAGTTATTAGAAACACATTGAAATCAAAAAGTTGAAGAGAACAGAAAGTTATAGGCAACCACAGATATGCCTTAAGCTCCATCTCAGGGTATATCCAGAACAATAGAAGAATTAATCAGGATCATTACCAAACAGAACCCAGATAACATAGTGTTAAATCTGTGACAAGCTCTCCAAGTAATGTACATGTGTGTCCCTAGGGTTGTCCTTATTTACAAAGTGTTTTGTTTTTCTCCTTAGCATATGATCTTGCACAGAGATTTGATGCTTTTGTTGATTGTTAACTACTGGTGAAATTATCTGAAATAGCTGGTTTTATGGCTTGTACAATGGCAAATGTGGTGAGCATAAGAATTGTTAAAGGACAAAGAGTAAGTGTTCTTGGGGCTTATTCCCTGCAAAAACCTCCAGACTTCCAAGCAGTGACAAGTACCCCTTATGGATTTGTCAGATTCCAGTTTATTGACATAGTCAAAAGAAGAAGAAAAGGTTACCTTTTACCCTTTTCCTGTACAACAAAAACCATCCTTCATATTAATTCTCTAACAACT
Organism: Ictidomys tridecemlineatus; assembly: GCF_052094955.1. Classification (NCBI taxonomy): domain Eukaryota; kingdom Metazoa; phylum Chordata; class Mammalia; order Rodentia; family Sciuridae; genus Ictidomys; species Ictidomys tridecemlineatus. Next base: position 82,226,568 of record NC_135481.1, read on the forward strand.
CTCTGCAAATCTCTAGACTAATAGAGTAAGGCAGCCACTTCTCACTGTGATATGATGGGTAAGAATGCTTCACTTACCACAGGGCCCAGGAGCCAGTCATTGGCATCTCATTATTATAAATGGTGGATCTGGAATTTAGAACATTAGCATAACTGAAACTGCCTTGCTGGAGAAATATTCATTATAAATATTGACTATGATTCCCTTCTTAATTTAAAAAAAAAAAAGCAAACTCTTCTGTAGTAATATAAGCACAAATTATGGGTCCCCAGCCTCCTGGAGAGAGAGAATTGGGTTGAGGGAAGGACAGTGCTAAAAAAAAATACCCAGAATAAATATGCTATGTAATTTAAATGAGAGTTAAACAAAGAAAGTGATGATAAAAGTAATCAAATAGTAAACAAAGGGCAAGAAAATTAATATAAACATTGAACCAATACATGGTTAATTAGCTTGCTTGGCAAAGAAGATTTGATTTCTCCCCTGAAAGCAATAGTGGTGACAAATAAGCCTGATCAACCAAATATCTTCAGGTATAATGTAATATGTCCCCCTTTGGCTATAAAAAAAAAGTCATTGGATCACTGTGCGCACTGCTGAATTACCAAGGGGCAAGGAGGCAGGTGGTATTTTGCTCTGGGTTGTTTTAACAATGATGGTCCCTTATATTTTAAGCTCCACAATTTCTGTTTGAATATTTCCAGATCTGGGAGTTGAGGGAGCCTCAAACTCAAAATATATACAGGACTCAGGCAATAGGGGATGCAAAAGGACCATATAGAACAAGCCACATAATTTACAGAGTCCTATGTAAAATGAAAATGCAGAGTCTCTTATTCAAACATTATTAAGAATTTAAAGATGGTAACAGCAAAGCATTAAACCACACATAAATGCTTGTAGGTGTAGGGCCCTATGCAACTGCACAGGTAGCACATCCATGAAGCCTCCCTGCCCTAGACCCATACAAAACAAGCTCTAGGTCTGGTTCAGTTCATGCATTAGCCAGTTTGAGATCATGTTCTAAAGTTCCATACTCTCTCCTTTGTTTCCTTTATGGCTCAAGTACATAGTACATAGCAAGAGGGCTGGAAGAGTTTAGAAACTTTCCCTTGTCCCCTTTGTGGCACAAGCACATAGCAAGATGGCTGAAGGAGTCTAGAAAATGCCTTATGGCTGAAGAGCAAAGAAAAACATAGCTGGTGGCTTACAAGGGAAACAAGTCTCTCCTTTATCGTCACCAAATATTAAAACCAACTCAAGGATTCTGATAGTAACAGGTATGTACTAACAGGTATATACAAACAGAGGGAAAAATCTCTGCCTTATTAATTCAAAATACCTGAAAGTCTGTTAGTATGGACAAAGTCCTATAAAAATGTGATGTTTCTTTGAAAAGCCTTCTCACTCACAAGCTGTCTACAGAGCTGGGTATTTGCAATTGCCATCAAAGAAGGAGGAATAATCAATCTGCAAGTGATTTTTTTTCCCTACATGGGCATACCAAGCTGAACATACTCTATCTGCATGAATATGTACCTTAAAAAGTCATGTAAATACATCATAGTACATTAGTTAAAATGATTATTTAAAGAGTGGTTCCCATTTGAAGTGATGTTTATAAGGTATGCTAGGATAAATGCACAGGTTAGATGGACCTTGTGTGGTACACACTTTTACTAGCATGTTAGCTAGAATGCTTGATTTACAGGGCTCTCTAGAAAAGTAGCTTTTAAAAAGGTGAGAAATGGCTTTCATTAAAATTTTCTAAATTTCTCCTTAATTGTCTGTAACATGCATTTCATCTTACTACATGTCAGTTTTGTCAAGTGAGACAGACATACACTTTTTGAATGATTGCAATTCTATTTCTCAAAATAGCTTAAACAAAAAAAAATCACTAATTGCCATATTGGCCATATCTACACCCAGTAAGCTTCTAATCCAACTCAAGCAGGAATAAAATTTATTATTCAACACAGCAAAAACCATATAGAACCATATATGTATATGCACCTCTACATATTTGTGGAGATAATGGATTTATCTACTAGCACATGGAATAGAAGTGAATAGAAATACATTGCAGAATCACACAGGAAAATATTCTAATACAAATTTATTTGTTTATTTTTGTCCCTCCCTACAGAATGTAGTTGGGGAAAGGATTTGTATATGTCATATGTATTGCTGTGTTCCTTGACAATGCCTGGACATAGAATACTCCATATTTGTTGAATTGAATCATAGAATTTTAAAAATGCCTTTCACTGATTCTAGGATTGGAAATAGAAGGGCATCAGAGATATGTAGTAGGATCACCAACTTCCCTAAATTCCATTATTTTATTCCCTAATTGGTACCTAATTCCTACAGTCACTGTGCCTGGAAGCTCTCTTGCTTTCTGTCAGTCTCTCATTCTTGTACCTCATGCAGGCATGAGCTTTAGCCTCCTTGGAACATGCTAGGATAGAGGTTAACTTCTTCCCAGAACCTACAAGAGGCTAATAAGCCCTGTGGAATAATATTTCTAAGTATTAAGCATTCTGGAATCAATATCAATGTGCTGTCAGTATATGCATTAACCCCACACTCAAACAAAGAACTGCCCTTAGAGCCCAGTAATGACACTGGGCGTGGATAGCTGGGGATGGGCAAGATGATGCAGAGATGACTGTATCATCTATCCTCAAACACAAGACTTCCAGGATGTTGCACAAGACTGTCATTCTTGTACTTGGTCAGAAGACAGCTTTTGGTTTCAGCCACTAACACATTCAGAAAAAAAAGAAGTCTCTTTTTATGTTTTTTACTTAAGAGATAGATTCAGATCACACCTTCACACCTTCCATGCTGTGAGAGAAGTTTGTTTCTCTTCCTTGCCTGGTATTGCCAGAGAATGCAAATGTCTTAAAGTTAGCAGAGCCACTACATATGTAGCTGATAGAACAGGAACAACAAACTTGAATCATTAATGACTCAGGTCTAAGACATGCTTTTTTGTGACACTCCATCACGCCCACACTCATTTATGTAGCTTTTTCCACATACAGGTCCTGCTAAAAAGATATGTCAAGAAAGAGTCATGGCAAAAGGTCTGTGCATTGATTCTGCATTACTTAAATCTCTAGGATAAGAGTAAATATTCACATTTGACCAAGATTCACACTCATCCTTACAGTAAAATAGATCTTCATGTAGTAAATGAGATTTTGTTCTACATGTGAAATCTGATTTTTCAATTAGAATGAGGAAGGGTGGGGTATATATAATACAGTGTTGATGACTGATCTGTATGGTATGTACAGTTAAGATGTCATAAAACTGGGATGACTGTGAGTAAGCATGTGGGATGCAGAGCCAGATTACATTGGTTTAGAATCACTTATTAACTATGTGACTTTAGCCAAGTTCGTAACCTAAGAATCGGTTTCTGCAAAATGTAAATAATAGAACCTAATCCTATAAAGTAAAATTATTACTCTGTACCTCATAATGTCATTATAAGGACTAAATAAGATACATACAGGGCTGGGGTTGTGGCTCAGCGGTAAAGCACTTGGCTAGCATGTGCGAAGCCCTGGGTTCAAGGACAGCACCACATAAAAATAAATAAATAAATTATTGTGTCCAACTACAACTAAAAAATAAATATTAAAAAAAGATACATACAAAGCTTAGTCCCATAAACGATACATAATAATAACTGAATAAATGATAGCTGTGGTTGGTTAATATGATTATTAATTTTATCATTTCTACCATGGCCTAGCTATCAGCAAAGAATTAACTTCTTTGAAAATTAACTTCTTTGAAACTTTGTAATTCAGTATGAAAACCATAGCTGTAAGTATGGTGTAAATTAGCTTCTTGTAAGGTTTACATGATCTATACAATAAATACAGTCTTGATTTTTCAGTTTTTACTATGAAACAAAATTCTCTAAATTCTAGAAAATATCAGTGAGACACCAATAAAGGCAACCAGAGAAATCTCTCCCCTTACTCAAATGAGTGCACACGTGTACACACACACACACACACACACACACACACACACACACATACACAACATCTACCCCTTGGGGATATATTAAAACTACAGCAACTGAAATAGACTTAGCCAGTAATTAAGACACACAGCTAATCAGAGAACAGCACAGGCTGTAAGAAGAAACAGAAGACCTGGATGACAGCTCTCATTACCAGGGCTTTGTTCTCCTAGAGCAAAAGAACACATAAGCATAAAGTTGAAGAACTATTAACTGCATTTTGAATACTTGTGGGGGTTAGAAGAATCATGGGCTTGTCTGAACTGGGAGGATATTCCACTAGATAACTGCGTCAGCCCACACCCACCCTCAAAGCATGACTTCACTTTTTCTAACACTGCCCTAAAGAAATCTGGCCTCTGCGACTTCCAGTAATTGTATAAATCACCCATGATGAAGCAACTGAGAGCACTGTTAGACAAAAGAGACAAGAATTAAACAAATAGAAAACTCATTAAAATTCTGCCTTTGGTTATTTTTTACTCCTAGTAATTCATGTTACCAAACAAGTCTTTCTTCATTGCTTTTCATTGGAAGTAATACTTTAGAAGAATTCTAATGGGCAAGGAGTGATTTTCTCCAGACTTGTAATCCAGTCACTAGACATACTTTCCCTTCCCCCATCACCATCTAACACTCCTCCCTGTCACCTTAGAGCTGCCGACTTAGCTGTGTTCACACCCAGCAGTCCCAACAGAGCCTTCTGTTCACATTATGCGACATAAAACGGCAGGCAGTGATCAATTCATACTCCTAAGTGCTTGCGATAAAGCCAGGCTGAGCTGACCTCTCCTATCTCACATAGCTGCATGTCAGCCATATAAGCTTAAAAAACAGAGTAGCATGTGTGTGATGTGGTACAAACAAACTAATTAAAATCTGAGCTCTTTCACTCAGGCTAGTGCCTAATGGGACCAATATGCTCAACTCTTGAGGAAAAAAAAAAAACCTCCAAGCTGGCTAGAGGTATTGCTTTTCCTGCTTCCTGTGATATATTTGTTTTAGGCTCAATAAATAGGCTAAAAGAAAAGGAACTCAAGGGTTGCTATTCTTTCCTGTGAGACTTTTCAAATAAATACTGTCAACTCGGCAGCACAGAATCACAAGACCACTCCCTGATTCTAAGTGGACATATTGATCAATTGAACTGACATGTGCCTCCTCCTTTCTCTCCTCAGTAACAATCAGTTGCACTAGGGAAATCCATTTCATTTCCCAAAACAAAAGGCAACACATTACACCTTACTGACAGTGTTAGGCTCTATTTTTTAGGGGAAAAAAATGATGCAAATGATGATGATGATGATGAAGATACCTAAAGACTGAGCTAAGAGTTGAGATGAAAAAGATACATAACATGTTTATCTAGAGTTTCAGAATTGAGTCAGGGTTATGATTGAGTCCAAGGATCTAAACACCTTGCAATCACTGAGGATTCTAATATTTATTCATCATACCAGATTTTGGTTAAAGTTAAGCAAGAGATAGCAACACCACTGTCACTTCCAGAGGCTCTCCTCAGGGTTACCGTTGACTGCAACTGCCGCAGAGAAGAGACTTGTTCCTTTCTCAGTTACAAGTCAGCCTGAAAAGAACTCCAGCTATTTTAGAGACTAGCTAGAGACAGAAAAATATTGTGGCAGTCTTTCAACTAACTATGGAGGTCGTGAATTGAAGAACCACCACATAAATCAAAAGGCTTAAATAATTCCATTTTGTTTAAGTCTTTATGCTTTTAATAAATTCTTTCCAGAATATGCAAGAAATTCCCTTTCACATCAGGGTATCAAATGCTTATTCAGCATTCGTTCCTTACCATGAAGAAACTGAAACCCAACCGAGGTAAATACTGAATTCCATACTAAAAATCAATAACTATTTGATTAATCACAAGAACAAACAGGGGACCAATTAGCTCTGCACCATAAAAAAAGAAATATATATCCTTACAATGTTTAAATACTGTAAACTACTCATTTTAGAGCTTATCCATGGCTTTTCAATAGAAAATCATCATGTTTATAAAAAAATTCTATAAGAACACTAAAAATAACATACAGAGATGGAGCAAGAATAATTCTTTATATTTTGATTCTTGTATGACTCTTACAGGCCTTTGTCTTAACCCGGCAGCCTGAAAAACAGATTTAGGCAAAACAACCCTTCTTTCCCCAGTCCATTTTAAGCAGAAAACATCCCCCAATCTCTGCCTTAGCAGACACCGACTAGCCAACAAAACAGCCGTGCAATTAAGGTCCAGACATTTAACACTCACCATCTCCTGCTCCCACCGTCTTCTTTTGATGTTTATGGCACATCTGTAGGATGCAATACTAGGAGATGCCTTGTTTGACCTGCTGCATGATGCTGTGACATCAGTTCAGATGATGCAGCTCATTATGGGAAAGACTGCTGTTGCTATGGCAACTGGGATGTGCTAGGAATCCTTGCTGCATTTCCAGTGGAGCCTCAGACAATACGGAAGCCCTGTAAGAAACAGACAATATGCAAAATTTAGACCAAAGGAAGAGGATTCCTCATTGGACTAAAATTCATAAGTTTAATAGGGATTTCCCTAAAAGCACTTTGGAAAAAATTAAAATTGCCTCCCTTTTGTTGTTATTCATTTAGAAAAAAGATGAGAGAGGAATATAGATTTAGTACACAGCAAATAAAAATTCAAATGCATAATGATTCTCTATAAGAAAATTTGATCAAAAAATTACAAGATAATTTTTCCTCTCTGAATAGTAGCATTATGATACCTTTTTAACAATTACTAAAAAGATTTTTTGCTTCTGTCAAAGACCAAAAGAAAAAAGCAGAGAGAAGAAAAATACTTAAAAACCAAATATAAATAGCTGACCAAGTATTTCTACTTCTAAAGTAAACAGACTTTAATTCTCAAAACACAGGCAAACTTTTGGCCAACTAAGTCTGCCCCCTGGACACCAACCTACAGAACATCCTTATGTATAGTTACTCAGCACTCATCTAAACCTAAACTCTGAACAGCAGTGCAAGGAGGTTTGGATTCTGGGAGTGGGGGAGGAGCACCACAGCACCCTCAATTTCTAGGGGTTGTTTCCTTGACCTACAAAGAACTCTTCCTACTCATGGCCAAAACGCAAGAATCCTTTCTGGAACTAAATCTGTTGGTTGGAACAAGTGGCAGACCTGCTAGAAATGTCCTAAGTCATTGGCATTTCAAATATTGAAGTCTGTTTTTTTTTTTTCCCTTTGGGGCAATAAGACAGCCTACCACATAGATTATTCACACCCCTCCCCCAGAGAAGCTGGAACTGTGTGAAAGCCACATTTCACTAAGACACAGTGCATTATTTCTCCAGTTGGTAAAAGAAAAGCAAACACTTTTTTCTAGTCCTGAGCAGAAATAAACATCATATGGCAACAACTGGAGAAAGGAGACTTGGACAGAGCAGGCCATCTCTTGCATATTTAATACTTGCAGGCCACTGGTAAATACAGAATCAAGTTGACCTATATCCACTCTATATTCACAACTCTGAGGAAAAGCAACATTCTAAAATCCCAAAATATAATGAAACAATTATGCTATAATACTTGAAATTTTAAACAGAACTGTAGATCAACAGCATGGAGGGGGGTGTGGAGTACAGAAGAAATTCAGGCAGCGTCTCTGTAAATAAGAGCTGATAAAATGCCTGAGAGGTGCCAAGATCCTAGCAGGGTACACCATCAGCCTTGCTTAGAGCAACCATGCTCTGCGTGGGAAGCCAGGATTGATCTTGCCTCACCTAATGAAGAACTAGGAGACCAAGAGAAAGAAGTGAACTGCCTGCTCAAGCCACCTATGCTCTCAACAGCAAGACAGAGCCTGACTCCCTGCTTTTATCTCAGATCACATGCCACACACACCAAGGAAGATTAAGAGGAGCCATTCCAGTGCAAAGAGCACTGACCTGGGATTCAGTAAACCCACACATGATGCAAGTTTCTCCAAAAGCATCTGTATGACTTTGGGCCAATCAGTAAACCTCTCTGGGCCTCAGGAGTTTCATCTACAGAGATGAAAAATTTACCCTGAATAGTTTTCAGGGGTTCTATTAGTAGCAGAACTTTTTCTTTTAATGATCATGCAGATCAAAGCTGAACTGCCATGGATATAAGAAGGCCAGAGCCAAGATTGGTGGACCCTTTTCACTCCCACTCCCTAAGCTTGTCTGCTATAAACTGGCCCCTACCAGTATCTATGAAGAACACATCAGCCTCTGGAGAAGATGGAGTAAAAGCCATTTAGAACAAGATTAGACTCTCCAGAACTAAAATCCCATGATTCTATAGAGAAGAAAGGGCAGATTGGGACCAGGTGTTTCACGTTTGAATATGGCTTCACAGGATGAGAAGAATCTTGTTAGTCCCCTTTGCCAGCATCAAGTAATTTATTTGGTGGGGAAGAATAGATAGCTCATCAAATCTGAGACCAGGTCAGACTTTTAACAACCTGAACTAGATGAATAGCTGGCCCACAGATTAGCCTGAATTGGCTTTTTTTTTTTTTAAGCCCTTTTTAGCAGACACAAGTCATGAGTGTTTCCTTGCTTTGTGAATGGGTGTTTGGTGGTTCACTTTGTACTTCCCAATGGCCTTTCTGCTCCTACAATCCCAGCTCCAGGGGTTTTTTAGGATTGCATTCAATAATGTATATAATAATATTTGATAAGCCACAAGCATCATAAAAATGACAGACCTTGCTAGTATCATCACTAACAGCACACTAACTTTATTAGTGAAGGCTCTTTAGTCCTCAGAATCTGGACTATGGGATAAAAACAAGGAAATCACCTTCAAAGTCTACACAGTTACAGAAGAGAGCCTACCACTCAACTTTCTCTTCATGTGAAGTCAGAAAAAGGTAACTGGTGGGGGATCCTCCCAGAGAACAATGCTAGAACCACAGGTAACTGTGAACAGATGAGTTTCTCCTGGAGAACAGAATCAAGGTAAGATCAGTAAATCCAAGCAGGGAGCTTCATGCCTGAGTGACTCAAAGGATGTCATAATCGCTGTGAGAAATTCTTAAAAATAATTTAAAATGGAACATAGACAGCTGATCAAATGACTCTCAACCTAATAAACAGGCTTTAAATAAATAGGCTTTAAAACCCATGAGACATATGTCTCCCAATCTCCTCAATGGAGATAATTCTTTTTTTTTAATACCATCAAAAAATCCTGGACTTAAGCTAAATGTAGAGACTAAATATCATATTAAGTAGCTCATTTGGTATGTATGTTCTTTGAAGAGGGAAAGGGAGCAAAGAGACATTGGAGGTCAGCAGGACAACTTATGGAGAGTACCAGGAGTGTTCAACAAGCCCCATTTCTCTGGCTCCTAGGCACACTTAGAAGTTATTTTTACCAATGGAATGGGAGTAGATCTGAAGTAATTTTCAAAGACAGTCAAGAGCAAGTATGCCTTCTTATTTCCCTCTGCTGTTAGCTGTATGCAAGAATCCAGTGGAAATCTGAAGCCCTGAAATGGACCCAACTTTGAATACAGCCTGGGTCCCTAAATGACTATATGGGGCGGAGTCATTTTCTCCAAACCATCTACTGACACACACTGAGCTACAATAAGTGAGAAATAAACCTTTATTATCTTAAGATATTTTATCCATAATAAACTAGCCCCAAATCCCAATATCTTAAGATAATAAAGGTTTATTTCTCACTTATTGTAGCTCAGTGTGTGTCACTTTATAGATAAAGTAACTAGAATTTAATATAACAAAAATATTTAATAAAACATTAAACACTATTTAATAAAATATATTATAAAATCATAAAGCTATATATTAGTTATTAATAATACTAAACTTAATGTTAAATTTGTTATATATTATGTTATATATTTATTAACTGATAATGTTAAAAACAGGTTTCTCTCAGGATTTTAAGTTTGAGGCCAGCCTTGGTAATTTAGCAAGACCCTAATCCCAAAACAAAAATAAAAAGGGCTGGACATATAACTCAATGATAAAGCACTCCTATATTCAATCCCCAGTACTGAAAAAAAAAGGGGGTGTATCCTTTATTGCAGACTTTCTCAGAAACTATAATCTTCTGATATGTACTAAGGCTCTTTCATAGGAAGAAATATGGTACACAAGTGCTTTCTTAATTTATTTAACCCTAGAATCCTTTTTTTTGTGGACTAAAGTTCCATCAGCCATTGAACCACAGCATAAGAAACATGACAGTGAACACAATGGGTTAGAAATCCCCTGGGTTCCAAATTTAGCCTGGGGGGGCTACAGAAAAGGGAAAAAATTAAACTTATCTCCATTACAATTCAGTTGGCCTCCAATTATTCTCTGCCATACAGAACTGACAACACAGAACTTTCATGTTACCAAAGGTAACTACATTTATACAAATGTTTCCCCCAACCATTTATTTTCCCTAATTTATAAGTAGGAGTTACATCACAGTTTCTCATGATTTCAGAAGCAAATGAGTTTTGTTTTCCAAATCAGTAGCTCATAATGTAAATGTGTTTATATTTTAGGATCTAAAAAAATCTTAAAGCCATTCCCGAAAATGCATCATATATATATATATATATATATATATATATATATATATATATATATATTAGATGTAGATGGACACAATGCCTTTATTTTACTTATTTTTATGTGGTGCTGAGAATCAAACCCAGGGCCTCACCCGTGCTAGGCGAGTGCTGAGCCACAATCCTAGCCCCAGGTCTACATTTCTTAATAAATGATTTCACAGGTAAGCCCCATAATTACCCTGACTAAATAATTTTATTAGTCAGATTTTGAAATCTGAGCAGATGTTATTGATTACAGGTGACCATCTATATAATCATTTTAGAGACTCTGACTATCCTGGGATTTCACCTTATACTACAACCTTACCCTCTTTGGAATTAATTGAGCAATTAGGGAAAGAAGATAAGAGATAGCACAGGGAAGAGTTTTATGGACATACTAGTCATTTTACCCACACTCCACTGGTTAGAATTCAAGCGAATGGCCTTACTTACTGTAAGAGGCTGGGAAACAAAGTCTATCTTTGTTTTCTCCAGGGAGAAAAGGAAACAAGCATAATGCACAGTTCTTTAGTCTCTGCTACATCATAAGATCAGGAATCTTATCCTTGTTTTAGGCTATAATTTATAAATGTGTCTGCAGTACCTTCAGTGGGTCTAAAGCTCAACTAAACATTTAGGAGCACAAGACTATTTTAGTCAACATTTGGCAGCAGCCTACTCAGTTTGCCAGCAGAGCAGCATTGGTTATGCCTCTTATTAAGCATTCTTGCAGCAATCTATGCAACAATCCAGTGTCCATGAACTATTATATCTGGCCTCTAGGTGACAGCTGAAGAACAATGAGACAAGAACACACTAGGCAAAGTCAAGAGTGCCCAGCCTTTAAAACTTCATTCCTTACAAAGAGACAATATCTTTGTAACAACTCCACAGGATCCTCAGGAGAGACATGCCCAATTATAAGAGTCACTGAAATCAGAGAAGACCAACACCATGACTTCCTTTTAGGATTCATAGTTATGTTAATCCAACTACTAGGGAAGGCTTATACCTCATCACCTACTTCAGATGTAGCCAGGGAATACAGTGGATGGTCCAGTGTTATGAAAGAATAGACAAGCCACCCCCTTGGAAGAGCAGAGTTAGAGCCAGTCCAGGTAGTAATTCCCCTGTTCCAACGTAGGCATTTTTACTAACCATGGGTCATTTTTATCCTAAGCAATGCTGCCTAGCAACATAGTTGACATTTTACTACTTTCAGGTTTCCAGAAAAACAAAGCTACAGAGTTACCAAAGGTCAAATTCTCATGCAGAAGGAGAAAGGATTAAAAGAATCCTCTACCAAAAGTACCCAATTCTGACTTTAAAACTAACCATCCACAAAATAAACAAGAATTCAGACACTTTACCACAAAGCTATATGGTCATAAGTCTATTCTGATTGTGGATGCTGCTTCAATCAGTATATTTTATATACTACCTGAGAATATCTAGAGGCCAAAAATATTTGGACACTAAACTGCAGTGGACATTTGTGTTTCTTATAATTGTAGAATGTTCTACATCCCTTCTGCTTTCCTTCAGTAACCATGCAAAAGCAGAAATTGTTTCCTAAAGATTTTTTAATCATTGACAACCAGAATAGAACTTGAAGCAATAGGATAAAAACTCAGTTATCACTGTTATCTGATGCTTAGATTTATTATTTCCTCTTAGACATTACTTCTTTCACATTCTAATTTATGATGCTTTGGGTGAAAATCCAACCAAGATAATAGAGTATGTGACCCAGTCTTGGGCCAATCAGTTTATTGCATTTCCTGATTCACAGAAGTTCATTCAAAGATGGGTATGGGATCCCATTGAAGCCAATACGATGGAATGAGGTATTTTATTGGATATCAATTTTGGTGACTAGTTTTAAATGTGAAAGGACATCAAATCTAAAGCTGTGTACCTATTTTGCACCCATGAAAGCCATCTAAGAATTAAGCCACATATGAAGGACAGCAGAGCAGAATTGAGGGATAAGAAACAGTTTTAGTGACACTACTTGAACCAGAAATCAGTGTAGCCTAGCTTTATCAGTTATGAGCCAAACAGTCCCCATTTCTGCTTAAGCCAGTATGGGCTGAGGTTTCAGTCATAGTAAACAGAAACCTGATTCACAAGGCCATCTGAGAAACTGCTTAATATATCCATAGGCATTATTATCATGTTTCCTAGGGAAGGGGAAAGGAAAGCTCAGGACCCTGAGCAATTCACAAGCCTTAGAGATAAGACCCCTTTCAAAGGACTGGTATTAGGACAAGAAGAGGCAAGAACTCTTCCCAAGGGAGATGCAAGGCATTATCCATCTTTTCTCCTGGACATTCCTAAATTTGTAAAGTGAACATCTGCCTCAGTTAGACTAAGTTCCATTTCTTTGTCATCTTTCAGGTAAAATTTTAATCAGTAAAATCCAAAAAGTCTCAACAAGTCCAAGAAGAGCATATACTTCCTGAATGAACACTAGATTTGCAGGCTGAGGGGCCCTTGGGTGATTTTTACCCACAGAAACATGCTCTAACAAGTTCAGAGATTTCCTGGTCATCCTTCTGAAATTGAAATTGTTCTCTTACCTGACTTTATGGAGCCAGCGTTATCTGCTGCTTTGTTTTGATTCAAACACATTCAACAGGGAGCCAAATGGCTTGAATGTTCTAATGGAAGCAAACAGAACTGCTTCATATAGGGCAAGGAACAACACATGAAGCAAAGGTTAGATGCTATTTAAACTATGCACTGGTATTTCTGGGCTTTCCTGTTTTACCATTTGATTTTTTCATATGTCTTAATCTTGACTATTCACACAGGGCATATAACCTTTTTTTTTTTTTGATGTCTGATGCTTTATTTTATTTTTAATACCTCTATTTTTTTATTTTTATGTGGTGCTGAGGATTGAACCCAGTGCCTCACATATGCTAGGCAAGCACTCTACCACTGAGCTACAACCACAGGCCAGTATACAACTTTTGATTTCTCCATAACCTTTAGTACATTTCTAGGCATAAGTAATTTTAAAATAAGTTTTTCTTAATTCTTAATTTCTTTTTTTAAAGAAAAGTACCATTATTTCTATTCCAGGCAAAGACAAATTTACTAACAGTTTTTTTCTTTATCACCCCAGGGTTTGAAATATTAAAAAGATTTCTCAAGGCTTACATGTGTAAATTTTTATTCTTTTCTTTGCTGCCTAAAATACTAAAAAGTAATTCGCTTCAAAAAAGATCTGACCTTAAATGACACAGGAAATCAGCAAGAAAACATACTGTGTCATCAGAGTCTCCATTGGCAGGAGATGGTAGAAATGGAGATCATGGTAACTGTTTTTAAGTTATCTACATCAGAGTTTTGTAACACAGGATTTTTCAGCCCACATGGTCTTTAATCTAAACTCCATCTCTTACCTGAGAAGAATTATTAATGAACTAGTCAATTCTTGTTTATAAATATTCTTCCAGTATGAACATAATATAAAATGGGGATTTCTAAGATAACTTAGAAGAAGTTAAAGTTGTTCCTTCTTCTGTGGAAAAGAAATTATATCATATCTTCATAGGTAAAATTTGTTCAGTTAACTAATACATTAAATGATTCATTCATTATAAGGAAGTCACACGCAGCTCTCATAAAAGAGGCTTGTTTCAGGGTAGAAACATTTTCTTCAGTGAATAATCCAATAATGCACTCTTAAAAAAGAGTGTCATATGCCATTGACAAAAATGTTTTTACATTCACTAGGGTACCATGAAACAAACAAGAGAATTGAAATCCTATGTCCTAGCTGAGCCTTATGTTCTACTACCCGGGTGTGTATCTGTCATGAAAACAACTTGAAGCCTCTCCAAGGAAAGAATTTTATCAGGGCCGGGACTAGGGCTCAGCGATAGTGCACTTGCCTGGCATGTGTGAAGCACTGGGTTTGATTCTCAGCACTGCATATAAATAAAGGTCTATTAACAATAAAAAATAAAATACTAAAAAAAAAAGAATTTTATCTTCTAGAGCAGAGAACAGAATAGGTATCTAACAAATACTTGTTGGGTACCTTGCTTATTAGTAAATGCTACTTTACCTAAGTTTGTCAAACTCAAAAGACTTAATCCTTCCCATTCTCCAACCCTACTCAGCCAAACACATGTAATCAAAAACATCAAATTACCAAACATGAATATATGTGCATATAAATACACACAGAGCAAGTTTTAAAACTAGATGAGAATGAATGTTTCACATAACACTTTTCTTTCCCTCTTACTTTGGTAATGATAACATTTGACTCTTAAATTGCTAATTTACTAATAGAGTTAACATTCTATCAGTTACTTTTATCAATTAAAAACATTTCACTATAATATAAAATAAAACTTCATAGAATTCTTTTGAAAAGGATAACACAGACACAGACTTAGAAGTAAACATAAATTATCATATATATAAATGTTACAAAAAGAAGATATGCATTGAAATATGGCAAAAAGAACAAAATCGGGTAATAAAACTATTATTTTTACCCAATTCTATGTTTATAGTGCTTATGCAGCTCTTGTATGGAATTTGGCCAGAGAGAACCTTTTTCCTAACCAAGATTAAAGGACACTCCAGAGCCTGTTTTATTGGCACACTGGCCCAGGGCTTAACATCTTAAAACACCCAAGAAGTATGGCCTAACTTTAGAGTAACCACTGTGGCTGGTCAACGCTATAATAATGGTGGTTCAGGTTTTAAATTGTTAGTGGTATGCTGTACAATACCACTAATCTACTACAACAATTAAAACAGAAGGAAAAAAATGTGACCCAAAGGTGAAAATGAGCCAATACTGTTTTTATATGTAGGATTTCAAGTGTTGGTTTTTAAGCAGGCAAACATCAATGCCTATCCCACCCCACGCAAGGGGACAATCTGAGCCTGAGTGAAATGCTGCTTCTGAGGTTGTGTACGGGGTTCCCATGCACTGAAAGATTTGAGAGTCAGCTTTGGAGTCCTCTTCTTCAAAAGAAGCCAGCATTATGGGCAACTAGTGGTGGGATTTAAGGAGAAACCAAGTCCTTCCCTCTGTTATTTCCCTCACAAATCTGATCTGATTCCTAAATTACCTTAGAATTCAATCAACTCAGTTGGAAGCTAATGAATATTTTTTTGGAGGAAAGGGTGACTGCCAGCCATCCACAACCACTGATAACTACAAAGCAGTGCAGCTATGGGAAAGGCACTAACTAGACAAGTGGAAAGATAATCAGGTCCAACGCTAACTAGCCATAGGAAACTAAAAAATCTGAATGACTTTCCAGTTTCCTATGGCTAGTTAGTGTTGGACCTGATTAATCTCTAAGTTGGTCTATTTTCCTCATTTTTTAGCTTATCTATAAGTTATCTTAAATATATACTCTCATCTTAAATTACTAAAGAAGCAGGTATACAGAATCAGTAGAAGAACAAGGCATTCACATATTTTAATCAAATGTGAGTTACTTTTTGAGAAATGAAGAAAGAACAAATGAGATAAAAATTCTAATAATTATTATTATAGTAGTAACTATACAACAAGGCACTTTACGTGTATTATTAATTCATTTAATCCTTATGTAATCCTAGGAGAAAAATATTGATCCTCATTTTGCAGATAAGAAACAGAGCTTCTAGAGTTGCCAAGAATTTGCTGCTATTAAACAGCAGAATCAGGATTTGAACCCAACCATGAGCCAACAGAGCCTATTCTCTAAACCTCCAAGATAATGCATAATCCCCAAAATGCATTTACCTCTAGAACACAGATCCTTCTTTATTAACATATCAATCCAGTCCTCACTACCTTTATTCCCCAGCAATGATCCAGAATTTAGAGCATCAATGAAAGAAGAGGCAGGGTTCATTCTGATAATCCATAAAATATTAGCCATGTACACAGCATAGAGTAAAGACTGCCTTAAAGAACTTTCAGTAAACACTCACATTTTAGAGGTCAGCAAATGGGGAAAAAATCTTGCCTAAGGAAACTTTGTTGGTACAATTTGACAATGGAGGATGTATTAAGTTTTCAATATTTTTTATCACAGCAATAGGCAGATATCAGAAATATTAAGCTACTAGACCAATTCTCACCAAGATTTTATTTCTCCATTATAACACCATTGCTGCTCAAGGGTCAAAGACAATGCTGCTGATCAAAGTGAACATGGTTATACAAAGTATGCAGCGTCATGAGTGGACAAAGAAGGCTCATCTCAACAATTGTTAGGACTGGTCATCCTATTGTAATTTTCAGGCTATGGGCCTGTGCAGAAAGACCCAAATCACCAGTTGAAAGACAACCCAAGTTGAACCTGGGTACCTTGAAGAAAATGACAAAGAAGTTTGGGAGACTGACCAGAGTGCAGCTAAGAAAATAAACTTAAAACACTGAATTTGCTGAGCCAGTTTATAAAGATAGTAATTCAACTGTTGCTCCACGAGGGAAACAGAGCACCAGGATGGGAATTGGAAGCCTTGAGTTTCAGTCTCAGTACCTAGCACTAAGAGTCATTCATATTCTCTATTTGTGCTTCAGGTTTTTTTCATGATACATGCCCTTCCATTTGTAGATACTACTGTGGGTACTGACATAACAAAGGAAATTCATTTTTCAAATTTAAAGACTACAGTCCTGTCTAGTGAAAATGCTGTAGGTTTTAGAGCCCAGTAGACATAGGTTTAAATCCCAGCTCTGCTGTAAACTAGCTATGCAATCAAAGGCAAGTCACTTGCCATCTCTGGATCTAGTTTCCTCTTCCTTTGAAAAGGTACAATAAGACTTGTCTCTGAGGATTGTCAAGCTATCTAAATGAGCTAACTATGGTAAGCATCTAACACATAGTGATGCTATACAACTGAAAATTATTGTGCCTCGTTTCTAGCCATTTCTCAGGTTAATCTTATGTAGACTATAAAATCTTGAAGGCTTGGATAATTGATTTTTTAAATCTTACAGCATCTAGCATAAAAATGAAATTATGAGTGGTGACTAGTAGGAACAGGAGGAGCAGTATTAGCTACATCAGAATCCACAGCAGCAGCAGCAATAATCATGGTTACAGCAGTAGTTAACAGTAACAACAATAGCAGTAGTAATAGTTGTAGGGCAATAAGAATAATAGTAGCAATCATTGTAATACTATCATAGACTGTTCTTTCCTATACAATAGATTATCTATCCCCACACCAAGAAGATAAAGTCTTACATGCAAATAGGCACTGATCTATAGATAGTGAATCAATAAAGAAATCAAGCAAACCCTGAAAGCTGAGAAAATTCAAATGCTTATGGATATAGGTTTCTCCACATTGGTCCAGAAAGTTGTCATCCACACTGGTATCAGACACAGTATCTCTATGTCACTATTAAATATATAAGATGCTGCCAGGCACCACCACACTTGTAATCTCAGTGGCTCAGGAGGCTGAGGCAGGAGGATCTCAAGTTCAAAGCCAGCCTCAGCAAAAGCAAGGTGCTAAGCAACTCAGTGAGACCCTGTCTCTAATTAAAATACAAAATAGGCCTGGGAATGTGGCTCAGTGATTGAGTGCCCCTGAGTTCAATCCCTGGTACTCCCCCCCAAAAAAATGCTAATAGAAGAAACTGGTAGAATTATAAACGGAGTGCTGAATTTAATTCACTCAATACTTGAAGAGAAAACACTCATGGGCACTTGTGCTCTCAAACTTCTTCCTTCTCTGACTTTCAAGATCCCCAAATCTTAAGAGGCTATACTCTTCCAGGTTCAAAATCACTTTTCACGTATCAGGAAAAGAGCAGTTTGATGCAAATCACCAGCTGAAAGACAGGCCCAGTTTGATTCTGAGTACCTCTGGGAAAATGACAGAGAAGTTTGGGAGACTAACCAGAGTGAAGTCAACAAAATAAACTTAAAATACTGGATGGATTCCTTTACCTGTCCTCAAAAGTAAATTTTCCTCCTGTGGGAAAGATTTTAATCACTGTGTAAGAAAATAACCAAAAGCATGCAATGCATGCACTGGAACACCCTTTTTTTTATTCATGGCTTTCCATGGAGAAAAGGAGAATGTTTACTTAATAATATATACATAGGTATATGCTTAAAAAGAAAAAAATTATAGAGTCAGACTCTGACCATAGCCATATATATAAAGAAACATTCTTCCAAAATGAACAATTCCAAAGGGGAAAATATATTTCCTAATTAGCAAATATATGAAGAAAGATGCTAGCACACTTGTATACAAGACTCAGTACAGTCAAAGAAATGCATCACACCAAAAGGACAACACACTGTGAAATAAATATCCTATTGAAATAATTCAAGACTTAAAATATATCAGGAAGAGAACCACTTACCACTACTGTATAGCATTTTTTATTACCATGAGGATGAGGGACAGTAATCTGTCCTTTGAGAACAAACAAAACAGAAACCCTGTTTTCTGTACAGGCCTGATGAGCTCTCCATAACCCAGCACCTTCCTCCTTCTTCAGCAATAGGAAACCAGAGGTCACAAAGAAGGCTCCATTTGGCTAAACCCCAAGAAGGGGAGTAGTTTTTCTCTAAGCTCTTTAAGCTCTGAGGAATAGAAAGCTTGAATTCTCTCCGGCTCTGCAGTAGACACACGTGAACAGTGATCTTGGTAGCAGTACTGGAAGAAAGTGTCCTCAGCAAAATCTGTCATCTTTATCTCATCATCAGGTCCCCAAGGACCTGAGCTCACAGGTCTTAAAACTTCCTGTGACCCACCCAAGAACGGATTTCCTGATTCTAGGTTCCTAATCTTGCCAAGTTCAGTATTTGTCAACAGTAGACCTCTACTGAGTAATGGAAAAATACAAAATCTGGTGGTGTCAAATGTGTGAGTACTGGTAACTACCCATCAACTTTTAGACTGTGAGCTAGGATGAAGACGTAAGTACAGTGATCTGCAGTAACAGTTTTGTAACATGATTATCTCACAGACACCTCTTTCTTCATTGGTGGCAAAGACTCCTTCATTTCTTTTTGATCCCAGAGGCAGGCAGTAGCAGAGAAAAGAGAATGGGGTAATCTAGCAGAAACTGAGGTGATACTGGGAAGGAGAAGGAGCAAAACTAGGCTCCAACCCCACTATGAACACATACTAATTATTTTAACAGTAAGATTCGAAGTTACTTATCAGCTTGGGCTGGAACAAAGTGCTCTTCCCTTAAAATGGACCTAGTTGGCAACCCACCAAACATTTTGTAAACCTGAAAACATTATATGTAATAACTGCAATCTATACTACTATTACCAAAAAGATAATATCAAGAATCAAAAATTTGGGAATTATGTTTTACCCTATGTTTCTTGTTTTTAAGCTGTTAGTGGTTTAGATTTCTTCATTGAACTTTGGAACATTTATTAGTCATGTTAAACATTCTCCACAGAAATTTTAAACCAATCATTGAATGGAAAGGATGGGGGAAAGCACTTTAAAATGTGCCTTTCCCTTCAGAGACATTATTTTCTGTTCCTAAAGAGAACACTTACCACACGGCCCGAAGTATGTACATTTGGATGGCCTTACTAATATTCAAGACAATTCTAAACATAAGCAGTCAATTCTTTTTAATTACAGCTATATGACCTAAAAGGCTTTCAAAACAAAGACAGACTATGCTCCAAATATTATTCCCATTTCTACCCATCATATACACAGAAAATATTTCTGGCAGCTTTAGTATAGTGTTTTTGTCCTTCATTCCAGCCATGAGTGGTTTAGAGATACAGTGATCCAGCTTTGAAGGTTAAAATACCATAATATGTGATTCAGTACCAGTCCAAGGCACTGCAAAGCATGATGAGTTCTGGCCACTTCTAAAATTATCTACTACCTGATGGGTAAAATTTGAAGGGAGAGATGATAGAAGGAATCTACCATTTAAGTACTGGAAACAATTCTCTTCTTGCAGATAGCAGTACAGGGAGGGACTTGAGTTCTCCTTGGGATAAGCAGAGCCTTTGTTTGAGGGGGGGTGGCAGAGAGTGGAAACTTTGGTTATACCTACTAATTTCTCTTGGGAAAAAAATGTGAAATAACCTAAATGCAAATGGAATATTACTCAGCAATAAAAGAGAATAAAATCATGGTATTTGCAGGTAAATGGATGCATTTGAAGAATATAATGCAAAGTGAAGTTAGCCAATCAAAAAAAAAAAAGCAAATGCTGAATGTTTTCTCTGATATAAGGAGGCTGATTCATAGTGGGGTTTGCAGGGGGAGTAAAGGAGGATTAGATAAACTCTAGATAGGGCAAAGGAGTGAGAGGGAAAGGGAGGAGGCATGGGGGTAGGAAAGGTGGTGGAATGAGTTAGACATCATTAACCTAAGTATATGTATGAAGACAGGAATGGTGTGAATATACTTTGTACACAACCAGATATATGAAAAATTGTGCTCTATATGT
Source organism: Ictidomys tridecemlineatus (assembly GCF_052094955.1). Classification (NCBI taxonomy): domain Eukaryota; kingdom Metazoa; phylum Chordata; class Mammalia; order Rodentia; family Sciuridae; genus Ictidomys; species Ictidomys tridecemlineatus. The sequence goes on from NC_135481.1 coordinate 82,247,664, forward strand.
GTAATATGAACTATAATGCATTCTGCTGTCATATATAACAAATTAGAATAAAAAATATAAGCACTCTGTTTGATAGAGAAGACTTTCACTTTGGCTTGTGCTAAAGTGATCATTAGAGACTTTTTTGTTGTTGTTGTTCTTTTGTTTTAGAAGGGAGCTGTGCACTCAGGATAAGTTTCCCCTAAAAGGAGTAGATATTTATAATCCTTGATGATACAGAGACTTGAATAAAAAATAAGGATTCAGAAAACCCACCTTAGACTGGAAGAAGAGAAACTTTCTCTTTCTGGGTCTTCTAGCTGGTATGCTTAGATTCTTAGGAACTGACATGCTCAGAGCACTCAAGGGTATTGTCACCACTACCACATAAAAGTATGCCAAAAAGTAAGCAGCTAAATACTAGAAAAGTCCCTAAAGGTACTCAAAGTTGTGTAGTCTAAAGGTAATCAAAATGCTATGGACTGAACTATGCCCCTACCATTATTGAAGCCCTAACCCACAATGTGACTACATTTGGAAATAGGTCCTATAAAGTGACAATTAAGGCTAAATTAGGTTACATGGGTGGGGTCCTAAACTGATAGGATTAATATTTTTATAAGAAGAGACACCAGAGAGCTCCCTAACTTTCTTTCTGCCATGTGAGGGTCACAAAAGGCGACCATCTGCAAGCCAGGAAGAGGACCCTCACCAGATACTGAATAGGCCAACACAGTGATCTTGGACTTCCCAGTTTCTAGAACTGTGAAAAAACAAATTTATGTTGTTTAAGCTATCCAGTTTATGGTATTTTGTTGTAGCAGCCTGAGAAAATTAAGATACATACCTAATAAATATTTCAAGGTCTCTTTTGTGTTATATTTTTGTATTATATTTTTATTATATTTTGTATTATATTAGCCAATCCCAAAAAACCAAATGCCGAATGTTTTCTCTGATATAAGGAGGCTGATTCATAGTGGGGTTGGGAGGGGGAGCATGGGAATATTAGACGAATTCTACCTTAAATATTCTCATTAAACCTAACAATATAGCAGATCTTTCAAGTATTTGAATACCCAGTATGCACTAGGTGCTACACTATGCAAGGGTAATCAATGATGAATAAGATAGTCATGGTCTCTACCCTTATGAGAAGTCTAGAGTGAAAGATATTAAACAAATAATTATACAAATAATTCATGGCAACTGTGACAGTTGCTACCAATGAGAAGTATACCTTACACATTTAAGAGCATATGTCAATCTCCCCCATACTCTATAAAATTAAGGGAAGATCCTCTCCCTGTGTCACACAATAAAAAAGAAGGCCAGTATGGTAGTGGGTGTATTCATGGCTCAAGGGAGATCAGAAATCCCACCACATGATGCAAAGAGCATGCACCAGCTCAGCAGCTTGATAAGGAGATTGGTCAGAAACTCTCTCGTTTTTATTTACTGCTACATCCCCAGAACCTAGCATCCTTAGCACACAGTACACACTTCGTAAATATTTCTTTGAGGAATGAATGAACATGAATGACAGGATCATGGGGGAAATAAGTGATAGGTAATCTGAGGGCACTACCTATACTTCACTAAATAAAAACACAAAGCTCCTGTAAAAAGATTATAAAAAGGAAGTAATATCATATTCAAATTCCCAAGGCTATTCTAGTAATATTAGACTGAAGATTTGTTTGGGGAGCCACATAAGAAATGCTCTGTAATAAACACCGTTATTTCTATCCAATAGCCATTTCCAAAATTTCTAAAGGATTCAAAGTTTCCTTTGGGAAAGAGGATCCAAAATTTCATTTGGAAAACAACCCTCCACCACACTCTCTAGTCATGTGGTTTCCATGGAACCAGATCCAACATTAGCTTACAGAGGGGTCCCTGACTGTTTTAAAATAACAGTATATCCCATCCCTGTAGCTATGCTAATCTGATTAGTTCCAGAATAGCACTTAACTCAATCACACCCATGAAAACTTGTTTATTCTTTCTCTGGAATTGTTGGTGCAAGGATAATACCACAAAGTGAGCTAGTAAATCTGACAGCCAGATGAAGCAAATAGAGAGACAGATCCAAGTGATCATATTTGACACTGGATCAACTATTGATCCATTGAATTATATTGGAAGCTCAGCCTTCTTGTGAACTTTTATATAAACCAATAAATTATCGTCTTGCCTAAGGCACTTTGAGCTACGTTTTTTTAGCACTTGCAATCCAGAGATTCCTTGCAGATACATTCTCTGTTTGCCCTATCCTCTCTTCCAGATTGAAAAAGGCTGGGTCATAGAGACAGTAGGTCCCTCACATTAGATCTCTTAGCAAGGGCCGCTGGGATTTATCTGGCATGTCTCCATGGTCATCCTGCCAGCAATGAATATCCTAGGGAAGGATCCCTATTCTCTTATAATTAAGGACTCCAGCTTACAATCTGTCTTCCCTGCATCTGTTTCCTATGGCAAGAAGGCAAAAAAATGCCCAATATGAGATAACTGGGGAAATCCCTGGACTTGAAACTCAGAATATTATTGTAATAACCAGTTTCAGTTATTTCCCTTTCTATCTCCCCCATTTCAGTATCCATCCTAGCCACCCAAACCAAGAAAGGGGAAACTTGGGAGCCCAGTAGAATTACAGAGACGAGAAGGATAGTTCCTAAAGGTGAAAAGGCACTTTCAAGTCTTCATACACTGCCTGGGAACCCAAAACTAAATATCCATGGCCCTTTCCTTCAGTACTCCATCATTAATATCTAGCATATATCTTTATCCATATCATCACAGGATTCTATGGGCTGAACTGTATCCTATTGACATTTATATGTTGAAGCCCTAGCCCAAAACATAACTATATCTGGAGATAGGGCCAATGAGGAGGTAATGAAGTTAAGGGCTATCCTAAGGGCAGGCTCCTAATCCAATCAGATAGGTATTTTTTTTTTCATTTTTTTAAATAAATGACAGCAGAATGCATTACAATTCTTATTACACATATACAGCACAATTTTTCACATCTCTGGTTATATATAAATATGTTGACACCAATTTGTGTCTTCATACATGTACTTTGGATAATGATGTCCATCCCATTCCACCATCCTTGCTAATCCCCTGCCCCCTCCCTTTCCCTCCCACCCTCAGGGAGAGATTCTAGGAAAGACCATGTGAGGACTCAGGGAGAAGGTAACTAACTGTTCACAAGCCAGCAGGAGAGTCTTCACCAGAAACCAAATCAGTTTGAATCTTAATTGTGAACTATTAACCTCCATAACTGTGACAAAACAGATTTCTGTTGTTTAAGCCACCTAGTCTATGGAATCTTTATAGGGCAACATGAGTTAACTAATTACACAAGAGGTTATAGTTACTTAGAGCCAATTAGAGAAAACCATGTGATAAGATTTCCAAAGAGCCAAATGCAATCTCAACCTGCATTGAGAAATAAATGAAGTATGATTGATGGACAATAGTAGTCATGTTTTACTCTACCACATGTAGAAAGAGACAATCAATGACCTAACCAGAATGATCAGTCCCCACAGACAGAAACTGGAATTGGTGGCTTGGAAAAGAGGAGATAGTAGGCTGTCATGTTAAAGACAGAACCAAGCTTATTCTGGGTACATCAAAAACTAGAAGATTGGGGCTGGAGATGTGGCTCAAGTGGTAGTGCACTCGCCTGGCATGCACGGGGTGCTGGGTTCGATCCTCAGCACCACATAATAAATAAATAAATAAATAAAGATGTTGTATCCACTGAAAACTAAAAAATAAATATTAAAAAATTCTCTCTCTCTCTTTAAAAAAAATTAGAAGATCAATGAATAAGGAAAAGTAAAGCCAGCTTCAGCTTAACATTAGAATGTTCTCACAAAGAGTTCTGCCTAGTAATTAAAAGGGTTGCTTCATTGAACCAATGAGCAATTGTTGCTAAAGACAGAGAAGCAGAGGCTGTATAAGAAACTCAGAATATCAAGTAATTCCCACTGTGGGTCTATAACACTTCTATTTCTTCTTCCAACTTTATGATCCTATGAAATCTATGACAAATAGCACAGTAATTAAGAACTAGACTACTAGTTTCAAATGCCAGCCCTGTCCCTTACAAACTATGTGACTGGGAGCAAGTTACTTAACATCTCTTTGTCTCAGTTTTCTCATCTGTAAAACTGGGACACTTCAGAGTATTTTCTTCATCTTATGGTAAAGTTTAATGAGTTAATGTATGTAAAGAAACTTCTAGTAACCAAGCCCCTGGCTTATGATAAGCCCTTAGAGTGCTAACTATTGTTATTAATAAATGAATGAAAACTTTGTGCTCAGTCACATCACAACTAAAATAGAACATCAAAATATATATATGAACCTGGCCCTCAAGATTAATACATGAAAACAAGAGCAAATAATGACTTTTTTGAATTTTTGACTTCCCATTACAAAATGAACACTTTACATACATCATGTATAATCTTCCAGTAATCAGAAAAATAGACACTACTGTTCCCTTTTAAGATGAAAGAAACAAAAAATTACAAAATTAAGTAATTTGAAGCCAGTTATAAGGTAATGATGAAGATTCAAATCCACCTCTGTCAGGTTCTTTCCATTCTACTATCTACTTAAAAACTCAGTTGTCAGGCTCAAGTTGTAGCTAAGTGATAGAGCATTTGCCTAGCATGTGTGAGGTATTGGGTTCAAATCTCAGCACTGCATATAAATAAGCAAAATAAAGGTCCATTGACAATTTAAAAAAATCTTTTTAAAAAAACTTGGTTGTCCCTTTTTGTTACTAATTTTACCCTTGACACACAGAGTGAGATAAAAAGTATTATATGGGAGTTGAATATACAGTCTCTGGAGTCAGACAACTTAGGGTCAAAAGGGAACTCTGACATTAGATAAGTTACTTAACTCACATCTCAGCTCCTTCACACTATAAAAAGAATGATAACTTTATGTGTATCAAAGGATCTCAAGAGAATTAAGTGAGCTAATACACAGAAAATACCTAAATCCAAAAGCCTAATGAGGTGGTTAGCTATTATTGTCATCCCATTTATGGATAAAGAAACAGGCAAATCATTAAAAAAAAAAACTAGACCACAATTCAGGTTTCTTAGCCATTTTTCCACTAGCTCATATACAGTATGCATCACTTAATCATGGGGGTATGTTCTGAGAAATGCCTCATAAGGTGATTTGATTGTGCAAATATCACAGAATATACTAACATAAACCTAGATGGCATAGCCTACAAAGCTAGGCTATTGCATACATATAAGTGTATACATCCCCATCTTTTCACTCCTAGGACCATGATGAACAAAGCAACAGAAGTTTAAGTTAAGCACAAATGAAAATGATGCAATCAAGAAACAAAGCCAACACAAAATATATGAGGTTGCTGCTGGGGTAGCCTAGCATACTGTTTCACAGTAATTTTTTTTTAATAAGTAGAAGTAGTGAACTCTGAAATACAAATTAAAAAATATAGTACAGCAAACCCATAAACCAGTAACAGAGTCATTCATAATCAAGTACTGTATACTGTGATTAACTGCATGTGCTATACTTTCACACTACTGGTTTGTTTGAACCAGCATCATCACAAACATGTGAATAATGCATGCACTAGGACATGACAACTACAATATCACTAAGCAATAGAAAATCTTCAGCTCCTTTATAACTTATAAGACCATTATCATTCATGTGCTCTCTCACTGACCAATATATTATTGTGTAGCATACTACTACAGTGGTGCTACTAGGACATATCAGGTTTCTCTTTCAAAATTAAAGACTAAATATCATATTTCTACAAACCTAAATATTATTAATGCTGGGGCCTTAGTCATAATAATTTTATTCCCACCAACTCCACAAAATTCAAATATCTAATATGCTTTAATATTAATGCTTTAATCCCTAACCATCACAAATTAGGTCTCTATCTCTCTTCTCCTCATTCGTATAGTATCATTCAATATAAAAAAAATACTTTCTGGCCCTGTGGTCCAGTAACAGCCTCCACAGTGAGATACTTACAGGCCTCAGCCCCTTGCTTCTGCCCACTACAAATCCGGGTATGTGGATGCTATGTAAAAGCTATTTGCTTCACATCTGGCTTCCATTTTTCAAACCAAATGGTAATGTTTTCACTTTGTGACCCTTCAAATCACCCCTGCTGGACTTCTGAACAAACTCACTATGGGCAAGCACTTCCTCCTAGTGAAACTCTTTGCCAACCCAACACCAATTATTGTTTGTTTGGGTGGGGGTTACCTATATTATAGCCCCTGATGATGTCAAAGTAAACTTCACTCTGTTGTTGTGGCTTGTGGACCAAAATAACAGTCCTTGAATTAATTTTTTTAATAAGAGGCAACTGTGCATTAACAGTGGTATTCCTTCCTTCCTTCCTCCCCTCCCCTCCCCCGCTCTCTTGAATTAGACCTCTAATCCACAATTTCACATGAACAATGGAGTTTGTACTAGCCTGGGGATCCCAATTCCATGCCAAATCTTGCTCCCCCATATGGCAGAAAGGGCTGTTGCCATGGGACAGATGCTGAGATGTAGCTCAATCCTGTATGAAACACTTACTGCCCAGAGGGTGTCACCTCCAAGATGTTCAGGGCTCCATCTCTCCCTCTCTGCCTGCCTATTAGGCTTAGAAACAGGCATGCAGCATAATCACCCTGCCTCTCCCAGATCCCTAAGGACAGCCCCCTCCTCAGGGTGGAACGTCTGTCATATGGCTACCAGGCATCTGGTTTTAAGCAGATTTTTGCTGAAGGGTGAAATGGTGCCAGTATTGTACTATTTTCCTTCCCTGTGGACATTCTTCAGAGTAAATGAGAGTAGATTAGCCCATTAAGGATCTGAGTCTCACTTGGCTAAAATGAATTATTTGGATCCAGAGTCTTATTAAACTTCATATATTAGAGATTTTTTTCAGTTTAAAGTGTTGGGGAACTTGAGTTGTATTTCAGATTTTATGTCCTTGTTATGCCCTCTAGAAAGAGAGACAGACAGACACATACACAATTTTTCACCTATAGATGGTTTCAATTTTTTTCTTATAATTTCTCCATATCCTTGCTAGTGATGTGGAAAGCATTTTGTACTTCAAAATTCAGGCTGATGAATGACAAGGCTTTGGGCTAAACTAGAAATGGTAGAACAATACTAGGGTCAAAAAGGCCATCTCCCTCAGCACCAGAAAAGGCTGGAATTGAAGAACTGGAAAGGCAGACAGATTCCGGCTACCAGACAAAAGCAATAAATGGATAAGAATGACATTATTCAATAATATTGAGACAAGAAAGAAGAAAGGGATAGAGGGAAACCAAAAGAATGTTGATTCATCAAGGGGGAAGAAGATATCAACATCAATTAAGCATCTGCTCTGAATCAAAATCTTATGATTTTATATATGTATAATCCTCAGGAGGACCTTGTAGGAGAGATAGTACCCAGTTTTTATGGAGAAGTAACTTGCCTGGCATTATCTAATAGCTACAAAGTATGATATAAGACCTAAATTCTATTTTGTTCAATCAAAACCTCACTATTCCAAATATATCTCTCTGTCTCTCTCAAATCAAAATGACTCTGTACATGTACATGCTCAGTCACTAAAAAATGAATGTTAACTACTGGATACATAAATGCTAACATTAGAGAAAGCTGTGTGGAAGGTATATGGAAACTCTGCATTTTCTTTGCAACCCTTCTAGAAGTCTAAAATTATTTAAAAACAAAGTTTTAAAAATAAGTATAACTCCATTTCACAGGGCACACATAATTCAGACAAAGAGTTGGTATCAATCTATGTATTAAGAGCCCACTGACTCAGGGATCAATAAACAGACTTAACATGATTTACTCACTGTCCTTTTAACCTCAGATGCTAATGCCCCAAATATTTCTTCTCACTAAAATGAAATAAATACTTTAAAAATTGCTGTCAATCTTAAGAAGTTTCTCAACTAAACTTGCTCTGTTGCTAACTTAGACACAGTATTAAAAACTGCAACTATTCACAGAGCAACATGTGTATACTCCTTTGGAATATATGCACAGGAATTTCATTCATATTACAAGCAACTAAATACAGTTAAAAATGTTAGACTTTTCAGGTGATGCTATAGTTTGAAAGTGTATGTTCCTTTAAAAAACCTTATGTTGGAATCTAAGACCCAATGTGATAGTATGAAGAGGTGTGGCCAAGGGAAGAATAGATGAGTGGAGCTAAGTCATTGTGATAACAATTTTTACTTTGTGATACTTTCCGAGAGTTCTTTCAACTGAGATCCTGTAGATACCACGGTTTCTATACTTGTGAGGTCTTATTTTTCTGCTATTTAGTGAACTATACAATATTCAATAAACTTCCTTATTTTTTCCTTAGAAAAATTTAGTCTATTTCTGTCTCTATCAAACTTAGAAGATAAGAACATCCTATCTGGAAGGCATCTTAGAAATGATTTAATAACAATTTCCCTTTATCCCTGCTACTATATTAAAATTGAGCAGTTACTTTAATTTGTGTTTGGTCTTGCTACATGGAAAGTCAATTTTTTTTGTCCTTGAGACTAACAGCACTCTAATATAAATAGTCTCTGAGGGCTTACCCATAAATATTCTACAAGATATTGCTATTCCAAATTAAAAAGGAGGGTCATATCTTCAAGAGTTATTGATGCCATGAACTAGCTCTCTTTTTAAATGGAGACCTAACAATATAGAATATTAATACTTCTACAGTATTTTCCATTACTGAAATGAATTTCAAACTGCAGAAAGTACCTCTGAATCAATATTGTAGTGATTCCCTCAAATTTCAGTGGCTTGGGGCTGTGGTTGTGGCTCAGCGGTAGAGTGCTCACCTAGCATATGTGAGGCACTGGGTTCGATCCTCAGTACCACATAAAAAATAAACAAATAAAATAAAGGTATTGTGCCCAACTATAACTAATTTTTTTTTAATTTAAGTGGCTTAGCACACTATTTCTTAGTCCAATTGGACTATTTCTTAGTCCAATGAGGGTCATCCAAGTGACTTGCTCCACAAGTTATTCAGCACCCCAGTTCTTCTATCTGGTAACTGTGATCTCCTTTGTCTTTCAATTTCTCCATTCAGTTGACAAATGAATAGTAGAGCTTTTCCATGGGAAGCTTCTACGGAAAGCTCTAGAAAAGGAGCACATCACTCCCTCTACATTCTGTTGATCATACTTAGTTGCAAGGTCACACCTGGAAATAATATGCAATAGCAAGTACGAGAGAGGCCAAGAAATTAGGTCTAGCTGTGTGCCCAGAAAGGAAAAATATCAGTGAGTTCCAGTGGGTTCTGACAGACACCAAAAAAATTCCCTGACTTATTAAAAGGGCTCCAGAGGAGTCTGAGAACAATTTCTATGGTGTAGTTTATCCCTACTGAAACATAGAGATTGACCTATCAAGTTAGCTGCACATAGATATTTTTTATCCATAATTCCAGTTTATTAAATTCATATTTTAACAAGTGAATTTCTTAAAATGAACTGTTCAAAAATTGCATTTTTATCATTGTGCTACATCTTATATTTGCAAAGTATAGTTAATTTTTTTCTGTTCTTGGAATATTTCATTTAAATTTATTTTTTTTCTCTTTTTTTATTGGTTGTTCACAACATTACAAAGCTCTTGACATATCATATTTCATACATTAGATTCAAGTGGGTTATGAACTCCCAATTTTTACCCCAAATGCAGATTGCAGAATCATGTCGGTTACACACCCACAATTTTACATAATGCCCTATTAGTAACTGTTATATTCTGCTACCTTTCCTATCCTCTACTATCCCCCCTCCCCTCCCCTCCCATCTTCTCTCTCTACCCCATCTACTGTAATTCATTTCTCTCCTTGTTTATTTTCCCATTTCCCTCACAACCTCTTATATGTAATTTTGTATAGCAATGAGGGTCTCCCTTCATTTCCATGCAATTTCCCTTTTCTCTCTCTTTTCCTCCCATCTCATGTCTCTGTTTAATGTTAATCTTTTCTTCTTGCTCTTCCTCCCTGCTCTATTCTTAGTTGCTCTCATTATATCAAAGAAGTCATTTGGTATTTGTATTTTAGGGATTGGCTAGCTTCACTAAGCATAATCTGCTCTAGTGCCATCCATTTCTCTGCAAATTCCATGATTTTGTCATTTTTTAGTGCTGCGTAATACTCCATGGTGTATATATGACACATTTTTTTTATCCATTCATCTATTGAAGGGCATCTGGGTTGGTTCCACAGTCTAGCTATTGTGAATTGTGCTGCTATGAACATCGATGTGGCAGTATCCCTGTAGTACGCTCTTTTAAGGTCTTCAGGGAATAGTCCGAGAAGGGCAATAGCTGGGTCAAATGGTGGTTCCATTCCCAGCTTTCCCAGGAATCTCCATACTGCTTTCCAAATTGGCTGCACCAATTTGCAGTCCCACCAGCAATGTACAAGTGTACCCTTTTCCCCACATCCTCGCCAGCACTTGTTGTTGTTTGACTTCATAATGGCTGCCAATCTTACTGGAGTGAGATGGTATCTTAGGGTGGTTTTGATTTGCATTTCTCTGACTGCTAGCGATGGTGAACATTTTTTCATGTACTTGTTGATTGATTGTATGTCCTCCTCTGAGAAGTGTCTGTTCAGGTCCTTGGCCCATTTGTTTATTGGGTTATTTGTTATCTTATTGTCTAATTTTTTGAGTTCTTTGTATACTCTGGAAATTAGGGCTCTATCTGAAGTGTGAGGATTTTGAGACAAAGTCAACTAAGTTCCCAGACTGGCCTCAAACTTGTGACACTCCTGCCTGATCCTTCAGAGTAGCTGGGATTACAGGCATGTGCCGTCATACCAGCTAAGAGCAGTTCTCTTTTATAATCTCAGTACCTAAGGATATAGAGTCCAGTTGCCAGGGGGAACACGATGCTTCTCAACCAAATAAGGCTTTTGGCTCTGGTCATTTCTAAGATCTCAGTCTGGGATTTAAAGCCCGACAGTCTGAGTTTCTCCCTCCTGGCACACTCCACCCAGAATAATAAAGCCTCTCAGTTCCTGGTGTTTCCTAATGATTATCTGAAGCACAATGGCTTGGGAAGAGAGGGAGGGGGAGACCACGGGAGCATGGGCTGAGCCAGCAGGCATGCTTGGGAGGCAGTCAGCAGGCTGGGCTGGCAGCCCCTCAGAGCCTGCTGTTTTCCATCAGGGGTTTTCACTGACCAGATCAGAGTGACACTAGAGAAGGCAGCAGCTGTGGCTAGAGTCAACACCCCCAACTCCTTAGCTAATGAACTAGAAGAATCCAGAGGGAGCCAGGGAAAAATGAGTCCCCTGGGGCATGGAGAGAGGCCTCTCCTTCCATGAATTTTCCATTTTAAATTAGACTTGATGGTTTGGTTAGGATAAAACTTTTTAGATAAAATATACTAAGAAGGGAAATCCAACACCTACTTCATCAGGAAAAAGAAGCAAAGAACAGTTTTCTCTTTGCTTCTGGGGATCAAACCCAGGCCTTGAGGATTCTAGGCAAGTACTGTATCACTGAACTTTATCCACATCCCTTTATTTTATTTTGAGACAGGGTTAACTAAGTTCATCATCTCTCTCAAAATTTTAGACCCTATACTACCTCTCACTTGAATCTCACTTATTTTGATGAAGCCAAGAGGGAAGGTACAGAGTATTTTTTAAAGTATATTCTTTCTTCATTTAAAAAAATGATATTAAAAATTGAAAGAGTTCTGAAATACATGTCAGAGAAAAAAAATGTGTCCCATAAATCTACTGTCCCTTGGGATATCAATTAAATGTTTTATTTAGTTTTTGTTTTATATACAAAGGTCCTTTATGTGGTATTCGTACATATATGTAGATATTTAAGACAAAATTTTGATATTATATACTCTTGCAACTTGCTCTTGTCCAGTTACTATAATTACTTATAGATCTATCTTATTCACTTTAACAGAGTTTCATTCTAAGTGTATGCTTTTATTTAATCAATCTTAGAGTGACAAGTATCACTGAATACTTTTCAAAATATTTTAGTAGAATAAACTGATAGAAGGATTGCTAGATAAAAGGATATATAATAGGGTGTGCATATATATGGGTTCTATTTTAATAGACATTGCTAAGTTGTAATATTTTAATTTTTGTTAACTATAAATATACATCCAAAACAAATCTAAGACAAGTTATTTGAGTGTTTAGGCCATGAAATAAAGCCATCAGAAAATTTCCTGCCTAGATGAGTTAACTGTTCAGAATCTACACATGTGGCTATGGAAAGAGTTGGTATGATCATAAGCAGATAATCTACTCAAAATAGACAAAGCCATAACATTTATGTCAATGTAAAAATTACTTGCACAATTTTATATTCAATCTCTGATCCTGGAAATTATTCACAATTCTATATTACCTCCTTTGAATGTTAAAAAAAAAACTGCCTCTTCATGTTTCTATTAAAAACTCAGTTCTAGGTACTTTGGAAATTAGAAATAGAACAGCATCTATAAGAAAAGAAGATATATCAAGTGCTACAGTGCTCACAGTATGAAAAGTAGAGAGGAAGGTCCACAGCCTAACAAGCCTCTCTCTCCCCACCTCCCTCTCTCAGATACTAGGATTGGATGCAGGGGCACTCTACCACGGAGCCGCATAACCAATCCTTTTTATTTTTATATTAAGAGAGAGTCTCACTAAGTTGCCCAGGCTGGGAAACTTGTTTGAAAAATACACATATGAATTAATTTTGCCTTATGTATATACTACTGCTATCCACACATCAAGAAAAATTTAGCTAAATTTTTTAAAATTATTAACAGTTGATTTCATGAAAGCTCTATGTAATTGAAAGTAAAATAAAAAGCGAAAAAGAAAACTTTGAAGATCAGATAGACTTTGATTTTGAATAATTTGAGAAGTCTGCAATTTTCACTTTTAAATTAGAAATATGATGCAAAGAGTTAAATCACTTCTTGGAGTTAATATAAGAATTACATGAGAATGCTGATAACCACAGTTTTTTGCAGTAACTAAGTTTAATATGGGGATTAATACAGAGAAGGATATTTTGAATACCATCAACAGACACCAATACTAGCAGAAAATGCTAATAGCTTTTACACATAAATATACACACACACACACACACACACACACACACACACATATGTTCACTTTTCAAATAATTCTTCTGAAGAAAAAGTACTGTCTTACCACCTTGCCCTATTAATGTAGAATATTACATCTTTTTAGAGAAACCAATGATAACTTTAATCAATCAATAGGTAACAAGGATAAAAATGGAAGATGGAAAATTAAAAAAATAATAGCAAAACACTAAATCAGAATCACTATTAGCAATCACACATAAATATTTTTATATAAAATATGTAAGCAAGAACAATTAATTATCTGTTGAGAGAAGAATTCTATAAATGTATATTAGATTAAACTTTTTCATTGTTTTGTTAAATTTATTTTTTTAATTTTTTAATTTTTTTATTGGTTGTTCAAAACATTACATAATTATTGACATATCATATTTCATACATTTGATTCAAGTGGGTTATGAACTCCCATTTTTTACCTCGTATACAGATTGCAGAATCACATCGGTTACACATCCACTGGTTTTGTCAAATTTAAATGTGCTTCTGTGTGAGTGTTTCTAACATAATATTTGAGAGGTTTATGTTACATCTTCAAATCATATCAATTTGTCCTTGAATTTAATAAATTTTAGCATGTATATTTTGAGAATATTTTGTCAGATGAATAATCATTTAAAATTCTGGTATTGTTCATGTATATTTATACTTTGCAAATATATAGTTATCACCTATCAGTAAATGTAATGTCTTTGAGCCAACACTGTAACACCAATATTATACCTACATATACTATCCAGCACAAAATTATAAATATTGAAAACATAGTTAATAGGCTGGACGTCAAACTATAAATATATAAAAGTAATATAAACTGAAGAAATTACTCAGGGATCACAAATGAGTAAAATGAAAATTATGTAATAATAATTTAAAAATCAGAAGATATTCAGAATTACATAAGAAGGTTCAACATGATTCTAATCAGAATATTTGGTCTCTTTAAGGAAGGCTAATGAGAAGACAACAGCATAGGACTGTGGCATTATGGCAGGGTCCTTTACAAAGAGTACCTCCTGATCTCCTGTTCACTTGAGGCAATCTATAATTAATACTGACTCATTATTGACAGCTAGATGAAAATTTGAGGTACCACATTATGATTCTTCAAGTCAGGTCTCCATTCACCAAACACAAAGGTTTTTAGTTTGTTTTATTTGCTGGAACCTGAGCAAGATTCAATCAACTCTAAAGAAAGAGAAAGGGCAATAAAAATTTGCATGTGTCTGTCCATCCTTGATGGAGCCTACTCTTGTTCTCCTGCTCTTTGCATTTTACAGCCATCTTTCTTTTCCTAATTCTACTGTGTCCACAAGCTTAAGCCTCAGACCTGAAGATGACAGCCTTCCAGAGACTGCTTAATCAGATCCCACAATTACATAAAGTTAAATTGCTGTAACAAATCCCCTCATGTATATATGTGTATTTTATATACATTGTGTATGTTTACTTATGTGTAGATGTGTGTATGTATATATATAAAGTAACTTTTTACAAGGATGTAACCTTATGTTATAGAGACATATAGATATACACATAATTTTTCTGATAGAACCCTGATTAATATAATACCTTTATACTTAAACTATTATTATTTTTCCCCCTTTCATTTCTCCAGATGTCTCAAACTTCTTTGCCCTTCTCAACATGGAGGTTGGGGGCAAAAATAATTAAATGAGAAACAACTCCTTCTCTCTCCTTCAGCTTACAAAGTCAAAATTAGTGGCCAAGGGGCTAAAGTTATAGCTCAGTGGAAGAGCGCTTGCCTAGCATGTGTGATGCACTAGGCTTAATCCTCAGCACCACATAAAAATAAATAAAATTAAAGGTATTGTGTCCATCTACAACTAAAAATATATATATTTTTTAATTAGTGGCCAAAATCATGATGACATTTCAGGATAAGGTAAACCCAAAAGCCATTTTCTATCCCTTCCCTCTTATCAGAAATCCAGTATGATTCACATGTTAGAGACCCCCTTGCCTTATGAGAGAGTGGGTCTAGGGGATAGATTTCCCTTCCTCCTTCCTTTTTTATATTTTAATTGACACACAGTAATTATACATATTTTTGGACTACAATGTAACATTTCAATACATATATACAATGTGAAATATTATTGGCATATCTGTCACCTCAGCCTTTTATTATTGTTGACAACATTCAAAATCCTCTCTACAGTTATTATGAATATGCCATTTATTCTTGTCAACCATAGTTATCCTACTGTGCAAGAGGACATCAGAAGTTATTCCTTCTATCCAACTGCACCTTTGTACCTGTTAACCAGTCTCCCTCCTTCCCTCACATCCTCCCTAGGCTCTGGTAATCACTATTCTATTTTCTATTTTTTGGATATCAAGTTTTTAGCTTCCACATAGAAGTAAGAATAAAGTGTTTGCTTTTCTGCGCCTGAATTACTTAACATAATGTCCTCCAATTCGATCCATGTGCTGCAAATGACAAAATTTTATTCTTTGTTTGACTAAATAATATTTAACTACATACATGTAACACATTTTCTTTACTCATTCATTTGTCTATGGACATCTAGGTTGATTCTGTTTCTTGACTATTGTGAATGATGCCACAATAAACATGCAAATGCAGAGGCATCTTTGACATACTGATTTCAGTTCCTTTGGCTATATACCCAGATTGCTGGATCATATGGTAAAATACTGTCTCTAGTTTTTTGAAAAATTTCCTTTTATTTTACAGGGGACAGGTCTTAATTATCCCAATTCAATCATTTATTTATTTATTTGTGATTGGGTTAGCAATGGGCATGTCATAAAATTCTGGCAAGTAAAATAATGGTAAGAGATCTTAAGAAAAAAAATTCCTCCTTCATTAAAGAGGACATGAAGAAAATATAGCCCCCTTTCTAGTCATTAGATGTTGCTGAGTAAGAAGACGGTATTGGAGTTACTACAGTTCTTAAATTAGACAATTTGTCCTTGTCCTAATCCTCAGAGCATGTGAGCATGTTAGGTTACATGGCAAAGGGAAATTAATTTGCCAATAGAATTAAAATTGCTAATTATTTGACCTTAAAATAGAGAGACTATCCTGGTTTATCTAGGGATAAACCAATATAATCACAAGGTTCTTAAAAACGAAAATGGGAAGCAGAAGAGGAGAGTGAGAGGGAGATGGACTATGGAAGAAAGGTGGAGAGAGAGGCAACACTGCTGACTTTAAAGATGGAGAAAAGGGCCACAAATAGAGAAGTGTGGGTAGTAATTTTATAAAATGTGACTCTGTCCCCTGATATAACCAGGAATGAGCATGAAACATATACACATAAACAGGGTTCATTTGCCAATATTTGAAATGAAACAGTTAAGAATGAAGTGACAGAGACAGATTGGCTTAGTGTTTTGAGAAGCCTCATTCAGTTACAAAAAGTTTTGAGACCTGCAGGCTGGCCATCTTCTACTTGCGATGTAGGTCAAAGGGGCACAGAAAACAGGTCTATAGAAAGAATGAAGCAGCCATGAAAAGGGACAGCAATGAAAGCATCAGGATGGTGTGCCATCCCTGATGCTAGGTTCTCTGGAAGCCTGACTATATTCTAGCTCAGTATTACTTGAGGCACCCCTGTATCTTGAAAACTACTTTTTCCTTAACTAACTTTAACTGGAGCCTGTTACTTTCCACCAAAAACAACAACAACAAAAAGTAGTGCACACCCATCGTAGCTTCATAATGTGTCAATATGGCCATGAGGAACTGTTTCTCAGAATTCTCTTTCCTATATAATTCTGAAGAGGGTTGGACACACAATGATTCCTTTGGGGAGAGTTAATAGCAGAAATGATGCAGCAGCCCATTTGTTGTTCACACATGCTGCTGCTTATTTCTGCTGGTTCACCTCATTGTTTTAAAGCAGCAACTGGGCCTACAACTTGCTCTACTTTCCCTTGACTCTTTCTTCAGCTGTTCCAATTCCTGGGTCAGGTATGTGTGTTTAGCTGGGAGATGAAGATTTATAAATGTCACTTTTATTATTTCATCTTATACATACTAAACCCATCATCCCATCATATTGATTACCTGCCATTCTGAACTTTAGCTCCTAAACTGTTACAGCTCTAGCCTGACCTCTGGCTGTCTTCCTCCATACCCTTCTTATTAATAATCCTGGGGACCTTCCATTTTCTTTAAATCTATTAAAAGCACTGGGCAAGAACAGAATAAGACCTAATACATTAATGTACTACCCTACCCCTTCCTTATTCAAACAAGTGTTTCTTATGATAGCAGCAGCTCAAAGGAATTATTTTTGCAGACATGCAAATTTCAATTGCCAGTTCAGGCTTGAAGGCAAGAAGAAGCCCCAAGATAAGTGACCATCTATTCTGACTACTCTTACAGTGGGCCTTGGTTACCACACTAGGAAGCAGGAAGCTCCAGATTCTCCCATTGTCTCTTAGACATGGCAAATATTCTTTACCCTTTTCTGATCTCACAGATGTAAAATCATGAAGTCAGGGAAAATATCTGACTTGTTCCCAGACTCATTTCCCACATATCCCATTTGCCTGGCACAAGTAGGTACTCAATAATATTTGTTGTTCTTTGCTGCATAAGCTTGTACAAAGGCCCACTTTGACTCAAGAAATCCCAGCCAATCCTAAAAAACTGCAGCATAAACACCACACAGCAAGTCCACAGCAGCACTGGCTGATATCCACTGGCTGATAACAACACTTGGGTAAAACAGGGAAGAAAGGAAAAATGATTATTCCTTATCAAATCCATAGTTCCAATTTAAAACTACAGACTAGTCAGACATAGTATTATTCTTTTAAAATTAAAATGCACCACCTGAGAAAAATGTGTGTAGAATGTTGTTTATCTAAGAAAAGAGGAGATATGAAATAGACAAATATATAAATAATATATTAAAAAACAGAAAATGGCTATCTATAGGAGAATAGGAGTAAAGTAGAGAGGACAAGGATAGAAGCTAGGCTTCTTTGCATATACTTTGTTTTTTTCATATGACTGGACTCCTATAAATCTATCATTATAAAATAGAATTAATCCCTTTAGGCTGAGTCCATACTTAAAAAGCTATATGCTGCTAGGCATATGGGTATACACCTGCAATCCCAGCTACTTGGGAGTTTGAGGCAGGAGGATCATTTGACCCAAAAGCTTGAGATCAGCCTAGACAACACAGTGAAATCCCATCTCAAGGGGGGGAAAAAAAGCTATATGCTGTATGATTCTATATTGTAGGAAAAAGACAAACTACAGGGACCAAAAAAAAAAAAAAAACTAGATTCATTTCCAGGGACTCGAGAGTAGAGGGAGAAGCTTACTACAAAGTGGCTCAGGGCAATTTGGAGGGTGATACATATCTTATATCATGATTTGGGTGGAGGTTTATGCATTGGTCAAAACTGGTAAAACCACAATAAAAAATAATTCATTTTATAGCACATAAATTATATTCTAATTTTTAAAAGTATAAAAATAATGCCCAAAGCCAGGCACAGTGGCACATACCTGTAATCCCAGTGGCTTGGGATGCTGAGGCAGGAGGATTTTGAGTTCAAGGCCAGCCTCAGCAAAGGCAAAGCACTGAGCAACTCAGTGAGACCCTGTCTCTAAATAAAATACAAATAGGCTAGAGATGTGGCTCAGTGTTTGAGTGCCCCTGAGTTCAATCCCCAGTACCCTACCCGCAAAAAATCCCCCAGCCAGGAGTGGTGGTGCATGCCTGTAATCCTGGTGGCTCAGGAGGTTGAGGCAGGAGGATCCTGAGTTCAAAGTCATCCTCAGCAAAAGCGAGGCACCAAGCAACTCAGTGTGACCCTGTCTCTAAATAAGATACAAAATAGGGCTGGGAATGTGGTTCAGCAGTCAAATGCCCCTGAATTCAATCCTTAGTACCCAAAAAATAATGATAATCCCTAATAGTAAAATGTTTTAAAGAAAATGAATCTAAATGTATATCCAGTTGGTGGCATAACCACCAGAAACAAGTTATTCTACATGACTTTAAAACACCATAATGTGTTTGCTCATTCTTCTTGGAATATTTATATAAAGAACTGAAAACAATTTTACATTTTTTAAACTAGTCATACTGTTAGTAGTTTCATTAGTAATATTACCCTCAAACTACTGTGTTGTCTAGCATGGAATGATGAAAATGAATAATTATGTTAGTGTTAAAAACATATTTTGATGTAGAAGAAAGGAAAGATAGATAAACAAGATGAAGTAAAAAACTTGTGGGATTTAAACTAGAAGCATCATTAGGCATTCATAGTGTATTTTAGCTTTAAAAAGTTTTCCTATGCCACGCATGGTGGCCACACCTGTAATCTCAGCTACTTGGGAGGCTAGGACAAGAGGATTGCAAGTTCAAAGACTGCCTAGGCAATATAGAGATACCCTGTCTTTAAAAAATAAAAAATAAAAATTTTAAACTATATGTCTACTGAAAAAACTAGAAATAATGGCTAAAAACAGAAGAAATACACATCCATAGCACTCAGTTAGTATTTTCTCTGAAATACTTCAGAAATTCTTAGAGACATGGCAGGTTCAGGTCTGGAGCAGGAAAAGTAAACAATGAGCTTGTGAAGTCATCAAACACTACTAAAGTAGAACCCTGG
Organism: Ictidomys tridecemlineatus; assembly: GCF_052094955.1. Taxonomy (NCBI): domain Eukaryota; kingdom Metazoa; phylum Chordata; class Mammalia; order Rodentia; family Sciuridae; genus Ictidomys; species Ictidomys tridecemlineatus. Next base: position 82,267,518 of record NC_135481.1, read on the forward strand.
AGCCAACTTAAATGTTTCAAATGGCCAAATATGGAAAAGTTTAGGCTCCAGTAATGCTTATGCCTCCAATCAATTAAAACACATCTTATGTGTTTAAATGTACAAATTCATAATGATACCAAAAAAAAAATGGGTCATCACAAGAGCATGGTGGGGAACCATTTGATTTTTTTTAAAGCTGGTCAATAAGGCAAAAGAATCAAGCACCTCTCCTGCCTTTCCTTTATGAACTTGTTTTAGTCAGCTCTTTCATTGCTATGACTAAAGGACCTGACCAATTATACAGGAGGAAGAGTTTATTTGAGGGTTCATAGTTTCAGAGGTCTTAAAAAGCTGGTTCCATACCTCAGGGCTCGAGATGAGGCTGAACAACATGGTGGTGGCGTAGGGAAGCAGTTCACATCAGGAAAGAGAGAGACTCCACTCTCCAGATACAAATATATACTCAAAGTCATGCCTCAATTCCCACCTCCTCCAGCCACACCCCACCACTTCAGTTACCACTCAGTTAATCTCCATCAGGGGACTAAATCACTGATTGTGTTAAGACTCTTACAACCCAATCATTTCTCCTCTGAACCTTCTTGCATTGTGTCACACATGAGTTTTGGGGGGACACCTCACATCTAAACTGTAACAGAACTGTACCTCATGGAACCCTAGTAAGAGTTGAGAGAAAGTTCTCCTTTAGATGGAAATATTTCAGTAATATGAAATCGGGACAGTCAAGCATTCTTCAACAACCATAACATATTTAAGAATAAATTCTGTAAAGAAAAAAAAAGACAAAGAGCATGATAACATGAGCAGATAGGTCTTTTGGTCATGTTTTGACTAATAATTAATAGCATTATACTAAATAAAAACTTTTGATCCCAAGAACTAGTTTTCAATAAAATAAGGTCAGAATGTGTAGACAACTCCTAAATCTAACTGACAAAAAAAGAGGGAGGAAAAGGAGAAGGTGAGTAGTTGTATCAGTGTACTTAGGTGCTTTGAGACAATTCTTTCTTATTAAAGTCGAAGCTAAGAGATCTGATACTAGACTAGCTCTTTATGGAAAGGATACACCACCAAAATCCTCAATTTGACTAAAGAAGAGAATTCCAAAAGCATCATTTAATGTCTTTGTATTCTAAAATGTGGAAAAAGTTTGTAATTAAATATTTTGTGAAGCCTAAGAAATTAACTAGAAGATAAGTTGCATAATTCAGGTAATTTAATGGAACAAAAACAAACAATCCAAAACCTCAGATTCTGGTGTCTTGAACACAGTGCTTAACTGAGTGGGCCTCTGTAACAAAACTATGGAGTAAACCAGTCATCTATTATCCCCAAAGAGGATGCAAACTTTGGAAAATCATGGTCTTCAGAAGTGATTGATTATTATATACACTTAAAGAAAAACTAGAAAACAGGTTTTAATAAAATGAACCTACTAAAGGTTCAGAGAAGAGGAGATGTGGGGCCATCTTCCCAGAATAATAGGAGAAATCTCTAACATTATGTCTTGAAATCACTCTTCCAAAGAACCCAGGATAATTCAGAAAGAGGAAGGTTTTGTATCTTCCATGATTAAAACAAAAATGTTAGAGGAGAATGAGATAAAATTAAAGTATAGAAACATCCAAAAACATGAAAGAAGAAAGTTTCAAAGCAAAAAATATATATTTCTTATGAATAGAATATGGACAGAACAGCTCTTTGAAAGCCATTGAAAAAAATTTCAAATACAGAAAAGAATGAGACCAAAAGTATTTCAAAAAGAGGTAGGTTAACTGTATTTCAGAGGGAAGAAAAAAAAAGCTAACAGAATGATAACAGAATGATATCTTTGAAGAGAAAACTAAAGAGGATGTGGGGAGAAAAGCAGGGGAATAGAGGAATAATCTGGGAATAAAGTTGATTTACTCAAGAAAATGGAGAGTTTTGGGGGCTTATTGAAAGTGAGTTAGAACATAGAAAATAAAGGTGGAAATGTTACAAAATGATAAGACAAGGAAATGTCTCAGGAAGAAAAGGTTTTAAGAAATTATTATAGATAAAAGAGGAAAACATCAATGAAAAGTATATTAAGAAAGAACTTAACTGACCTTTGAGGGGAAAGAAGAAATAAGTGAAAACAGAGAAACTAATACATTAAAACAAGTAATAACTGTCAACTGGAGATGGAAATATTGGTATTTTTCCTCAAACTTCAAACTTAAACAATTTCTGGATTTTTTGTCAATTAAGTACAGTTTTTCAAGAATTTCAGCCAATTTACACTGCTGCTTGTTTCCTTTGCTGTGAAGAATCTCTCTAGTCTGTAGTCTCACTTGCAAAAGGACTAACACTACATGATTCCACTTATGTGAGTTATCCAAAATGGTCAAACAGAAAGTGCAATGGTGGCTGCCAGGACCTGCGGGGAAGGAACAGGGTTTGCCCTTCAACAGATATAATATATGTTACACAAGAATAGTCAGTTCTAGAAATCTGCTATACAACATTATGCTTACAATTAATAATATTGTAATTGTGCACTTCACATTTTGTTAAGAGGGTAGATCTTATATTGTATTCTTACCACAATCAAAAATAATAACAATAACATTTAGCCTGAGGGAATATTAATTATAAACTATTTCCCTCAAAGTCACTGTAACTATGTCTGTACCGCTCAGGGGAGATCTGAGAACTGTGATCTCCAAAAAATAGAGAGACTACTCATATTAATAATCTGGATGAGTATATAGCAGGCACTCAACAAACAATGGATAAATAAGAAAATAGAAAAATAGACATGCACCCAAAACACTCCTTTTTCCTTTAGACATCAGTCAAGGCTTCTAAGTCATATAAAAGAATAGCAAGAGGGCTGGGGATGTGGCTCAAGTGGTAGCTCGCTCGCCTGGCATGCGTGCGGCCCGGGTTCGATCCTCAGCACCACATACCAACAAAGATGTTGTGTCCGCCTAGAACTAAAAAGTAAATATTAAAAATTCTCTCTCTCTCTCTTCTCTCACTCTCTCTTTAAAAAAAAAAAAGAATAGCAAGAATTTTTTATCAATTAAAAACAAACAATTCAATTAGACAAAAATGCAAAGCTTCCCAGACACTGGATCCACATTTTAAAGTATTATCTCTGCTGACAGATTTAAAAGGTTTCAGAATTTAAAATCTGGCTATTATTGAGAAGAACAACAAACACCTATTTTCTTACCTAAGACAATGAATACATTTATCACCGAAATTATTTTTATCTTTCACTGAACTCACCAGCCTTAGTTGAATCCTGTTTAAGAGGCTACTTCTGCATAATGCTGCCAGTAGCACCTTTTATTTACAAGTTTTCCAGAAATTGGCCTGGTAGTAATTAAGATTAGTCAGCAGCTTGCATAATGAGTATAATTTTTCATTAATAGAAATCTCTGCATTTTAAAAATAGGTTAATCATTACATTCCAAATAATGACATCCTTTTCATCTGAAATTTATACTCTCTGTTAGATACAGGGTAGGTGTGGGAAGATTTTAATTCTAAATGTGATCTCTAAAATAGGCTTCAGCTTCACCTCAAAGAACGCCTGGTTGAACTACATGAAGATAAATCTACCTGGCCATGTTATCACTCAAAGCACCCATTGCCTTACCCCTACTTTATAAAAAAAAAGGGGATTGACAAAAAAATAATCTATGATATGCATTTACCTGCCTCCAGTCATAAGACTCGGAGTCCTTGAAGACACAAAGCAAACATGTTGCCTCTTTGATCCTGTGCCTAACATAAGATTTTTTTTTTTATTTAACTTAGGTAAATGACTTCTGGGTATGAGATCCAAATCAGATATTAAAATGTGGGGTGGGGTATTTGTCGTGCTACCAGGCTGAATGTTTAATATTCTATTCAGCTATCTAACTTGGAAAGCCATTTTTTTGCCCAACAAACATTAATTATCTTCTTGAACCAGGCATTGTTACATTGCTTGGAATGTCAGATAATAAAATAAAAATTTCTTGACCCTATTGCCTACACTCTAGTGGAGGAAGATAGACCATAAGAAATAAGTATAATAATTTATATCCAATGTTAAATAATAAGTGCTATGAAAAACAGAAAAAAAATATAGCAAGTTAAAGGAAATCAGGTTACAGTGGGAAATGATTGATGTTAAATAGGGTAGTCAGGGTATATTTCCTTAAAAAGATAACATCTGAACTAAGACTTGGAAAAGTGAATGAATGATAAGGACATGATTCAATGGTAAAGCACTTGCCTCACATGCATGAAGCCATGGGTTCAATCCCCGGCACCACCAAGTGGTTAGCTGGTAGTCTCCAAGGGGTACACTTGCAGGTTCTGAGGTAGCATTCATACCAAGTCCATGAACTCTGGACTACTCCCAGCCAATGACTGAGCACAGCGGGGCCCTCAAGGAGCTTGTTCCTATCAAGGCAGAGTGTCTCTGAAGGCAGTCTTTGCTCTGGTGTCTGCTTGCTGGAATTTTCCCAGAGGTGTAATGAACCTGAGCTCCTTCCTACACTTTTCTCCTTTCTTCCTTCTGTCTTTTCACAGGTAATCAACCAACAATGCCATCCAAAGACTCTCTTGTGGCTTCATCATCCTATGAAGGCATATCATCCTACGCCTTCTCTCTCTCCCCTCTATCCTTTATAAGAGATCCCCTCTGTGGATTTACCCTTGCACTTTGGATAACATCTGGGCATCCATATCTGGAGAATAAACTTTCATAATTAGTAGGCATTAGTAGTCTGAGAAAGCAGGTGGTAAGGTGAGATTTTTGGACTGAATCACCCACTACTTAACTGGACAAGAGGATCACACCCAAATGGATTATAAGTCACAGACTGTCCCTGGCACAAGGTGGGGGTCCAGCTGCCAAAGATTTTACTAGTAGTGATGTGGGAACACATCCCATTGAAGGGAATAAATGTCCTTATCAATTAGACTCAGGCGTTTGAAAGCTAAAGGCAAAGAAGCACAAAAGGAAAGTGGCCTTAGCTGACTATTACTAAGGTGTGTTATCCTGTAGAAGAATAACTAACAACCCAAAAGCAGTTAGTAACAATTAAAGTTTTAGTATAACAATCCAAAATCCTTATGATGGTTTTAAAGAGGTTTGTATCTCTCACAATATGTTCAATAGTCCCTGAGCTTGCTCCATAAATATTTAAATGCTTAGCTGAGGCAGGTATATACAAAAGTCCTAATTTAAAAAGCTGGAACCCAAGTGTAGCATCTGGAGGTCAATGCCTCTGATGATTGTAACTCTATAATTCCTCAGAATCCTCAGAGCCTGCAAAAGTAGTTCACTACTTCTCGATAAAAGCTAGCTTATCCTCCATGCAGTAAGACTCTACAGAATACTCTACAACACAAGGCAACACATGCCACCTTCAGGAGCTGCCCCACCTTGTCCCCTGGCATAAACTCCAGCACAACCTGTGGTGACATGTTAGGACTGATAAGGGAGAGAAAAGATTACACCCCAAAGGAACAGCAAGAATCAGTCAGCATGTTCCAACAGGATCCAGGGCAAGGCCTCTGTGGCTGGATTTTGCAGGTGGGTAATAAAGGGGAAATGAACATAAGACTATAAGCAAGCATGCATTGACTTCAGGACACTCTTTGGGGACATGGGCTTTAATGGTCTGGCAAGGACCCCAGGAAGGGAAAACCTTATCACTAGTGTGGCACACAGAAGCCTGGAGAAAGCTAGAACTATGCTCAACAAAGCAGACATACTTGAGTACTGATATGTGGTAGAGGAAGAGATAAAGAAGCTGAGAGAAATAGGCATACTGGAATGGATGCATTATGTGATGCCAAATGACTCACGAGAGGATTCTATTTCATAGGAGGGCTAAGAGGATACTTCATTCACCAAGGCCATGAAGAATTTGCTGGTAGGAGAGGAGCTAGCACACTTAAGAACTTCAGTAGTGACAGTACTTTTTGACTGCCTCTCCAGAGCCTAGGGCAGGAAAGGCAGTCACAAAGTTTGGTTTGTTTATAGCAATAAGGGTGATGAAGCCCCAAAGCAACAGAGACCAGATGGCAACACAGAAGCCAAAGGGCCAGAATCACTGCAAGGCTAGAAAGGTAACCAGCTGGTCAGAGACCTGAAGGGAGCTATCAGAAGACTAGTAACAAAAAAATATCCACCATGTAAATGGACAGATAGTTGTGAGCATAAGTGTGAATATTTTTATGTCCCATGTTCATTCTCATCAGAAAAAAAAATTCATCATAGAATAGGCATCAGATAGTCAAAAAACAAACTGATGCATCCAGTTGTCATGAATTAGCCTTTGTCATCAACCCCTGGCCCCCAGGAACAAACAAGATAGAGACTTATTCCTGGGACCAGCACCATGAATTCCACATACCAAGCCCAATCTAGCTACTTCCATCTCTGAATTTCCAACTTCAGAAACTGTTACTAGGCATCATAAATGGCACTATTCCTTGAGGAGGTCAAGTAGCCACCTGCATCCCCTCCACTCTGGGAAGGCCAATAATTTATTCTCATAAGAGTAGACACCTATTATGGATAAGGGTTTCTCTTTACTATTTGAAGATCCTCAACCAGCACCACTCTACAAAGATCATAGTATGCCTATTTTATAGACAAAGCATAGTATCTGACCAGAGAAACCACTTTGCCATGAAGGAGATGTGTCCACAACTATGGAATGCATTGGTCATTTCAAAACTGCACCATCCAGAAGCCACTAGACTGATAGAGAACTGAAATATCTTGTTGAAGGCATAAAGTACCAGCTTTGAAGTAATTATCTAAAAAGGATGAGATACCATTCTTCAAGACACAATATACAAATTGAATCTATGTCATGTTGTGTTCCAATAGGAAAAATTCTAAGGCTGGGACCCAAAGGGTGAAAGCAGGAGTGACCTCACTTAACCATCACTTTCAATGACCTACGTGGGGTCTCTATGTTTCCCATCCTCATTACTATGGGCTCTGTAGGTTTAGAAATATCTGCTAACACATTTTGATCTTTTAACTTTTATATTAGGGGTAAAAGAAAATGACGTACCATTACAGTGTTACATAAACCTGTGTATGTCTATATATTTACACTCACAGTGAGATCTCTGATTTTGTGTGCTCTGTGTTGCATGTTTTTATTCCAATTTGAAGAATTTCCATTAGCACTTAAGGCATGTCTAGTGGTGGCAGACTCCTTTAGTTTTTGTTTGTCTGGAAAAGGTTTTAATCTCTTCCTCTAAAGAATAAGCTTGCCAGGTAACGGTATCCTAGAATGGCAAGGTTTTTACTCTCAGTACTTTTGAATAAATCATCCCACTCTCTTCTGGCATGCAAGGTTTCTATTGAAAAATCCAATGATATTAAGACTCTGTAGGGATTCCCTTGTATTGTGATAAGTTGCTTATCTCTTGCTGCTTTTAAAATTCTTGGTCCTTGACTTTAAATGGTCCTTGACTTTAAATTGCAATAGACTGAACATCAACAAATTTTTGCCAAGACTCATTATTATCTTGGCAAAAATTTCTTGATGTTCAGTCTATTGCAATTTAAGCATCATGGATCTGGTTGTCCATTTCCCTCCCCTGTCTGGGCAGTTTTCTCTATTTCTTAAGTTAAACTTTCTTCCCCTTTCTTTTTGTTTACTCCTTCTGAAACTCCCATAATGCATATATCATTTTGTTTGTTGTTGTCCCATAATTAGGCTTTCTTTATTCATTTATCTTTGTTCCTATGGCTAATTTCAAGTCATTTGTCATTAAATTCACTGATTCTTTCTTCTGTTTGATAGAGCATGCTGTTAAAGCTCTCTACTGAATGTTTCAGTTCACTCACTATATTTTTCACTCCATAATTCTCACTTCTTATATTGTGTTCCTGGTTTGTTCAGTTGTCTGTGTTCTCCTGTAGCTCGCTAACCTTCTCTAAGATGATTATTAAGAACTTTTGTCAGATAACTTATAGAATTTGCATTTCTTTGGGGTCAGTTGCTATAAAGTTATATTCCTTTGGTGTTGTCAATTTTCCTTTATTTTTCATTTTTCTTGTAGTCTTGCTTTGATACAAACACATTTGAGGGCACAATCAGCTCTTCTAGACTTTATGGACTATTTTAAATGGGGAAAGATCTTCTCCTATGAGTGGTACAGGGCATTAGTTCAGTGGGTTTCACAATTTCAGCTTGTAGAAGCTATATTGCTATCATCTCTTGGAGTTCCATTAACTGATATCAATATTAACTAAGAATTTAAGTGTCCTCTACAGCAGCACCAAGTTCCTAGTGTCTTCCTTTTCTATCCTCTACAGTAGGGAGGGAGAGTCATGGCCAAAATGATCCCTCTTGGCACCAGATCCGGGATCTGGAGTACAGGCATGCACAAGTAGCACCAATATATGAGACACAGGAACTTGTAGAAAAAAATATGAATTGAGGATTTAGAGCACAAATGTACATACTTAAGCAGTCATGCTGGTATCATGGACATGGGCACTCATGGAACAGCTGCAGAGTCAAAGAGTGGCGCACAAGCACATGCAAAACAATAGACTACAGGGTCCATATGTGCACATGGACACCAGAGGCAGGGTGGTAGCTCAGTCTGAGTGTTGCAGTGATGTCTCCTTCTCCAGGAGATTAATAGAAGCAGTGATAGTTACTGAGGTCATTGGTGGTTAAAAAAAATGCTAAAGGGCAGGCCATGGGAGACCACAGTAGCACTCAACATGAGGCTGATACTAAGAGCCATTGCCCTTTTCTTTGTTCCTAACCATCTTCAGATGTCTCAGCTATGCAGATCTCAGTGATTTGGGTTGGGTTAAACGAAAGAAGGTCTTTTGGTCAGTGCCTTGAAAGGCTGGGGAAGCTGGTTGTAAATCCTGCTGTCCTTTTATCCATGAAGGGAACTTGTGGGATGGGGACTTCTCACTTGGCACTGAACTGTGCTGATCTAGGGGACTGGATCATTCAGGTAATGAAACTGTTGCTCCTTCCATTTTTGTGCAGTTCTTCTTTTTTTTTTTTTTTTTTTTTTTGCCCCACTGTGCTGCTGTAACTTCTTAATTGGACTAGTAGGCTCTCACTGAGGCATTTTCACTCATAAATATCTAGCTATAGAATTGCTATTGCTGTGAAGAGGAAAAAAGCTAGGATCTAGTCCACCATTCTACCATTGTTCGGACATCATTCTCTATTCTCCCAATAAATCTCTTATAGTTCTAATTCCATCTTGGCATCCATTCCCAGAAGATCTGAATTGACACAGGAAGGGAAATAAAAAATTCAATTTTGGATATAGTAATTTTGAAATATCTATTAGATATCTAAGCAGAGCTATGAAGTTAGATGTACAAGTAGACTTAGAAATAAAATTTGAGACAGATATGGTGGAATGTGCCTGTAATCCCCAGGTACTGGAGAGACAGAGATAGAAGAGCTGCTTGAATTCATTAGTCTGAGGCCAGCTTAGGCCACATAGTGACACCTTGTCTCAAAAAAAGAAAACAGGGGGCTGGTGTTGTAGCTCAGTGATAAGAGTGCTCGCCTAGCATGTGTGAAGCAATGAGTTCAATCCACAGCACTGCATAAAAATAAGTAAATAAAATAAAGGTAATGGTGTCCATATACATCTTTAAAAAGAAAGAAAGTAAATCAAAATAGGTAAAATTTGGACTAGACATATAAATTTAGAATCCATTTGAAGTATTTGAAGACACAAGACTAGATGAGATCACAAAGGAAGTGAATGTAGATAAAGAGGTCCTTAGGATTGACTCCTAGAGTACACACCAATTTAAGTATCCAAAAAGAACAAGAATAATCAGCAGTAGTGACCACAAAGATTAACAAATAAAGTACGAGAAATCTAAGAATGTTTTATCCTGGAAGCCAAGTAAAAAAGTATATCAAGGAGAACGGAGGAATGAAACATAAAATGCAACAAATAGGTCAAATTAGGTAGCAAAAAAGGAGTGACAGCTAGGTTTAATAAACTAGAAGTTGCTTATGATCTTGACAAGGAGCAGTTTTGTGGTGTTAGTGGTAGGAAAGATGAAAAACCTAAATGCAGATTTAAGAAAGAATGAAGGAAGAGGAAGCACAGACTACCAAGTATAGACAACATTTCCATGGAATACTGCTAGCAGGAAAATGGAGTGATTTCTGGAAGGGAAAGTGATTTGTTAAAAAAGGATTTATTAAAGATAAGAGACAAGTTTGTGTGCTGATGGAAATGCCCTAGTGGAGAGATGAAAACTGATGATGTAGGGAAGAGAGATGAATTTCTGGAGCCCTGTTCTTGACTAGATGAAAGATGATATAACCCAACACAGAAGTTCAAGAATCAACATTTAACAGAAGCATGGATAGTTCCTCTGTAATAACAGAAGGGAATACAGAGTTCATGGTTATTGATAATGGTAAGTGCATGACAGAGGGCATGAGAATCTGTGGATATCCTTACTTATTGCTCCAATGGTCTCAGTGAAATAGGAAATAATGACATGAAATGAAAATGAGAGGGGAGAGCTGACAGTTTGAAAAAGAGATGTGAATAGTTATTTTATCAAGACTATATTAAGATGTGCTGGGCATAATGCTAGGCATAGCACTCCTATAATCCCAGCAGCTCAGGAGACTGATGCAGGAGGATAGCGAGTTCAAAGCCTGCCTCAGCAAAAGCAAGGTGCTAAACAACTTAGTGAGACCTTATCTCTAAAAAAATACAAAAAATAAGGCTGGGATGTGGCTCAGTGGTCAAGTGTTCATGATTTCAATCCGTGTGTGTGTGTGTGTGTGTATAGATATAGATATCTATATATTATTATATATATTATATATCATATATTATATTATTATATATATTATTATATTATTATATATTAATATATATTATTCACATAATACTATCTGAGGTCCCATTCTGTGGACTCTACCAAAGCCAACCCTAGAAACCATTGATGTAGCTGATCTCAATCCTTCTGGAATGAGAGTTTACTGGGAGACTTATACATGACTACTGCCAAAAAGGTCCATCTTTTCCTGCCCTTTCCTTTCTTTGTGAAGTTCCTCTGGATAACACATAAGTGACAGTGACAACAGCTGACCTTAGGATGTCCTGAGGTAGGTATGTATGTACATGTGTGTGTGCAAGCATGATATAAGTGTGTGTCTGTCTGTGTGTGTTTATATCAATGCCTAATTACAAGAGTCCCACCATTCTCCACTTACACTCTTACATCTGGCTCAGTTCACTAATATGTCATCTGCATGGCCTATGAAGATAAAGTCACAACACTTCCTTCAAGGAACAGAAAAGGGAGATGATCTAAGAAGAAATAACATACACATAAAATATCCATATATTTGATAACTTATTGTGACTTTTATATAACTCTAGTGTAAACTACCTACTCCACAGAAGTATATGTATATGGCACAATCATACATTATCAGCCTTGATCCTTTTCTATCCTCCAAATTCAGTTTCAACCTGATTTGTTCACTCCTGGCAGTTTTCTTTGCCATCATATACACCTGTGAAATGTAGAGGCCCTCCTCATTTTCCTTCCTCAATCTGGGATTCAAGACAGGCAAGATATCACCAACTTCAATGTCTCATGATTGGATGAGGTATGCAATGCAAAAATCACATTTGATGTCCCTTATGCATCTATCTGGTTCTAACATTACTTTATAATATGTTTAGAGCATGAAAAGATTATCCTTTGGTTTACATATATGCTGCTTACAAAACTGCTAAATTTCTTAAACTGCCTTCCTTAGGGCTGTTTCCTGTAAAAGTCCCAATTTAGCAAGAGATCAAAAGAACCACCTGCTGCCAGAGGCCAGGGCTGAGTTGATGATGATTCACAGCTTGTCTAACTCTTTTACATTTGCCAGATGTGAGTGACACCACCCTCTCTTTGGAATAGAAAACATAGCACTATAATGAACATCTAAGACCAGACACTTGAAATAATGGGTTTTTGCTGTAATGAATGTTATGTTAAAAATCATGTTCTTAATACACAGAAGCTAAGATAAAAGGTTTTCCGTAATGAATTAGAAAGTGAGTAGATGCTTATTGACTGTGATAGGGAGAAAGAAGCCACCATTCTAACCACACCCTTCCCCCTACTAGAATTTTGAAAGCATTTATGATATTTTGTTTTGGTAAGTAGCTGAGATATTTGACTTTTTGAGACAAAGGAGAAATCAGAGTTAAACCTCATTAGTCCACAGAACTAAGAAATGGGAAAGCTTAAATGTCTTTATTCCTTCTAAAAACCAGACACTTAAGACACCTTTCCTTCAAGTAAATTTTGTACCACAGGGTCCATAAATATGTTCTACAAAATTATTGCTTCTAGAAAATTCATAATCAACCAACTAAGCTACTAGGATTCAAAAAAGCACCCCCTTTTTAGAATAAGCTTCATACCCAAATATAATTTTATTTGTAGATGTCTCTGGTCTCAAAGAGAAGGGACAGGTTCTAAAGATAAATGAGTTGAAAGCTGGGCAGTCTGGATGGCATTCCCTGAGATGCCATTCACTTGGCATCCAGTACATTCAGATTTTTAGTCTGAAAGGGACAGCTGTTGGTTTTTAAGTCCTTAAGTGGAGTTTCAATTTCCTGGAATGCTAAGGGAGGAGAGTTCAGGCCAACCCAGCCTGTCTTCTGAAAAACAGCCAAACTCTAGTGACAATCTGATTTAGGAAGCCAAAAGTTTTATTTTTGAACTTTTGTGAGAAAAAGTTGAAACTCTATCCAAGTTAACAGAGAAGGAAAGAGATCAGGATGGGAATAAAGCCTAAGAGATGACACGTGCCTATACACTGGATAGGCATGGCCATTTGGAGGCCTCCTGCTTTCCTGCCTAGCCTTCAGCAATTACCAAGCAGCTATTCACTAAGACTTCTGAGAGTATATTCATAAACTGTGTCTCTGTCATGTTATTTTAAAATCTCTTAGAGAGGGTGACAGATGACTCTGAGCTAGAGAACAGGACCTTGTGACCTTTCTAGAACTATCTAAATTAATTTCTTGCTTCTCTCAATGCTATACACGGAGGAGGGTAGCCAGGTTAGGATCTCAGTAACAGGCAGTTGAGTTCATCTGGCCTATGGAAAACTGTTTTCTCTATAGTATATTACTGGAAAATATGTATGGCATAATTGTTTCAAATACAGGCCATGAAATCAAAGCTGGGTCAGTTACCAGTCTTGCCACTTAGTAGCAATGTAAATTCCAGCAAGTTTTTAAATCTCTGGAAGCTTCATCTGAAAACAAAACAACAACAAAATTATTTAAAAAAAAAAACACGAATTATATCCACCCCCCCCACACACACACACTAATGGAATATTACATGTAAAGTGTTCAGCATATAGTAAGTTGTTGACATCTGTGTGGTCATTATTACCAATACAATAATGGATTGAAGAAAAGAGAGACAGAAAAGTGATTCCTCATTTGTAACTGTTTCCCAAGTTTTAAAATAGAGGCATGATTACTCATTTACCTTACTAGATATATGGATAGCATTAGTAAACCCAACTGGGAAAGATACAAGACAGTGTTAATAACAGAAAGGTATGACCTTGATAAATGTCTTCTAATTCTCTTACTACATATAATTCACATTTCTGTTACTGTTGAATCACTCATGAAGATTTTTAGATGCAGTTGTTGTTGAAATCTTATAAGCTCTTTAGGGCAAGAATTTTTTTAAAAAATATTTTTTAGTTGTAGATGGACACACAATATCTTTGTTTATTAATTTATTTTTTATGTGGTGCTGAGGTTCAAACCCAGTGCCTCACAACTGCAAGGCAAGCACTCTACCACTGAGTCACATCCCCAGCACAGGGCAAGAAAAATTTTTTAAGAAAAAGAAAATGAAAACCAAAGTTTCCACATGACAAGAGTTTCTGGTTACCATCAATGAAAGAGAATTAAATTACCCAATATTATCAAATATAAGAACTTTTTTCTTATCTTGAGAATAAAAACACCTCATTTTCTTACCAAAGTTCTGATTCAAAAGCTAACAAACCTACAGTGTTTTGTTTTTGTTGGAAAAAAAAAAGTCTTTCTACAGTTTATTGCTTTTCCTTGATAATAATATACACAAAGTCCTAAATATTTACCAGATGATACAGATCTGCCAGTATTTTTAGCCGAGTTGCAAAGTTCTATGAAATCAGTTCTTGGACATATTCCTAAAAATTTGGCCCATGGAAATTAACTGGGAAGGATTTTCCACTTTCTTCACATGGCTTTAGGTCACCACCTCTTTGTGTATCTGTAAGAAACCCACATCCTGCAATCGTGAATAGCCTTGTTTGCTCAGAAGCTGTTGTTATTGATAGATAAATATACAAAAATTTAATTCTTTGGGAACATCTATATCCAATAAAGACACCACATGCTCTGGCTTCAGTACAAATTTATTTTCCCAGCCTCCACCTACTCAGATCACAACTATCTTTAACTAAATATCTTCTCAAAAGTAAATTTCAATTCAAGTTCCTTACACTAACAATTCTCAATTCAAGTTCCATAAAGCCAACCACCAAATTTGTCCCAATCTGATTTTTTCTTTAATCTTTATAATTTTGTTTGAATTAAGGCTTTAAAAACTGGGGGAAAAAAATCACCCTTCTGTAATTATACCCCTTAATAAAGAAATCAGTTTCATTACTTCAGTTACTAAAATGTTTTTTAAATAATCATAAAAATTAAAATGTCATATAACTATTTTAAAATCTTTCAAAAATATTTTACATCTTTGAGAAATTTCAAGAAACAGGGAAGCTGAACCTCCACATCCTGTCCCAGTTGCCTTGAAGGTCTAGCTGCCAAAAATCTTAAGTCTGTCTCATGGGAGTCCCACATACACATCCAGCCAGGAAGGTCACATTCCATCCAGAACTCCAGAAGAAGAAAATGATCCAAAGGGGTGTGAAACCAGGCCAAGCATTTACTACAGACCAAAATTCATCTATACAGCAGCGACCCAGTTAGTGAGGAAACATTATCCTCATTCCATCACACTATTATTTTTGTGTTTCTATGTGGGTCATATTACAGAAAAATCCATGGAGAATTTGCCAGCGAAAATATGAAAGTTACAACTGAGGATTGTTGACCCCACTTTTTTGCTCAAGTTGCCAAATGAAAGGAAAGGTGAGACCACAGGGAGTAGCAAACTGCATTTGCCCAGATTTTAGGGTTTCATAGACAGGAAAATATTTTAAAAGAATTAAGGAACTGATTTATAGTTGCTAACTTTTTCTTTGGACAAGCAAATATGTGTTTTTAATGATTACTCTTATCTATTAGCATCTTTTTGTAAAAGGGAATTTTAACATTAAGAAGTAGGAAGACTATAATGTCAGAAAGAAAAAGGACTTTCCTTTCCTAAATAGGTCAGTTGGTCCTCTCATCCTGACATCACAATGAAGACAGCCACCTTGCACCCTACTTTAGACTTAATGTTTTATTTTCTTTTGTTTTCACTTTAAACAAGTGAAAAGTAATTCAGGTTAATCCCAGTCAACATACTGGCTATCCAGAAAAATGGGGCCAGAGGATGGTATAAGAGGCAGGCTCCCAAAGCAGCCTAGATCTGAGGTGGGTGACCAGGATCAGCAGGTTGGAAAAGAAATCCCTGTGGTATAACTCTAGCTGCCAGTTATGGAGATCCAAAAGAAAACCAAGGGTACCAAAGCATTTTATAAACTTTGCTATTCTCTGCCCATCCCTGGGAAAGAGATAGAGGGGCCAAGAATATATACCCTCCTCCACTTTGCTAGTCAGCTTTCCAAGCTTAGTGATCCTTTTCCAGCAGGTGGCAGAACACACACATAAACAACTCCAAATCCACCCAAGGTTTTTTTGTTTTGTTTTGTTTTGTTTTGTTTTGTTTTGTTTTCTCTCAGTTGGTCCTTTCTTTAAAAGTCAGTGAGGGCTAGGGGTTGTACTTTAGTTAATAGAGCATGTGCTTAGCATGCACGTATAATACCCTGGGTTCAATTCCCAGAATTCAAGAAAAAAAAAAATCAGACATGTATAGAAAGAAATTTTGCAAATTAACAAAACAAAACAAACACCCACCCACATTCCATCCTGAAATCCTGTTTACCAATACTTTAGTCTTCACAGAGAGGCAGAAACTCTACAAAAACTCTGCAAAGAGTACCACAAAGTTAAAAAAAAAAAATCCTAGCCAATAAATGCAAATGCCAGGACCAACATCTTCTTGCTGTTGGAGAACTAGCAAATAATTCTCACATTAAAAAAAATTAAAAAGCCAAATCTAAACCTAATCATTCTTCATTAATCTTCTTTACATACACCTATAAAGATATAGACATGAATTGTCTTTTCTAAAGAAGTTCATGGACTTTACATTGCCTCTTTCCAAGGAAATAATTAATGCAGTATCCAAAGATACACAATGGGTCAAAAGAACAACCAAGAACACCAGTCACATGTCTTTCTACTAGAATATATCTTCACAAAAGCAAATTTATATTTCAAACTGAAAAAGTATTTCCTAAAATATACTCTAATTGGATATTTCAGGTACAATAGTAAGTAGGTCACTTGCTTTCGAGGATTCAAGAATATCAGTCTACAATGTCTGTTTCTTTCCTGAACAGGAAAGGTAAAGGGGAAATACTACAAACAAGGAAATCAACATCACACAGCTCCTAAAGCAACCTCAACCTGACCTTGGGGGGTCAAGTCAATAATTGTGAGCTTTGTAGATAATTTCAAAAACTAATTTGACCCACAAAAGTAATTCCCCCCAAATCTGCAAAAACCATTACTTACATTACTACCAACCATCCCTTTCAGGTAATTTCTAATCAGAAATTAAATTCAAGCATAAATGCCCTAGAAACATCTTTTAACCAGCCTAAATTTGATTATCAAATCATGTTCCTTCTCTATGCTTATCTTCGTTTTTCTCAGTATCCAATCTGGTCCTATCTCTACCCCCAAACAATTATCTAGGGTCCCAGGGGTACCTTATGCTTGGCACCTTCTTGAATGGTATATGCCACATGAAATAGAATGGCAGATATAGAAGGAATCTGACAGGAATGAATAAAGCTATTTCTAAAGATAAGGGAAACATGGCTGTGAGAAACAAACTCCCTCAAGGCCACAGCTTGCCAGTCGCAATATTATGAATCCACCTCACAGTGTCCCCATTCCTCTAGGTCATGTCAGTTTTTTTCATTTTCACGAGACAAAAAGTTTGAGGCCCAAATAACTGGCTTCATCATCAGTTCTTTAATGAACAAGGGATTTAGGTTTAAAGATTTCAGAAAAGACAGAGCAATAGGTACTTTTCTTATCTTCAGATCACATTGTTCCTATAAATAACTCATTTTTAAATTTTTAAAACATAAACATCAAGGTCTGAACTGATCCTTGGCAATGATAACAAATGTAAGCTCCACAAGGGCAGTGACTCTTGTTTTATTCACATTTGCTTTCTTCTTCCTTCTCTCTATTGTCCATCTTTATCCCTCTTTTGTTCCCTGTTAGTATTAATGTCTGGTTCCTTTAAACAAAATTGTGTTACCAGGTGGATATCTATCATTTATACTTTAGTAGCCTTTAAGTCTGGAATATCACTTTTACCTTAAAAAAAAAAAAAAAAAAAAACAGCAACCAAACAAGGCATTGGCCCCCACCCCACTGTAGGCCTCCAGTCCCAGTCAGCAGTGGAAGATCTTTGTGGTGAGGCCCATATCCATCCTCCTTTCTATGCACAAGGCCAAGCTTTGAATACTTTGGAAAAATGGCAAATTGGTCACAGGAACAGCTCCCTCCCTAATAACCCCTGGATTCCCTTCTATGGCTCTGCTGAGCCTTCACATTTTTGTAAAGTAATCTAAAACCTTACCTTTTTGCTGCATTTATCTTCCTTTCACAGCTGTCAAAACCTAGAAGACATCCTGATATTGCATATTTAGACTCAACTATACTGTTTAACAAATGCCAAACTGCCTGTTTCCCACACCCTGCTCTGTGAAGCCAGCACCCCTCCTTACTGAGTCAATCAGGAGCCCATTCTCACCCTCTAACACGCTAGGGGGTGCTGTTGCCATTTCCAGATACAATTAGCTTCTAAACAGAAAAGGGAAGCAAAAGTCTCAGGGTCCTGGAAGACATTTCTAGGTGGGCCTCTCTCTGCACAAGCCCTCTGCACACATCCTCAGCATCACAGAACCCTACATTTTACCAAATCACACAATTTCAGGATGAAGCTCACAAACAGTGTAATAAAAAGAGAAGGATAAACATCACCATGATAACGGTTTTATTATAAGACTGATTTAGGTACATGAGCATACACAATCATCATTATGATGACTGCCCAGTGTGAATAATTAATCCTTATTTGACACCAGAGAAATTCTGTTTAAACAACCAAGTGGCAAACACTATCAGGCAGAATTAGACATATTGAATGCAAAAAGAACAGCCAGAAAACACTCAAGCTTATTCTTCCTTTCACAATCATCTTTCCTGGTATGTGGTGTCTACGGCTTGAGAAATGAAAAGTTTATATACAAACAAATGAACATCAGCCTCTGTTAGCTTTTAGCTGGGCTACTGCACAAAGCTTACAAGCTGCCTGAGAAGCCTACTGGCTTCAGTTAACTCTGCTTGAATGGCTGGTGAGCCAGCATGGCAAGGAAAGGTCTATTACACATCAAAAGGCCTTTTCAGATTTCAAAACAAGTCATTCATGATAGTATTTTTGCTGAGTTTGTGAATTTTTTAAGATAACTTTTAAAAATGTGCATTAAAAAAAAAAAGTTCACTGAATGAGACTCTTACCTAACATTAAACATTCCCACACAGAGAAGAACGGATCTGCACCAAGGAAAATAATTCTGGTATTAATCCAAGAAAAAACAATCCTGTTCACCCTCCACCCCCAAGATAGTGTTTCACACTCTTTGTTGGTATGATTTGGATACTCCTCACAAATGCTAATGAGCAACAATTCACTAATGCTAATGATTAAACTCTCTTTGAGTCTGAAAGCAACCTAACAGATTCAGAAATCTGAAGAATCCCAAAGTAGTTCAAGGGGTATTCAGCTGCAGGTGCATTCTAGAACAAATCTTACACAGAGTGGTGCCCTTTTTTGCCATGGACTCCATCCCTAGGAAGGACAGAATCCCAGATGTAAATATATCATACTTTCAGATGAAACTCGAGAAATATCCAGTGCGAGCACTCTTTTACTTCAACTATTCGATGCACTCTTGTTACTTCAACTACTTGATTGGCATTTTCCCACAAAGCGCTAAAGATAAGAATGAATATACTATGCTTAAAAGAGCAGGTAACAGAAAAGTAACTCTTAACATAATGTCTGCCCTCACATTCCCAAAAGGTACACTCCATCAGTTACCAAGTCTGACTTCTGCAGTTATATAACTAGGACTCAGGGAGCAAATCGGGAGGGGGAGATTGGGAAATGTACTGTGACATGTAGTTGGAAAAGCTTTCTGAAAAAAGGTACTCAGAATAGCCTCCTAGAAGCTCCATCAACCTCATGAGGAAACTCACTGAAATTAACTCATTCCAAAGAGAGTACACAATACCAATATATTCATGGCTTAAGTTCCTGACTAAAGGTAGGTGAGCATTTCCAGTCCTATAACCCTGAAGTTCTACTTTTGAAATAAAAAAATACAAAAAGAAAGCCCTGTAGCTATTTTTGTCCAGAAACCTTCATATGCAAAATGCTAAGTCCTCAGAGAGGGGCAGAAAGCAAGTTTTAATTTAACATTATCAGTTACATTTTTAAAATTTTTTACAGTTATTCATGTGATTTCCTAATTCAAACAGAAAAAATGAAAAGAGTTGTTTCTTTTTTATTTATTAATTTATTCTAATTAGTTATATATGACCGCAGAATGCATTTTGATTCACTGTACACAATTGCAGGCACATCATATGTGCAGTCTACATGTGCCTAGGGTAATGATGTTTATCTCATTTCACCATCTTTCTCCTCCCATATCCCTTCCTTTTACCTCCCTCCTCTTTGCCCAATCAAAGTTCCTCCATTTTTCCTGCTTCTTTAATATATTAAGCAGTGAGTCTTAACTAAGATTGCCGCTCAAATTCACCTAAAAAGATTAAAATATCCTGTCCTGACTACTCAGTGGATTGTCACCTTTATTGGCTTGGGAGTAGGATCTGAAGTGAGATCAGTACTTTTTAAAAAGTCCTCAGGTGTACAGCCAGGTTGGGTACAATTGAATTGGTGTATCCAGGCCAACCACCTGAACATAACTGACTCCTTCAAAGTTTCTCACATCTGAATTTTATTGTGCAAAATGAAGTTAATAATGGTCCTCTCTCCTGGGTAGTAAAGACAAGACTATGATCATAAAGAACTCTGAAGAAATGAAAAAAAAAGGAAGTGGTTACTGATATCTTGATATTTGAAACCAATTTTTGGCACTGACGACAATAAGACCACAAAATTTTTGTAAGATAATATCACAAATACACAGCAAGTCTATACTTCTGAGGTAGAAATATATTACATCTCCTAACCAAAAAACTGATTGCATTGCAAAATTTAACATTAAGTTCAAACAAAGAAGCAGTAATGGGCAGAGAGAAGAAAGGGATATGAGAATCTTTAAAAATGAAAGGTCTAAACACAGATCCAGATGATAGTAAAGGAGAGGTTTAAGTCACCAGTCCTGTTGTTTAAACTCAGCAAAAAGTCCCCTTAGGAAAGAAGCCATTAAAGCCAAGACTTGCAAACCTTCCCACACCTCCATGTAAGCCGGATGGACCTACTGGTTTCTAAGTCAAACCATCCCCTCAAATCTCTCTGCCCTGAACAGTGGAAAGTAGTCAGTCCTTCTCTGCTGACAGAGGTTAGAAGGGGACATACATCCCTAGAGCCTATAACAACATTCAGGGCCAAATCAGATCTTTGCAGTGAGAATCAAGGTGGGAACCACAGAAATCAAGACTCTCTAAATCCCAATGTAGCTTCAGAAGAAGAGTGGCAACTCTCAGATAAACAAGCTCTGTTCTGGCAAATTTCAATTTCTTTGAGACCAAAATTCATATACCCACTTAGCCAGCAGAGGATGGAGAATCTCCACTTATCCACACCTGCAGCATCACCATAACAGTAACTCAGTTGGCAGACAAATCATGAGAAATACCTTACATAATGAGAGATATGAAGAAGGGTGACATGCATGGACCTGTGTTGGAATTTCACAGAAACAAAAGTATCTAGCTACTTCCAAATGTATTTTTAATGACCTAATTTGGTCAGGACTTTGGTGATAAGCTTAGCAACCAGTACAAAGTAACTTCCCCATCCATCCTTTCCCTTAGTATACTCATAACCTCTCTGATTTGAGTCTTCTCTCACCCATTTCCAGTCAGGGTAAGTTATACCTCAACAATTCTTCATGAAGTCACTGTCAAACTCTTACTCCTGGGACACTAAAACAGGCTTTGGTAGCCATCAGTTACCAAACACATACAATGTTTGAGGCACCGATTTCAATTTCACCTTCACAACAATTGTTAAAGCAGGCATATTATCTCTATTTTACAGAGAAGGAAACTGGAGCATAGTGAAATTGAATACTTTCAGTTCAAGGTCACAGGATTAAGTACCCAGTACAGCAGGCTTTGAACTAAGGTTTGTTTGATCTTAAGCTCATGCTCCTTAAAATAAGAATGATGGGTTCTTAATACAGTACCACAAGCCAGGCTCTGGTCTAAACACTCTTTAAATACTATTTATTTACTCTTCACAAAAATCCTAGGAAAGAGGTACTATTTTTACCACTGCTATTATAAAAATGAAAAAATCTGAGGAACAGAGAGGTCCAGCAACTCTGTCAGAGTTGCCAAGCTCTTAATGGGCAGCATGAAGTTTCAAACTCAGGCTGGTTTAAGCATCCATTGAGGCTTTAACCACTGCATTTATAGCCTCCCCCCTTCTCTGTGTATCTTAGTTCTTTCTAAATTCATTCATTCAAATATTGCTTAGGCTCCTACTTGTGCATCTAATATCATACCAGCTTTTGAAGAAAAATAACTAGTATTTGAGGGGTACCTGCCCCCAGAGATCAATGACCTAAATGGGCAAAATCAGTGAAACAATATAATAAGGCAGTTATAAGAATGTGAGGCCAGGTAATATGTACTGGAACACCAGGAGGACTCAAGAACTGAGACAGATAGGAGGACCTCACTGAGTGTGAAAGGTGAGTTCCAGGTAAGGAGAATGACGTGCAAGCAAATGTAAGCAAAGGAAAGGAATGGAGATGCCAGAATCTGCACTGCTTTTTCATATGTATTATCTCATTTGATCTTCCTACAGTCCTGTGAGGCATTATCATTTAACAGATAAAGGAAATGAGGTACACAAAGTCCAGCAATTTATCCAAGGTCACACAACAACCAAGTTATAGAGTTAGGTTTTTCAGGTTTGTCTGACTCAGAATTCTGAAGCCCTAATTCTGAAGCCTTTTCACGCATGTAAATCCAAACTGACTAGGACAGGGTATCCAGCAAGCACTGGCAAAGCCAGACAGAATCAAACCATTCTCATTTCTAGACCCCTTAGAAACAATTAGGGTCCATCGTCATCCTCCCATCCCCAGGATATATGCGATTTCAACTTAGCAGCCTCTTCCCATTAAGTTCCCACTGCAAACAAGATTGCTCTCTGCAGACTGACACATTGTGACTTGGCTTTTCCAGATAGAGAGCCACACTCAAGCCAGATGAACTTACTAGGAAAGGTGCCAGTTTGTGGGGACACAGGAAGAAAAAAGGATCCCCTGATTCAGACCCCTTTGTCAGAGAGGAAAACAGGTTCAAAGAGGGTAGTCCGTCAAGGTTATTTATTTCCTCACCTCATCCCCCAAACTTCTGAGCTCCATAAAAGTACTTTGGCAAGCAGAGATCTGAAATTTCTGCAACAGCTTGGAGAAGAGGTAACTAAGGATCTGCCTTCCCACAGAATCTGTCTTTAGATTCCAGTGCTGGTAAGACTAAAAAGAGCAAATCTGTTTTCTCAGCAAGGCTCAAGCTTGACTCAAATTTTGTGTTATTAGGAAAGAGGTGGGAGTGGTGGGGCATCCAAATGTGATTCATCAGCTCTTAATCAGCAACCTGGGGAGTGGGATGTTTTGGGAAAGTGCACCTTCTTGAGACCTTGGATCCACTTTCTTCCCACTTCAGGGAAAGCAAGCCCTGATTTACAGCACCCACTTGCAGCCTCTTATAGCAAGGTTTTTTCAGCACCCACTGCTTGTAACAGGGATGAATATAGATGTCGTGATGTTTCTGCCACTCCACCCTTAGGTGGCTTTCTAAACAAGCTTGAAATAGTCGACCTAATCACCCAAAGAAGAGTCTTCTGGTAAAAAGTAAAAGCAGCCCCCATTATTTCATTGTCAGAATATTCAAAATGTATATCAAGGTCATTACTCACCAAACTTTCCCTCTGGGAATAAATAATACTCACTGCTCTTTCTAAGGCCAAAAGACTGTGTGCTACCTTCCATAATATTTCCTATCACTCTTCAGTTCCATTTTCACCAATCATCCCACATTAGACCATAGCCAAAAGACATAACTTTTTAAAAAATGCACTTACTTCAATGTCCTCAGAGTATTCATAGGTCAATTTCCCTGCTGGCTACTATTAGTGTAGTTGTACAGTGTATAAAGAGGATTTCTTCTCTCCTCAGAGGAACCAGAACCCAGATGTGTTTAAATAAAATACAACAATAACTTTGAGCTATGTAATTCATAAGTACTGGCTGGATATGCTTTCTTATTCTTTTTTTCCTATTCTAAAACAATTGGTCATAAGTAATTTGAAAAATTTAGAAACCTAGAGATTAGATAACAAAGGTAAGGAAGCTAGAACATTGTCCCATCTTCAAATTCTCTCTTCCCCAAGCACACCTCTCTGATCACTTATGGTTAGGTTTCTTTATATGACACTCTCCCTTAATCAAGCCCTTAAATATTGGTATTCCCCTCAAAAATTCATCTATTTCAATATGTACATCATAAATATTCACATCTATATTTCATTTGATAAGCTCTCTTCAGAACTTCAGACCCATTCATTCAATTGCCAACTACACATTCATAGGATGTTCCATAAGCTTCTCAAACTTAATGTAAAGAACTTAACTCATCACCTCTATCACCTCCCACACCTTTTTCTTTTTTTATATTCCCTTTTTGATGGCACCACTTTCTATCACTGTCTTTACTCTTTGTGAAGTCTTTACCCAAGGTCCCTTATATCCAACCAACACAGAAAACTGTCAATTCCCTCTGAAATCCATCTACTTTTCTCCATTCTCATTGCCTAATATAGTCCAAAATCATCATTTCCCAAAAATGACATAACAGTCTCCCAACTGATTCCTTTGTCCCTACTCGAGCTCTTTCAATCCATTGTTTAAATTGCACCCAGTGATATTTCTAATGTGTATATCTAAATCTAAGCATATCATACCCTCACTAAAAATCCTCCTGTAGCTCCACTGTGCAAATGCTCTGACTAAAGAGACTTTGTTTAACTCAGTCTCTATTGATACCTCTCCAACCTCGTCTTTCACCAGAAGTCCTTCATGTTCCATGCTTCAGCCACTCTGAATCTCTCAGATTCTCACACCTGCTTGTTCTTCTCTTGCCTCTTGGCCTTCTTAGGATTACAGAATTTAGAAAAGTGGGGCTAAAAAACACCAGGGCAACTTTATGCTTACCTTCAGAAAACTCAATCCAACTTATTATTTATTGAGTGTCCACCATGAGTAAAACACAAATTTGGTAGCAGCAAAGACATTTAATGAGTAAGATATAATTCATGCCTATGGAGTCTCATTGTTTTGCTTTACTTAAACCTGAGTTCAAAAGTTCAAGTTCCTAAAAACAGTTCAAGCCACAGCCACACTAAGAAACCTGAAACTACTGGCTTATGCCCACCTACAGTTCTACTGGGTATTTCATCCCCTTCTCTGCCAATCCAAAGCCTATATTTCTCCTCCAAACCTCTACTCTTCAAGGAAGCTTTCCACCATAGCCTCACCAGTTTGCACCTGGTTTAGAAAACTTTAAGTTTCTGTTGGCTTTCTTAGCTGTGCTTGATGCACTATAATTGGAGCCAATGGCCAGAGATTCCCAGGAACCAGAAATCCTATATGAATTAGCTATGTTGCATCAATCAGGACGGCAGAGAGTGTTTAATTTCAAAATTGTGGAAACCAGTAAAGGAGACAGAGAGAAGGGCTATTCAGAAAAAAAAAAAATTATTATCCAGCATTTCTAGACTGTTCCTTGTCACACACACACACACACACACACACACACACACACACACACACACACACACACAGCAAATCAACGGAACTAGGCAAAGAATAACTCTCTGGAATCCAAAGACTATATCCTTGTCTTCACTGATTCAGAAATGATCTTGATAATGGAGACACTGATCTTGGTAGGTTTTTCCTCCTTTTTGGTAGGCAGATGATTAGAAGGCTTAGTGTTATTATCATTACAAGAGGCATCCCTTTGCCTACCATGGTGGCGCACACCTATAATCCCAGTGGCTTGGGAGGCTGAGACAGGAGGATCCCAAGTTCAAAGCCAGCCTCAGCAATGGCAAGGCACTGAGACTGTCTCTAAATAAAATACAAAAGAGGGCTGGGGATATGGCTCAGTGGTAGAGTGCCCCTGAGTTCAATCCTCAGTACCCACCCCCGCCAAAAAAAACATCCTCTCTGGGTAGACAAATGATAAACAGATCCTGACCATCTCACGGCACCAGAGGGCAGGAGCACATACTTGGTGACTGGATATGGGTTTAATTTAAGAACACTGCATGCTCACACCTAGCTGGCCTAAATGACATCTTTTTGCCTACTATCAATTCATGGCTTTCAGTACATAAGTGGTAGATACTATCTGCAGTTTCTCACCACCAAAACCCTGAACAAGAGGGGCTCTACTTTCTAGAGGAAGTGGATATAATACATTTTTGTACACTTCTCAACTTGGAAACTCATCTGAAGTTCCTTAATGCCTGAACTTTCTTTATCTGCACATTGTGGCAAATCCTCACACTACTACTCTCGCAATAGTAAAGTATAAATTTGGGTTATTGTCAAATGCAACACAAACACAATTCATGGAAAACCATTTTACCAAGAGGTAGTTATGAAGCATAATATCCCTGGATGACCAGAAGTCTGACAACTGCTATTAGAAGCAACATGAAAGATTAAAATCTTTTGTTGGGCAAAGGGGTGGGAGGAGTAGGGAGGGGACATAGGAGCAGGAAAGATGGTGGAATGAGATGGTCATCATTACCCTAGGCACATATATGATTGCATATATGGTGCAATGCTACATCGTGTACAACCAGAGTAATGAAAAGTTGTGCTCCAATTGTGCACAATGAATCAAAATGCATTCTGCTGTCATATATATGTAATTAAAATGAAGTAATTAATAATTTTTAAAAAAAGAAAGACTCAAGTAGGACAGAGGACATTGTGCAGCTGGATTGAAACGCTAAATCATTCAGAACAGGATACAGATAAACAAGTGCCCATTTTCTCTGTCCTTAATCACTTTGGTTGTTTAGGCTTGATTGATTCTTGGCCAGTTCAAGATGAGAAACATACTAGATTAATTTGGTTAAGGAGCCAACTGAGGATTCTAGACACTCCTTTTAAGGTAAGCCCCATTCCCTAGTTTAGCTGAATGTTTCTAGAACTAAGATAACCTTTCTTTCCATCCACTTTCAAAGTAGGTGTGTATGTCAAGTCACAATAGCAATAAGCAGAAAAGTGAAAAGACTCAAGGTTGCATCAATCCCGTTTATCTGCATTGTTGAAGAAGAGAATATTCTGCAACTAGGGTAGCAAAATCTCCCAGTAGAACTGAAGACAGGGTGACTGCTATATTTTCCACACCTTTGGCATGGCCTTATTACTCAAAGGACATTTGAGTAATAATACTCAAATGTTATGCTGCATTTCAACTAAGAACTTTTCAGTGAGTCTTTCAGTATAGAGCAAGCAACAAATAAGGAAACTATGGATTTATAGTCCAAAGATACTGAGTCTAGAAACCATTACAAATTATCTTCTCTTTGGAAAAAAATGTACCGAACATCAGGGTGAGGGATGGTTTGAAGATGACATAAACACAAAAACCCTTTCCAAAGAACCTTAAAAGGAGGGGGGGAATAGACACCAACATGAATAAATAAAATAAAAGAGGGAAAGAGTCCAAGATATGGGATTATGATTGCTGAAAGAGAACCAAATTTAGAACTTTCCACACCATCAATACCTTTTAAATGTTTTTCATTCTTCCAGAATAAAACCTTATCATACCTGCCAAGGACAGAAACTTCAATAAACAGAAATATGTGTCTTGGGGAAGATTGTCTATACTCTTCTTCTATTTTCTAGACAGAATCCCTAAGACCTTTTCAAATTGAATTTTTTAACTTTATGAATTTTTTATTTGTTCTAATTAGTTTTACATGACAGTAGTTATACATGGCCTATGGTTTTTGGTGATTAATGGGCTTCACTTAGCATGATATTCTCTAACTCCATCCATTTACTGGCAAATGCCGTAATTTCATTCTTCTTTCAGTCTGAGTAATATTCTATTGTGTAAATGTACCACATTTTCATTATCCATTCATTTATTGAGGGGCACCTAGGTTGGTTCCATAGTTTAGCTATTGTGAATTGAGCTGCTATAAACATTGACATGGCCAGTATAGTATGCTGATTTTAAGTCCTTTTGGTATAAACCAAGGAGTGGGATAGCTGGGTCAAATGGTGGTTCCATTCCAAGTTTTCTGAGGAATTTCCATACTGCTTTCCAGATTGGTTGCACCAATTTGCAGTCCCACCAGCAATGTATGAGTGTACCTTTCCCCTCACATCCTCACCAACATTTATTGTTGCCTGTATTCTTGATGATTGCCCTGCTGACTGGAGCAAGATGAATTGGTTTTGAAGTATAAAAATGATTTGGTTATTAAGACAATAAACTATCCAATATATCAAAAGGATCAGAAAGGTCCACTAAGGCAAAATCATGATCCATACACTGGTAGGATCATACCTGGATTCTATATCAAGGCTCAGAGGGAAACAGACCTTACTGATTCAAAGGCATGCCATCATAACTGATAAGTCCCTATCAGTATTTCACACCCTGGAGAAAGAGTAGCTGTGGTCCTAGCAGAAAGGTCTGGGAAACCAACTCAGACCTCCTGAGTATACAT
This sequence comes from Ictidomys tridecemlineatus, assembly GCF_052094955.1. Lineage (NCBI taxonomy): Eukaryota > Metazoa > Chordata > Mammalia > Rodentia > Sciuridae > Ictidomys > Ictidomys tridecemlineatus. Next base: position 82,295,911 of record NC_135481.1, read on the forward strand.
TAAAAAAATAGGAGACTTTGCTGATGAAAGAAGTTGATCATTTGAGAAAGTAACAGGATACTGAAAATCCTCCATCAGATCCACTTCAGCTTGATTGCAAATCTTGATTCCAGGCTTATTTCTGAAATAAATCAAACATATAAAGAAAAATAAAGTATTAGGAAAAAAACATAGTTTATGCTACATGGGGGACAGAGAATGAGATATGTAACAAATGGCATGGGGAAGGGCAAAGAGTTTAATAAGATTTTTACTACAGGATTAGGCATTCATTTTGTTAAAAGCAGCCTATGCAGGACAGAAGCAGAAGAAAATCACATGCTTTGACTCATCGTGCTTCAGGGTGTGCAGCCACCATTGTGTAGACAGGACTAGGTAGAGCCATGTACACACAAGTCCTAGTAAGAGGCATCACAATTGGTGAAGTGAACTGTGAAGGTTATACCTTGCTCTTTAGTGTTATTAAAGTCTAGGTCGAAAAGACAGTAGAATGAATTGGACATAACTTTCCTATATTCATATATGAATACATGACCAGTGTAACTCCTCATCATGTACAACCACAATAATGGGAAGTTATACTCTGTGTATATATGTCAAAATACACTCTGCTGTCATGTATATCTAAAAAGAACAAATATAAAAATTATAAAAAATAGATAAAATCTAGAAAAAGGAAAGAACAGCTCATCTAGTACAAAAAGAGAAGGGGTCAGTTTTATATCCTCAGCATCTAATATAATAACAGGCACATTAGTGCTTAATAACTGTGATTTGAATGAGTTAAGGTATAATCTCTTACTTATATCTAAGAGGTTCAGAAGGATATATAGGTTTAGTCCGGATTTGCCTGACAGACCCATAACTTTGTATCAGCATAAGGCATAATGTCATTTGCATTTGCAAATGGTTATCAATGTAGATAGTAAATTGAATTTTACTTTAGTTTTATCATCAAAATGAATGGCCTTCTATTGATTAGATTATCATAGAGACATATGGGGAACTGTATTTTTTCCATCAAGTTACTCCTTATAGAGCCTATCTTAGATAAACTTTGGAAAGTCCTTTTCTCTCTGGTCTCCCTTTGTTTTTCCTCCCTCGTGTCTTCATCATTTCTTCTATTCCAGTCTTTTCCCCCAAGTGTCCTGGCATTATTCTTGGAGTAGGGGAATACAAATCAACTTTGAAGTCCTCAGAGTCTTAGAGAATACCAACTATAACACTGCTTTTCCTGACTCTACTAATATTTGCCATCTTTCATAGTATAGCTTTAATATACTATTGTTCTGACAGTTCCATCTTTTTCTCTGAGTTATCAAAAAAAAAACCCTTCCAAGAATGAGTGATAATGAAGAGAAGGAAGCAAGGGAGAAAGAAAATCCTATCTTGCCTCAAATGAATAAATGAACAAATAGGGAGGTTCTACATGTGGGTAAGGAGATATACTTTTAGCCATTTGGATTTTTTTCTTATTTACCAGAAAGGAAGGACTAAATTACATGCTTGGTTTTTATGTAAGCAGACTGATTTATTCCTGGGACTTATATCTATTTCCATTTATTTAGCTTATAGTTTATACCAGCAGGGTTCAAGAACAAACCCTATTTTGTTCAAGACAAATCATCACTCACTCCAGGAAGCCCAAAGCCATCATAAAAATAAAAGAAAACAGGAAGAGAAAGGAAAGATAGTATTGGTTTGGGCTTTGGTATCTTTTATATTTTAATTTTTATATAAAACTTTTCAACTCAGATGAGTGGGGGTTTGTTTTCTGGTGTGTAAACCTGTGAGCTTTAGTATCACTTTTTGTATCACTATTAATAAGGAAAGTAAAAATAGATCTAGATCTCTTCCTTGGTAAAAAGTAAGGAAGAGACTCATTTGACTCTAGCAGATGCAAGACTGAATTAGAAATCTTAAAATAAATAAATAAATAAATTTAACCCCATATAGCATGATATAGACTCTGAAGACATGGATTGGAATTCCACCCACTCTTGTCTCTTCCTATCTGTGTTGACTTAGGCAAAACCCTGAAAGCCTCAGTTTCTTATTTGCACACTCAGGGGTTTGTTTGCTGTGACTTTATCCATCACTGATTATTTGATCAAGGAGAATTTCTTTCCCCTATCAGCCTGTCAGGGAAGATGGTCCACTCTTATCACCTATGCCCACATCCCACTAATTATCTTCAAAAGAAGTACATGAGATCGTGATGCACTCTCACAGCCCATCATAGTGATTTCTGGTAACAAAAACTGTCTCTGCTCACCATGCTTGGCTATACACCTGACTAGGAACTCTGAGCACAACAAAATACCTCAGATCAAAGGATTCATTTTCAGCTAGAAAAAGAGTTTGAATAATCAAGTTTGCTACAAAGTAGCCATTTCAGGTCTGTCACTGAGAAATCAATTGTTCAGCTTTCTGAGACTCTCTCCAGTATATATTCAATGGATTCAATCCTTCCTTCTCCTTGGCAAGGAATGTTACTTCATTATATTTGCCTAGAAAAGTTCAAGATTTCCTTACTTGCTATTGACACTCCGATTCAAATCTGAGACATATTTGTTTGTTTAAAAGAGCCTAAGCAAAGCACATGATATTTATTTTCCATTTATGAGTAAAGGTCTTGCAGGATTTTGTCAACCTGGTTTAAAAATGGTAGTCACAATTTGTTATAATCATGTTCTTTTGAGGTGGAAACACCTTTAACATAGTCAGGCCCAGTAATTTTAAACATCATTTAGATATTTCCCAAAATCACCCTTATAATACTACCCCCCATGGAATGAAATAGATGATGCATATGAAATACACCAAACACAGCACATTTAGGAACTCTATTTTTCTCCCCAGTGGATAGGAAAGATGTCTTAGAGAAGGGAGACTGGAGAAGCTCTTTTGATGATGATAGAGGACTACTGGGATCAGGTGGTAAATGGTAGGAGTGAAAAGAAGGAATGGATTCCTAAGTAGGTAGAAAAATTGAAACAAACCAATATGGAAGAAACCATGGGTACAATGTGGGAAAGTTCTCCAGATCTGGCTTCTCAGCATCCCAAACGACCACACTCATGAAAACCTTATTTGCTGGTGTTTCTCAAGTTCCACTCCCATTATAGCATCTGTAATCTATCTATAAACTTCCTCCTACTGCTTCCTATATGCAGCAGTCATAAGAAACATACCCTCTGCTCTCTAGTTCTTGTGTAATTCCTACATCTCCCCCATGGTATCAAATGGAATTCATATAACTGCATTTGATTTCTGTGATCTGAGTAGAAACAGGCATCTGAGGTTCTGTTTTATAAGTAATTTGGTAAATTCCATGTTATCCGGGCCCATGCTCACCTTGTTCTCTAGGAAATTAATTTAATGCTATTCTGTATTCAAGGGTCCATATTTGACATTTTCCTTATGGCAATCATGGAAGTCATATATACACTTTCAAATCCTCTCAGTAATGAGCTGAAAACAGTTTCCTACATGAGGACTATTGTGCTCCAAACATCAAGGCTGCCCCACCCTCATTGCTGGTAAACTCTATTTAGACTAACAAAATGTCCCAAAAGAGAAGTTCATCAAAAGCTTCCATAATTCTAAATATTAGGCTTGCTAGACTAACTCTTCCCTTCCCAACTACAAGACAAATTCCCCATGATCCTTGAATCCCATTTCTGGTTCCTGAAAGCTGACCACAGACATTCTTGATCTTCCAACTCAAACCATAACAAGGAACGCTTGGACTGATTAAATTTGTTCCCTTTTCCTTTATTTTCTTTCTCTAACTTTCTCTGTCCTCCTAATTACAAATAAGCCTCTCCTTCTCTCATATATCCTAAACTTCCCTGAAGGAATTTTCTGTCAAGTTCCGGCAATTAGAAAAAGTAGCAAGAATTATGAAGATCAGTGCAAAAACAAAAATGCATTGGGTTCCAGAAACCACATGCTTTTATCTTAGCCAGTAGTGCAGAAGGGTCTCCTGAGAAGGAATCAGGCTATAATATTACTCAATATTGAGGTTTAAGTAAGCACTGCAAGGTGATATTCACCATGACTTTCCTTATACTAGAGCCTGGATTTCCAGCAATTTCTTCCCTGGGGCTAATTTCTTTTAGTTTTATGGCCAGCAGAAGTTGCTGCACAACTGTGCAGGAGAGAGGCAGGAATTAGAACCAAGTCCAAAGTATCATTGTGACTACACACAAAAAGCTGGCTAATGTAGGGAATAAAAACTGGGAGTTGATGTGGCCACTTGGCAGCTGTAGAGTGTCATTAGCTGGAGAGAATGTCTGAGTTATAATTAAGCTAAAAGAGGAAGCTGGCACCTCACCTGCCAGTTCTCTGTGCACTGAAATTAAAAAGGAAGTCCAGCCTCTAATGCTTCTTCCAGCAGCCAGTAGGTTGGCATGACAACTTGGTGCTAGTCTCTAACCCTGCCTTCACTATAACCCAGTGGGAAAGTATCCACAGTATAGAATTCAATAACCTGGAAAGAGATTGTAGATGTGTTCTTGTTTGGCTTCCCCAGTCTAACTGATGTCTTTGTGTAAGTTAGAGGGCCCTCACTCTGAATGGACTCAGAACCATGGGTACAAAGGTTAGGTGAAACACAGGCCCCACAGGTCCCTGTGCTTAGGAACTATGTACAACACACATTCATACTGACTACCCTATTCCATAGCTCAGGAACAAAAAATAACTTAGGTTGAAGGCAGAGTGCTGGAAAAAAAAACAGTAGCTATCATGCCTGGTCACCAAAAGCTGCCCCTCTGTGCACTATAGTGCAAGTCCATGCCAGGCAAGCAGAGAACAGAGAGTTTGAAGGAATAGGGGTAGAGGGAATATGATGGCCCTGCCAGAACTCATACATACCAGCCATATCCTAATCACACTGTGGCACAGCTACTGAAATTCAACACACTCCTATCACCAGTCTCTAAATAGAATTATTAAGAACAAGTCAGGCTTGCTTGCTCTGGTCATATTTTGGGATCCAATAGTGACATGAGGTGTGAATAATGGGCAAAGCAGCACAGTTACCAATTAAGGAATCAAAAAGAAAGGGAAAGCTCTCATATCAGGATGCATTAGTTCTTGAAAGAAGAGGAATGAAATCACACTCCTCCCAGCAAAGCACCAAAAATAAGTAATAGATAAAATGTCAAAATAGGCTCAAAAGCAAGATAATAATCTCCTTAGACCCAACAAATTTCAGTTTTTGTGGATTCATGGGAATCCTACACATAATGGGGGCTCTGAAGCAGGTTCATTGTGGAAAATCAGGACTAGACCAGGGTCCCCCATGGCAGAAGAGCTACTTACTGCTGCTGCCTGAGGTTGAATCTCTTGTGAACTGCAAACTAGGGATACAGGAGGAAACTGACCTGATCAATCAAGATGACCTGACAGAGCCCTTAGTAAACTGCTCACAAATGGAAAAACTGGGCCTGTAATGTATTCCGTTTCATAGATGACAGGAGTCCACACAACCTATATAATATTCAACTCTGATGTGTAGCTCCTGGGGGCTTGAAGTAGAGACAACCATTCAAAGAGATAAGTGAAGAGAGAGATTCAAGGAAGAAAAGTAAGCAATAAATGTCAGCTGATATTACAAACATAATAGAAATAGTAATCTAAAAAGGGTGTATGTATTTTCAGGATCCTCACAGAGGTACAGAAAGGAATAATATTCATTTAAAAAGTGAAACAAAAACAGGCACAAATGAAATTAGAGGAGGTGGATGCAAGATATAATAAAAGAAAAATACAGAAACTGAAAACTTAATAACAGATAAGAGAGCACCTCTAGTCTATATACACTTAAAGAAAGAATAGGAAATTGAAAAATTATGCTGAGCACATATTTCTGAGAAGGAAAAAAATTACGAAAGTTCAAAGACACAGAGACTTTATTGAGAAGCTTCAAAATACACCTAAATCAGTTCCATAATAACAAAGAGTGAATGGAAGAGAAGCAATATTCAAAGGGTCTGTACCTAATAATTTTCAAGAATTGAAGAAATATGAGTACACAGTTTGAAAATGCATTCTGAGAGGCAAGATGAATCAATAAAGATAAATCCACAACCCCAGTGTGTTGTCAAACTACAGAACATTGCAAAAGCTACTGGAGAGAAAAGACAGATTCCTACAAAGGAATGACAATTAGACTGACAAGAGATTTATCACCAGCAACAATTAATTTCAAAAGAAAGTGGAGCAGTATTAAGAGGAATTCAGGGGCACAGAGAGCACTGAGTCTCAAAAGGGAAATGCCCATGAACCCTTGGAATGCAAAACAGACCACTTGCAAGCAACCTAGTTGCAGTCCTTGCCTGAGGCTTTCTGACTGGTTGATGAAAAAGCAAAAACAATCTGAAAAACTAAGGAGGATTAAAACATGGGAAGGCAATGCTCAAGTGTAAGGAAACTACTGGTGACAGACTATATAACGCTGCCCTGAGTCCACCTCTACTCCAGCCCCCAGCTTCTCTATAAATATTAGAACCCCAGCCTAAAATGGCATGACCTCCTCCCTCACTCCTTCCCCTCTCTCCCTTTCTCCCTCACTTCCCTGAGTTCCCCTACACTCCCATTATTGAGTGTGTACTGTCCCTTTATAATAAATCTCTTGTTCTGCTACTCATACCTGATTTACATCCTAAAATTCTTTTTTTCTGCAATGTGGCTAAAAACCAGGAAGGTTTGAGTAGAGCTCTAGGAGGAGACCTCCTTGGACCTCCATGTCATGACAGGATCTTCCACATACCAGAGAAAATTATTATCCACTCTGAATTCTATACCTAACTATTCAGGTATAAGAAGTGAAAATTTACCATTCACAAATTCTCATGGGGAAAAAAAACTAAAGAATGCACTTTAGGGCTGGGGATGTGGCTCAAGGGGTAGCGCGCTCGCCTGGCATGCGTGCGGCCCGGGTTCGATCCTCAGCACCACATACCAACAAAGATGTTGTGTCCGCCGAGAACTGCCAAGGTCTCGGCTTGGCACAGAATCACGAGCCACCACACACCTTGTAGATTCAAACAGCAATCCTTTATTCCCGAAATCACACCGGTCTCTACACAAACAGGTTCTGGGGCAATCTAAAATCACTCCGCCCAATTTACCTACTCCAGGAGGCTTTTTCCAAATCCCATTTGAATCTCACAGAACTCAACTGGGAACAAGCAGCAGGAACACCCTAATCCCAGCAGCAATAATCTTCAACTTCCAATTTCCCTAAAACCCCTATTATCTTAAACCAGGAATGCCTTAAACTCAAGGAGCAGGGAAACTTCCTCAAACCTGATCAGCTCTAAACCCGGATCCGCCCTGGTCTTTGAGCAAAGTTACCTTAGTAAAGCATGCATGCAATGTCCCATCGAATGTCCTCTAAGCAGCATGGGGTACACTGGCAAGGAGATTTTGATGCGTCATTCCTACTTGGCAATGGCCATCAGCATCTCCCCGCTTCTGATTAATTAAACAACAAGCAATGTGGCTTAAGGACCATGCCTGGTAGGTTGTCCAATTCAACATATGGTTCTTACCCGTCATGGGAGAACTGACCTTTAGGCATCAGTTTCCTGTCTTAGGTTGAATCCACTGCAACCAGATCAACCCGTCACTGACTACCGGTCCAGCATTCAGCCATGCTTGTGGATAGGCCTATGCACCAGTGGGGGGGTGAGGTTCTTGCCTCACCTCTGTTGGCCCCCAAATTTTAGACCATCACTAGTAGAAGGGAGGAAGATACAGAAATGCCACGACACCAAGCCAATTGACAGGAGAACTAAAAAAATAAATAAATATTAAAAATTCTCTCTCTCTCTCTCTCTCTCTCTCTCTCTCTCTCTCTCTCTCTCCTCTCTCACTCCTTTAAAAAAAAAAAGAATGTACTTTAGCAAGAAAGAATTCAGAGAGCAATAAGCAAAGAAATTAGAAAAGAAACTATGAAAATAATTTTTTGTGACTTTTAAAATAAACCTTTGAAATAAAAACCCTAGATAGTAATAAGAAAATGTATAAAGCAGTGGTTTGGGGAGAAGAAGAAGAATCAAGAAATTCTTATCTACAGAAGAGAAATGCTGACTAAACATAGGCTTTATATAAATTTCAAAAATTAAGTATATGTTAGAATTTTGAGAACAACCTCTAAAACAAACAAATAAACAAAATACATCACATATATTCCACGCCAACAAAACAAATAAAAAGAAATAGGGGGAAAACGTCAATCCCAGGAAATACCATATAGAGAAGGGAGGAACAGCAAAAAATTGGGTGGCTGTGACAGAAGTATCCAGATGTCTGCCAAAGGTCTATGTTATTCCACACAGTGAAAGACTGCTGTTAGGAAGTAGCTACCATACCAAAAACTACATTTCCCAGGCCCCTCGTGATTCTAGGTGGGATAGTATGTCTAGTTCTCATCAAAAAAAAAAAAAAAAGTGCTGCTATAAATGTTGATGTGGCTGTGTCACTGAAGCATGATGGGTTTTTTTAAAATATTTTTATTTTATTTATTTTTATGTGGTGCTGAGGGTCAAACCCAGGGCCTCACACATGGTAGGCAAGTGCTCTACCTCTGAGTCACAATCCCAGCCCTGTAGTGTGATGTTTTTAGTGCCTTTTCCCCCACATCCTTGCCAACATTTACTGTTGCTTGTATTCTTACTAACTGCCATTCTGACTGGAGTGAGATGAACTCTTAAAGTAGTTTTGATTTGTATTTCTCTAATTGCTAAAGATGTTGAACATTTTTTCATATATTTGCTGATTCATTGTATATCTTCTTGTGAGAAATGTCTGTTCAGTTCCTTAGCCCATTTATTGACTGGGTTATTTATTTTTTTAGTGTTAAGTTTTTTTAGTTCTTTATATATCCTGGAGATTATAGCAGCACAATTCACAAAGCTAAATTGTGGAACCAACCTAGATGTCCTTCAATAGATGAATGGATAAATAAACTATGATATATATATATATACACAATAGAATATTACTCAGCATTAAAAGGGAACAAAATCATGGCATTTGTAGGTAAATGGATGGAGGTGAAAAATATCATGCTAAGTGAGGTAAGCCAATCCCCCAAAAAACAAAGTCCTAATGTTTTTTTCTCGTAAGTAGATGTGAGTGGGCCCGGGGGCAGGGAGCATGGGAGGTATGGAGCAACTTTGGATAGGGCAAAGGGGCTGGAGGAGAAAGGAGGGCGCATGGGAGAAGGAAAGATGGTGGAATGAAGTGGATATCATTTCCCTAGGTACATGTATGAAGACACAAATGTGACTGGCTCTACTTTGTGTACAATGAGAGAAACAAAAAAATTGTGCTCCACTTGTATACTATGAAATGAAATGCATTCTACTGTCATGTATAACAAATTAGAACAAATAAATAAATTATTTAAAAAATAATTTAAAAATTTAATTTAAAATAATTAAATAAATAATTTTTAAAATAATTAAAAATGTGTAAAAGTGATATAAATGACTTCTAAGTTGATATGGCTAAAAAGCACATATGCCTTCTCCACTCTTGAAACGTAAATGTTAGATATGGCAGCGCCACTAGATGGAAGTAGCTTGCATTCCTGAATGGCTACAGGGAGCAAATAATCCCTGCTATGCCATTGATAGATTTTAATGATAAAATATACAATCATGCACTGCATAATGACATTTAAGTCCATGACAGACCACGTATACAGTGGTGGTCCCTATGATTCTATCTCTCTAGTGACAATTCAGCTATCTTAGTTTGTGTGAATACACTTGCACAATGACTAAATTGCTATCTCAAAATATGTTCCTTTCATTAAGTGATGCATGACTGCATACACCTCTGTGCTGAGGTCTCTAGAATCATCTATAATCTCAGCCAGCATTGCCCTAAGTAATGCAGATGGTAAGTAGAAAACACAAAATGAGGGGCTGGGGTTGTGGCTCTACCTCTGAGTACTCACCTACCATGCGTGAAGCACCAGGTCCATCCTCAGCACCACATTAAAATAAAATAAAAATATTGTGTCCATTTGTAACTAAAAAATAAGTATTAAAAAACACAAAATGAAATGATAGAAAGAAGTCCAAATATTGTCAATCACAAAAATGTAAATAGATTAAGCATGGTTGGTAGGCCAAATACAGCTCTGCCCATTCACCTACATATGGTCTATAGCTGCTTTTGAAAGTTGAAACAGAGACTGTATGACACATAAAAGCAAATGTATTTACTACCTGGCCCTTTACAAAAAAAGATCACCAGCCCCAAGACTAAACACACATTAAAATGCAATAAGAGACTGGGTCAATTTTTAAGACCCAAATAATGCTATTTATGAGAAATATAACTGAAAAATCACATCAAAGGTTTAAAAACAAAGATATAAAAATATGCCAAGCATGCTGGGCACTGTGGCCGCATGCCTGCAATCCCAGTGGCTGGGGAGGCTGAGGTAGGAGGATCACCAGTTCAAAATAAGCCTCAGCAATTTAGCAAGGCCCTAAGCAACTCAGTGAGACTCTGTCTCAAAATAAAATACATAAAGGGTTGAGGATATGGCTCAGTAGTTAAGTGCCCCTCAGTTCAATCCCTGGTACTGAAAAAAAAAAAAAGCCAAGCAAATATTAACCAAAAGAAAACATAGTTAGTAATATTAATATCTGACATTATAAAAGCAAATACAACTAGATTAATAAGCATAACGGGGTACACTTCATAAAAAATAAATATCTCAAGACAATGTTACAATACAGAACTTGCAAATACTTTATTATATAAAGCAAAAGTGATTAAATCACAATGAAAACTTTTTTTAGAATCATAAATAGGGGTAAATTTTACCACAAATATTTCAGAAACTGTAAATCAAGTCAACAAATTTTCATAATATTAAAGAAGCAATTAGGAGGCCTGGGATTGTAGCTCAATGGTAGAGCATTGCCTAGCACGTGTGAGGCATTGGGTTAATTTCTCAGCACCACACAAAAATAAGTAAATAAAATAAAGGTATTGTCTGTTTTAGTCGGCTTTTTTGCTGCTGTGACTAAAGGACCCAACCAGAACAACTGTAAAGGAGGAAAGGTTTATTTGGGGGCTCTTGGTTTCAAAGGTCTCAATCCATGGACAGCAAACTTCATTTCTTAGGGCTCCAGGTGAGGCTGAACATCACAGAGAAGTGTGGTTGAGGGAGCAGTTCACATGGTAATCAGAAAGCAGAAAGAGAGGTCTCCACTTGCTAGATACAAATATATGCCTCAAAGTCACACCCCCAATTCCCACCCCCTCCAGCCACACCCTTCCACTTCAGTTACCACTTAGGTAATTTCTTTTCTTTTCTTTTTTTTTTTTTTTAGAGAGAGAGAGATATAGAGACAGAGAGAATTTTTAATATTTATTTTTTAGTTTTCGGCGGACACAACATCTTTGTTTGTAGGTGGTGCTGAGGATCGAACCTGGGCCGCACGCATGCCAGGCAAGCGCGCTAACACTTGAGCCACATCCCCAGCCCCTTAGGTAATTTCTATCAAGGAATTAATTCACTGATTGGGTTATGTCTCTCAGAAACAATCATTCCTCCTCTGAACCTTCTTGCATTGTCTCACACATGAGCTTTTGGGGGACACCTCACAAAGCAAAACTTGAATGGGTTATGCTTTTAGAATCACATAAGGAACTTAAATAATACATACACTGGCTACCTTAACCAGAGAGGAGAAAAAGAAAAGAATCTTTAAGATCAACTAATTCAGTATACCTCTGTTACTCTCAGAAAGAAGACAGTATTAAGGGTATTATGCTAGTGTTTGTTTCATGCTTTTATAATAAAATATCTGAGACTAGGTAACTTAAAGGGAACAAAAATTTATTTTCTCACATTTCTGAAGCCTAGAAAATATCTGATTGTGGTACTGGTAGAGTAAGTTGTTTAGTGAGAGTGAGGGTGCTCCTACAATGGCACTTTGAACGCTGCATCCTCTGAAGGGTGTCCTCATATGACAGAAGGCAGAAAGGCAAAAAGGGAAATCCCTCCATCAAACCCTTTCAAAAAACACTTAATCCCATTCATGAGCAGAGGAGCCCTCCTGACCTGACCTCTTAAACTTCTGACCGATTAATATCATCTCACTGATCATTAAATTTAAACATCGGAATTTTGGACAGTACATGGTCACACTTATAGGTAGCAGACAGACATGAGCAGTGGAAACATAAGATTAATCTAGTTCTACAAATGGGGCCTCCTGTGCTGACTGCCACTTTTTTTTAAGCAATTTATCTGAGGCCACTCTGACCAGGTCCTGATTTAAGTCAGTAGGGTATACTATATTCCTCAGCAAACAACCTGTTATCTGCAGGAGAAATGCAGGCCCAAAGACCCCTCCCTGCTGATAAAAAGAAAACAAGTTACCCTGAAGAAGGGACTTTTGTGACCTTTATATAAACCTGACTCCATGACTGGGGGAGATGAGATAATTAGAAGCAAAGTTCCAATTAGAACCAGTCTGTGTGGGCCAAGGTAACAGGTTGCCTTGGATCTTTAGCATATCATTATAATAGTAAAATTTCCCTTCCTTTAGATAAGACTATGCACAATGGAAATCTGAAAGTCTGATGCAATTCTATCATTCAAAAGGTGGATCTGGGCAGGACTCTTTAGAAACTTCCCTGGGACCCCCAATAAAGTTGGAGGGCTGGGGTTGTAGCTCAGTGGTGGAGCACTTGCCTAACACATGTGCAGCACTGAGTTCGATCCTCCACACCACATATAAATAAATAAATAAATAAATAAATAAATAAAAGTATTGTGTCCACATACAACTAACAAAAATATTAAAAAGAAAAAAAGCTGTAGGGCAGGAGGGATGTACTGTCCCTTTCCTCTCTCTTTCTCTCCCTCTTTCCGTTTTTCTTTCTCTTCTAATAAGCTCCTGTCTGCTACTACGTACAATTTGCATGAAAATTTTCAGGCATGTTTAAGAGAGCCAACGGTTGCAGACCATGCCATCAACCTCCTCAAATGGTCCCTTCTATTCTGAGGGAAGATTGTGCTCTCTCTCAAAAAAAACCTAGCAGCTATGGTGAAAAAAGTTTGAATGAAAAGTGAAAATCTTTCTTGAAGTGTTAGATAGCAGTCAACTTGGATGATAAGTGCTCTCTGAAAATAAATATATGCTAAGAAATTAACATATCACTATACATGTTGATTTATCAATTACTTAAACCAATTCCAACATGGGCTAATCCATGGCTACAAGAGATACTGAAGGACTAGAACAAAGAACTACAGCAAAACATCTGTTTTAATAGTGACCAGATATCTCTCCTAAATTTCTGGATAATTGATTCTAAATTTCATGACTTGTCAAAGTTTTGTCTTTAGTAGTTTCATATTAATTAAATAAGAAGTGCTCAGGACAGGAAATATTTTTAAAGTTGTTGAAATCAACCTATATTATCAACTTAAAATTTTGGCCATCCAACTTTAGGGAAATTTTGCCAACAGACACAGTATTAAAAGGTTCTCCATTTCCTTTAAAAAAAGTTCAAGGTCAAAATTCATTGAGCAGGAGAAATTAAATTTAACCTAAAAAAAAGCAGCCAAGGAGAAGTTTAACTTTGATAAAATAGAAAAATACAAATCCTCCTCCAATCAAGTCTATTTGATTTCCTTTCTAACCCTCACCTATAGAAAGAAATTTATAATAATGTAGCCCATACAGCAAAAGTTATCCTTTACAAGTAAGTTCTATGTCATTAAAGTCTGCAACAAATATATTTTTAGACTCAAAGGCAAGATAAATAAATTATGTCTAAATAATGGACAGCAGGAAATATTTTAGAGCCATGAGCAACACAGCTGTTAGAAAAAAATTCTAATTTGGGTGATGGAGAATTAGTGATGTTTACTTCTGATGTGAGAGACAGAATCACAAGTGTTTCCTGAGAAGGTGAGCAAGCATTATGGGTTTATGCAAATGATAGTGCAAAAGGGAGTCAAGCAGGAAAAAAGAAGCTAGAATTTCTAGTCATCTAGACTTTCTGGAGTCAAGGTATATGGTCATGAGAGTTGCCAAGGTCTCGGCTTGGCACCAGAATCATGAGCCACCACACACCTTTGTAGGTTCAAACAGCAATTCTTTATTCCCGCTCTCACACCGCCTCCACACAGGTCCAGGGGCAATGAGTTCTGCCGTCTCCCGCACAATTCACCTACTCCACGAGGCTATCTCCAAATCCCACTTTAATCTCACGAGAACTCAATGGGAACAAGCAGCAGGAACACCCTAATCCCAGCAATAATCTTCAACCTCTAACTTCCCTAAAACCCATTATCTTAAACTGGCAACGCCTTAAACTCAAGGAACTGGTTACTTCCTCAAACCACCTGGATCCGCCTTGGTCCTTGAGCAAGGTCACCTTATTAAAGCATGCATGCAATGTTCCATCAAATGTCCTCTAAGCAGCATGGGGTACACTTGGCAAGGAAATTTCGATGCGTCATTCCTACTTGGTAATGGCTCTCAGCAGAGAGTGGCAAGGGGGTTCAGAAGACCATGAGAATGAGATATAAAGTAACTGAAGACTAAGGTGAATGAGCCAACTGGACTTAGTGAATAACTGGGTAAGAAAGAAAAAGGAGCTAGGGATATAGCTCAATTGGATGCATGCATAAGGCCCTGGGTTCAATCCCCAGCACCACAAAAAAAAAGTCATTTTGGGGGCTGGGGTTGTGGCTCAATGGTAGAGTGCTCGCCGCTCACGTGCAAGACCCTGGGTTCCATCCTTAGCACCACATAAAAATAAATAAGTGATATAAAAGTATTGTGTCCAACTACAACTAACAAATATTTTAAAAAAAGAAAAAGGAGAGGGAAGGAGAAAGAAGAATAAATAGAGGAAAACAACAATGCATTTGTAAAACTTTGGTTTAGGTATTACATAGGGAAGAGAAACACTTATTTATAAAAGGTTAATTTTAGGTGCCTTGAATGTGAGATAAAGGGGGGGGGGTAAAAATCCAGGCCAGCAGCTAGAGAACACAATGATTCTCAAAAAGTAGCCTACAGAACCATGAATCAAAATCCTTTGGGTGCCTATTAAAATAGAGATTCTAGGGCTCTTTCCAGATCTACTAAATTACAATCTTCAGGGGTAGAGAGGAAAGAATTTCTATTTAGAGAAGAGAAGAACTGAGCAAAATGGAGTATATTACCTACTTAACCAGAAATGTAGATATGGACACTGTATAGACCAAATCCTGAGCAGCTAAGCTTACCTAGAGTTATTGAAAAGGAAGAAAGATCCAAACATTAAAGCTTGAGAGTCTTAATAGTTATGGGTCATGGACAAAGAGTAGCCAATGAAAGACACAGAAAAAAAAAAAAGGAATTCACAAACTTAGCCTAAACAAGAATTATACATTATCACAAGGATAGGGGAGTTTCTAGCAGAAACACTACCAGATGCTTAAATATTGTTTTATTTTGTTTCTCCCTCTAAAGTTCTGGATGATTGCATTGACAGCTTTACAGTTGACCAAGAATACAAGTGTGACCAATCTTCCTTGAATTATTCCATGAAATTGAAAGGGAAAGAACAATACTCCCCAATACATTGTATGAAGCCACTGTGACCCTTAAGCCAAAACCAGACAAAGACACATCAAGGAAAAAAAATCTATAGACCAATATCTCTGATGAACACAGATGCAAAAATCCTTAATAAAACATTAGGAAAATACATTCAAAAATTCATCCAAGAAAATAGTACACCATGATCAAGTGGTGTTTCATCCCAAGGATACAGGGTTGCAAATAAATAAATGTAATTCACCACATACATAGAATTAAGGACTAGAGTCATATAATTCTCTCAATAGATGCAGAAAAAACCTTTGATAAAATCTAGCACATATTCATATCAAAAACACTGAAGAAACTAGGGGTAGAAGGAACTTAACCTCAACATTATAAAGTATATATGAGACAAACTCACATAAATGCTATATATGACAAACCACAAAATATTGAACAGAGAAAAACTGAAATAATTTCCTCTAAAGTCAGGAATAAGACAAGGATGTCCATTCTCATCACTCCTATTTGATACAGTCCTTGAAACTCTAGCCAGGGCAATCAGGCAAGAGAAGGAAATTAAAGGGATACAAATGGGCAAGGAAGAAGTCAAATTACCTGTATGCAAATCATCTATACAAAGGACTCCCCCCCCACCAAAAAAAAAAAACTCCACCAGAAGACTTCTAGAGCTGACAAATAAATTTAGCAAAATAGCAGGATACAAGAACAATATTCACAAATCAATAAGTTTCTAATGGTGATTCTGCAAAAAACGAAATCAGGAAAACTATCCCATTCAGAAAAACCTTCAAAAATAAAAGAGAGAATTAATCTAACCAAGGAAGTGAAAGAACTCTATGATGAAAACTATAGAACACTGAAGAAAGAAATTGAAGACCTTAGAAGATAGAAAGACATCCCATGTTTTGTATAAACAGATAATATTGTCAAAATGGCCATACTAGCGAGGCACAGTGGCGCATGCCTGTAATCCTACTGGCTCAGGAGGCTGAAACAGGAGGATGGGAAGTTCAAAGCCAGCCTCAGCAAGAGTAAGGTGGTGAGCAGTGAGACCCTATTTCTAAATAAAATACAGAATAGGGCTGGGGATGTGGCTCAGTATTTGAGTGCCCCTGAGTTCAATCCCCAGTACCAAAAAAAAAAAAAAGCCATATTACCAAAAGTGTTATACAGATTCAATGCAATTCCCATCAAAATACCAATGACATTCTTCACAGATATAGAAAAAATAGTCCTAAAATTTATTTGGAAAAATAAAGGACTCTGGAGAGTCAAAGCAATCTTAAGCAAGAAGACTAATGCTGGAGGCATCACAATACCTGATCTCAAATTATAGTACAGAGCTATAGTAGCAAGAACAGCACAGTATTGTCATCAAAATAGACATGAAGACCAATGGAACAGAACTAGAAGATCCAGAGACAAACCCACATAGTCATCTGATACTTGAGAAAGGTACCAAAAATATACATTAGAGAAAAGATAGCATTTTTTTAATAAATTCTGGGAAAACTCAATATCCATATGTAGAAAAATGAAACTAGACCCCTATCTTTCAATCTGTACAAAAGTCAAATCAAAGTGTATTAAAGACTTAAGAATTAGACCAAAAACTTTGCAACTGCTAGAAGAAATCATAAGGTCAATACTCCAACATATTGGCATAGGTACTGACTTAAGACCCTGAAAGTACAAGAAATAAAACCAAGAATCAGTCCACCCAGCAAAGGAAGACATAAAGAGCATAAAGAGAGAGAGCCCATAAAATGGGAGAAAATCTGTTTCCTCTGGCAGGGGATTAATATCTAGAATATATAAAGGACTCAAAAAGCTTAACAACAAAAAACAATTCACCCAATTAATAAATGGGCAAAAGAACTAAACAGACATTTCTCAAAAGAAGAAACACGAATGGCTAACAAGCAAATGAAAAAATGTTCAACATCCCTAACAATCAGGGAAAAGCAAATCAAAACTACACAGAGATTTCATCTCATTTTAGTCAGAATGGCAACTATCAAGAATACAAATAAGAATAAATACTGGCAAGGATGTAGGGAAAAATGTATACTCACATTGTTGATGGGACAGCAAATTAATACAACCACTCTGGAAAGTAGTATACAAATTCCTCAGAAAACCAGAATGGAACTACCATATGATCCAGTTATCCCACTCCTCATTATTTATTCAAAAGAATTAAACTCAGTATATTATAGTGATTAAGCCATATCAATGTTTATAGCAGTGCATCTCACAATAGCCAAGCTGTGGAACCAGCCCAGGTGCCCATCAATAGATAAATGGATTAAGAAAATATGGTATAAGGCTGGGGCTGTAGCTCAGTGGTAGAGCACTAGCCTTCCATGTGTGAGGCACGGGTTCAATCCTCAGCAACACATAAAAATAAATAAAGATATTGTGTCTAAATACAACTAAAAAAGGAATTTTAAAAAAGGAAATATGGTATAAATTCACACAATGAAGTTTTACTCAGCCATAAAGAAGAATGAAATTATGGCATTTTCCAGTCAATGGATGCAACTGGAGAACATTACAAAATAAGCCAGACTCAGAAAATCAAGGATCAAATGTTTCCTTTCGTAAGCAGAAGCTAGGAAAAACTAAGGAGGAAAAAAGGCAAGGAGGTTGGATATTATAAAGACAGAGGGAAGATCAACTGATTAGGAGGAAGAAGGAGGGACAGGAAAGGAGAGGAAATGCAGAATAAATTTGACAAAATTATGCTATGTCCATGTATAAGTATACCACAGTGAATTACACCTTATGTATATCTATAAAGCACCATTTAAAATATATAAATGAATGGAAGGTAAACCAGTAGACTAGAAGAAGGGAGAAAGGGAGATGAAGAAGGGGAGGGAAAGGGGAGCACTGGGGACTAAAATGGAATAAATTAAATTTCATGCATAATTATGTCAAAATGAACACAAGTGTTATGTAAAATTATAATGCACCAACAAAATCAAAAAAGAAAAAAGAATAAAAGAATACAGCCTGAGCCTGTTGATATTCACAATAACAAAGGCCAATAGGTCAACAGTAAGTACAAGTAATAAGGCATTTAAGTCTTACCCAAAGTGATAGTGAATCTTCTCTAATTTTCACCATGTACTTAAGAAGGATGACCCAAGAGCTGGGGTTGTGGCTCAGAGGTAGAGCGCTGGCCTAGAATGCATGAGGCACTGGGTTCAATCCTCAGCACCACATAAAGTAAATATAAAGACATTGTACCCACCTATAAGTAAAAACTAAATATTTTTTTTAAAAAAAGAAGGATGATCCAAATGTACATAACTTTTGGGTTTAAAAAAATGATTAAGAAATATTTATACAGGCCTGTGCATTAAGATCCTGTTAATATTTTATTTTTTGCTGTGCTGGGGCTCAAACCCAGGGCCTTCTACACCAGGCTAGTATTCTATCACTGAGCCACACCCCCAGGCAAGATACTTTTAATATCTAATTAATTTGTAAGATCAAAAAACTAGGTTATATTAACTACTATTTTCTCATTTACTACTATCTTTCTAAGATGAATGATTTCTTTTTCATAGTCCAACAGTTTTGATATTAGATTCTCCCAATGTAGTTTGATTTTCAGTACAGCAGACCCTCTTTTCCTTGTTCTAAGATCCTGAAACTGCAAAAAGTACCAAACCTTATATATGCTATCTTGTTTTCCTACACATACATACCTATGATAAAGTTTAATATAAAAATTCAACACAGATATTAATAGCTAACAATAAAGTTATGTGAATATACACTGTAATAAAAGTAATATAATCTTTTTTTTTTTAAAAAAAAAGCTTTTTGTAGGTGTAGAGGAACATAATGCCTTTATTTTATTTATTTTTGTGTAGTGTAGAGGATCAAATCCAGTGCCTCACACATGTTAGGCAAGCACCCTGCCACTGAGCTACAGCCCCAGCCCAACAGTAATATAATCTTAATCTCTTTCAAGATCTTATTGTACTGAACCCTTGTTGACTACAGGTAACTACAACCATGGGAATAAAACCATGGATAAGTGTTTAAAAAAAAGATTAAGAAACATATTTAAACAGATGCCTAATATTTTTAAGTTTGGGGAGAAAAAATGTGATTGGTCCCAAGTGAGCTTTTCCTAAAGTCACACTGCTTCCTTTCTAGTGATGTTTTTAAACAAATATAGTTTCCAAGGTAATAGCTAGCAGCTGTAGGCAGGTGCTCTTTGGGATATAGTGAAGGTCTCTGAAGCTAACACCCAAATGCTTTTCTTGAAGTGAGTAAAACAATAAAAATAAAAACCCAATCAATGTAAGCCATACAGATGAAAAAATTTCTCACTGCAACAACAGCAATTTATACACCTGCCATGCTTTACAATGCACAAGGCACTCTCCCAAGCATTTCTCACAGATGCTCTCACAAATAATAATTATTATCCCTATTTTACCAGAGGATATGAGTTGTCCAAGGGCTGGAGCTGGGATTTGAACTCCCACCATTGGATCCAAATATCTTTCCATGACACCCTATATTGTCCCTGAAGTAAAGGGGGATAGTAAAACACCACGTTCCTTAATGTCCCCTTTCTCCTTCCAAAAACCTAACCAAGTTATGGGAACAATGAGAGCAAGCCTAGACTAGAAAGTCCAGACGCACATTATCTTGAAGGAGTCTGGTTTTCTCTTATGCATACTAGGAACTAGAGCAAATTAGTGTTATCTGTAGAAAGCTATTTTCTACGTGTGTGTCAGGACAGTTGCTACTTGGGATGCTGGTCATATGAGCAAATTAGTTAATTAGCAAGCTAATGCTGATTACATCACTGCTTTTGCAGCCTAACATATAAAACCTCTCTCTGAATGGGGACAGGCACAGAACAGAGAGCACTCTGAAAAGGAGAGGTATCACTTGTCCAGCTGGCCACCACTGGACCAAACACTGTGAGGGAAAAGGAGGCACTGCTTGGCAAAACACAGTGAGGGACAGAGATTCTTTCTGTCAGCATATCACCACTGAATTCTCCTAGGAGCAGCCACCCATCTTTTTTAAGTGTTCCCCCAATAAACCATATGTCTCCCACGCTGCCTCTGAACACCTTCTTTGTCCTCTCTGCAATCTATCCCACTGCCCTGGCACAACCAGGCTATGGACGAGATTCACCCAAAACATAAATTAATTAAAAAGGGATATTTTCTTTCTTTAGAAATAAATCAAGAGAGAGTTTGTCTGATCAGTATTTTGTATCCAGTCAACATTATCAAATACTACAATGGAGGCAGCCTTAGTTTTTTTAATGGATTTGAAGTTTAAAATTTCCTGGGAAACAAAAACTTTTTGCTGTTTAAACCAGCAAAAGTGGTGAGAGATATGAAACCACCGGATAAGGAGATATGAAAAATAAATGCTTTTTGCAGCTGGGTTCTTGGCATTAGAAACTAACTCCTACTTGCCTTATGATCCAGGAATATATAGAGTCACTCCTAGAAGCAGTAAGAATGGAACACAGAAGTAGTCATCTTATACCAGGATCCTAAGGAAAGAGAAATTTTAGACTCATAATATGGGCCCCAGGTGAGGGATCAGGGCCTGAGCGTTTGTCATTCAGATGCACTGTTATGGAATGATTCAGGAACAAATCTCAGCTGGTATAGAGGTGGCTAAGATAAAAAGAGAAAATTAAAATAATGGATTATCCAACATCTTCCTGAGACCCTAAGAACCTAAGGCAACACTTTTTTCTTTTTTTTTTCTTTTTTGTTGTTGTTGTTTGTTTTTTTTGAACAGACAGTAGGTAGACTGAGCAAAGGGAGGTAGACAAAAGAAAATTCCAGCTCCACTCCTGAGTGGCACCCAACTGGCTATTTCCATCACCTAGGAACTATAATTTATATCCAGTTTTTCCCATATTCGTTCCCTCCTAATCTGGGGAAAACTGGATACAGCCAGCCTGAGAGACTACAGCATGAACATAAAGACTCAAGTATATAGTCCTTGGGTGATCCCAGTTCACCGTGGTATCATTTACATTATGCTATACATGCAAGGGGTGGGGCTGGGGGGGTGCTTAAGTTGTTCCAACATAGGAAAATTGACACAAGTGAACCAAACCTAGGTGACAACAAATGCAACCACCTTGAAACGAATAACTCAGGAGAAAGGATGAAAAAGATCTCAAATAGGCCATAAAAGCCCACAAAGCAGAAGATACCAGGCTGCTCCCTCTCTTGATATGGCTAGCTCTACATTCTTTGGAGTGTACTTTCATTTCTGTAAATAAAACCCTTTGTGCTTACTTACTCTGTGTTCCTGACTAAAATCTTTCTTCCTGAAAGACTAGAACCCAGGAAATTTCACCCAGTAACAATACTGGTTTTTCTATAGAGCAACATGAAAGCACACAGGGATACAAAAGTTATTTCTGAAATGACTCACATGTGAGCATAGGCCATCTTAAAGTGGAGTAAGTAAGGTAAAGTCATAAAAATATTATGTTGTATGGCCTTCCTACACATTAATTCACTCAGAAAGTACTAAGGAGACTTTGTGACATCATTGTAGGTAGATGAGATAAAAGCAGTGAAGAACAAAGATGAAGTCTTGCTCCTCAGAAAATTTATTCTAGGGGGAGAAGACAGAAAATGAGTGAACAAATAAATATATATGTGGTGCATGCAGCTGCTGCAGAACAAAGTGAACAAAGTAAAGCAGGATAAAAAGAACGTGAATTCACAAAAAATAAGTTGTATTTCTGTTTGAGGTGTTTTTTTAGATCATCAAAATTCATTTGATTAATCTTAGTAGTTGTGATTGTTGAGAAATGTTTCATAATGATAACAGGATCGATTCATCAAGAAGACATAGCAACCCTAAATATCAGAGATTCCAAATACAGCAAAAATTGTCAAAACTAAAAGGTCAGGGGGTAGGGTTGTGGCTCAGCAGTAGAGCACTTGCCTCAAATATGTGAGGCACTGGGTGTTGTGGGAAGACGGCTCAGAAAACACACCAACTCCGAATTTGAAATAATTTGAAGGATTTTTATTTTACCTATTTTACCAATTATACCTGGCCAGCAGGTAAATCTAACAGAGTCCAAGTGGCTCTCTGAAAGAACAGCAATTTTCTGGCCTGTGTCTTGGGAATTTAAGGAGAAAAACCACGGCTCAGGGACTTTTCTTAGTGTCCTGCAAGCAAGCCAATCACAGAAGCTAAAACAGCAGTTAGCAGAGCAACTCAGACAACTGCATCTGGGGTTTAAGCAGGTGTTAGACAATCATATCCTGAGTTGCATACATTTTGTGGGGTAAAAAGTACAGAAAACAATATTTTTTTTAATTTAGCAGAAAACAGCTTTCATTTTGTTTTCTCAGAAATGGGTCCTGCAGCTGTCTCTTCACAGAAGCAATAACAGAAAAACTAAGGTGGAATCTAGAATAGCTGAGATGGAGTCCCTACAGCCATACTTGTTTGCTCTTATAGCCATAGTGACTCTATTATTGCTGCTCCAGCAAGGAGGGAACTGTTACAAGTGATCAGGTAGTTTTACCATAGCAATTGCTTTACACAACCAGCATTAATCTATAACCTATATCTATAGCTTATACTCTTATTGACTTTATTGATTAGTCCACACCACAACATGGGTTTGATTCTCAACACCACATAAAAATAAAAAAACAAAATGAAGGTATTAAAAAAATTGTCTTTCCACAATTACAGCTGAAGATTTCAAAAGTCCTCTCAAGAATTAATAAAAATACAAAAAAATCAGTAAGAATTTGCATGATTTAAATGTTATCAACTAACCTGACCTATGAACATTTATATAATGGTTGAGCAATCAAATGCATATTTTCTTCCTGCACATGTGGAACATTCACTAAGGCATAATATATTCTGGACCATAAAACAAGTCACAATAAATTTTAAGTAATTGAAAGCATACCATAAGAGAATTAAACTTGAAAATGTATATAAAGATAAATGGAAATATTTGAAACTACAAACAAACATCTAAACAACCCATGTGACAAAGAAAAAATGGAAGTAAATATTTTTAACCAAATGAATATATTAGCACAGCACATTAAAATTTAAATGGATAAAGAAGTGCCTAAAAATAAAATCACATAAATATTATACTAGAAAAGGAGAAAAGTCTACAGTTAACCATCTAAACTTCTACCATGAGAAACTAGAAACAAAAGAGCAAATTAAATCTAAAGTAAATGGAAGGAAACAATAAAGAACATAAATCAATAACTAGAAAATGAACAATAAAAAAGAAATTAAAAGCTGTCTTTTTAAAATATGGTAAAATTCATAAAGATTTCAGTCAGAGAGAACAAGAAACAAAGCCAGGTGTGATAGCACACACCTGTAATCCCAGCAGCTCAGGAGGCTGAGGCAAGAGGACTACGAGTTCAAGGCCAGCCTCGGCAACAACGAGGCAACTCAGTGAGACCCTGTCTCTAAATAAAATACATAAAAGGGCAAGGCATGTGACTCAGTGGACCAGTGCCCTTGAGTTCAATCCCTGGTACCTAAAAAAAAAAAAAAAAGAACAAGAAACAAGTACAAATTACCAACATTAGGAATGAAAAAAGAGAGATCTTATTATAGATGCTAGAGAAATTTCTTTAAAAGTAATATAGGGGGGCTGGGGTTGTAGCGCTTGCCTAGCATGCGTGATGCACTGGGTTTGACTCAGCATCACATAAAAATAAATAAATTAAATAAAGGTATTATTATTAATATTTTAAAAGTAATATGGGGCAGGGGCAGAGCGTTTGCCTAGCACTTGTGATACACTGGGTTCAATCTTTAACACCAGACCACATAAAAATAAACAAGTTAAAAAAGACAGATCACAAAATCAATAAAGAAGAATATTTAAATTAGAAAAACAGAGAATCAGCCAAATTCTATTGTCATTTGGAAGTCAAGATAAATATGTCTAGGCTTTAAGCAGCTTATAGTTGTGTATGCTTCTATGATGAAAAGTATGCCTGGTTTTCTTAGATGAATGCAATGGACAACTGAGTGGAAATCTTCCAAACTTTTATAATTAAAGAGAAAAAGGAAAATCAA
Organism: Ictidomys tridecemlineatus; assembly: GCF_052094955.1. Taxonomy (NCBI): domain Eukaryota; kingdom Metazoa; phylum Chordata; class Mammalia; order Rodentia; family Sciuridae; genus Ictidomys; species Ictidomys tridecemlineatus. The sequence goes on from NC_135481.1 coordinate 82,320,636, forward strand.
ACCTCATATGGATTTTTAAAAGAACAAGTATAACAAGTATTAAAAGTTTGATTTAATATATTAATCCATGAGTATACAAATGGAGCAAAACTAGCTTCTTGCATAATGATAGAGAGAGCAACTGAACTTCTACTGGTCAAGATAGAATTTGCAAGTCTATAAACAAGAATTATTTTTTGCATTACTATCACCTATCTACAGTTTACAGAGTTGTAAAATAGCTTTCACAGAATTGGAATCAGCTACTAGATTCCATACAATAAACGTGTGCCCACCCAGGCACAAGTTTTTCCCCCGTAAGGGACACCTCCCCTCTAAGACAAGAAGGGAACAGGGTGAGTATTTACATAGGTAAATTTGTAGTGATTACAAGAAATCACTACAGTCTTTCTCCCTCATTCTGTGAAAAAGAACATGAGGTTATCTGCTACAAATTAAGGGAACTGATTACATTCAAAGGGCTTGAATGCACAAAAAATATTTCACAACAGCCTCAGGTGAGTGACTCTATTTCATTAAAAGTAGATGTTAACTCGGGGTTGTGGCTCAGTGGTAGAGTACTTGCCTAGCATGTGTGAGGCACTATGTTTGATCCTCAGCACCACATAAAAATAAATAAATAATATAAAGGTACTGTGTCCATCTACAACTAAAAAAAAAATTTTAAGTAGATGATAGAACACAAATAGGTCATCTGAAAGATATACTAGATCATTCTTTGAATAACTGAAATGGGCCGATCTTCCGGAAGCAATAGGTGAAGGATATGGAAAATGACAACCCCCAGGATAGGAAAATGACAACCCCCTAAAACTGTCTGACATGAAGGAAGATGCAGGAGGAAGGGAATCATTAATCATCTCCCAGTAAATCCTTTCCCAGTAACAATGGGTCCCGAAGAAAAGAAAGAAAGCAATATTTCATCCCTTCCTGAGTTCATTCACCAAAAGCAAACATTCATCCCTTCCCAACCACAATGGATCCTTTTTTTTCTTTTTTTTTTTTTTTTTTTTGCTACCAGGGGTTGAACTCAGGGGCACTCAAACACTGAGCCATATCCCCAGCCCTATTTTGTATTTTATTTAGCTACAGGGTCTCACTGAGTTGCTTAGCACCTTGCTGTTGCTGAGACTGGCTTTGAACCCATGATCCTCCTGTCTCAGCCTCCCAAACTGCTGAGATTACAGGCATGCGCAAATATGCTGGGCCCTGGACTTTAATCCTTTCCCATTGCCAAAGAGTCCTGAAGGGAGAAAAGCAAATACTGTAGCTCTGGGAAACGATGAATCACAGAGAAAGAGGATAAGCAGTGAATACCGAGTTCTGAGCTTTTCCCAGTGACAATGAGTTTCAGACATTTTACACCTTTTTCTGACTACACAAATCTACACATTCTGATTCAGTCTCCAATGATTAAATCATCCTCATTGTAAATTATGAAACTCAAAACTCCTTCCTACCCAGAAAATGAGCCCCTCCAATGCCTGATTTGACTCCCCTACAGAATAAAGGAAAGCTCACTGATCTGTTTGAGGTCTGCTTTCGTCCCAGTTATTTGTGTTTCCATAATAGCGCCAAAACCATGTTGGTTATTTTTGCTTACAGTAGGTTCTGGGAATCTATCATTAGACAAGTTTGAGAAATACTGCCATAGCATATTTTATTTAGTTTATGGGGCTAACTACTAGAGCTCTGAAGAAATAAAACCCAGACTGATGAGTTTTTAAAGCTCCTTATAGTTATTTCCAGGTGGGACATTAAGAAGGAGTCCTGGGGAGCCACTGAGTGCATTATTAGGAGGGAGAGGCTACCACCATAAAAGGAAGGGAGTAATAAAACAAGTGGCAGGGTAGAGAATTCAAGATTAGCTTCCCCTGATGGACAGTTTCTGAAGAAAAAGAAAGGAGAAGAGGGAAGAAAGGCTGCTGACAAACCAAAAGAACAAGATGGACTTTCTATTTATCAGTGTGTGCTGTCCTGTTGTTGACAAATGAGAACTCAAATGTGACTGTAAAATGTCAGGCAGGAAAAGTCTTTTTTCTTTTCTCTGTAATTGTTGCAAACCTTACAACTTAGTATCACCATGAGTGATGCAGCAGAAAGAGCAAATGAAGTTGGCCTCTGATGGTAAAACCAGGGCCAGTACTGCCCAGGGATACCATTGCACTTATCTTCACCTCAGTTTTCTTCTCTGAAAAATGAGACACATCTCTTGGATCTAAAATGTCCTGATTATAAGCATTATAATAGTTTTTATTATCTACTCAGAAATGGTAGTTGTTTTATTCTACTGTAAATATAAATAGTTGGAATTATTATTAAGACTCTACATCTTCCAGAATATAAAAATAAAGCTTTTTTATTAAAAAAATGTGATAAACTGAGGAAAATCAATGTCTCCTAAAATCAATTTAGCAATTGAGATTTATCCTTCTCAAATGAGTCAAATCTTAAGATACAAAAGATAAATATTTAACTAAAAAGTCTTTTATCTCAGTTTCCTATATAACTTCCAAGAGATATGATAAAGAACATTATTTTCATCTAAGAAAGTAATTGAAAATTCTTAGTGATAAGAGCAAGAATTAATTTTGTCAAAATGAAAATATGAGATCACATTACCTTTGTTTTATTTGTTTATTTTTCTGTGGTGCCAGAGATCAAACCCAGCGCCTCACGCATGCTAGGCACTCTACCACTAAGCCACAAGCCCAGTTCACCAATCGCGTTTTAATATTGCAAATGTGTAATGTGAAGATATCAGTATAATAATAAAGGCATAAGGTGATCTGGATAAACATGTTCAGTTAGCGATGCATAAAACGTAATGGGGGAGGTATACCATAGGAAAGAAGAAACAGGATGAAAAGGCCATAGGGGAGGACAAGGGTTTGAAAAAAGACAATTTTTAACAAAAATGAGAGAACAGAGTAAGGAAATCCAAGATGTTTAAACTTGAATACCCCTGGCACACTGCCCTACTAAATGATGTGTAATGTAAGCGCAGAAAATATCCAAAAAAGAAACGCAGCCTACATTCAAACAGAGATGAGTGCAGATGAAAAGCAAAGCTATTTCTGTTTATCCACTTGATTGGACAGGAAGACAGTATAACTAAAGTATAATAGTGCAGGAGAGGTGTGGCCTAAGCCCTCAGGACCAGCATTAAAAGACTACAGAAGAGACCTCAGCAGTGAGGAGACAGACAACTTCAACCTAGCCCAAGTAAGAAAGGAAATTTGTTAGCTAGAAAACCTGCATTATGGAAAGCACCTGTTAATAGGTGACCCAATGATCCGGAGACTCAACATGAACAATCTATTTTAATCTCTTTTCAAGGTCATATTCTCCCAGGTGTCTTCCGTGGAGTACAGAACTTTGCCACCAAAGACCTTGTGGTTACATCTTTGTAACTCATGAGCCTAGGATTCAACACAAACCCTTTACCTGGGCAATGTTCATCACTGTATTCTAAAACCACTAAGTGAAAGATTTCATGAGTATGTTATAATGGAGGGATCCGGCTGTTGATACCACCAGAACTCACTGGTGAGGGTTGCACGTCACTAACACTATTTCATGCTCCCTGCTGAGATGCAATAGCAAGTACATATCCTATCAGTATCCTGTATATGCAAATATAAATAACTTAGCAGGAATCTGACTTTATACCTAACTATATATTTTCAAGAAACATTGCAAACAACATCCTTAAAAAAATGGACCAAATTAAAGGCATTTCACAGGGCAAATATCCCGTTTTCTCAATAAATCAATGGCATGAAGAAAAACAGAATGGAGACCATTAGTAGAAAACAGACCTAACGGTCATAGCAACCAATCTTGTTTGGGTCCTTATGAAAGTTCAATCATGAAGTGGCATCTTTCGAAATAAATAAAAAATTTAACATGGGTTGCATATTAACTAATATTAAGAAATTACCTTAATTTTTGTGGTGAAATGACCTGCTATAAATGTGCGCAACCCACAAACCACTATCTCAGCTCAGCGTCTCCTGACGGGACGTCCCGTTTCCCGCTCCCTCGGCTTTCTACAGCCAGGAGCGTGCATTCCCAGCATGCCTCGCGGGCGGAGCGCTGCGGCCGAAACTCTCAGGCCCCTGCCGAGGTGCAACCTGGAGGCCACCGGCCCAAAGTGCCACGGGCGCTCATTTGCATGTAACCCGACAGGTAAACTCAGCAGGTCCCAAAAATCACTGCCAGGCGCGGCCAAGCGACGCGAACACCAGAAGTGCGGATCTGGTGAAGTGGTTCCGTTACATCAAACTTTCCTAAACGTCCCGGGATGGATGAGAATAGGTCACCCTAAGTGAGAGGGGGTGAGAGTCCGCCGTACTTTATATAGACTGTGTGCAGAGGGTAGAGCGTGCTCGCTTCGGCAGCACATATACTAAAATTGGAACGATACAGAGAAGATTAGCATGGCCCCTGCGCAAGGATGACACGCAAATTCGTGAAGCGTTCCATATTTTGTGCAGTTCCCAAATTAGACGACCGTGAGGATAAAAGAGGTTACGTTTTCCTTGCTGTCTGGTTCTCCTGCTCTGTGTTTGGGCCCAAGCAGCCTACTATGGATACAGCATCCTATTCACGTTACTATTATATTACCGAAAATAATCCTTCTGACTGTACCTGAATACTATTTTCCATTTACCCGATTCTGCTTCTGAATGAACTTTAAATCAGATTTCCTATAACAGAATCCGCCAGATATGTGTAAACCAACCTTTCTGATGGCCCTTTTTATACAAAAAGAGACTAGTGAAAACAGATCCTAATGAACTTGCTGATTTTAGCCAAACTTTATGGGTCCTGGAGCTCCTCAATCAATCCAAGGCACGGGCCAACAGTGAGCTCATCCAGACAATACCAGCCCTTGGTAATAACCTTTGCTTTTGTGCGGTTTCACAGACTAAGAAAGAGGGTGGATATCACTCAAGAAATAAATAATGTTGCTTCCTTTTGAAGGACTCATTAATTTAGCAATGATTTAGTAAGAATCCATCCAGCAATTCGCAGGTCAGATATCTCCTAAGTGAATAACCAACAAACAAACAAAAAAGCCAAACTATCCGGGCCTCTGGAATTTGTGCTGTTAGGTAGACAAAGCATAACTCAATTTCTGACTTTTAAGTTAAATGAAAGGGAGAGGCACACTGACATTTTCTCATGTTTGAGATACGTACTACGGACATATTCACACACAACTTTTCAAACGTAACTCCTTTTTGTTCTCTTTTCATAGATCAATTACAGGAATATTTTTGTATGAAAGCTACATTTCAATATTGGGTATTATCCACTGTATCTTGAGTCTGTTTTCTCATATAAAATAGTGAAGTTGTATTTTGTTTTTGCACAAAATATGGAACGCTTCACGAATTTGCGTGTCATCCTTGCGCAGGGGCCATGCTAATCTTCTCTGTATCGTTCCAATTTTAGTATATGTGCTGCCGAAGCGAGCACGCTCTACCCTCTGCACACAGTCTATATAAAGTACGGCGGACTCTCACCCCCTCTCACTTAGGGTGACCTATTCTCATCCACCCGGGACGTTTAGGAAAGTTTGATGTAACGGAACCACTTCACCAGATCCGCACTTCTGGTGTTCGCGTCGCTAGGCCGCGCCTGGCAGTGATTTTTGGGACCTGCTGAGTTTACCTGTCGGGTTACATGCAAATGAGCGCCCGTGGCACTTCGGGTAAGTGGTCTCCTGGCGGTACCCGGGCTTGGGGCAGAGAGTTTTCGGACCTTAGCTCTCGGCCCGCGGGGCATGCTGGGAATTCAGCGGCGCGCGGGCTGTCTCTCAGAAGTCTTTCTGCGAGCTTGGGAATCCTTGGCCTGCTAGTCCCTGAATCGTACAAGGGTCCTACTAGAAAAACTTGGAACCCTTCCCAATATTTCACTGTGAAGTAGGGGCCTTATGCCACAAGGCTTTGAAGTTCACCCACAGCGATTCCTCTGGGTGATCCCTCCCAACGACTCAGTCCTGTAACTGTCCACACCACACTCCAAGTAGCCTGGGACTCTGCGTGCATCAACGATAGTGTCTCGGACATTTATCCGCAGTACGCAGGCTCCGGACCCGGAGCGGAAGAACTTGGACGGGTGACCAAGGCCCTCCTCTCCCAGTCCCCTCCCTCAGGTAACTCGAGGCTGTGTCCAAAGCTGCGCAGGCGCAGTGGACTCCCGAGCAGTGAAACGCTGACCAGGGCCGCGCCTCTTCACAGGTGTCTTGCCCCAGAGCCGGTTGCAGGTGCCAGGCTGCCTAAGATTCGCACTACTGAAGGACCGGCTGAAGCCTGAGAGCTTGTTTTGAGTACTTAACACAGTCCACTTGCAGAATCATCTGTGCATTTCCTTATACTGCATTCTGTCCCTATTACGATACAAACTGCAAGACAAACCTATATGCAAGAAATGTTCCATTATTGTCAAACATTCCGATTTTTAATTATAGCAAAATTTGTGCTGTTCGAGTCATAGCCTTACGCGTTGTGAAATGAAGTCACAGGTTAAAGCCTCTGGTATTGATATGGTTACGGTATTCCACATATGGAAGTAAGTGAAGGCCTAGAATTGAAATGGCATCATTAATAAGGAATATGGCATGTTAGTATAATAACTGGAGTTTTATTTTTTTCTCCTTCCTGTTATTGCACCCTCACTCTCAACTGTAATACAATATTTTTTATAATAAAAACCTGCTGAACGTCAGTAATTTCGAGGAATTTCCTGACACCCTATTTTCTGATGTGCAAAAAGAAAATAGTGAGAAATCATATAAGAATTCTAGTATTGCTAAGACAAAAACCAAGAAGGGAATAGAAAGCCCACAGGGATTATTGCTAAACCTACCTTTCTTTTTGTTTATGATTGTAATTATTTTCTCTCACAGCTTTTGAAAATTAAAAACTATATCCATTCTCCACTCAAAAAAATGACATGCCTGTTGAGTTAAATTTTCCAATTACAAATAAAATATGCTGTGATATATTTCTTCTAATGGCCTGTCTTTCCAATATGTTATTTCTGACTTCAAAGCTATTAAGAAATAGTAAATTAATGTTCAGTTTTATAGTTTGAAGAAATATATCAAAATTCTTTCATCTTTCTTTCTTAAAAACTTAACATTTATTGAATGATACATGCTTAAAGACATCTATAGTCGGAAAGCTGGTCGGAATTAACAGGGTCACCAACTTGATGTCTCTACACGTTTTAAGTTCTTTCTGAGTCAGGCTACACTCCAGGATGATTATTTATAAACCTTTTATTGAAGAAGAAGAAGGAGGAGGAAGAGGAAGGGGAGGGGAGGAGGAGGGGGAGGGAAGAAGAAGAAGAAGAGGGGGAGGGGGAGGAATTTGAAAGAAATGTTTACCAAATATCAAATATATACAGAAAAAAAAATGGAAGGTTTGCAGCACAACAAATTTATTGAGATGAAAAATCTTTATATATAAAGTGGTTTTAAAGTATCAAATGTGTACAGAAATAGTAAGAAAACATAATTTTAGAGTCATGGCACTATTGAACAATGTAATGTTAAAAAAACTAGAATAGAGGGAATGGGGTTGTGGTTCAGTAGTACAGCGCTCACCTAGCATGTATGAGGCTCTGGGTTTGATCCTCAGCACCACACATAAAAAAATAAATAAATAAGTAAATAAAAGGAAGGTATTGTGTCCATCTACAATTAAAAAAGAAATCTTTAAAAAAAAAACTAGAATAGAATTTCTCACAGGTGATTTTTATGACCTCCTTTAAAAAAAGAAGTTCTCCCTTGGACTTCCAGTGTTATTTCAGTGACCTATTATTTAGATAAATCTAAACAGAAAACTCCTCATTCTTTCAGCTGTTATACAACTCTAAAACCAAAACCATATTTACAAATTAAATACAAAAGTAGAGATCAACAAATTCAAACAACATTAATTTATTGCAGCGGAAGATGTATTTGGCTTTAACAAAATTACCACTACTGGGTTTGCTAGTAGAAGGATGTAGCCTCAGGACACAGCACACAATAATGGGATCTGAGAATCTAAGAAAAATGGTAATTTAAGAAAATCAGCCCTCATCCTTAACACTGACCCCCCAAAAAAGTTTTTGTTTTTGTTTTTTTATTTTAGCCTGAGTTCATAAACTGTTGAAGGCAAAGAAGGAAAAAGGCTTCTCAATTTGGCCATTATTCCAACTGTTGGCAAGAGAGAAAAGGATTGACTGACAGAGTCTGTGTACTCAGAAATTCCCTCTTATTCCCAAAACAAGGCAAACAGTTTCCTAGAGTGAAACCAATCTGACACAGGTATCACATGGCTTGGGTATTTTCAGATAGGCTCAGCATCACATGTGCTATGAATGAGGCTTGTGAATGCAGAAATTCACACAGGAGGTTAGAATATACTGAAAACTACTCATTTGCAACATTTCAAATTTAATCATAAATTAAAGTTTATTATTATTGCTGCTATTGTGTTTTCAATTTGGAATGTTCAAATATTAAATCTTTTTTTTTTTTTTTTTTTTTAAAGAGAGAGTGAGGGGGACAGAGAGAGAGAGAGAGAGAGAGAGAGAGAGAGTTTTAACATTTATTTATTTATTTTTCTTAGTTCTCTGCGGACACAACATCTTTGTTGGTATGTGGTGCTGCTGAGGATCGAACCCGGGCTGCACGCATGCTAGGCGAGCGCGCTACCGCTTGAGCCACATCCCCAGCCCATCAAATATTAAATCTTTATTTGTTCAGCATGACCTGAAAGCTTTTGGCTTTTGCTTGGTGTAGATACATTACTTGCATTATTCGTCTATCTCCATTCATTTCTTAATAGATCCTGCAAAGTTCTACACTTACTCAGTTGCATATCATTTTCATGATGCCAAATCATGGTACTGATTTATTAAAAAACATAAGAAACTAAAGTCTTATCATTGAATGTTATTCACATGTATATTAACACTAGAAAAAAGAAGGTTTGCCTCCATAGACAAATAATTTATCCTGAGTATAGTGGCAGGCACTTGACATTGTTGTCATTTAGATAACAGAACATACCAAACCTGACAGCCACCAGTTAAAAACACTGTCGAATTGATGGTCCATTAGCTCAATACGATGATATAACAAATGTAAATGCAGATTCATACTGCAATTTTATAGCAATACTTCGTTTTAATTTGAATATCTAGATGTTTTACACTCTACTTATTTTAATATTTTGAGATTATCCCAATAAAAACCATTTCTTAAAAATAACCTGTATGGGGGCTGGGGTTGTGGCTCAGTAGAGCGCTCACCTAGCATGCACGAGGCACTGGGTTCGATCCTCAGCACCACATAAATGTAAAATAAAGATATTGTGTCCACCTAAAACTTAAGAATAAATGTTTTTTAAAAAAATAACCATGTAGGATTCTCTTTAACCTCTACAAATTCTAGATCCTAGTTTGAGAAACACTGTATGGGCTGATATAGACAAATCTAATTTCTGGTGTTTGTGTAGCTTTATGTGTTTTATTTCCTGGAGAGAATAACTTAAGAATTAGACATAAAAAAGGGGGGTAGTAATATTTATTGAGCATCAACTGCTAAACAGTCATTTTACAAACAAGATTGTATTTAATATTTGCAGTAACTATCCTTCGTCAGAACTACCCATTCTACAGCTGAGGAAAGTGATGCTCTAAGGAATTATGTGCCTAGCTGGGCTTGGTGGCACACGCCCGTAATCCCAGTGACTCTGTAGGCTGAGACAGGAAATTGCAAATTTTAGCCCAATCTGGGCAACCTAGCAAGATCTTATCTCAAAATAAAAAATAAAAAGGGCTGGGGATGTAGAGCACCCTGGCTTCAATCCCAAGCACTATAAAATAATAATAATAATAATAATAATAATAAAAGAATTATGTGTCTTGCTTAAACTCATAGTGGTAATAAGCAGGTTACAAAAAGAACATTTGAACTCCAAGTCTTCAGAATCCAAATCGCATGCTTCCATAATTCTGTGATATAATTTAACATTAGAGATATCCAAATATATATATATATATATATATATATATATATATTGAGCCAGAAAAATCTTTATGAACTGTTTTGAAATTCCTAGGCAATCAATACATAGAACATAAAAATTTCAGCCAGGTCTTGTTCTGTTTCTAGATTATGAAGGAAAAAAAATCAATCTCAAACTAGCTTTCTTCTTTCTCTCAAAAAGTGTTTCATGGTTACCTTCTTTAGGCTTATGATGTTTACACATGAAATGAAATGTAATATAATTGTCATAGAGGTAAAAAAAAAAAGGAAAAACTGCAGCCATATAAAACAGTAATGAAATGATCAAAATGAGGTCGTCTGTGCCTATGTTGTTCTCCAATAATACAAGTGATTCAGAATTGCCTAGTGTTTTGTTATTTGAATGCATGTTTTATCACACAAGATCAGCTTTCTACTTTAGGCAATAAACTTTGGTTCTAATCAATTATCTTTCATCGTAGCATCCCAGTATAGCTATAGTTTATTTATATTTCTTAGAGCTCCTAAAAGGGTTGGTAAAACTCAATTGTCTTTCAAGTGCACAAAAAAATAATTTGAGATATAGATTCTAAAAGAAAGCATAGGAAAGCATTTTTGCAACCTCAAGGTTAACAAAGATTTCTAAGTCAGGATCCAGAAAGCAGACACCATTAAAATTTTGATAAATTGCACTTCATCAAAACTTAAAACTCTGCTCAACCAGACATCCTTTAAAAAGTAATAGAGAAGACACATGCTGGCAGGAAATAATCATAATCAAATATCAGAAATTTATATAAGGAATAAATTAGGAGCCAAGCACATTGGCACACACCTTAATGCCAGTGGCTCGGGAGGTTGAGGCAAGAGGATCAGGAATTCAAAGCCAGCCTTGGCAATTTAGTGAGGCCCTAAGCAACTCAGTGGGACTCTGTCTCTAAATAAAATATTAAAAAGGGCTGGGAATGTGGCTCATTGATAAAGTTCCCCTGGGTTTAATCTCCGGTATGGAAAAAAAAAAAAAAAACAAGAAGAAATCAGGAACCAATCATTAAAGAACAACTCAGAGAAAATATTATCAAAAGTCTTGAAAAGACATTTCACAAAAAGATGTTTAGCATCATTAACCATCAGAAAACTTTAAGTTACTACACAGTGAATACCATTTCACACCTACTAAAATGGCAAAATTAAAATGACTAACAATACCAAAGTGTAAGTATGTGAAGAAACTAGAACTCTCACACATTGCTGGTAGGTGGTACATGTTTTGGAGAATTGTTTGGCATATTTTTAAAAACATACACTTACATTGTGACCCAGCAATTTTACTCCGACATATTTTTCCAAGAGAAATTAAGACATTCATAAAGATTCATGTAAGAAAGTTTAAATAATTTTATTTTTAAACATATTTTTATTTTTGGAAGTGGTTGGAAACAATATCTTTATTTTATTTATTTATTTTTATGTGGTGTTGAGGATCGAACCCAGGGCTTTGCATGTGCTAGACGAGCGCTCTACTGCTGAGCCACAACCCCAGTCCCTAAAATAATTTTATTTATAATTGCCCCAAACTGGAAACAATCCAAATGTGCATCAACAGGAGAATGAATAAATTGTGGCATATTAATAGAATCCAAGCAACTCCTGAGGCTGATGCAGAAGGATCACAAGTTCAAGGTCAGCTTCAACAACTTGGTGAGGCACTAAGCAATTAGCAACACTCACTCTGTCTCCAAATTAAAAAAAAAAAAAAAAAGATTAAAAAAAGGTTTGGGGATGTAGCTTAGTGGTAAAAGCACCCTTCAGTTCTATCCCAGTACCAAACAACAACAAAATATTACTGAGCAATAAAAGAAATACACTACTGATGTGTACAATAACATGGATGAATTTCACAGACATATTGAACAAAATCAGTAAACATGAAAGAACATGTGTTGTATGATTCCATTTATATAAATTCATGATCAAGCAAAGCTAATCCAATAGTTATAGAAATCAGAACAGCAGTGCTTAGAGAGGAGAATAGAAATGCAGACTTGACTAGAAAATGGTAAGAGAATTTTCTGGAATGATTTAAAGTTCTATGTTTTGGATAGTGTGTAGGTTATGTGTGGGTTTATTCGTTTATCAAAACATATCAACTATACACTTGATATTTGTGTGTCACCATTATAAATTATATTGCAATTAAAAACATGCTTACTGAAAAGAAGGAAGCATCTGAAATAAGAGTACTATTGCTTAAGTCTAAAGCCAGGGGGTTTGCTGTTTATCCACTGTGCCATGGTTTCTGGAACTTTGTACTCTATCTGTAACTTTTCACTAGACATGTTTTAATCCCATCTGATAACAAGGCACTTAGTAAAGCTGGAGGCTTCAGTCTAGTCCAGGTGAGAAAATATATATATATATATATGAACTTCTGAAGTAATTTTTTTTTTTTTATTTATTTATTTTTAGTTTTTGGCGGACACAACATCTTTGTTTGTATGTGGTGCTGAGGATCGAACCCGGGCCGCACGCATGCCAGGCGAGCGCGCTACCGCTTGAGCCACATCCCCAGCCCCTTCTGAAGTAATTTTTTAAATGTTTTTCAATTTATATTACTCTGCACAACCAGACATTCTTTAAAAGTAATAGGCAAGACACATACTGGGAGGAAATAATCATAATCAAATATCAGAAACTTGTATAATGAATAAATCAGGAGCTAGGCACGGTGGCATACACCTGTAATTCCAGTGGCTCGGGAGGCTGAGACAGGAGGATCATGAATTCAAAGCCAGCCTCAGGTGCTCAGTATTTATTGAGCACCTATTATGTGCTAAGCAATATTCAAGATACCAGAGATACAGCAATGATCAAGATGCTACACCCCTTGCCTCACAGAGTTTCATCTGAATGCAGAAGAGACAGAGAAGGAAAAGGTATGCAAACAGAGACTATTTCCAGTAGTGACAAATATGATAAAGAAAATTAAATATATAAAAAATGAAATATTTGGCCACATTTTACTCATTTCTGAGAAAGGGTATTCGAATCACATATTTGCACGTCAAATTACATTATATTTATCTCCACTATGGTTTTAAAAATCAATTCTCAAAAAATTTTTTCTCACTGTATGACAAAAATATAGTTTCAAAACATAGGAATATATATATTTCATCAAGCCACATCTATGTACATTTTATTTTTTCACACTCTCTGTCATCAAAAGAACAGATTAACTGTTTTACCAAATCATTACACACAAATAAAGAGCATGTGGACTATGTTTAATCCGTTTTGTCTCGGCTTCCTATAGGTGTCCTGTATTATGGGACACTGGGTCATAATGGGTTAATCTTGTAGCATCTCCTCTACATCACATGATTCACATGGAGAGAAACCTCTGCAGATTGCCAGCTGAGTCTATATTTATGATCATTTGCCTTGTGAAATAAGGATGACAATGGTGATGTTAGCTCTTCAGAAACCCTGGAACAGGTATTCAAATAAAGGTAAGCAATTAAATTGAGAAGGACAGTTGGGGCCACACAGTCACCTGAACAAAAAGGAAATTTAAAAGCAAAACCATCATTTATGTTAAGACATAATAAGGGGGTGAGGGAAGAATAAAGTTCATTGTATTAAACAAAGGGGAAGGAAGAGAAGGAGAGAGGATGGGAATAGGAAAGACAGTAGAGTGAGTCAGACATAACTTTCCTATGTTCGTATATGAATACACAACCAGTATAACTCCACATCATGTACAACTGCAAGAATGGGATCCTAATTAGAATACGTTTTACACTATAAATGTATAATATGTCAAAATACACTTTACTCTCATGGATATCTAAAAAAAACTAAAAACTGCTAGTTCTTAGATTTAATCTCACAGCATGGAGGGAAGGACTGGAGAGAAGTGGACTAGTTAGAATAATATTTTGATAATCCAAACTTGGAATAGGACAGCAAGGACCAAGAAAACAGAAAAAGAAGGAGGCTAACCGAGCAAAAAAGATTTGACAAGACATGTTGATTGATTCTAGAGGACAGAAGGAGAGGGAACTAGAAAGCTCTAGATGGTGGGGATAAACACTCTTGACAAAAGGGAGCTGTTTTCTGCAGATGGAGGTAGATAAAGCCAGAGGTACCCTATTTTTTTTTGAATGTTAAATTATCCTGTGTTATTCATTATCTTGCAAATAAAAATTTTAATTTATTTAAAAAACCATCATTAATACAGATAGCAGTATTAATGACAATAAAAGTGGAGCGTTATATTTTATACAATGAGACTGAGTTGGGTTTTCTTTTTTTCTGTTTCATGAAAATATGCTGAGAGGTTTGGTATCCATGTGAATAATAAAACTCCGGTGGGGCTGTAGCTCAGTGGTAGAGCCTCACACGTGTGAGGGTCATTCTTCAGCACCACACAAAAATAAATAAAGATATTATATCCAACTACAACTAAAAAATATTTTCAAAAATAATAAAACAAAACTCAATTACTGGGCTGGGATTGTGGCTCAGCGGTAGAGCGCTCGCCTAGCACGGGCGCGACCGGGTTCCATTCTCAGCACCGAATTAAAAAAAAGGCATTGTGTTGTGTCCATCTAAAAAAAAAAAAAAAAAAAAAAAAAGATATCCTCTCTCCCCCACCCCTGTCTTAAAAAACAAACAAACAAACAAACAAACTCAATTACTTGTATCTTTTAAAGGCAGACTTTGAGGCTGATGGCAGAGACAGGAAAATACCATCTCTTCCAGCTGAAAAATGTCTCACTCTAGACTAATAATTTCAAATCACCACTGGATGGTACAGATGTTTTAAGTCATCATAAAATGTTTTATCCTTCTTATCAGTCTGAGACACAGGATCAACAAAGAATCCCTTTTCTGTAAACCACATGGCTCCTAATCTATGGGATTTTAGAAACACTTTGGGGCAGAACATATCTGGATTTGAATCTCAGCTGCGCCACTTACTAGGGTGATCCTGGGGTTGTCCTCTGTTTTTTGAACTGATAAAACCTTCTTCATAACATTATCCACATGAACATTTTGTATTTTCTATTTACCTTCTACATACTTTCAGACAATTCTCTACTCATCTTGTTCTCCTACCTGGAAATATGAGATCAGGAGCCAGAGTTACTTGTCTTTTGGTTTCCTGAAGGTCTATGCACACAGTAGGCATTTAATAAATTTTTACCAAAAGGAAAAATGGTATACATCATTAGAACTTTTTATCGGAAGTATTAGGCAAAGACATCATCAATACTCACCCTTCCCTGTGCTCAATTTATAATGTCCTACATGAGATGAATATTCACCAGCTTTGAGCAGCCCACTACTGTTGCTTTAGAACATAACTATTTTTGAACAAGTTCCTCAATTTGGACATTTTTTTTTCTGGGTTCTAAACTGTGAATGTATGATCTCTGGGTATAATTTGTCCATGTTCCGAGTTAGAGGCAGCAATGAATAATGTTTTCATTATCTGTAAATTAAATTAAATTCACACTATTGAGGAGTCAAAGTATCTGTTTACTAGAATAAATATCCTTTATCCTTCATTTAAATGTTTTTAAGCTGGGCACAGTGGCATATACCTGAAATCCCAATGGCTTTGAAGGCTCAGACAGGATGATTGCAAGTTCAAGGCCAGCTTTAGCAACTTAGTGAGGCCTTAAGCAACTTAATGAGAGCCTGTCTGAAAATAAGTAAGTAAGTAAATAAATAAATAAATAAAGGGTTCGGGATGTGGCTCAGTGGTAGAACACCCCTCAGTTCAATCCCTGGTACCCCCCCTCCCCCCAAAAAAAGAATTAAAAAATGATAAACAACTTTGTGTCAATAAATTGGAAAACTTAAAAGAAACAAATTCACAGAAAAAAATTACCAGTCATATCAGATTAATAAGATTAGAGAATGGTATCTACTGCAAATTCACTTAAGAATTTTCAGGCGCAAATCAAAAAGGGAAACTCTCTACGATCCTCCCTAGATTGTTTGAATATGTCCTGTCCAGAAAAGGGAGGACTGACTGAATTCTCAAGTTTCGTGCTAAGTTCTAATGATAGACTGAAAGTCAATTTAAATATTATCTGAGGTGGGAGTGAGAGAGAAAGGACAAATAATCAGCACTCAGGTCAAGCATGGGAGGCCAGACAAGTCATGGAATTACTGTAAAGGTCACACTGAGAGAATACCCCCACTACTCCTTTTCATTATTTTGTGCAATCTCGGAAATTCAGAAGTCTTGAATTTAGAGTTTGAACTCTTCCTAATTTGATCAAAACTGGAAGAATATCGACTTTGCAGGTTTATCTGCCATTTCCTGTTGCAGTAAGGATACACAGTATTATGAACTTCTTCATGTAACTGCGTTTCTACTACTTCTGCCCAATCAACAACAACAAATAATTAATAAGTGGATGAAATTGTGCAAGAACATGGGCTTTGAATTCAGTGGAACCAGGATTCAAATATACTATGTATTTTGTACAGTGGTATAAGATTTAGTAATTATTAGAATTACTAAGCCTAGTACAGAAAGCCTGTATGTAGGTGCTCCGTAATAAGTCTAGGCCCAGCTCCTTCAGAATATTGGTGGAGATAGCATGTTTCTAAATGGATCTAACTCATATTGATGAAAATGCTTTTCCTAGGGTCTGGCATGGGAAGCTCTAAATATCACATATTTAATAATCCTATTGTTTGAACAAAAAGGTTCAGATTAAAGAACTTTTTTATTTTTGGTTTACCACATTTCCCAGGAAGCTTATTAATGTTTTAATCTGTTAGTATGAAAGATAACATCCTTTTTAAGTGGCTCTGGAAAGACAATAGAAGACACAGGGGCATCAGTGAAGTGGCTGGCTGCCAACCCCAAGCTGCTCTCCTGGTGTTCTATTTGTGTGTTGAACTATATGGAAAGCTACTTCCGTGAATTGGCCTGCCTTTTAAAAATGAATTCCCCCAGTGGGAAATGTATTTACAGCATAAACAACTTCTAATAAATAGTTCATATTTGGCAAATTCTTCTTTGGGTACATAATGATATCAAACTAATTTTGGACTCTAGGAATTGTTAGTTCTTATAACTCTCAACATGGGAGTTTTCCTAAACTCTGGGACCTAACTTATTACTGAGTTCTGAAGTCACCTGCTGAGGAGAACTGCAACTATCATTAGTTGATTATAAACAATGCTAAAAATATAGAGAGACAATGTCAGGGATCATCATATATAGTAAGGGGAAGTATTTTTTGGAAAACTTTTGTGTCTATGTTATATGTGAGTGTGTATGTGTGTATACACACAGGCATGGTGTCAAAAGTACTCCTTACTCTGGGTCTTGATCAAACTGAGAATAAAAGCAGCTCCATGTTAGCTGAGAAAAAGGTTTCCCAGTATGTGGGCCAGGGGGTCTAATTCTAATGGTTCTAAAATATGAGATCCCACAACAAATGCTTCACACACATAGCCCTTATACAGTAGGCAGTTGCCAGAGCTCAAGTTTGTATGTCAATTTTGGGGGCTCAGAGTATATCATATAAGACTTATTAAGCCAGTCCACTAAAGTCTTCTTTATTTTTGTATTCACTTATTTTTTTGTTCTTTTTTAGTTATGCATAACAGTAGAATGTGACTTGATATATCATACATACATTGAGTATTACTTCCCATTCTTGGGGTTGTACATGATATGAAGTTAAACACTGGTCATGTATTCATGTGTGAACTTAGAAAAGTTATGTCTGATTTATTCTACTGTCTTTCCCATTCCCATTCCCCCTCTATTCCCCCCATTCTCCCCTCTCGGATCCAGTGAACCTCCACTCCTCCTCCCTCACATCCCCATCTATAGCGAATCAGCATCTGTATATCAAAGAGAACATTCAGCCTTTGGTTTTTTGGAATTGGCTTATTTCACTTAGCATGATAGCTATCCATTCACCAGCAAATGCCACAATTTCATTCTTCTTTCAGGCTAATATTCCATTGTGTATATGTACCACATTTTCTTTGTCCATTCATCTACTGAAGGGCATCTAGGTTGGTTCCACAGCTTAGCTATCATGAATTGAGCTGCTATGAACATTGATATGGCTGCATCACTATAGTATTCTGATTTTAAGTTCTTTAGGTATATGCTGAGGAGTGGGATAACTGGGTCAAATGGTGTTTCCATCCCAAGATTTCTGAGGAATTTCTATACTGCTTTCCAGAGAGGTAGTGCCAATTTGCAGTCCTACCAGCAATGTGTGAGTGTACCTTTCCCCCACAACCTTGCCAAGATCTATTGTTGGTTGTCTTTTTGATAAGTGCCATTCTGACTGGAGTGAGATGAAATCTCAATGTAGTCTGAATTTGCATTTCTGTAATTGCTAGAAATGTTGAACATTTTTTCATATATTTGTTGATTGATCATATTTCTTTTGTGAAGTGTCAAGTTCCTTTGCCCATTTATTAATTGGCTTATTTTTTGAAGTTTTTTGAGTTCTTTATATATCCTAGAGATTAATGCTGTATCTGAGGTGCAGGTGACAAATATTTTCTCCCATTCTGTAGATTCTCATTTCATGTTATTGTTTCCTTTGCTGTGAAGAAGCTTTTTAGATTGGCTTGAGCTATAGCTCAGTAGTAGAGCACCTGCCTTGAACATGTGAGGCACTGGGTTCAATCCTCAGCACCACATAAAAATAAATATATTGTGTCCATCTACAACTAAATTTTTTTTTTAAAAGAAGCTTTTTAGAGTGAAGTCAAGGACTGGCCATAGAGATGTCTTGCTGGATGCTGGGCCATCCCATTCTGGAAAATTGTAATGGGATTGTAAAATAGTGATCTAAAGTCAAATTTATTCTACTAATATATTTTTAGCTTGGACAGTGTGTTAAGAAATTTTGATTTAAACATTAATAGTTTTTCAAAGACTAAAGATTCTACACACACACACACACACACACAGAAGCTTTTTAGTTTGATAAAATCCCATTTATTGATTCTTGATTTTATTTCTCAAGCCTTAGGAGTCTTCTTGTTAAGGTCCTAAGCTGACATAATGGAGAATTTGGCCTACTTTTTCTTCTAGTAGGTGCAGCGTCTCTGGTCTAATGCCTAGGTCCTTGATCCACTTTGAAATGAGTTTTGTGCAAGGTGAGAGATAGGGGTTCAACTTCATTCTGCTACTTATGGATTTCTAGTCTTCCTAGCACCATTTGTTGCAGAGGCTATCTTTTCTCCAATGTATGTTTATGGTACCTTTGTCTAGTATGGAATAACATTATTTATGTGAGTTTGTCTTCATGTCTTCTATTCTGTACCATTGATCTTCACGTGTATTTTGGTACCAATTCCATGCCATTTTTGTTACTATAGCTCTGTGATCTGTAGTATAATTTAAGATCTGGAATTATGATGCCTTTTGTTTCACTTTTCTTGCTAAGGATTTTTTTTTCTTTTTTTTTTTTTTTTTGCTATTCTGGGCATCTTATTTTTCCAAATGAATTTCATGACTGCTTTTTCCATTTCTATGAAGAATGTCATTGGAATTTTAATAGGAATTGCATTAAATCTGTATAAGTACTTTTGGTAGTATGACTATTTTGACAATATTAATTCTGCCTATCCAAGAATATGGGAGACTCTTTCCATCTTTTAAGGTCTTCTTAAATTTCTTTCCCACTAAAGTCTCTTTAACCTCTAATGTACTCTCACAGAAATACTAAACACCCCAAGAACCACACATAAAAATACACTATATGGACAATGCAATAATTTTCTTTTTTTTTTCCACCAAATCTTGTTTATTCATATTAACAAAGAGTCAATACTTTGGAGAACCGAGCATCACAGGAGACATTGAGTTGGCATGGATAAGGGAAGCTTTATGGTAAGATAACCCATGAAGAAATCAAACTAGTGGGTTTCGGTTGTGGTTCAGTGGCAGAGCACTTGCCTCACACGTGTGATGCACTGGGTTTGATCCTCAGCACCACATAAAACTAAATAAACAAAATAAATATATTGTGTTCAGGTATAACTAAAAAATTTTTTTTAAAAGAAATAAAACTGATGAGAATCATAACCAAATAAACATCATTAAAATCCAATTGGCAGGAATATCCTGAAAACAGAGTAAGTCTTCCTAGATGTAAGATCCATGGAAAGCACACAACAGGCATTCCTTAGGAGGACCTCATGATGCACTTATGAATCACCTTGACTTCCTGAAGTCCAGGGCTTCCAGAAAAGAGCAAGGTCTAGGTCTGCAAACCATGTACTGGTTTTGCTTCCAACTTCTAGAACTCTTGCCAAATGTGGTGCTCCCCCACTCCCAAACATGTTTTCCCCTCTCACAACTAGTTTCTTTTTTTTTTTTTTAATTTTTTTTAATTTTTTTATTGATTGTTCAAAACATTACAGAGCTCAAGACATATCATCTTTCATACATTCGACTCAATTGGGTTTTGAACTCCCCAAATACATAATACAGACTCACTTCTGTTACATACTCACATTTTTACATAATGGCATATTAGTGACTGTTGTATTCTGCTACCTTTCCTATCCCCTACTATCCCCCCTCCCCAATGCAATAATTTTCCATTTATAAAGTAAGAGGCTCAATAACCTCATGATGACTTTAGTTAAAACAATCACATCTCACGCTAAGCCTCAGGCTACATCATTCTAAATGGAGAAAAATTAAAGGCATTCCCTCTAAAAACTGGAACAAAATAGGGATGCCCTCTTTCAACACTTCTATTCAACTCAGTTCTTGAAACACTGGCCAGAACAATTAGACGAAAGAGTGATATGTATAAAAAAAGAAGAACTTAAATTAGCACTATTTGCTGACAATGATTCTATACCTAGAAGACCCAGAAAACTCCACCAGAAAACTTCTAGAACTAGTAAATGAATTCAGCAAAGTAACAGGATATAAAATAAACACCCATAAATCAAAGGCATTTCTGTATATCAGTGACAAAACCTCTGAGAAGGAAATGAGGAAAACTACCCCATTCACAATAACCCTCCCCAAAATAAGATACTTTGGAATCAACGAAAGAGGTGAAAGGTCTATACAATAAAAACTACAGAACCCTAAAGAGAGAAATTAAAGAAGACCTTAGAAGATGGAAAGATCTTTTGACAATATTAATTCTTGGATAGGCAGAATTAACATTATCAAAATGACCATACTACCAAAAGCACTTTATAGACTTAATGCAATTTGGATAAAAATCCCAATGACATTCCTCATAGAAATAGCAAAAGCAATTATAAAATTCATCTGGAAAAATAAGGAGACCCAGAATAGCTAAAGCAATCCTTAGCAGGAAGAGTGAAGCAGGTGGCATCACTATAGCAGACCTCAAACTATACTACAGAACAATAGTAACAAAAACAGCATGGTATTGGCACCAAAACAGACTGGTAGACCAATGGTACAGAATAGAGGACACAGAGGCTAATCCACAAAATTACAATTATCGTATATTAAACAAAGGTGCCAAAAACATACACTGGAGAAAAGATAGCATCGTCAACAAATGGTGCTGGAAAAACTGGAAATCCATATGCAACAAAATTAAATTAAACCCATATCTTTTCCCATGCACAAAACTTAATTAAAAATGGATCAAGGACCTAGGAATTAAACCAGAGACTCTGTGTCTAACAGAAGAAAAAGTAGGCCCTAATCTTCATCATGTGGGATTAGGCCCCAACTCCTATAGTGCAAGAATTAAAATCAAGAATCAATAAATGCGATGAAATCAAACTAAAAGTTTTTTCTCAGCAAAAGAAACAATCTGTGAGGTGAACAGAAAGCCTACATCCTGAGAGCAAATCTTTATCCCTCACACATCAGATAGAGCACTAATCTCTACGGTATATAAAGAACAAAAAGCTAAGCACTGAAAAAAACAACCCAATCAACAAATGGGCCAAGAACCTGAACAGGATATACAATCAATCAACAAATATATGAAAAAATGCTTATCATCTCTAGCAATCAAGAGAAATGCAAATCAAAACTACTCTAAGATATCATCTCACTCCAGTGAGAATGGTAACTATTATGAAGACAAACAATAAGTGTTGGTGAGGATGTAGGGGAAAATGCACACTCATACATTGCTGGTGGGACTGCAAATTGGTGCAGCCAATCTGGAAAGCAGTATGGAGATTCCTTGGAAATCTGAGAATGGAACTTCCATTTGACCCAGCTACCCCTCTCCTCAGACTATACCCATAGGATTTAAAAACAGCATACTACTTCTTTGATATAAGGGGGAGCGACTCAAAACAGAGCAGGGAGGAAGAGCATGAGAAGAAGATTACCATCAAACAGGGACAAGGGGTGGGAGGGAATGGGAGACATAAGGGGAATTGCACGGAAGATGGAAGGAGACCCACATTGTTATACAAAAATACATATATGAGGATGTGAGGTGAAGGGGAGAGAAAAAAAAGAGAGAGAAATGAGTTACGATAGATGGGGTAGAGAGAGAGGAAGGGAGGGGAGGGGAGGGGGGATAGAAAGGGCAGCAGAATACAACAGACACATGACAGTATGTATAAACGTGGCTGTATAACCAATGTAATCCTGCAATCTGTACAGTGGAAATAATAAGAATTCATACCCCATTTGAAACAAATGTATGATATATGTCAAGATCAATGTAATGTTTTGAGCAACTAATAAATTTCTGATGTTTAAAAAAATATATAAATAATTCTAAACTGTGAATTAGTTGTAAAGAAGTCAAATAAAGATTTAATTTCTTTGGTGATGAGAAAAAAGAAACAGCATACTACAGGGACACAGACACATCAATGTTCATAGCAGCAAAATTCACAATAGCTAAACTGTGGAACCAACCTAGATGCCCTTCAGTGGATGAATGGATTAAAAAAATGTGGTATATATACACAATGGAATATTACTCAGCAATAAAAGAGAATAAAATCATGGCATTTGCAGGTAAATGAATGGCACTGGAGAAGATAATGCTAAATGAAGTTAGCAAATCCCCCCCAAAACAAATGCCGAATGCTTTCTCTGATATAAGGAGGCTGACTCATAGTAGGGTAGGGAGGGGGAACATGGGAGGAATAGATGAATTCTAGACAGGGAAGAGGGGAGGAAGGGAAAGGGAGGAGGCAGGGGATTAGCAAGGATGGTGGAATATGATGGACATCATTATCCAAAGTACATATATGAAAACACGAATTGGATGTCAACCTACTTTATATACAGAGATATGAAAAACTGTGGTCTTGATGTGTAATAAGAATTGTAGTGCAAAAAAAGTACATGTATAAAGACATGGATTGGCGAGAACATACTTTATATACAGAGATATGAAAAATTGTGCTCTATATGTGTAATAACAATTGTAATGCATTCTGCTGTCCTGTATTTAAAATAATAAAATCAATAAAAAAAATGAAAAAAAAACCAGTCACATCTCTGGACTCAGATAACTCTGGAGTGAAATTAGAAGGATATTTAAGGATTCTTCTCACTCCATACATGATGTTTTCAATATCACCTTTTACTATTTAGCCTTTCTCATCACAATAGAAGAGGGAGTGTGGGTAGAGGGACAAAAACAGACTATTGCATTAGCTGTGAGCCACTTCCTACATCCACTGTCATTAATTGGTTCTCTTTACTTTTCGCTCTCCCAGAAAAATCTTGAGCTTTCTTATGACCAAGATAAAATATATTTCTGACTCAAACATTTAGTCATAATATTTTAAAATACATTTGGATATTAATACTTTTAAATTTTATGTTATTTGACTTGTTATTCTAGACTGATAAAATTAAAATTAAAGTGCCAGGTATCAAGATTTGAAATGTTCTGTTAGCAAGAAATTGGTAAGGCTAGAAAGGAAAGATAAAATCAAAGATGATTAAGAAATATCTGCCAAGTCTTTAGTCTGGCTGGTGTTTCCTATTAGAAAGCAGATGGTTGTAGAGAGAATGCCTTGCGGTTTACTAAGATTGATGAGAATTTCCTATGAAGTCCACTCCTAAAATAAAGCTGAGATAAAGCTGCAGTCCATTTTTTGTTTATTTCCCCACAGAGCCTCAATTATAAAATTAGTTTAGATATTATTTTCCTTTTCCATCATCTTGTCATAAGGGACCTTCCTATACAACCCATGTTAGTTTGGACCTCTGGGAAGCAGACACCAAGATGGAGTTGGAGATACAAGATATTTATTGGGAGTAATCCTGTGAAAGATACAGAAGTAATGTAAGTAGGCAGGGAAAATCTGTAAGGCCATTAATTTCTGCATAGTGTGAATCATGATATAACCAGTAGATTCCCATGGTCATGGACCCACACCTATACCTCTTTTACTGAATGCTATAATATGTGAGAATTCATGCCTATTGATGGACCAGGTACTTTGTAAGTCTCCAGTCAGTGGTAGTTTTCCTGAGGTTCTGGGGATAGAAAAAGGCAAACTCGTACTTGAAACTGATGTTGGTTCTTCTAAGAATGAACTGCTCATCTTTCCAGGGCAGAGTGGGCCAAAGCTAATCAAAATGTCAGAAAGTGTTTGATTGGTCTCCACAAGGAACAGTACCATATTGGAAGGCTCAGGTTTGGTCTCTTGTGAGCACATTGGAAATTCAGAATAGTTGAATTAGCCTGAATCAGTAGTCAGATCAGCCTTGTTAAGTGAAAGTTCATCTCTGCTCTAGTGACCACTCTACTCATGAGTTCATCATGCCACCGAGGTGCCTGATGACAAAGCCCAGCTAATGTCAACTGAGTCATCTGATCTATTTGGTCAGTGCCTTGTGACTGATACTTTTCTGGTGGGCATTATTAAATAGGTATTTTTTTTTTAAAAAAAGTCATGCTTCCTGTTCATTCCTATAAGCCCCTTACAGAGATCTCCTTATCTCTGATTTTTTAGTCTTTTTCTCTTCTCACCAGCCAGCCAGGCTATTCATTACAACAGGTAAGTCAAGAAAATGTTCACCTCAGTCTTTCTCCTTCTACATAAAGTAGCGATCAGGACAACTACTCATAGTTCCATCCGTTGGAAATTTTCTCCCTCAACACTGTCTTTTTAGATCAACCCAGGGACTGTTTTGAACGCTTTTATTGATAATAAACCAGGTACAGTCACAAAAGAAACAGCAGAGGCTCAGGAAGACAAAGTTCATTCTATTCACAGGTTCTAGAGAGAAGACAGAATATCCCACACAGATATGATTTTGTTCCCTGTGGGGCATTTGGCGGTTTGGATCCATTTTTTAAATTTCTGACTGGAGAAGAGATACTGCTATTGGTATTAACTTGGGTAGAGGCTTAGGACGATGCTAAACATCCCATCCTTCAATGCACAAGATGTCCCCTTACATGAAGAAATATCTGGTTACAAATACTAATAGTGCGAAGATTAAGAAACCTGCTGCAGAATGTGTTGCCTTCAAACTCTGAAGAGGCCTACATACCAGATGCTGTGCAGTACAAGACAAAAGATGCAGCATATTTTAAATGATTTGTTCTTAGGTGCTTACAAATTTAGGAGGTAATTTATAATTTAGAATTGCTCTTTTTCTGAATTGAACCCTTTATTATGATTAACTGTTCTCTATCTCTACTCATGTTTTTGCCTTACATCTGGCTCTGTGTAATAGTCTGGCAACACCAGCTATTAACATTTATATTTGATCTTTTAAATGCTTTTGTTTACCTATTGACATAACCAACATTTCCTTATTCTGTGATTTGTCAAAATTAAGAAAACTTAATTTTCCTCATAATACTTTGCTAAATACAAGTGTTTAAAATGTTTGCATTTCTATTTGAATGAGATTGCCCTACAATTATATGCTTGTTGAACTTTCTTATCAAGATTATGCTAGTTTCATAAAATCAGTTTCCTTTTTTAGTTTGCTGAGAACTTACTCTAGAAGATCTCTATTATCCTTTCCTTAAAATTCAATAAATCCTTACAAATTACAAATAACTGAATATCAATATATTTGAAAGTTTGAAAAAAACCTTTTCCTCCCAAAGCACAATCTAACTTTTTGATAAACCTTTCTCTTTTACTCTCTGTATTTTTAGTTCTTGAGGTTTTATTCTATATTCTTTTTCTTTTTTTCTTTTTTTGTGATGCTGAGGGTTGAACCCAGGGCACCTTGTGATGCTAACCATGACTCTACCACTAAGCTAAACTTTCAGCCCCATTTCATTCTATTTCCTTCTGATGGGTCTTTCAGACCCATGAATTCTATCTTTAGCTGTGATTAATCAGTTATAAACCCAACCAATGAGTTTAATATAGGTTTTTAAGTTGAATGGCAAACGCATAAAAATTGTACATATACACGGGATACCATGTGATGTTTCTATATACATATATATACATTGTTATGTTTAAAACATTTATAATTTTTAACAGTTAAAATATTTTCTTCTAGCTTTTTGAAATAAACAGTAAAATATTGTTATCTATAGTCACTCTACTGTGCAATAGTACACCATTACTTCTTTTAAAAATAATTTTAAGTTATAGATGGACACAATACCTTTATTTATTTATCTTTATGTGGTGCTGAGGATCAAACCCAGGGCCTCACATATGCTAGGCGTGCACTATACCACTGAGTCACAACCCCAACTCCACAACATCCAACTCTATCTTAGAACCTATTGATCTACCCCTTCCTATTCACCTCTCCCTTCAACTCTCTTCATCCTCTGGTAACAATTCTACTCTGAATTTCTGTGAATAATATTTTTAGATCCATCAGGTCATGCAGTACTTACTTGTCTTTCTGTGTCTGGCTTCTCACTTGACATAATGATCTCTAGTTCCATCCATGTTGTCCTAAATGTCAGACTTTGCTTTTTATGGAAATACTGAAGAATATTCCAATGTGCTTATGTACCACTTTTTCTTTATCCATTCATCAGTTGATAGACACTTAGAATCTATTTCCATTTCTTGGCTATTGTAAATACTGCTTCAATAAACATAGAAATGCAGACATCTCTTTAGACAAATTGACTTCATCATTTAGGATGTATACCCAGTAGTGGGTTTGCTGGATTATATGGCAAGCTATATTTTTAATTTTTTGAGGACACTTTATACATTTTCTACAACTGTTGTATTAATTCACATTCTCACCAACAATGTGCAAGGGTTCCTATACATCCTCACCAACACTTGTGTCTTGATAATAGTCATTCTTATTGTAGTTAAGTGATACCTCATTGAGGTTTTGATTGGCATGTCCATGATTAGTGATGTTTAACATTTTTTTTCCATAGGGTTGTTGGCCATTTGTATGTCCTTTTGAGAAATATCTAATTAGGTGTATTACTCACTTAAAAATGTTTTTTGAGTTCCATGTATATTCTAAATATTAATCCTTTATGAGGCTTCCTTTGCCGAGTTTTTAGTTACTCTATGTTTGGCCCTACCATTCCATTTGGTACTTTCTGGTTACCTGGTAAACTCTTCATCTTGTCTCCTAGGTTAGGTAAACATAATTAAAGCCTGTGGTTCTGTCAATTGTATTTTTAGTTGTTTTGCGTCCACACATGCCTTGTTACTTTATGGTAGACATCTAATTTATAAAACTGCAGTTAATACTTGGAAGGCCTTGAACTCCAATTCCTGTCCACCTTTATCTGCAGGAAGCCATCAGAAGTATTGAAGTATTTATTCATCTTCTTGGATACTTCCTCCAGGAATCTCTCTACAAAAACTTCAAAGAAGTTGCTCCCATAGACAAGTTCACCTAGGTTTCTGATGTCCTTCAAATTGATTTTTGAAACAATTTTGTTCACTTTCTAAATGCCCTCAATTGGGAAGTTGGTTCAAATCATCTTAACATTACAGCAGAAATCCCTTCCTGTTGAAACTATACAAGGATGCTTCTGAAATATAAAGGTACATGAAAAGGGTATAGATAACGGGTAACATTTACAAGTAATCAAATTTGGCTTTTAAAAAATTCCACTTATGTTCACATAAAATGCTGGCATGCACAGATACATACCAATATTGGCATAATGTATAATCTTGGTATGATGATTAATATATCCTATGCAAGAATATAAGTAACAGCAACTGGGATCATTGGAAGTCATCTTGGAAGAGGGCTTTAATTCTGTAATAAAGTTTGATCTGTGGTTAACAGTCTTTCTACATTTTGTATATAAGATTTCTCTTCTCCATGAAATTTTGGTATATGAATTCCTACTTTTGGGTTAAGGCTTTTCCATAGTCACTCCATTTGTATGTTTGGTGTATATTCTTTTGATACCAGTTTACCTTAACATGTTCATAGGTCTCTCCAATATGAACATAAATGGATATGAGGCAAATAATCCTTTGGTGACCGTCTCCCCAAATATTTCTCCATTGATTGCAGATATTGAGGTATGACTTTAAGAATTTCCCATGATTTCATTTTCTCCATTTGAATTCTCTGACATCCAGTAAAACTGAAGTCCTGCTCTCACAAATTATTTCTCTCCTATAAGATTCTCCAAAGGAACCTAAACTATCTGGTCAGTGTGGTCTAAATATTGGAGAAATCATTCATGAATTGACTATCATGTCTTTTGGACTCATTATGGTTCCATAATTTTTATATTTTTTATGTTAACTACATGTCACTTCATTAATCTATGCTACAACTTACTGAAATATTTACCTGCTAGTCATTAATATAGCATATGGAAATGTAATTACTAACCTCAAATACCTTAGTCATCCTTTAGAATAGAAATAAAGCTGTGAAAACAATTCAGTACTGAAGTATATATCCATCTATTTACTTTTAGATGCCTTGTTTCAATAATTTAGTTAAGTTTTTTACAAACACTCCACATAGCTTTTTTTAACTTAGTACTTACACCCAAAAAAGATAATTTACTTTGGAAAAAAAGTGATAGGAATAGAGAATATCATTCCTTGTAAAATTTTACTCCAATCTGTATTATTTTGAATTAATCTATCATTATTCCACAGATTAAAAATTAGAGAATTTAGTTATTACTAATAATCAATGCCAGGGATCAGTCAAGCATAGTTTGTGGGCCAAACTCAATTTTATTGGAACACATTCATGTTCATTCACTTCTGTATTGTTTATGGCTAATGGCAAAACTACAACAACAGAGCTGAATAGCTCCATAATGATTGTATGATTTGCAAAGTATAATATACTTACTGTCCTTTCCCAGAACAAGTTTGCTAACTCCTGATCTATACCACAAAAATAATACTTAAAATGGACTTTAGGGTAATCCAACAGTCATTTTTTAATTAAAGTACTGGGTGAAACAGATTTTCATTTGTATTTTAAAAGTACATTGCTACTAATAGTTTTGCTCACTTCAAATACTATAATACCAAAACATTCACAACTATTGTCTGATTACCAACAAATGTAAAATCTAGAAATGAAATTTCCAAGAAGTAAATCTGAGAAGATATCTAAAGACTATATTCTCTCAAATAATTAGTTTATAACTATTATGTTTTAAGATAGCTTTTTTAACAAATGGTGCTAGGAAAACTGGATATCCATATGTAGAAGAATGAAACTAGACTCCTGTCTCTCACCCTACACAAAAGTCAAATCAAACTTTATCAAAAACTTAGGAATTAGGTCATATACTTTGCAACTGTTAAAAAACATAGGATCAAAACTCCATCATATTCATGCAGGAACTGACTTCCTTAACAAGACCGCTAAGGCTCAAGAAGAAAAACCAGGAATCAGTAAGTGGGATGGCATCAAATTAGAAAGCTATGCACAGCAAAAGAAATTATTAAGAGCATGAGGAAGTGTCTGCAGAAATGGGAAAAAAAAATCTCTGCTAGCTACTCTTTTGATAGGGGATTAATGTCCATAAGAACTCAAAAAGGTTACCACCCAAAAACCAAATAACCCAATCAATAAATGGGCAAAATAACTAAATAGACACTTCTCAAAAGAAACACAAATGGCCAAATACATGAAAAAATGTTTAACATCTAAATGCAGATCAAAACTATACTGTTTAATCTCACTCTAGTCAGAAAAGAATTATCAATGCAAATAATAAAAACTGGCAAGAATGTGGGGGGAAAATCACACATATACATTGTTGGGGTAATTCCAAATTAGTGTAATTACTCTGGAAAGCAGTGTGAAGAGTCCTCAAAAAACTGGAAATGGAAATCAGACAGACCCAGCTTATTCCACTCCTTGGTATTTATCCAAAAGAATTAAAATCAGCATGCTACAGAGATATAGCCACAATGTTTATAGCAGCACAATTCACAACAGCCAAATTATGACACCAGCCCAGGTGACCATCAATAAATGAAAGGATTAAAAATGAAGTATATATACAAAATATAGTTTACTTAGCCATAAAAAAGAGTGGAATTAAGGCATTTGCTGGTAAACAGATGAAACTAGAAAAACCATGCTAAGTGAAAAAAGAATCAGAAAATCAAGGGTTCAATATTTTCACTCATGTGGAAAGCTAGAGCAAAATGAGAGTAGGGTGGGATCAGATATCATAAAGATATACAGATGATTAGTGAAGGAGACTGAGAGAAGAGAGAGGAAGGAGAGATGGGTGAGGGGAGAAAATACAGAATGAATTCAACAAAATCATATTATGTGCATGTATAAGTATACCACAATGAATTCACCCTTTATGTAGATTGATAAAGCACCAACAAAAAACAAACAAGTGAAAGGATGAAGAGCAGAGGAAAAACAGAGGGAGGGAGGGAGAATTGGGAAATGTAGTAGAACCAGGGACTGAAATGGAATAAAGCAAATTCTATGAATGGATGATTTTGTTTAAAATGAACAATTACTATGTGTAAATACAATGCACTAATAAATAAAAAAAATCACCTCATCTATACACTTAAAAATGAGTTCTATACGTATGACTGTGCTTGTTTCTGATTTCACTTATTATATGGAATTAAATGTTATAATAATTCTGCTTCTTTAAACACATGAATTGAGGAAAATAAAACAAATAAAATAGAATACCAAGAATCTGGAGTAAAAGGAAACTAAGAGCCACACATGGAAAGTTGGTAAAATATTTTCAGAACTTACAGCAAGAACGTGGAAAACACTAAACAGGACAAAACATTCACAATTCAAGGACACAAGAAAAAATTATCTAATGAAGAATACAGACACAATTAAAACTAATTTGGGTGAATAGTGAAGTAATAAACAAAAGGTCAATTGCTAAACCTACATCATTCATACTGATATAAAACAATATAGAAATAAGTTTGAAAAAAGTTAAAACTGAAAATTTAAACTAAATACCTGGCAAACTATCAGGACTGAAGGACCATTACTAAATTGCTCAAAATAACTTTCCAGTTGAGAGAATAAAATCAAAACAGAAAGTCTACACTGTGGGAATAAATCAAGTAAAAATGTTTCAAGTAAAAATTCTTAAACAGCTACTTACAAAGTGCATATATTGCAGGTCTTAATACTCCTAATTACAGGTAAATATAACAAACCATAACTGTCAGGATTATATTAATTTTAAGGGTAATATATTTATTAATAAAATTTTTTATTGACTATTGACTGGCTTTTCAAAAATCACCCCCACTGCCTTCAAAATTTCCACAGAACACTAACCTTATAACTTTTAATTAAGTTGTGAACAATATTAGATGTCATTGCTCTTCCTATCTTCTTCCTCCTGACAAAAATAAAAATAGCATGTTTATATGTAAGTGAAGTGAATCTTGCATGTAGAATAATGATGAGGTTCAACTGAATGGTGAAGATTCTCAAAGTTCACTAGTTAGACTTGAACTACTTTATAAAGACTAGTACTTGGATCATATCAAATGACAAGATGTTGGAATATGAGGTATTAATGCTTATAATCTTTTCAAGTATAAAACAATGCTACCATAAGAAAATGATTTTAAAGAGTAGCTTCTTCCCTTATTCAAACTTAACAAATTTTATTTTCAGATATAATCACCCAAAAGGCTAAGAATTTCAAGAATTTAAATACAATAAAAAACTAAACATGTCCCAAATGTACTGAAACAAGAAAGAAGTTATGCAGCCTAAGAATTAAACTGCTTAACTAAAACAATTAAATTCAAGATAAATACAAAGATTCAAGTCAAACAGACCTCACCAGATCCATAGAATCTGACATTATACACTATTAAGGTTTGGCTTAATATTTCCAAACCACGAAAACAAAAATATTGTTATCCTTTAATTTTAACATCTCTGCCATAACTAGGATACACTTCAAAATATTTCCAGTGGCTCAAGAAAGTCTAGCCACAGCTCAAAATTCAGGTAATATTTGAATTTTAGAAATCTATACATAATCTCATTTCCCTGACCATTTTTAAAATCCAATTTTCATCTGTATACATGAATTTTAGATCTCCTTTTATGATACAGGGGAAGTGCAGTAATACATCTTCCTAATAAAAATTTCATATTAATGTCAATTTATTTTTCATATTTTACTTGAAAAAATTAGTTGACTTTTACCAACAAAATGGTAAAAATAGAGGCAACTATAACTTAGAATTACACAGCTTCTTAATGTTTTATTTATAGCACTCTTTGTACATCAGAAGCTTTACTGATACTTAATTTACTGCAGCATCCTCTGGTGAAGCACAAAATTACATTAATTATAAACAAAGAAACAAACCACTTTGACTTTTTAAAATCATATATATATTTATATCCAGTTGACAAATAGCATCACAATTATTACTGTATAAAAAACTAAAATTCACCATGGAAGCTAAGGCCTAAGTTCTTATTCCAATCAATCCCTTTTTATCTAAGAGATATTAGAAATTAGATTCCAGTACCTCAAAACAAACAAACAAACAAAAAACAAAAAAACCAAAAAAAAAGTCTACATTATTTACATTTGGTATGGAAAATAAAAGCTGCTTTTTGGCTAAGTTAGATTGCTGTTACCTACAGTATTTACATTGTAAATGTTAAGGGGGAAAAAAGTACTACTAAATACCATTTGAAACAGAAATATGTTGTGTGTCTGGAATTTTGTTCTAAAATTATTTGTATATTCTAATAAGTATCTGTGAATAGTACCTGACTTCTAAAAAATCTACTGGAAGTTTGAAATAGAGTACCACTATGCTTCTTTATATTGCTAATCTAGATACTGTTAAATCCAATATTGTAGTAACTGTTAAGCATTGAACTTTAAATGAAACAATGGCAACATGTGTAGATGGAATTTTATTTCATATTTTAAAATATAATGTCTTAATATTTACCCATAATAATGAGACTATCTACTATTCTTTAAATCCTTTAAGAAGTCTCATATATGATACGTCCCTAAACAGTGAAATCTTCTAGTAACTTACCAGAAGAAAGGTTAATTTGTTATTTTGTCTTTAGAATTATTTTGCTAATATTTAAAACATATCTAAACCCTTGGCAAAAACAAACACAATCAATTCAGTGTAACAGACTGAGCTTTAAACCGTACTTTAATTTTCAAAAACTGTAACCTACTGGTTGATTGAACCAAATGTAGAATATTTAAAATGACTCACTATGAAGTGAGTCAAATCAACAATAGAAATGCATAGAAAAGTAGAGATAAGATTTGGGAAAGGTGTAAGGGAGTTCATATGAAAAATGGTAAATGCTAATTTTAATAACAAAAATGATACTAAATGCAGATGAATGTTAAATTAACACAGTATAAAAGAGAATAGCTTAAATAAACTGGGATTCACATATTACAATAGCAAAGTTATGACAGAATGGACCAGACACGAACAGTTCTGAAAATTCTTTTCAGCCTACTTCCAATAGAAATAGTCAGGCTTTTTTCCTGTACATAGTTTGATGCTTTGTCTATACCATATATAGTAGAAAAATAAATTCTTTAGCAACCTAGAAACAGTTTATAAAACTCTTAAAGTTTAATTTTCTTTGCCAGACATGCCAATGTTAAACTGACAGCTATAAATTAAAGCTATATAGACAATAGGTATAAGTAATATAGAACAAGTTAAGAATACTACATTTACCGGATTTTTTTTTTTAAAAATTACTGTACTTTCTTAATTCCTGTGTGCTTTGCAATAGGAATAATAGGGACTTTGTTTTCTTAGAAAAGATAATAACATGTAAGAGTATAACACAAATAAGATAATTTATAATATACATGTACTTCAGCAGCCTGGTTCATGTCAACATCTTGGTTCTGAAGTTAAAATTGGAAGTACAATGCCTAGGACATAACAGTTAGGAAAGAATATTTTAGAAAAAATGGAGCAAATCAAACTCTTAGGAGCCTTGAATCTCAAAATCATCTATTTACTATCACACATGTAAGATAACCTTAAAATTGCAGTATGGATGAAGATTACAACATTGACCAAAAAAATTTATTCTTTACTACATAAAATATGATGTAGCAATGAAATACAAACCATTTCCTTTTTTCAGAAAAAAAAAATGGTATGGTTTGATAATTAAAGAATTTTGAATAAAGCCTAACAAAATTTACCTGTGCCATCTATTCCAAATTTTTTTCCATAATTTAGTGCTCTGGTTGTATCTTCACTAACAAAATATTTAACCCCAAAAGCAGCAGTGATTTATAGCAACTCTGGTACCAACATGAAAGGAAAAAATTGGTTTAAAAAATGGTGTAAAAGCCATTTTGGATTTTAGTACAACACATCACAGAAAAGAATATGAATACAAGTTTGTAATTTTATATACACACACTCCAAGGAGTCTGTCAGTACCCAAAGTATTTTTATTGCTATATTAGCAATGGATTTTTTGGATATGTTTCTAAGGGCCACATAAAAATAGATTCAAGGAACAGATTAAATTGAAGTCCTAGATTAAAATGTTTGGTTTAAAGAATTTTCTACAACAAATTTCATGTTTATGAAAAGTTATATAACCTTATATGAAAATGTCATGAAGTATTTCTCTACACTATACTAAATGTATTCCCCAAGAGGGAAAAATTAAAATATCTAAAATATATTAGATTAAGATTACAAGACCATCATAGATCTTTTGAACATGCATCTGTTTACAGAATTAACCGTATACAAAATGTTTATTTCATTATGGACCATAAAGAAATGAGTTGGTGACAACTATCCTTTGCACAACATTATCAACTCACTTTAGCCACAAACATGTCCTTGGTATGTTCATAAAAGAAATAGGTTCATTTATCCCTCATCAAATCATCCACAGGTTTACTCAGAATTAATGATGAAGGTGTAGAAATGTGAAATATGCTGTATAATTTTTCTTTCTTTTAAACAACATCCCA
The DNA here is from genome assembly GCF_052094955.1 of Ictidomys tridecemlineatus. NCBI lineage: Eukaryota > Metazoa > Chordata > Mammalia > Rodentia > Sciuridae > Ictidomys > Ictidomys tridecemlineatus. Next base: position 82,356,069 of record NC_135481.1, read on the forward strand.
AGCATGGCATTAAGTAGCCTGAAATTAAGAAATACTTAACTGGGCTTTTAGTTATCTATGCAGACTGCTAGAATGTAAATTAAGTTGTCCAAATTAGCACATCAAATAACAAAACCAGCCATAAAGCAGGCTGAAAAGCATTATATGTTTCATATATGTGAGTTTTTAAATCAATTAATTTCTATAGAAAAATTTTATTCACAATATAATGTGACAGAAATTGCCACAAGAATGATATACTGATTGCAATAAGGTTGCATGCAGCAGTAGCTTTGTATTTTATAGCTATTTTTGTTTATAAAAATTAAACCTCTCCAGTCATGCTTACCACATGGTCTTAGATTTGTAATGTAAGTGAATGAGGAATACCATACAGTTCAGAGAGAAAATGTCTCATCATTTTGAATGTGAATTATCTGTACGAAACATATTCTACTGAACCCTGAAACATGCATGTGTAGACTTGCTTTTTTTCAAATTTCACGCTGTCTGCAATCACTTTTTATTTATATAATACCAAGAGGATCCGTCTGTAATTGTGGTTGTATCAGCTGAGGTTGCAATGGTGGTGGTAACTGAAGGGGTACCATTGATTCAACCAACTGTCCTGGATTTGAAGGTGGTGGAGGAGCCACAGTGTTCCCAGTATCTACAATTTCTCCATTGTAAAAGAAAAACTGACACTGTTGAATGAATGTTTCAACAACAGATTGATGGATCTTAGTGGTAGACAGAAACTCTCGATTTTCAAAATCAGGTCTCATCAGGGTTGGCCAAAAACAGATGGATAAGTTGTCTGCTGTCATTAGGTTGATTTTATTTTGCTGACTAACCCTGAAATTATGAAAGGAAAAAACAGAAATCAGAACTCGTGACAATTACAGAATCCTAGAGCTAGAAACTATCTCATATTAGTGTTACATAAATTCAATGTTAGAATAAAAGGTATCTTTCTCCTTATTCAACTACATTTTGAAAAAGGAAATGAAAATAAAAATCCATATTGTGAGAATGTCAGACAGTCTTTTTAAAAAGTTATGCCTTGGAAGCCTTCTTAATTTGTGTATATATGTTGGGAAACCCTAAATTCATAAGACAATTATGAGATTAAAAACAAACAAAACCCCACACATTCTTAAACTATTATGAGATTAAAAAATAACCAGGATATGCCATCTCTTTCAATGAGTTTTAGAAATTTTTTTTAATATAACCCAACCAAGAATATTTTGAACTTTCAAAACACTTATTTTTTTGCATTCCATAAAACAACCTTTCTTGGGGAAAAGTTGGAGGGTGGAGGGGCATTGAGGATTGAACTCTGGAGTGCTGAGGATATCACTGAGTTATATCCCTAGCCCTTTTAAAAAAATTATTTTTTTGAGACAGGGCCTCACTAAGTTGCTCAAATTTATAATCCTCTTGCCTCAGACTTCTGAGTGGCTGGAATGAGGGAGGTGTGCGCCACTATACCTAGCTTCATAAAGCAATCTTTTAAATCCATTAGTATATTGTTAGAAACATCATCTGAAAGACAACATTCAGTTCATGACACATTCTACCTTAAATTTCGTATGTGATTTAATAATAATTTACAAATGATCATATACAATATTAAGTCAATGGCATACAGTCCTTTAAATTTGGAGGCAAGCACTTCTATTATCTTTAATAAGCAAAAAATTTAAGAGGCAAATCTTGGGCTAGAACTCAAAATTATTCAACTGGGAAAGATCTTTGGAGTTAATCTAACTTTCCTAATTCATACATAAGAGTCCAGAAGCATGTAGGACAGGAGGAAAATCTTAAATATGAAAATAAAAAATTCCTAAGATCTAAACCAAAAGAAACCCCAAAACAAAAGTTGTTCATCTGAGAATATGTGGTCAAATTATATATATATACTATAGATTATATATATATCCCTCCCCCCATGGTATAACTCATTAGTATTTGTTAAGAGGCTTAAAATCAACCTTTTGTTAAAAGATGGTAGATCTAACATAATCCTCTCCTTACAGTACTGTACTCTTCAAAACAGGAAACTGCTAAGTATACTACAATACTATGTATGTTGGTATGATAGATTTGTGGAGAGGGTTATAAAAATAACATGGTATTTTTATGTAATAGGAAAGTGCTAGATTTGCTATTTTGGTACCACTTTTTAGGAATAAGAGGCAGCCATGTCAAGATGTAATGACAAACTAGATACAAATTGATACTTTTATATCAATTTAACTAATTGCTATTAGTTAAAATACAGCCTATCTGGGAAAAGGAAGGGTGATGCAACTGAAGAAGTTAGAACCACCTATTGTTACAAGGTTTAGATTTGCTCCTAAGAAAATAAAAATGCTATTTAATCATAAGGGATCTTTACAGAAAGATGTTTTAGCGAGATCTTTCTGGCATTGGGGAAAAGGAAAAATTAGTAAGTTAGTAAGGAAAGATGGCAGAGAAAGAGCTCAACTGTAACTATGCTATAAATCCCTACGTAAGAAATGTTAACTAAAGTAGTGGCAAAGGAAAGCAAATGGGGAAAAAAAATAGAAAAATCTCATCTGACACTTAGTGGATGTGGAGAGTCAAAGAGAATATAGCCAAACAATAATTCCGCAGATTAATTTTTGTAACTTTTCAATCATCTCCTACCCATTTATTTTCTCCTTTACTAGAATGTAAGCTCCATGAAATATATAGCTATTTTATTTTGTTCACCAATGTCCCTAGCACTTTGACAGTACCTGGTACAAAGAAGGCCTTATCCAATTATAGTCTAGTTGAACATTCATTTTAAAAATTTAAGTCTGATTGTGTTATTTCTCTGTTCTACTCTCTGGTGGATCTCCATTATCATTCAAGTTAAGAGAGAATGCATTCATGCAATGCTTCTTTTATAAAGGAAGAGAGGCCTTTTCATTTCTTAAAAGAAAAAAATCAGCTAAACTCAATATGGTACTTAGATACAGGGTCTTGTTAAGTTGCTCAGGCTGACCTGAAACTTGCGATCCTCCTGCCTCAGGCTTCTGAACTGCTAGGATTACAGGAGTATAGTAATTACATTTGATGCATTCATCTCTGTACCCAGCATTCTCTAATCTTTTAATTGAAGTTGTATTTTCATTTCAGTAAAATAGTACATATTCATAAAATACTCCTATACTTCATGTTAGTTAGGTAAAGTCTGCTACAGTATCCATTTACACTGTTATCATTCTGCCAACCTCTCCTTACAGTACTGTACTCTTCAAAACAGGAAACTGCTAAGTAATACTACAATACTATGTATGTTGGTATGAGAGATTTGTGGAGAGGGTTATAAGAAATGTTAATATAATTTGGTACTACACATTGATAGCAATAATAAACTTTAAACTTCTTTTAAGAAGTACAGAGTAAAATACACTTTGTATAGATCTTGATATTATTTAGATTAAAAAAAAAACCCCAAACTCTGCAGTTACTGACTAATTGCAGTGCTAAGGATCAAACCCAGGGCTTCACACATTCTAGGCAAATGCTCTACCATTGACCTACACTCCTAGCCCTGCAGTTAATAAAAATACCAGTAGAAAACACCATGAAGAGTAAACACAGCTATTAGTATAAAAACTAACAATCCTGTTCAGTCCTCAGAACTTTGTGAAATGTTATTTTTCTCACTTTACAGTTGAGAAAAATCAAGACTTAGCAAGAAAAAGTAATTTCCCCCAAGGTCACAGAACCAGATATATTTCACACTGATGTCCATTTGATTCTACAGATTAAGCTTTTAACTATTAACACATTATTACCTTTTAGTTAATGAATGCTTTTTGAGAAAAAAGCAAAAGCATGAACTATGATAAATGTTAATATTTAGGCAGAAAAATGTAAGGATTAGTGCCCGGCATTTCAAGTAACAGGATAATTTGTGATAAAATTTCACTGTGTGGGTGGGTGCAGTGGTACATGCCTGTAATCACAGCAGATCAGGAGGATCTCAAGTTCAAAGCCAGCTTCAGCAACTTAGTGAGGCCCTAAGCAACTTAGTAAGACCCTGTCCCTGTCTCAAAATTAAAAAAAAAATAACAAAAAGGGCTAAAGATGTGGCTCAGTGGTTAAGGGCCCCTGGGTTCAATCCCCAATACAAAAGAAAAGAAGCACCGTATGGAATATTTAAAATAAGAAAGATATAAAACACCAATATAGTACAGTAGAAGAAGCAAATCAAACCACTTAAGAATCAGATTCTGGGCATAAAATGTGTCACTTATTAGTTATATGATTGGGGAATATAATTTCCTTCTTTAAGCTTCAATTTTTCCAAATCCAAATAGGATGATTTGATTAATTATATGAGGGTCATTTTACAAATAAAATCATGATTTATCCAAACTACAAAAGAATAAGCAGGATAAAAAGAAAATACATTGATCATACTTGGTTTTTATGTTATTATTTCATGTACAAAAATAACCATATAGTTTTAGAGATAAATAGGAAAATATAAATTAGACAACCATTATAGAAAAACCAATCATGTTTAGTTTGCATTCCTTTAATGAAATTTACAATTATCCAATTTATAAAGTTTACATTTTTTAAATGGATAGTGAATTTTATTTGCAAAAACAAAGCAAAAATACCTGTTTAGATGTGTTATTACATATCTGAATACATCATAGTTTACAGGATGAAATTTCTTAACAATTTCTTTCAAGGCATGAAGACGTTCTGCTTTTTCTGGGATTTCTGTAAGGGTAGTAAAAATTTTGTGTGAAACCCACATACTTAAAAAAACAATTAAGAATGTGTTTGAAACATATTAGGATAGGTAAACAACAACAAAAAGTAATTAAGAATCTGCTAAACTATCTAAATTAAGAAATTAATTCGACTGACATTATCTATACTGCAATAGCCTTCTTATAAGTCAAGCTATTCAAAGATCAAAGTGACTCAGCACTGATAATATAGGAAATGGTATATTAGCAATTTACCCAGGCAATTTATATAATTAGATACTGATTTAAAATTTACTAATTCTGTATAAATCTTCTGGCCTCTTAAAATTAATGCTACAGATAGAAAGTAAATATTTCAGGCTTTGTGGGTACAACTATTCAAAGCTGCAGGAGAAGCACAAAAGCAGTAATAAATGATATAACAAATGAATGTTGGCTATCTTCCAATAAACTTTTGAAATTAGAATTATGCATAACTTTAACATGTAATGAGATTTTCTTTTTCTTTTGCTGTAATATTCTGAAAATGGCCCCCGGGTCATAGTTGTCTATACACACTTACTCATAATCTACTTATTAAAAATTGTCATTTATAGGCAGTATAACCATTTTAAGATAATTACTCTTCAAAAAATATGTAAATTATGAAGTAGAATAACTGAAATGTGGTCCTGTGAAAACTGAGAGATAGAGATTGCTTTCCTGTTCTTTCATTTTGGAGGCTATTGTGCATGCTATATCATCATATCTAACAAATACTAACAAATTCTCATGTGTCACATTTTACCTCTGATCTAGCTCTTGAAAATGTCCTTAAGTAGGAAAGTTATGGTCAAGAAATAAGAAGATTTAAGCTATCAGCTGAACTCCTTTCTTAGTATACAAGCTACACATGTGATCATGTATAGGGCAACTATATTTTTTGAGAATATACCAAAATGGTTTTTAATTCCTTAAAAAAAGTTTTAATATAATCAAAACTATAATGAAGTAGTAAAAAAACTTGAAAACTACTAATAAAAAGAAAATGTTAAAAAGAAATATAAAGACAAATTTAGTTGTTAATGTAAATCAAGCAGTAGGTTACTTGATGCCCAAAATGATGCCTCATTTTCCAGATAAGAGAGTATCTGCTAACTGGAAACATCTGAATGATTGATATCGAAGTAGGAATTAAGTATCTCATGTTTCTGCCTTACCTTTTCCAAAAACTTAATATATGAAGCCAAAGTTAATTTCCTTCATTTAAAAAAATGTTTAAATGTGTGCAGACTCTACACAGGTTAAGATTTTACTGAAGTACATTACATATCCATTCATCTGAAGTATTTAATATTGTTATAGTGCTTCTGGAGTTTGAATTAAAAATATAAATCACAAAAGCATTTAAGTCATCTGGGAGGCTAACTAAAACTGAATATTCTAGGGGGCCACCCCTGGGGATCCCGATTTTATTTCAGTTTACAGGAAAACATCTTTAAGAAACAGAGTTCTAGTAAGATGAATTTTTATAGCTATATATTTGAGTGTATAACTTGATTTTTTAATATTTAGCAATCAATACCTGAAAACTAACATCAGCAACTTTCTCCCAAAAGTGTGTGTGTGTGTGTGTGTGTGTGTGTGTGTGTGTGGGTAGAAATTTATACTTACTTGCTGCTTCCAATAGCTCTGGATGAAGAGAATATGGAATTAAAGGATCTGGAAGATCTGCAAAAAAAGCTTTAAGAGCTCCAGCTACAGCATTTACTGTTACTTCCATTGAGACTAGATTGATATTATGATCTATAAAACAAAAATTAAAATTTTAACTGATTATAGAATAAGCTAAAAAGATACTTTTAGATCAGAAGATATTAAAACTTCTTATTAGCCACTTTTCTTTAGAGACCAAAAAACTGTATAGATAAGGGAAAAGAGAACCAAGCAAGAAGCACTTTCTGTTAACAATAAAAAATGCTGCTAGGTTTATTATATTGAAGAACTTTACTAATCCTTAGAAGAATTGTGTAAATAAATTATAATTTGAATTTTTTAACTTGTTGTTTTGTAAGGTTAATTATGTAACAAGTTTTTAAAATGAGAAAATTTAGAATAGCAAAAAAGAAAATAATTACCCCCATCACCTAGAAACAATAATTGCTTATGCTTTTAGGCATGTTCCCTTTCAGCTCTTTTCTGCTCATTAAGAACAAACAAACAAACAAACAACAGCCTAAACATCTGTCCATTTGATATTTGATTTCATTTTTAAAACCTTACTAAAGGTTATTAAAATTTCATGCAACTTTTTAAAACATTTTGTTTTCTCTGGGTAACATTTAATTGTCATATAATTTCAAATCTGCACAAGTTTTCAGAATAGTTCTAAGAAATCAAACATACCCTTAACCCAGAATCTCTTAACTTAGAATCTCCAAATGTTAACATTTTGCTCTACATAAACAACTTTAATGTTTACAAAATATTCCCTACATTGATCAACTTACGTGATATTTTTATTACTGAGCATTTTATTTTATTTAAAAATATTAAAAGATGCTCTACTAAATACTTTCATGTATAAAAACTTACTTCCTTAGGCTACATTCATTGGGTAATAATAGCTACCCAATGAACACACAGAAAATTCTTCACACGCATTATTTTCATGCTCACTCTTGACACCTACACTAGAGATGAGGAAACCGAAATTTAGAAAGATTAACTTTAATAGAGCACAAAGATAGTAAGTGGTAAGACTAGAAAACAAAGCCATGAAATTAAATCTAAGAGCCTTGGTATTAACTACTAGCCTGCCTTCATTATTAGAAATGAAATTTTACCAATTTGATATTATAAAGTCTAAACAGGTTCCCCATAATATTTTTTAAAATGGAATAATATATATAATAATCTTTGGCAAATCATGTATTTTTTGTACACATACATGCCACTCAACAACTGATATCTTGCAATTTTAACAAACAAATTATTTTACATGGCTATTAAGTATTCTACACTTACAGACACGCCAGTGGTTCCCCCATTCCTTTTTTTTTTTTTTTTTTAAAAGTACCAGGGATTGAACCTCAAACATACTAGACCAAATGCTCTGAGCTATATCCCAACCTATAGTTGCCCAGGCTGGCCTCAAACTGGCTATTCTTCTGATTAAACACTGGGGATTATAGACATGTACCATCACTCCTTGTACCCTACCATTTTTCTTTTTAGTTACAAAAAATGCTGCAACAAATGCCCTGGTATGTTTGTACAAAAGCTTCTGTAACATCAGCTGCTAAATGTAGAATTTCTCTAGTAAAGCTACCTGCTTTTTAATAGATATTCACAATTTTCGGCACCCACAATCAATAGTGCACTTGATACTTGATTGTCCTCACTATATCAAACAGTCTTCCACTCTGATAATATAATCTTTCAATAATTTTTTTCTTTTATCATTGATAGAAGCTAAGCATATATTCAAGTATTTACTGGTGACTTTCTTCTGATATAAATTGCTTCACCTAGCATTGGTATTCCTACACCATCATTAAGATTATACTTTGTCTTCGGGTTTTACATTTTTTATTTTGTTTGTGGTGCTGGGGATTAAAGAGTGGTTCTCTACCATTAAGAAGCATCCCTATTCATTCATTATTTTGAGACAGGGTCTCCTTAAGTTGCCAAAGCTGGTCTCCAACTTGCATGCAGTCCTCCTGCCTCAGCAGACCCTGAGGAGTTGGAATTACAGGCATTTTCCACTGGGACCAACTTTATGTTTTATCTATATTCTCATACAGAATTTTTATATTTTAAGTAGTTCAGTCTATATTATATTACTTTGGTTCATTCTTTCTAGTTTTTACATGAAGTTTAGGAACTTCCCTAATCCAATACTATTAAAAATATTCACTCATGGTCCCCCTAGTACTTTTGGCTTTCATTTAAATTTTATATATATATATATATATATATACACACACACACACACACACACACACAAAATTTACTTATGAAGATGAAGGGTATTTAGCTTTATTTTTATTCTTAATGGTAAATATCAAGGACACACTGCTGAGGGCCATTACCAAGTAGGAATGACGCATCGAAATTTCCTTGCCAAGCGTACCCCATGCTGCTTAGAGGACATTTGATGGAACATTGCATGCATGCTTTAATAAGGTGACCTTGCTCAAGGACCAAGGCAGATCCGGGTTTAGAGCTGATCAGGTTTGAGGAAGTAACCGGCTCCTTGAGTTTAAGGCGTTGCCAGTTTAAGATAATGGGTTTTAGGGAAGTTGGAAGTTGAAGATTATTGCTGGGATTAGGGTGTTCCTGCTGCTTGTTCCCGTTGAGTTCTCGTGAGATTAAAATGGGATTTGGAGATAGCCTCGTGGAGTAGGTGAATTGTGTAGGCAGACGGCAGAACGTGTTTGCCCCTGGACCTGTGTGGAGGCGGTGTGAGAGCGGGAATAAAGAATTGCTGTTTGAACCTACAAAGCTGTGAGTGCCTCGTGATTCTGGTGCCAAGCCGAGACATTGGCCTTTGGCAACACACCCCTCCAACAACATTTACATTGGATTATCTCTGATACAAAGATGCTAATCTATCATAAGTCAACTTATTGCTTTTCCAATTCTGGTGATGGATTTATAAAGTTCAGTCATATACTCTTATTTGTGATAGCTTATTGAATTAAGAATATAAAATATAGAAAGAATATGAAATATTGAAAGAAACTGAGAGTAGCTTCGCCATAAAATATCAATCTTGCCCCTCCAAATTTGTCTTGAACTATTCTCTGTAGTCTTAGAATATGACATAGTCTCGCATTATTACCAGAACAAAACCTATAAATTCTACTTCTTTATTCCATTGGCCCTATAACAGACTATTTCAATACTGAGGGCCTTCTTTTTCAGTACCTCCTTTCTTATAGCTCTTTATATGTACATAAATACTGTATTTTCTTGATCTACTACTATATTTTCTTGATCTACTTACTGCTTATTGTTTTCAATCTTTCTTCTCCTTCAAATGTTTTTTAAAAGTTTTTTTTTATCTTCAACTGCCTGATTCCCTACTAGTCAGTACTTTAATAACAAAAGGTTCTAAAATAATAATTTTCTTGCTAGTGTAAAAACCAGACTTTTGCCTGCTCTCCTGTACCTTTATTATAGCATCTATTCTATTTAATACTTCTAATCCCACTTTGAAACTCCCTCCTCTAAATATTCATTTCCTTAAGAAGTTTTCAAATAAAAAATCTTCCCACCATGAAATGCCAATAAGGAAAACAATAAACAATAATTTTATTGTACACAATTATCTTCCTACCTTGATCAAACTGCTTTTGAATGTTGTCTTGATCAGTTTTGTTACCACTAACACGGTACAGTCCTTCAGTACATAACCCTAAAAGAATAAAGAAATATACATGTTTTCAGAAACACATAAGAATATATTTAATCTTATGTACTTAGTGACTTACCAAAACATGATGATAAAATATTTTTACAGTAGAGGGGGTAGAGAGACAAGAGGGGAGGGGAAGGGAGGGGAGGGGGGATAGTAGAGGATAGGAAAGGCAGCAGAATACAACAGACATGAGTATGTCAATATGTAAATCAATGGAAGTGTAACTGATGTGATTCTGCAAGCTGTATACGGGGTAAAAATGGGAGTTCATAACCCACTTGAATCAAAATGTGAAATATGATATATCAAGTACTATGTAATGTTTTGAACAACCAACAATAAAAAAAATTTTAAAAAAATTAATTCATTTATTAAAAAAAAAGAATAAAATATTTTGGGCTGGGGCTCAGCAGTTGCACAGCATGTGTGAGGCATTGCATTTGATTCTCAGCAACACAAGTAAACAAATAAAGGTCCATTGACAACTAATTAAAAAAAAAAGCATATGTGCTGCCGAAGGGAGCACAAAAAAACAACTTAAAAAAAATATTGAGCATTTTAAGTTTTTTTTTTTTTTTGAGAGAGAGAGAGAGAGAGAGAGAATTTTTTAATATTTATTTTTTAGTTTTTCAGCAGACACAACATCTTTGTCAGTATGTAGTGCTGAGGATTGATCAAACCCGGGCCGCACGCATGCCAGGTGAGTGTGCTATCACTTGAGCCACATCCCCACCGCATTTTAAGTTTTTAATGAATTGATTTCTATTTGAAATCATTCAATACGTCCATTTCTGAACAAAATCAGTAGACAAAAAACTTTTCTCTATTCTTCCCAGTAATTGCAGCTTAAAACCCTGAAAACAGTATGTTAAAAAAAAAAAAAAAAGGATTCTTGCTGGATGCAGAGGCACACACATAATCCCAACAACTCCGGTGGCTGAGGCAGAAGGATCGCAAATTCAAAGCCAGCCTCAGAAACTTAGAAAGGCCCTAAGCAACTTAGAGACCCGGTCTCAAATTAAAAAAAAAAAAAGACTGGAGATAAAGTTCAGTGATAAAGTTCCTCTGGGTTCAATCCTCAGTACCAAAAACAAAAAACCAAAAAATAACCCTCTTATAGTGGAGCAAAGGTGGAGTGATTTATGATCAGAACTTACAGGAAGTTTCTACATTTTCTTTTCTTTTGGCAGGGTGGCCAAAGGGGCACTCAATCACTGAGCCACATCCCCAGCCCTTTTTTATATTTTATTTAGAGACAGGGTCTCACTGAGTTGCTTAGCACCTCACTTTTTCTGAGGCTGGTTTGGAACTCATGATCCTTCTGCCTAAGCCTCCCAAGCTGCTGAGATTACATATGTGTGCCACTGTACCTGGATGCATTTTCTTTATGCCTCTTATAAGCCTTGGACAGGGCAACAGAGAGGCCAATAGCCCAGAAACACCAATGAGTACCAACAACAAACATCCTATCCCAAACTAAACAACAATAATATAACAAAAAGCCACCAACAAGAAAAGCTTGTTCTCTTTTTAGATCTGGAAAGGTACAGGATAGCAAGACAAATATATTTTTGACATTAATGGTTCCATACTCAAGCCAAACAGCATGAAATGATTCTCTTTACCCTTATCTATCAGTGAGGAGGCCTACTGGGAAGACTACAGACTTTCACCCTTGATCATTCATAACAAGGAGTTCTTTATCTTCCCTCAGTGTCAGTAGAGGATGAGGAGAGCCTAAACTTCTACTAATACCCAGAGGTCATAGATACCCTATCTTCCCAAATGTGGTACTAATCAATGGATGCAAAGTGGGGACTTGGAAATTTTCAACAACACCTGGCAGGGAGGCCTCCTCTCCTGCTAGTTCTGCTAAAACACAAGATTTAAATAAGATCCAAAGTCCCACAATATCCAAAATGGCCAGAATATAATAATAATAATAATACAAAAATTACTTATCATACCCAAACCCAAGAAAAATCTCTATTATTCTATTATTATCTGACATGGATTTTAGGGTAAGCATTATAAAAATACTTGAATGAGGAATTATGAACACACTGGAAACATGAAAATACAAAGAAGAACTAAATGGCAAGTTTAGAACAAAGATATTAACAGAAAAAAAAACTCACTGAATGGGCTTAATAAATAGCAGGAGAGAAATGACAATGAAAAGAATAAATGAACTCGAAGATTAATCAGTACAGATTACCACTATAAGTAACAGGAAGAAATAAGACTAAGAAAAATGAAAAGACTTCAGGAATGGGTGGAACAACAAATAATCTAGCATTTGTCAATGGCCAAAAGTACAAATATAAAAAGGAAAGTGAGAATTAAAATGTACTTTGTGGTGTTGTATCAAAATTGGAGATATCAGCATAAACTCAGCTTTTAATATAGATAAGAGATACAGATCTAAAGTATGCAAATACATATACATTACTATGGTTTTGCTCAAGGCTATCCAGGAAAAAATATTTACACATTGGAATAAAAGGCCTGAAGCCTTAAACTTAACTGTCAACATGTGTATACAGAAGAGAAGCAATGGAACAAAATAAAAATATATGGGAACTTCTTATGTTAGCATTACAACTTTTCTATGAGCACAAAATTAGAGAAAGTAAGTTACAAAAAAATGTTACTCAGCTTTATATTTAGTTCTTATGTGAGAACTGCTAGAAATTTAAACAATTTTATTAGTTTCAAACTGGGCAGTTCATTGATTCATTTATAAAAGAAATAAAAATTGCACTGGTGATATGGCTCAGTTGGTAAAGTGCTTGCCTTGCATGCACAAGGTCCTAGGTTCAATCCCCGGCACCATCCCTTCAAAAAAAAAATAAAATAAAAATATGTTTATTTTTAACATACTTAGCTAATTATAGATAGAATAATGGCCAGTACTGTGTGCCATCTTTTCTAGGCAAAATATGCAGTTAGTCGATCAAACATTAATTAGATTTGGATATGAAGGTCTTTTATTGTGATCAACATTAAAAATCAGTTGAGATCATCACCAATAATATGGGTAAGACTGACTTAATCAATTAAAAAGCATTAAAAACAGAACTAAGGTTTCCTTGAGGAAGAACTTCAGCTATGGATAAGAGTATTAGTTCTTGCTTAAGGGTTTCCAGCCTGCATTTCCTGACCACTCATCTTCTGATTTTAGACTTACCTAACCAGCATTGCATAATCACTTAAGCCAATTTCTTACAAAAGTGTCTCATGTTATCTCCTACTGATTATATCTCTAATAATTAAAAGAAAAAGAACAAGAAAAAAAAATGGCTAATATTTTTATATCTTTCTGTTTCAGGCATTTTAATACCATACAGGAAATATTTTCTTTTAAGAACATATAATTTCCCCAATGCCTATTGACTTAATGCCTAGCTCTTTTAAGGTCTAGTTCCAACACATTGTTTTCCTTCTATTCTTTCATTTACATAACCTAAGTACTACCCCCAAACAACCTATAACTTTATTCTCTAGATAAAAATGTCTTGCCTTTGTGAATAAATTCTTTTATGAAGTTAATTCTTACTATTCCAAGTCTTCAGAACCCAGTTAACACATCCACCTCATTGACATGTTTCCTAATGCCAACTAGAAGCTATTTTTTCTTTCGTACATTCTGATAGCACTTTATTTATAACCCTTTACTACTTAGAACTTTCTGGATTGTATTATAATAGAACATTCTTCTACTCAGCAGTAAAGTATTAAAAGGAACAGCAGTATCCTTTTCAGAGTCCTCTGGTTCATTCACAGAGCAGTGGTTTTCAGCTGGGTGACATATCATACCTCAGGAAATACTTGGTGATGCCTAGAGATATTTTTGGTTGTCAAAACTGGAGGAGGGAGATACTATCATCTAGTAGGTAGAGGCCAGGGATGTTGCTAAACATCCCAGAAGGCATAAGACAAGCTCAAATGACACAGAATTAAATGGCCTCAAATACCAATCATGTCAACTTGAAGAATTTCTTACATTGTGATAAATAATTAGCAGTATTTGTTAAATAAATAGTATAAGGTATTTAATCTCCATGTTAAAATCTTGCTTTCTACACACTTATAAAACTAAGTGGTTTGAAAAAACAAAAAAAATACCAAATTATTTAGATATGAACTACTCAAGTTTTACTTAGACTTAAATCACCCAAAGTTTCTATCCTGGACAGCTAATCAATAAGGGGATCAATAATCTATCCCAATATACCAAAATTAAACATAAAAAATTTGAAAATTTATATTACCTTTAACCAAACATCACTGTAAAAATTCACTTGGAAAGGTCATTAACTAAGCTCATATGTACTCTACAGTATTAGAGATAACTGAAGATTTAAAATAGTTCTATTTGAGTTGCTTACAGATATAAAACTAGAGTTTCACTGCCTATTTCAGGTTGAAATATAACAGATGGAGTAGAAACAAGATGTGTCAATAATTCATATACTAATAGACTAATACGTTCTTGGGGGGTAGCACCATCAGAAGTGGTAAAGGAAATTCCTAAGCCCAGTCCTTTCACAAAAATGATTTGTGAGTGGCCGAAAGATTCATAATTACCTTTTGCAGAACTCTAGAATTTAGTTAAAATAACCCAACAATCAGAGGAAGTCTTGGTGAAGAATGAAGTTTTAAAATTACCCATTTATCATCTTCCATACCCCAGAATAGTAACAACTATGAGTAGAGCATAGGCTGTTAAGTGCCAGAGGGAACAAGAAGGATCTTTTTCAGAAAGAACTTTGGTTGTGAATTTTAACGTGTCTGGTAGCCTCAAGAGTAAAAGGACTTGCCTTTGTTTCAACCACAAGTCTTAGAAAGTATTTTCATTTTTTTGGCTCCAGGCATTTAAAGAAACTATCAAAACATTAAACTAATGGAACACAGGCTTCAGTGGCAACAAATAACAAAGAATTCAGACTTTACAACAGGAATTTTGAGAAGCTGCTGAACAAGCAACCAACCAACCAACAGCAAATAAATAAATAAATAAATAAAAATAAAACAGTGAAGGGGAAAATCTGATTTCCAGAGTTGCCATGTTATAAGGTTCAAAACAACTTATTTTTACCAAAAATTAGGAGGCATGCAAAGTATTGTCCATTGCAAGGAAAAAGAAGAAATTAATAAAATGTCCATTTGGAAGCCCAACCATTACACTTACTGGACAAAGAATTTAAATTAATTGTTTTAAAAAATTCACAAAGGACTAAAGGAAACCCAGAGAATAATGATTCAATGAATAGAGAATATCAATAAATTTACAAATTATTAAAAAAAATTTTAAAAGTCCCCAAAAAGAAATTCTGGAGCTAAAAAGTACAATAAATGAAATGAAAAAGTCACTACAGAGACTCAACAGCATATTTGAGCAGGCATTAGAAAGAATTAAAGATTGGTTAATTGTGAGATAATTCATCTAAGAAGCAAAAAGAGAAAAGAATGAAGATACGGGAGAGAAAAGGCTGTCATACAAGCATTCTTGAGTAACATTACGAGTCTATTTCTGGAAACAATAGAGGTCAGAAGGCAATGGAAGGATATATTTAAGATGCTAAAACAAAAAATACCTATCAAAAATTCTACTACTTGGAAAAACTTCAAAAATGATAGAGAAATTAATACATTTTCAGAGAAAAAAAATTGAGAGTTCATCACTAGTGGAAAGGAATGCCCTAAACTGAAATGGAGTAGCAGTAATTTCAATCTTATAAAAAAAAAAAAAATAATAATAAATAAATAAATAAATAAATAAAAAATGAGGTAAAGAAAGATAAACACACAAGCCAGTAATATTATTTTATTTTTGATTTATAACTCTCTCTTCGTTGTGATATGATTTGAATGACAAATGTAAAAAATGACAATTACAAATGTGTGTTAACAAGTACACAACGTATAAAGATATAACTAGTGAAAATAACATTAAGGGGCCAAAGAGAGCTACAAAGGAACAGGAGTTCTGTACACTTTTATAACTCAAGTGAGTTTAATTATAACAATCATTTTAAAGTTAAAATATTAATTCTAATCCCCAAGGTTATGATTAAGAAACTAAACTGTCTTTACTAAGATGAGATTGGTACAATGGACAAAATAGAAAAATGATTCATATTTTCAGTCTACAAGATATTTGGTATAGAATCAAAGACATCAATATGTTGGATATAAAAGTTCGAAAGGCTTGGAGTAATGGCATGTGCCTGTAGTCCTGCGTACCTGAGAGGCTGAGGCAGGAGGACTGCTTAGGCCAGTGTTTGAAGCCAGCCAGCCTGTACAAGATACCAAAATATGACACAGTGAATGAATGGGAAATATATTCCATGCAAATAATAACAAAATGACAACTGGGATGGCTATCCTAGTATCACAAAAACTAGACTTTGAGACAAAAACTGACACAGAATGACATTATACCTTAACAGAAGGAATCCAAGAAGATATTAATTATAAACATGCATAGCTAGTGAGTGTTCTGTATTATGTGAAGCAAAAATTAACTGAAGTTCAACTTAATAGTACACTGCAGTAATGAATTAAAAAAAAAAAACCTGGTGTCAAAGATCACCAAAGAAATGGAACACTTGTATAACACAAAAATCAGACTAGAACAAACAGAAAAATGCAACCAGCAACCGTACAATATGCATTCTCTTCAAGTATACAGGAAACATTCTTAGGACAAAGGACACGTTAAGTCACAAATCAAGTCTAAATAAACTTAAAAGGACTGAAATAATACAGAGTATGTACTTTGATCACAAAGAAATGAAATTATAAATCAGTAACAAAAAAATCCACAAACGTGGAAATTAACACTGTCTAAAAGAGCCTACAGATCAAAGAGATTACAAATGAAATTAGAAAACACTTTTCAAGCCACCCTTAATTTTTAGAAGACTATACTACTAAACGAAAGCTGCAGTACCATGTAAATATATTTCAAAAGGAAAGCAGCTATTCAACAAAGGCCCTTATCAAGCATTTTTAAAATAGTCACACAATAAATACTATTCAAATGAAAGAAGCCAAGAGGAAAAAATAAAATACCCTTGAGATGAATAAAAAGGAAAACCTATGGACTGAGGCAATAGCAGTGTTCAGAGAGAAGCTCTGTAGCTGTGAACATTGACATTAAAAACATCTCAGGCTGGAGATGTAGCTCAGTAGAATTTGTGCTTGGCATGTACACTGCCCTGTGTTCAATCTCCAGCACCACAATACAGACTAGCAAAAACTTGACTTTACAATTAATTCTAAGGAACTAAAAAAAGAGAGCAAGATAAACACTAAGCTAGCAAAATGAAGGAGTATAAATCAGAATGGAGATAAACAAAATACAAAGCAGAAAAAACAACAGAATCAACAACTCCAAAAATTGATTCTTAGAGGAAAAAGATGGTGTGTGTGTGTGTGTATGTCCGCATGTGCGGGGGGACTCCTATTACTAAAATCAGAAATGAAAATAGGGATATTACTACTGAAAATACAGAAGTGAAAAGGTTAAAAAGAGTACTATGAACCACTGTATGTCAATAAATTAGATAAACTGAACAAAATGGGCAAATTCTTGGAAACATACAAATCACCAAAACTGGCTCAAGAAGAAATAGAAAAGCACAACTAACCCACAAATAGAAATAATAAGAATCATCCACTGATAAAAATTAGAACAAAGCAAAGCTCAGAACCACATGGCTTCACTGATAAATTATACTGAACCCTTAAAAGAGCTACTAATAAAAATTGATCTCAAATTATTAAAAAAAAAAGAAATGCTTTCTAACTCATGTTAAACAAGCCAATATTACCCTAATACAAAAGCCAGATTAAAAAAACCACTGGAGAAGAAAACTATAGGGTATTATTCTCTACAAGTATAAATATAAAACTGTTCAACAAAATACTAGTAAAACATATTAAGCAACATATTATGAAGATTATACATCATGATCAAGTAGGATTTATCCAAGGAAAGCAAGTTCAACTTTGGGAAATCAATTAATGTAATAGACCACATTAATGGAATAAAGGGAAAAGACTACATGATCATCTCAATTAGTAGACAAAAAAATGTGATACAATGTAATATCCTTCTATGATAAAAAATATTTAGATTAGGAATGAAGGGATCTTTTTCAACATGATAAAAGCTGTTTATGAAAGATCCACAGCTAGCATCATATTCATGTCAACTGTAGTAAAATATGGTGATAGAATAAAAAACAGTAGATCAAGAATAGGACAAATATGTCCGTTTTGCTGTTTCCATGAAACATTACACTGGAGTTCTCACCCAAAGAACTGGGCAGGAAAATAAATGAAGGACATTTATCTTATAAAGGAATAAAGTAAAAACGATTCCTATTTGCACATGATATGACTTGCGTAAGGAAATTCTAAAGAATCCACAAAAATATAGTACGGTTAATTCAAGAATTCAGCAAAGTTGCAGGATATAAGAAATACAAAAATCAGTTGTATTCTTATACATTATCAGGACAATAACCTCAGTTACAACAGCACCCAAAATAACAAATACTGAGGGATAAATTTGACCAAGAAGGTATAAAACTTGTATACTGAAAACTACAAAACAGTATTAAGATAATTAAAGAAGACCTAAATAAATAAAAGATACCCTGCATTTTGTGGATGAGAAGTGGTAATATTACCCAAACCAATCCATAGATTCAATGCAATCTCTAACAAAATCCAATTGTTTTTTTTGCAGAAAAACAAGAGCAGATCCTCATATTCATTGAACTGCAGGGAATCTTTTGGCCAAAGGAACTTTGGGTGGGTGGGGGACCCAATTTGGTGAACTCCACATTCTTATGATTTCAAAACTTACTACAGGTTGAACATCCCCAATCAATATGCTAACACATGGAGTTTTGGGGGCACTGACAATGCTACAAGTGGAAAATTCTACATCTGGCCTCACATGATGGGCTATAGTTAAAATATAGGGTCACTAAAAACATTATATATAAAATTGCCTTCAAATTCTGTGTATAAGTTGTATATAAACAAATGAATGTTAGACATAGGGGTCCATTCCCAAAATATCTCATCCTATATATGCAAATATGCCAAAATATAAAAAATTCAAAATCCAAAACACCCCTGGGTCTTAAGGATTTTGGATAAGAGATGCTCAACCAGGACCAGCAAAAACCTAACACATATAGATCAGGGGAATACAACTGTGAGTCCACACATCTATGGCCAATTATTTTTAATATAACAGTGTCAAGATCACTTAATTAGGAACAGGTAATCTTTTCAACAGATGGTACTCAGACAGCTGGATATCTACATACAAAAAAATAAATTTAGATCCTTATCTCACTATAAAAAAAATCATCTGAATGTAAGTGCTTAATACCATAAAAACAGATAAAGGGCACACAGTGATTTTGAATTTGGCAAACATTCTTACACATGATACTACAGTATGATCAATAAAATTTAAAAAATACATATTTTTTAGTTGTAAATGGACATAATACCTTTATTTATCTATTTATTTATTTATTTATTTTTATGTGGTGTTGAGGATTGAACCCAGTGTCTCACATGTACTTTACCACTAAGTCACAACCCCAACACAACATTTAAAACTTTTATCAAAGGACATTATTAAAGACAAACCATGGTACATGCCTGTAATCCCAGTTACTCAGAAGGCCGAGGCAGAATATCAAGTTTGAGATCTACATGAGGAACTAAAACTCCATCTTGAAACAAGATAAAAAAGACTGGGTATTACCTAGAGATAGAACACTTACAAGAAGTTCAATCCCTGGTACTATCAAAATGGCAAAAAAAAGAAAAAAAAAAAAAAGAAAAAGAAAAAAAGAAAAAGAAAGGAAGGAAAGAAGAAAGAAAGAAAGAGCCTATAGATTGAAAAAAAATGTTTGCAAATCATTTATCTAATTAGAGGCCTAGTACCCAGAATCTATAAGAACTCTTACAACTCCACAGGAAAAAAGACAACTCAATTTATAAAGGGCAAAAGACTTAAAGGTCTTCAACATCACCAGTTATCATAAAAATGCAAATCAAAAACACAAAGAAGTATCACTTCACATTAAGGATAGTTATAATTAAAAAAAGGAAAATAGCAAATGTTGGTTGGTAAGGACACAAAGAAACTAGAACCCTCTTATTACACTGCTGACAGAAATGTAAAATAGTACAGCTGTTGTGGAAAATAGTTTGGTAGTTCCTAAAAAAACTAAACATAGAATTACCATATAACCCAGCAATTCCACTCCTAGATATATGCCCTAAAGAATTCAAAACAGGTACTCAAATAAACCTATACAAAAATATTCATGCAGCACTATTCACAATAGCCAAAGAGTAGAAATAACTCCAATATCCACCTGTGGATATATATGGATAAACTAAATGTGGCATAGTTATAAAATATTACTTAGCTAGAGAAAGCAATGACATAATGATACCTGATATAATAAAAACGAATCTCAAAAGTGTTAAGCTAAATAAAAGCGCCCATCATAAAGGGTTCTCTTTTGTGATTCTGGTAATATGAATACCCAAAATAGGCATATCTGCCAAGTCAGAAAGGAGACTGGTAATTATTAGGACTGTGAGAGTTTTGACCGAATTGTGGGTTCATAATTTCTTTTTGGGGTAATTTCCTTTTGGATCTAAATAGAGGTGATTATTAAACATTATAAATGTACTAAATGCCACTTAATTATATACTTCACAATTTGAGTGCACTTTAATTTTATGTTATGCGACTCTTCCCTCAAAAATTTTCAAGTCCACCAGGGGGACAAAGACAAGAATTATAAATTGAAGGGAGACTCTACTGAATTAACACTACATTCTTATTGCTTAAAAATTTAAAGATCAAAGAGTGAGGTATATGGGTAAATAGTAACCTTAAGTAAAAATTGCATTTCAAGAGGGCTGGGGATGTGGCTCAAGTGGTAGCGGGCTCGCCTAGCATGCGTGAGGCACTGGGTTCGATTCTCAGCACCATGTAAAAATAAAATAAAGATATTGTGTCCACAAACAAATAAAAAAAAAAAACCCCAAAACAAAGAAACGTGCCAAATTCAAAGTGCATTTAAACAAAGTAACAGATATTCTGCATTAATCAATTAGCAAAATTAAATAATTGTTTTATTATTTGAGAATATAAAATGAAGAACTAGCCAGTCAACATGGTAATTATGTCATGGTACTCACTGAATTCTCCCTCTGGAAATCTAAAACTGATCAAGTATGCCTGGTTAGGTTCAGTATGTGGTTAGAACTCAGACCTTGTGAACAGCTGAGTCTAGAGACAGAAAAAATGACACAGAGAAATAGAGTAACATACTGCCAGGTTCTAATTCACCAGATTGTTGCTTTTGTTTTAGGCTTATAACACCCTTTGTTCCAGTTAAATGCATTTTTTGGACTTGGGTTTTGTTGATGTGCAACCACAATAATTTAAATAAATAAAAACTCAAGTTCTTGGCTATAAGTTAGGTATTGTCTTTCTATACACCCAACAGTTTTAAGTAGGAGACTACAAGTTGTAGGAAGGCAACTTGATTGAAAAGAATACAATGTAATAGTCCTCAATGTGGTAACGATCCTGTAAAAAACCATGTAAGACAAAAACTGCTAAGAATGGGCACAATGAGTGAAAAAGTCAGACTGATGAGATACCAAAGTCCAGACAACTAGAAAATGAAATTGGCATTTTGAGAAAAAAGGAGAACTAAGAAAGGAACTGGTTTGGGGGAAGACAAATTGTACTTTAATCTTAGGTTCTGAAACATCACATTTAACTAAACCATTAAGTAGGAAGTTTGAAATATAGCAAAACCTGAGATAAAAGAAAAGATCTGGGAGGTATTCTCGTAAAATGTGATGGCCCCAGCAACAAAGAAAAATAAACCAGATATGTATAAATGACAAACACTAAATGAAATGACTATAAATTATTGAAACTATTTAGAAGATGTACCTAAATGACAAGTGAAATAAGTCAATCCCACAAAACCAAAGGGTGAATATTTTCTCTAATATGCAAATGCTAATTTACAATGGGGGGGTCTAGGGAGGGGGAAGAGTAGTATTACCTTAGATTAGGTAGAGGGAAGTGATGGGAGGGGAGGGGATATGGGGATAGGAAAGATAATAGAATGAAACAGACATTATTACTATATGTATATATGTGACTACATGACCAATATGATTCTGCAACATGTACAATCAGAAAAATGATAAATTATATCTCAAAATTATATCTCAGATATATATGACATATCAAATTGCATAAATGTATTCTACTGTCATGTATAACTAATTAAAACAAATTAAAACAAATAAATGTTAATTATGGGCTGGGGTTGTGGCTCAATGGTAGAGCACTTGCCTTGAATGTTGTTGAGGCACTGGGTTCGATTCTCAGCACAGCATATAAATGAAAAATAAAGGTCCATCAACAACTAAAACAAATAATTAAAAAAAAAAAGAAATTTGAGTATGTAGAGGCATACTACATGTTTTTATTTGAAATAGGATTTAATGTTTTTTTTCTTTTTGGGGGGGGGTAATAGGGGTTGAACTCAGGGGCACTCAACCACTGAGCCACATCCCCAGCCTTATTTTGACAGGGTTTGAATTGCTTAGTGCTTCCAAGTGGCTGAGGCTGGCTTTGAACTTACAATCCTGCCTCAGGCTACTGAACTGCTTGGATTAAAGGTGTGAACCACCACGCCCTGGAGGATTTAATGTTTCTTAAATGCTGTTATTAGAATATGCATGTGTGATACAAGACATAAAGTACATTGTCCCTGCACATATAGTTCAATACATAGTCATTTTGAGTGTTAAAACAATGGCTGAAGTTAATATACTCATGCTGTTTTCAGTGATCTAATGGAACTTTACATCAGACTGAGTGAAGTGAGATTTTCACATGTTAAAAAGCTGACAGAGATGAAGTGACATCAACAGAACTAGAACTTTTAGCACTGGCACTGGACATTTCAGGCACAAAGCCACTTCAGGAATAATAAAGACTAAAGATAATATTTCCTCTTTTCAATTTACCAAAACAATGTGGGTTTTTTTGGGGGGTGGGGTGGGGGTGTGGGAAGACATGCAAATTATTATAATCTTAGCTTACTGAACTATAACATGTCACTACTTTCTAGTCACTAAACTTTAATCACTGAGACATAATAATCGTTTTCTGATACTTCATTGTTAATTTCATTACATGATTAAAATTTCAAATATTTATTATTTCAAATAAATATTATGTGCATCATTTCATTCAATCTTTGAAATAATGCACTAGTAGACTTATTAAAGATAAGGAGGCCAGTTTTAAAAAGTGAAGTGGCTTCCTTAAGGTCACAGGGTAAACAAGCTGAGGTCAGTCTGTCCTATTTAATACATAATATAAACTTTTGAAATGCCTCTCATTTGTTTTATGTGCTAAATGTTTCCCTCTCTCTGCAAGACTATTATTATTGGAGGTAGCTCTAAAAATTTTAAGTTTAGACATTTTTCTCAGAAAATACGAATACAAATAAATAAAGACATATATAAAAGGGTAACTGCCAAGAATATTGAATGTTTGGAGACTTATGCCCAGAATTAGGAAGTTACTGAATAAGTTATAATTTTCAGTATGTTATAATATGACATACAGCTATTAAAAGTAATTCCAAAAATTGATACCTACTTGCATAGAAGAAAACTACTTATGTATTAAAAATATTACAAAAACAGTAAGCCTAGTTTTCCCTTAAAAAAAAAAAAGCTATGCATGTTTAAACATGTATTCTATACTGGGTAAATTTATAAGGAAAAAAAATCACTTATAAAATCACAGGTGATTTTTAGTTCTACTCCTTATGGACTCATCTGTATTTCTATTGTGTTAAAATAAAACAGTAGTAGCTGCTTTTCTTAAAAACTTCTGGTTATCAAAGATCACCTGTAAGATGTGTATGGGCTAGAATCCAACTGGGTGATTTCAGATAAGTTATATAATTTCTCTGGGCTTCTCTTTCATTCCTTGGTAAAATGGTTGTAACTACACATATACTGTATTTCACCAAAAAACTGTTGCAGATTTTATGACAAATGTTAAAGTGGGATGCAACCATTATGTGAAGTTTGATTAAACAAATTGTGCTAGCATTATTTTAAAATCAATTAGTGAACTGGCTTTAGTAAAAGATCAGGATGCATGTAATACTCATGTTAAAATTGAAAAATCCAAACTGACACAAATCATTTCCTTGTGGTAGTTAAAAGAATATTTTTCTTCTGGAAAAACAACTCATTAGTTGTTACTGACTTGTGCATTAAGGCTGAAATATTTATTACCCTTGAGGAAATTTACTACAGTGTTGTGAAGTATGGACTTAGAAAATTTAATCTTCTGTATCTGAAGATTCTGTGTAGCTATCATTGGTTCATCACATGATGTGCCATCCTCGGTACCATTCTATAAGATGTATTTATTATTAGTACTGAAGCGCTCTACACAAACATGAAAGTTGGCTTTCAGAAATGTACTGACAATTGCATGTGCGCTGAGAATTCTAGGTTCACAGCTCCAGAGAAGACAAATACAAACAGATATGCCACTGTTGCAAACATTGCTGCTGTGTTTACCTTTTATACAATGTAAAGAACAGAATTCTACCATGTGACAATTACAGGAGGAGAGGTATACATCAATTTTTGGACTGAAAAACAATGCAATGGTTATGTGGTAATGATGATTATGCAGTGAAATACAGTATTCTGCCCAGGTATGCTGAGAGCCACAGCCAGTCTGTATGGCCCCTGGGCATATTGCCAACAGTATTGATTGGCAGGCGAGGCATTAATATCTGCCTCTGCCGCTACTTTTGAGTTCTCGCGCTATTTTGAAGTTCTCATGGGGATTTCCGGGGATTCCTCGAGAGTTCCCATTGGTTGGGGAAGTGCAGGAGGAGGGATTTCCCAAAGAGATATTTCCGGCTGGGGGGTCCTGGAGGAGCCACGTGGCTTTTCCGGAGAATTCCCCAGGAGCGTGTGTGAGGTTTTTTCTTGCAGTTCAAAAATAAAGTTTGTTCCTGCTTCAGTGGCTCGTGATTTGTGCCCAGCCAGACTGCGGCATTTGGCAGCCCCTACGGGGAACGTCTGAAGCTTCGGGGTAAGTGAAATTGCTTGCCCCTAAGGGAATTTATGGGGACGAGATGTCCTAGATCAATTAGGTTTGACATTAACAAATAACATCAATCCAAATGCGCCCACTATTAGGGCTAGACAAGGTTTCAGGGAAGAAAAAAGATTAGGAGAACAAGGTATAGCAGCACCGATTCAAATAGATCAAGGAATAAATAGACATGGACTGGGTTTTCAGAAGGGGTCACTGAGGCAATAAAAATTACTTGGAAATCAGATAGACCAGTATGGGTTCCTCAGTGGCCCCTGACTAAAGAAAAGATACAAGCAGCCCATGACCTGGTCAAACAACAATTAGGGGAGAACATACACAAGTTTCCGTATCTCCTTATAATACTCTCATTTTTGTCATTAAAAAGAAATTGGTAAATGGAGATTATTGCAAGATTTAAGAGCCACTAATAATGAGATGGTTATTATGGGACCTTCTCAATCAGGGATTCCTCAATTGTCTGCTTTGCCAAAAACCTGGTACGTTTTAGCTATAGATATTAAAGATTGTTTTTTTTCAATTCCAATTCATCCTGAGGATAGTCCACATTTTGCATTTACTATCCCTGCACTGAATCATGAAGGTCCTGATCAGAGATATGAATGGAAAGTACTCCCTCAAGGGATGGCTAACAGCCCAGCTAGGTGTCAAATTTATGTTAATAAAGCAATCCAGCCACTTAGAAATCAAAATCCTGAACTACAAATATTTCACTATATGGATGATGTATTATTAGCACACAAAGCTAAAAACACATTGCTAGAATGTTATGCCACACTTACAAACTTATTAAAAAATTATAATCTAGAGATAGCAATAGATAAAGTACAATTAAATTTTCCAATTAATTATTTAGGAGTTCTATTATCCTCAACCATGGTCCATCCACCCAAAATTCAAGTACGAGTATATCAACTCAAATCACTTAACGACTTCCAAAAGTTATTAGGAGACATAAATTGGATAAGGCCTTATCTAGGCATACCAACAGGAGAGTTGGGACCTTTATTTGATATCCTAAAAGGTCCATCAGATCCAAATTCACCCCGCATATTAACTCCTGAAGCAAGAAAGGCATTAAAAATTACTGAAACATATATGGAAAATATGCATTTGGATAGAATTGATATAAGTTTGCCTTTATTATTTATTGTAATACCAACAAAAAATATTCCTACAGGAGTATTTTGGCAAGAAGGTCCATTATTGTGGATACATTTATCTTATTCTCCTAACACTATTCTTACTAGGTATCCTGAGGCTGTAGGACAATTAATACTCAAAGGAATAAAAGCAGCAAAGGGAGTGTTTGGAATTTCTCCCAATAAAATTATTACTCCATATACTATGGATCAAATTGATGAGTTAGCTAATGAGTTAAATACTTGTGCTGAGGGCCATTACCAAGTAGGAATGACGCATCGAAATTTCCTTGCCAAGCGTACCCCATGCTGCTTAGAGGACATTTGATGGAACATTGCATGCATGCTTTAATGAGGTGACCTTGCTCAAGGACCAAGGCAGATCCGGGTTTAGAGCTGATCAGGTTTGAGGAAGTAACCGGCTCCTTGAGTTTAAGGCGTTGCCAGTTTAAGATAATGGGTTTTAGGGAAGTTGGAAGTTGAAGATTATTGCTGGGATTAGGGTGTTCCTGCTGCTTGTTCCCATTGAGTTCTCGTGAGATTAAAAGGGGATTTGGAGAGAGCCTCGTGGAGTAGGTGGTTGGTGCGGGAGACAGCAGAACGCGATTGTCCCTGGACCTGTGTGGAGGCGGTGTGAGAGCTGGAATAAAGAATTGCTGTTTGAACCTACAAAGCTGTGAGTGCCTCGTGATTCTGGTGCCAAGCCGAGACATTGGCCTTGGCATACTTGGGCAATAATCATGTGCAAATCTAATGTTTCATTTGATAATCACTTACCATCTAATCCTTTGTTGTCTTTTTGGTCTAAGCATCCTGTAGTTTTTCCAAAAATGACAAGAAAAACCCCTATCTGAATGCTCCAAATATATTCACTGATGGGTCAAATAATGGTACAGCAGCAGTAGTTACCCCTGATCAAACTTTTACATTTTTAGTACCCAAACAATCAGCTCAAAAGGTAGAGCTTAATGCAGTTTTACAAGCTTTTGTGATGTTTAAAGATTCTGTATTTAATTTATTTTCTGATAGTCAGTATATAGTTAATGCTATAGTATCCCTTGAAGATGCTGGTAGGATTTCCCCTTCCTCTACTGTTTTCTGCTATACAAAGTCTAATCTGGGACAGAAAAGATTCATTCTTTATAGGACATATCAGAGCACATACAGGATTGCCTGGAGCCCTTAGTTTGGGCAATGATTTAGCAGACAAAAGTACACATGACATACATATTTTCTCTACACTAGAAGAAGCTACACATTTTCATAAAAGGTTCCATGTCAATGCTAATACTTTACAAAAGCGTTTTAAAATAACTAAGGAACAAACTAGACAAATAATAAAACAATGTCAAAATTGTGTGACCTTTTTACCACAAGTTAATCTTGGAGTCAATCCTAGAGGACTGATACCTAACCATATTTGGCAGATGGACATCACACACTTGCCAGAATTTGGAAGATTAAAATATTTGCATGTTACAGTTGATACTTCTTCCGGATTTTTGATGGGCTCCCTTCATGCCGGAGAAAAAACTAAAGATGTTATAGCTCATTGCTTACAAAATTTTGCCACTGTGGGCGTTCCAAAACAGTTAAAAACAGATAATGCCCTTGGTTATACTTCTACCTCTTTTAAACAATTTGCTCATCATTTGGCATTACTCATATAACAGGAATCCCATACAATCCTCAGGGACAAGGCATAGTTGAAAGAGTTCATCAAACTATTAAAATGTACTTATTAAAGCAAAAAGAAGGAATTGGAAAGGGGTATATATCCCCCAAAGATAAACTTAAAATAACCCTTTTTACTCTAAACTTTTTAAATCTGGATTCATCAGGGCTTAGTGCTGAGGAAAGGCATATGTGTCCAAAAAATGTACATAAGCCTAAGGTACTTTGGAAGGATATTCTAACAGGACAATGGAAAGGTCCTGACCCAGTGATTGTCTGGAATCGGGGATCTGTTTGTGTATTTCCACAGGGAGAACAGCAGCCGATTTGGATTCCAGAGAGATTAACTAAGGTTCTGACCCAGTGATTGTCTGGAGTTGGGGTTCTGTTTGTGTTTCCACAGGGAGAACAACAGCCAATTTGGATTCCAGAGAAACTAACCAAAGCGAATTCTATGGACCAAAACAAAAATTTTAAAAAAAGGTGATTTGACTCAAATCCATAACAGCTGATATCCAGAGCTCCAGTTTGGCTATTCTTACATCTGCGACAGTGATTAACCAGGATGCTTTTTTCAATATTTATTTTATTATTGCCTTTTCCCACATCATAAAGTTCTACAGACCTAGCTTAATGTTTTTCCGATCAGTTTTATTTTTTGACTGTGGAGTTTTTAAGCATTGCAATGGAGATTTCACCTAGGTAAAGCTACAAGGCCTTTACTATTGTCTTATGTGTTGTATGTTATGTGCGCACACTTCTGTTTTGTGTTGTATGTCTGTATGTGAGGTATACATCAATTTTTGGACTGAAAAACAATGCAATGGTTATGTGGTAATGATGATTATGCAGTGAAATACAGTATTCTGCCCAGGTATAAAAGTAAACAAACATTCTATTTTAGCTCACTAAAGGTTTAATGTGTAAATAACAAGCTTTCAGTAAAACTTTGATTATTACATTTTCAAAATAAGTATTCCACGTGGAGGAGTAAATGGGTAAAGACTAGTGCTTCTTCAGCCTTTCACTACATTCCTTATCCTGTATGAATTTCAACATTAAAAAAAAAAAATGGTGGGGATTGTGGCTCAGTGTGTAAAGCACTTGCCCAGCCTGTCGGAGCCTGTTTGATTCTTAGCATCTCATAAAATAAATGAACAACAAAAAAAAAGCCCATCAACAACTAAAAATACATATAAAACTTTTTTTTTAAAAAAAAGTGGTCTAGATGTACATCATCTGTCAACTACAAAAATGGTAATTTCAAATGAATCCATCTAACTTTAAGCAAAGCATGAAATAGATTCTGCCTAAGCCTTTTTCTCTTACAACCACTGAGCATCTTGAGCTCTGTATAACTTTTATCACCCAGTGTTATCACAATACATAAAACCATTCAAAACCCCTGCTTTTATAACACTATAACTTAATGGTTAATCTAATGCAAATTACTCAGTTGACATAAAATCATGAATAAGTCTCTGTAGCACAAATGTATTAGCCAGTCTTTCATTACTATAGTGAGACATTTAAAGAATCTTAACTTTACAAAGAGGTTTATATGGATCAAAGTTTAGGAGGTTCAATGACATGGTGCCTGCCTCAGTTCCTGATATATCACTTGAAGGCAGAAACATATTTGGGAACAGTCCTCACATTACCAGACAGGAAGTCAGAGAGAGCTGGGTCAAGCCAGGCTCACGCATTTATAATAACCCTCTCTAGAAAACTTCTTAATCTCTTTTGAGGGTATATATAGGCCTGATCTCTGAAAGGTCCACACCACCTCTCAATACTGAAATACAAAGGATCAAGCTTCCAATACAGGGATCTTTGGGGGTGGGGGAGTCAACGGCAACACTTAAGCAACAAATGATAGCATTCTCTTAACTTTTCCAATGATCATGCATTCTTTTTATTTGCAGCGAAAAAAAACAATAATGATAATTTTAGTTTGGAAAATAAAGAGAAAAATTATCAGTGTGTAATGTCACAAGGATACCCTATTATTAAAATTTCATTATTCATTTAAAAAAGCATTTATTCAGAACTAATTATGTGCCAGACACTGTCTTAGGAGGTTGGGCTCTCTATACACATGAAGATTAAATTCTAGTGGCTATGGGTAAAACACAAAAAGTTTTAGTTTTTTTTTTGATACCTGGCATTGCATCCAGGGGTGCTTAACCACTGAGCCACACCCCCAGCCCTTTTTTATTGTGAGATAGGGTCCCAACTAAGTTGCTTAGGCCCTTGCTAGGTTGCTAACGCTGCCTTTGAACTTGTGATCCTCCTGCCTCAGCCTCTAGAGTCACTGGGATTACAGGTGTGTGCCACCATGCCCAGCAAGCTTTACCTTTTTGACCAGTTATTATGACCAGCTATTTCAAGAAACGAGTTCTTGGTAACAGATAAAAAAAAGTTTCAAAGTCAGAAACCACAAAAGGCAAAATTAATATACCATAAAACCTTAAGGAATTTGTTGCTAGATATAAGCTTACTAAAAGAATCTTAAGAAATGCTTTAAGGCCTAATTTACAATTCTTTTGTGTTAGAGCAAGAAAAAAAATCACGTAATTATCTCAATTGCCACACACACACACACACAAAATCATTTAACACTCTTTCATCATAAAAACAAGTCAAACAAAAAAAAATCACTCAACAATCTAGGAATAAAAGAATATTATAGGTTTAAGAGTACCCCCGCCCCCCAAAATATGTTCAAGTCTTAGTCTCCAATATCTCAACAGGGTAACTTTATTTTGAAAATAGGGTTCTTACTGATATAATTATATAAAGATAAGATCACACTGTGGCATAGGGTAGGTCCTTAACCCAGTGTGTTGGTGTCCACATAACAACACAGACACACATAGGGAAAATACCAAAGGCAGAGATTGGAAAGATACAGATTGCTATCTTTCAGAACAGTCAGAGTAATTTTCTGTTGTTTTAAGCTTCCCAGTTTGAGGGCTTTGCTATGGCAGCCCCCAAAACAAACACAGGACGGAACTTCCTCAACA
The DNA here is from genome assembly GCF_052094955.1 of Ictidomys tridecemlineatus. Lineage (NCBI taxonomy): Eukaryota > Metazoa > Chordata > Mammalia > Rodentia > Sciuridae > Ictidomys > Ictidomys tridecemlineatus. The sequence continues at coordinate 82,387,298 of NC_135481.1, forward strand.
TTATAAGGAGCAATTATGAAAACCCCACAACTAATATTCTCAATGGTGAAAGAATGAAAGCTTTCTCCTAAGAAAAGAAATAAAAGATGCTTGTTTTCACAACTGGTATTCATCACTGCACTGGAAATTCAGCTAGAGCAACTGAAACAAGTCAAAGAAATAGAAGGTTTTCAGATATGAAAATAGTAAAGCTATTCCCCAATCCAGAGAACAACAACAACAAAAAATACAAATATATGTATGTATATATAAATACAAACACAAGAAATTCCAAAGAATATGCACACACAAAAGCGCTTAATAGAGTTAATAAAATAATTTAACAAGATTGCAGTATACAGGATCAACACACAAACAATTGCACATACCAGCATATACACTTCTAAAACTAATGCCATTTACAATATCATCCCTTAAAATATCCAAGAGTAAATTTATCAAAAGCAAGACTTGTACGCTGGAAACTATAAAATAGGATTAAAAAATTAAAGAAGACATAAATAAGTGGAGATATCAAGCATTCATGGACTAAAATGACAATACTAAAAAATAATCTAGAGATTAAATGCAATCACTATGAAAAGAGATAGGATGGCTTGAATTCTCTCTTTTCCACCACACTACGATGTGGAGATATTCAAGTCCTCATTCATTTGCTAGGGGAATGTAAAATGGTACATATAAGTGGAAAATAGTTTGTCCTCGGAAATTTAAACAGAGAATTACCAGGAATCCAAAGAACTGAAAATGGGCACTTAATAGATGTATATGAAGCTTTACAGCAGAACTATTCACAACAGCCAAAAGGTATAAATAACCTAATGTCTACCAGATGATGAATGAATAGATATAATATATACCCATACAGTGATACATACTATAATACAGATTAATCTCAAAAACATTATGTTAAATGAAAAAAAGAGACAAAAAGTCATGTTATATGATTCCATTTATATGCTATATCCAGAATATGTAAATCCACTGAAACATAAAGCAAATTGGTAAACTGAAGAAAGGGGGTAAGAAGAAGTAACTCTTTGTGGGTTTAAACTTTTCTTTGGGGTGATAAAAATGTTCTGGGACCAAAAGAGGTGGTGGTCAAACAACATTGTGAGTGTATTACATGCCATTGAGCTATACACATTAAAATAGTTCATCTTTTACACATATAATTTCACCTTAATAAAAAGTAACGTGGCCTGGAGTTGTAGGTCATTGGTAGAGACACTGGGTTTGATTCTCAGCACTGCATATAAACAAAGGTCTACTGACAACTAAAAAAAATTATATATAAAAAAAGTAATGTAACAAAATCATCATCAAGTCATTTAATACTAACAACCATGCTTTTTCCTTAATAACTTTTTTCTCTTTTTTTTGCAGGGGGTGGGGGGGTAGACAGGGGGATCAGGAATTGAACTCAGGAGCATTCAACCACTGAGCCACATCTGCAGCCCTATTTTGTTATTTTATTTAGATACAGGGTCTTGTTGAGTTGCTTAACACCTCTCAGTTGCTGAGGCTGGCTTTGAACTGTGATCCTCATACCTCAGCCTCCCGAACTGCTGGGATTACAGGCGTGTGCCACCATACCGGCTAATTATTTCTCTCTTTTGTGTAGTCTGGCAACTTTCCTTCTCATTTTAAATATTGACCTTGAAGCCCAGGAACAAAAAAGCTACATTAAGATCTTATATACTCAAATTCACCAAAACAGTATCTAAAGACCAAAACATTTTCCAGAGCTTCATAGCCACACATATTCATTCAACTAAATTTTGGTCTTTTATAGGGATTTTTCCACAGGCACTTTAAGATTTAACATGTCCAAGATATGGATCCATCATGAACTGTTAAATCTGCTTTTCATATTTCAACTTCCATTTTCATTAACAGAGTACTACCTAACATGGTAATCTGAGAGGCATTTTAAAGTCCTCTTCCAACCCCACAACTGTCTGTCTTATTTACTTAAAGATGCCTATTGTTCCCTTTCTTTTGTATTTCTTCCATACTACCCCTTTTTGTCCTCTTTACACTTAATGCTACACAAATTGCCCTCCCACAGTAAAGAACTAAAATTTTAAAAACACAGTTTTTCTAGCACTTAACAGGCAGTTTAATATTATGATTCATAAAGAAAAATGAGTCAAGCTAACAACGCTGGAGAGTATTTAGGTGGTTGTGAAGGCATGTGGAATAGTTTATCAAAACTGAGGAGAAAGAGACACAAGTTCAGAAAAGCCGAGAAGGCTACATTTGTAGGGCAGAGTACCAAACAGGCAAACATGTACACAGATAAAGAGTCTTAGATACGTGCAGAGTTCCTGGTGTCTTTGGATACTGCACAGGTACAAGTGGAAAGTTTCTGAGGCCAGGGCTGAAATTATTCTCAAAATATCTTTTAATATATAGGGCAGTGGGTCAAATCCTCTTCTTGCTTTTCCGTAGACCTACATAAGTACTAGAATAGAAGCTGCTTTGAATCCTTCACATTTTAGCAAATGAATCCAGCAATATAGAAGAAGAATAAAAACACTATGACAAAGTGGTGTTTATCTCAGGAATGCACCAGTAATTTAACATTAGAAAATCAACTAATCTAATTCACCATATAAACAGAGTAAAAAAATTCCAAAGATCATCTCAAAAGACACCGGAAAATTGTGTGACCCATTTGGGAGAAAAACTTTCAGCGAACTAGGAACATTAGAATACTTTCTTGACCTAATAAAAAGCATAGGAGAAAAGTAATAGGGTTGGGGTATATTTCAGTGGTAGAGCACTTGCCCAGCAGGTCCAAGGTCCTGAATTCCATCCCCAGGACCACAGAAGAGGAAAAAAAAAAGGTAAGGAGGGAATGCTGTACTTAATCATGAAAGACCAGAAATATATTGTATGTTAATATATCAATGAAACTTTTTTTTTTTGGTACCGGGGACTGAACCCAGGGATGCTTTCCAACAGAGCTACATTACCAGCTCTTTATTATCTTTTATTTTAAGACAAGATTTCACTAAGTTTCTGAGGCTGGCTTCGAATCTGCAATTGTCCTGCTTTAGCCTCCCGAGTTGCTGGGATTATAGGCATGCACCTAGCAATAAAACTGACTTTTAAAATCTACCATTAATATTTTCAAAGTTGTTAAAAAAATTTAGTCTTTTAAACAAGAGAGCTGATTATAACAAGTAACTTGTCATTTGTTACTATACCTAAGAATCTATAAACAGCAAAATGCAATTTTAAAATACTGGGTGTCTGCAATATATTTCCATTACTGCATGTTGAACCTTAAATATAAGAAGACCGTGCAATAGTCCATACCAAGAGCTGTATGGTGAACTCGTAAGCAACTGGAATTTAAAACCACTAATTAAAAAAAAAAAAATCAATCACTATACTAAAATAACAGCAATAGAAGAATTAGCTTTAATTTTTAATTCTATTCTTATGGTACCTAAGTATAGATTACTAGTTAGTAACTTGAACTAATTCAAGTGTATTAAGAATTAGACTACAGGGTTGGGAATATAGCTCAGTGGTATAGCACTTGCCTAGCGTGCTGAGGCCCTGGGTTCAATTCCCAGTGCCGACCAAAAAAAAGAAAGAAAGAAAGAAAGAAAAAATTGGGTAGGAACCGCATTTTATCCTGCACTTGAAATTTAGTCATTTTCAAATCACTCAGCTACTTTGAAAGTATTCAAGAAATGAGATTTTTAAAAATTATAATAATAAATGCTAACCCATCATTTTATTATGTTTCAACCATTAAAGGAAAGTATTTTATAATTGTCAGTCACATCTGTAAGTAAGGAATTATATTACAAGAAAAAATGAGAACTGTTTAAAGCAGGAAGGTAATATTGTAAGAATCTGTATTTCTTCTATGTTAAAGATGAACAGAAACACAGACAAGAAATTTGCTTGAAACACACTTCTCAATTTGTTTAGAGAAAAAGTAAATAGTTAAAAGCATATCCCATGTAGGTTCTATAAACTAACCCTTTTTTTTTTTTTGGAGGGGGGTGGCGGTACCAGGGATTGAACTCAAGGACATTCAACCACTGAGCCACATCCCCAGCTCTATTCTGTATTTTTATTTAGAGACAGGGTCTTGCTGAGTTGCTGAGTACCTCACTTTTGCTGAAGCTGGCTTTGAACTCAATCCTCCTGCCTTAGCCTCCCAAACTGCTGGGATTACAGGCATGTGCCACCTCTCCCAGCTATACTAACCCTTCTTAATTGAAGGAAGACTATAATACTAGCAGGTGACAGTTTAACCACCCACATGTCACACCCTTATTAAAACTTAGAAGCACCATTCCTCAATAGAGACAATACAATATGTATAGAACTTAGGTGACAATCAGACTAAAAGGATAAGATGCACATATGAACAAAAGTAAGCATGCTTATTTATATACAACATTGTTATGCTTTTTTAAAAAAATGCTCATATATCAAAAGAGATCATTAAGTGCAGCTGAACTACCTTAGCTCATGTTTTCAAACCATTAAAACCTCTAGTCCATTCAATCAGTAAGGTTCCATGGTTAACTTGTGTTCATTTTAAATATACTCTAACACAACAACCTTCTGCTACCCTACCTCTTGACTTGTGCAGCTCAACTTCTTTTTTAGTTTACATTAGGCAAAATAAATAAGAACAAGCTTATTTTTTAAAAAGTAAGAGTAATTATACATTTCTTGAAAATACCACTCAAACCATACAAATCACATCAAACTAGAACTGCTGAATAAACTGGAACATCATAATAAGTTGCCTTTCATACATCTATAACTATGCCTGTTTTAAAAGAAAATAATCCACATGTAAGATAGGTAACAAATAGTATTAGATTTTAAAATATTGGAAACTTCCAAATTACTGATTCAAGTAATAATGATCTGTTGATAATAACCAAGTTATTCTAAATTTCAAAGTAATATAAAGTTTAACGCTTTAGCATCAATTTAGCCATTTATTAGGTTCAAGAGAAGTCCAACAAAAGCATTACTGGTCAACAAAATTCCTTCCAAATATCAAGTGGTTATATTAAGAGTTAATACTCAAGACAAATAAGACTCAACCCTAATGATGAGAACTATAATCCTCTTCCAAAATTTAGCTTAAACAAGTCACAAACATTTAATAAACTGTTGGGGTAGCACAAGTGAAAATTTAAATCAAATCTTGTTTTGATATTTCTATCCTACCTGTATCTTCAATAAATTCCACACATTTTTCAACAAACAGTGGTATGGGCTTCTCAGCTGTAACCAGATCCTGGAGGGGCATCCCAAAGTAATTACTTTCCCAATTTCTACGCGTTGGTGGATTGAAGTTCTTAGTTTTCTTTTTCTGCTATAAGAAAACATATTTGAGTTAAAACTATTAAAAATTAATCTCCCTCAAAATATTAGTACCAAGCAATATAAACACACAGTTTGGATAAAAGAAAATATTTACAAGCCATATCCAATTGAAATGTCCATGAAAATTGGACACATTACATTCTACTAAGAGCAGCACCTGATCAATGGAGGCAAAAAAGTGAATAGGGAAAAAAATTAGCTGACTAGAAGAAAATATTCTCTTTGGAAAATAACATAAGACTAGATAGGGAGAGATGAGAAAGATTAGATAGTAAAAGACAGGGAAGATCATTTTTTCAATGACAATATAGGGTACAAACTAGAAATACACAGAGTAGGGTTTTATATAAATCTGTATTTCTAAGAATAATTTACTGATTACTGATTATATACTGAGGCTATATATTTGCATCAAGATTTTAGTCTATTTTCCCCACATTTGCCAATCCACTGTGACTTAAATATTAAGACAATTTTCAGAAGAAATTTGTAAAATATTTTCAATACAGTAAAAACCAAAACAAAATTTTTTTTTTCAGAATTTAACTTTTATCTAACCATTAGAAAAACATGGATTATTAACCAGGAATGTTCATCTCAAAACCCAAGGATGAATTGTCTGGAATCAATGTTGGGGAGATTCTGATTCAGTCTTTTTTGAGTAGGGTATAGCAAGCATCTTCAAAGATGATTCTGTTATGCATATCCAATTGAGAATCTCTAAAGTACAGGAAGAAAAAGTTTTCAGAAATTCAAAGAGCTTATTAAGAGCACTTTTACTAACAGCCCTGATTTCTTTTTCAGTATAACTATCTAAAAATTTTTATTTTCTCTAGTATAAATCACAAATCTATTCATATTGCTCATATCACTACTGGCTTACAAACAGAACAACAACAACAAAATTTCCTTCTATTTTAACCTAAAGAATGGCCTACCTTAGGACTTTTGCATGGCTGTTTCTTTTATCTTTTGAATGAGGCCTACACTGATCACCCGATTAAAAATCACAAACTGCAATCCTACTGCTTGTCTTCCCCAGTACTTCCAATCCTTCTTATCCTAATTCTTCTCTCCTCAACATTATAAAATTTATTCATGCATCATCTTTGTTTCAGGGGTATGAGGAAGGAAACAAAGATGATGCATGAAATTTCTGCTACAATAGAGACTCTACATATGGGCAGAGATTTTGATTTGCTCATCAACATATCCCAAAGATCAAGAATACAGTCTATAAAAGGAAATAATACAAATGGTCCTAAAAATCCAATGAGGTCTCAAATTGAAGAAGACCTTAGAAGATAGAAAGATCTCCCATGTTCTTGGATATGCAAAATTAAATATTGCCAAAATGAACATACTACCAAAAGTGCTAAACAGATTTAATGCAATTCCTATTAAAATCCCAATGACATTCTTCATAGAAATAGAAAAAGCAGTCATGAAACTCATTGGAAAAATAAGAGACATAGAATAGCCAAAGCAATCCTTAGCAAGAAAAGTGAAGCAGGAGGCATCACAATACCAAACCTTAAAATTATATTACAGAACTCTAGTAACAAAAACAGCATACTATTGGCACCAAAACAGACATGAAGACCAGATACAGAATAGAAGACATGGAGATAAACCCACATAAATACAATTATCTCATACTAGACAAAGGTACCATAAAGATACATTGGAGAAAATATAGCCTCTTCAAAAATGGTGCTGAGAAAACTAGAAATCCATATGTAGCAGAATGAAATTGAACCCATCTCTCATCCTGTACAAAACTCAAACTCAAAGTGAATCAAGGACCTACACATTAGACCAGAGACCCTGCACCTACTAGAAGAAAAAGCAGGCCCAAATTCTCCATTATGTCAGCTTAAGAACTTAATTCCTCAACAAGATTCCTAAAGCTCAAGAAATAAAAATCAAGAGTCAATAAATAGGATTGTATCAAACTAAAAAACTTCTTCACAGCAAAAGAAACAACCAAGAACACGAAGAGAAAATCTCTGCCACCTGTACCTAAGAGCATTAATCTCTAGGCTGTATAAAGAACTCAAAAAATCTAACACCAAAAAAAAAAAGGTACACTCATACATTGCTGGTGGGATTGCAAACTGGTGCAACTAATCTGGAAAGGAGTGTGGAGATTCCTCAGAAAACTTGGGATGGAACCATAAGGTATTCAAACCAGCATACTACAGTGATGCAGTCATATCAATGTTTATTACAGCTCAATTCACAACAGTTAAGCTGTGCAACTAACCTAGGTTATCCTTCAACAGAAGAATGGATAAAGAAAATGTGGTATCTATTCACAATGAAATATTACTCAGCCATAAAGAATGAAATTATGGCATTTGCTGGTAAATGGAGAGAACTGGGAGGTATCATGCTAGGTGAAAAAAACCAATCCCCCCAACACAAAGGCCAAATGTTCTCTCTGATATGCAAATGTTAACACACAATGGGGGTGGGGTGTGGAATAGAAGTTCACTGGCTCAGACAAAGGGGAATGAAAGGAAGAAAGGAGGGATGGGAATAAGAAAAAAAGTAGAATGAATTGGACATAACTTTCTGATGTTTAAATATGATTACATGACCAGTGTACATGTACAACCACAAGAAGGGGAAGTTATACTCAATGTATGTATAATATGTCAATACATTCTACTGTCATGTATATCTAAAAAGAACAAAAATGAATAAATACCCCCCCATATTTGAGGTCTCTTCTAAAATAATGAGCTTGGTTTATAGTTTGAGTAATCTTACCATATACAAGGAAAGATAAACAGAAGTGAATTATCAAATTAAGAGATATACTGTGCTACATTCAGTAAGCCTCAAAGAATATTAAAGGTTCCAGACAAGATGAAAAAAACAACAGTGGGGAAAAGTAACAGGAAAGATAGCCTCAGAGTTCTCAGGAAAAGTACAAGTCACAGGATTGACCTATAGGAATGCTCATGGGAAAAAAAAATGTGTCAAGAATTCTTTACCTAGCCAATATATATGTCATTCAGGTGTTCAAAACCACCAGCTGTAATTTTTTTTTTAATTTTCAAATATGCAATAATCAAATTTAAATTATAGCATGCATAAACTCCTTCTTGAGAGATCATAAAGAACACACAATAAAGAAATCAATAAAAAAGAACTTATATTGGAGAATGTTGCTATGAAAACCATATGAACACTATATAATGAAACAAAACTAATTCTAAGTAATAATATAATCAATAATTTTCCAGGAAGCATTACAAAATATAAAAATTATTTGTAAGAGGTCAAAACCAAATTCTCAACCTACCCCAAAAGAGGAATGGGTGGGATATAAGAGATAAAGTAATTATAGTAGTGCATGACAGGTTATCAGAATACACTGGTAGGTTGAGCAAGAATAATAAACTGAAATAGGTTTGTAATATTTAAAGAAGAAAAAGCAAACCATAAATTAATAGCATCTTTATTTTTCTTATCTTTTCTCTGATGGCAAAGAATAAAAATTGAAAATAAGGAAAAGGCTAACTGATATTTATAAAAACAAGTGTAAATAGAATAAGATCAGCTATACAAATAAAATTCTAAGACTTGGTATAAAACTAAACCAACTAACCATATGCCATTTAAACCAAGGGACTTAAATAAGTTAAAAATGACAGGCAATTGAACAAAGTACGTACAGAAGGACTGTACATAATGTACTCAATATGATATGGTCTACAAATTATCAACCCACAGCCAATCATACCTAATGAGAAAAAGCTGAAAATCTTTCCTCTAAGATCAGGTACAAGAAAAGGTGTTCATTCTCATCATTCTTATTCAACAAAGTACCCAAAGTCTTAGCCAGAACCATTAGAAAAAGAGAAAGAAATAAGACATACAGATAGGAAGAAAATCAAATTATTCCTGTTTGTAGATGATACAATCCTCTCTATATAGAAAAACCTGAAGACTCCACCAAAATACTATTAGAACTAATAAATTCAGTAAGGTAGCAGGATACACAACCAATGTACACAAATCAGCTGCTTTTCTATACACCATAACAAATTTGCTAAGAAAGAAATCATGAACGTCATCCCATGCACAATAGCTACAAAACAATAACAACAAAACCACCTAGGGATAAACAACCAAATTAGTAAAAGACCTCTACAATGAAAATTATCAAACACTGATGAAAAAGAAACTGAAGAAGGCACAAAAAGATGGTAAGACATCCCGTATTCATGGATCAGGATAAATATTACTCAAACGTCCATACTATCCAAAGGGATTTACAGAGTCAATGCAATCCCCATCAAAATACCAGTGACATTCTTCAGAAACAAAAGAAACAATACTAAAATTCACACAAAACCACTTCACCTGAATAGCTGAAGCAACTTGGGCAAAAGAAAGAAGCTAGAGGGACCACAAAACCTGATTTCAAAATAGCGTGGTACTGGCATAAAAACAGACAAATTAAACTGAAGTGATATCAGAAATAAACCCAAATGACTGACTACAGACAACTGATTCTTGACAAAAGTGCCAAAAACATTCATTGGAGAAACATACATTGGATAGCCTCTTAAATATGGTGGGAAAACTAATACAATTAATAAAACTAGGTTATTCATAAATATCACATGATTCCACATGCACAAGAAACTGAAACTCGACCCCTATATCTTACCCTGTACAAAAATCAACTCAAGACAGATCAAAGACCTAAATATAAGCCTGGACATTCTGGAAAGTTAATGAAGAAGCACTTTAAGATATTGATGTGGCAACGATTTTCTGCACAGGACCCTAAAAGTACAAGGAAAAAAAAAAGTAAAAATTGGCAACAGGAATTACATCAAACTAAAAGGTTTCTGCATAGCATAGCAAAGGGAGAAAAATCAACAGAGTGAAGGAACAATTTACAGAATGGAAGAAAATATTTGCCAACTATGTATCTCACAGAGGGTTAAAATTCAGAATACGTGAAGAACTCAAACAACAACTGAATTAAAACGACCAAATTATCTGGATACTTCTCAAAAAAAGAAATATAAACAGCCAGTGGTAGAGCCCTTGCCTAGTACTGGGTTCAATCCTTTGCACCACACAAAGTTTTTTACATCTTTACATATGTTTACATTTCTCTTAACTGGTGCCATTTATGATTGCATGCGTTAAGTTTTAATATATTAAAAAAATAGATTTATTTAAAAAAAATTATCCACAAATTCTGACTTCTCTTTCTAAAAGGAAAAAAATGGGAAATCATACTTCCCTCCAACAGCTTCCCATTTGAATTTTCTCTCATCACTATATACTCTGGTCCCTCTGTCCTAAACTCAAGGGATTTTCAACATATCCCAGCATACAATGCAATCAAAGAAACCCAGGTAACCAGAAGAACTACCTAACCTCTCCCTTCCTAATGTTCTAAAACCACATTTCATTATGTTACTGCCATAACCAACTTTCGTATAGTTCTACCATGTTTCATATTTTCCCACCTGTAACAACCACATTATAATTTAAAAATCTACTGCCCCTTCCATCATCTAAATCGTGCTTTTTCTCTTTTATTTCTTTGGGGCTACACCTACTTTTCATACTTTTTTCTTTTAGCATCAATTTGTCCCAACATACAAATACTCTTTAATCTTTAAAACCCTATTCCAATACCACATTGCCTTCTAATCACTCCCTCAATTTTTGCTCCTTCTCTCTCACACACACACACACAAAAAACCCAACTTGAATGTCATTTAAATCTTCATTTTTCACATCTTACTCTTCAATTTACTTTCATCTGGCTTTTCATACCATTTCATTAAACTGACTGTGAAGATCAGATACTTCCACACTATGAAATTAAAAACAAAAAAATCCCTCCATCCTTATTTTCCTCCTTAAGTACTTGTTCTTTTGGCTTCCAGAGTACTCATCTTTACTAGTTTCTCTCTTTTCAGTCTCATCTGCCAAAAACTTTTCCTTTTTCTAGCCAAATTCGATTCTGAGCTCTCCTTTCTTCTCTAGCTATCTCTCCTTGGATGAATTTATCTAATCACGCATAAATTCTTTTTGTCCTCATAACTTTTCCTCTGAGTACCAGTTTCACACATTTAATTTTTTAGACTAATTCCACTTGGATATCAATAGGTATATTTAAAACATAAAACACACAAAATAGATGTCTTAACTCCCCCCCCCATCTGAGATCTCTCACCTCTAAATTTTATTATTTAATAAATACACTCAGTTGCTCAAAACATAAATCAAAATACTATCTAGAATCTGGTCACTTTTCTGTTTCTTGGTACTTGAACAAGAAATAATATAGATACTTAGTAAACACTGACAAGAAGCAAACAAAACTGTGAACAAGAACCTGAAGGCCAGGTGCAGTAGTACAGTTCTGTAATCCCAGTGGCTTCAGAGGCTGAGACTGGAGGATCACAAGTTCAAAGCCAGCCTCAGCAAAAGTGAGGTGCTTAGAAACTATGAGACCTTATGTCTACATAAAATACAAAATAGGGCTGGGGATGTGGCTCAGTGGTCGAGTGCCCCTGAGTTCAATCCCTGGTACCATTAAAAAAAAAAAAGAACCTGAAGAGTCTTTACCATGTAAAATTTCTGTGCTGTTCCTTTATTTACCAGTTTACAGAAACCATTTCATTTCCCTAATGCTTCATTCCTATGAAAGGCACCAGACAGCTATGCCTAAACTTACATATCTTAACTGAAAAGAGATTCATACAAAAGAATGATTACTTGTCATAAAGTTATGGTAAGAAATAAGCAGCTAGCTCTACGTAAATTCATTTGGATATAATGAAAGATGCTTTCAACAGTGTATAAACTGAGAAATACAACCTGCTAGGTTACTGTGAAGGATACAAAAACTAGTAGAATTTAATATACTCAAGAAATATACAATCTATTATGAAGAGTAAAACACCCCATTACCAGTCATTTAACAGCACATATAAAACGGTATGTTTTTTGTTGTTGTTGTTTATTTTTATGTGGTGCTGAGGATCAAACCCAGGGCCTCATGAGTGAGGCAAGTGCTCTACCACTACAACCTCAGCCCCCATCAAAATGGTATGTTAAGTATCAAAATAACTAGAGGTAAGGCTTAAACCTAGATTTTTAAAAATTTTATTATTATTTTTTAAAAATATAAACCTAAACTTTAAAATATGGGCTGGGGATATAGCTCAGTACGTAGAGTGCTTGCCTCACATGCATAAGGCCCTGGGTTCAATCCCCAGCACCACACACACACAAAAAAAAAATTAAAAAAAAAAAAAAAGGTAAACCTCATATAAGAAATAAAGCTAGGGACATTTTAGGAATTTAGAAAGGAGTCTGTAAGTCTAGGCTCTGTAAGTGATTTATTCACTTAAATATTTGGGTGCCTATTAACTAGTATCTATCATATCAGAAAAAGGACTAGAAACTGCCATTTATATACTGCTCACCATCAGGCACAAGTTAAGGCTATGTACACAATCTCACTCTTCATATCAGCTCTGAGACAGGGCTTCTATTTTACATCTATTTGGGTATTCCTGGAATTTAAAAAATGCACACAATGGAGGCAGAAAGGTAGACAAGGGCTATACTGCAACAGCTTTAGGCAAAGAGTCTGAAATTTACACAGAGGTTACAAATATATTTTGTAGAGCAAGTGACAAGGTATTACTGTATAATCACTATCCCTTAAAAGTAACATAAGGAGCTGTTTGAATTAATGTTGAATGTAACAGAGAAACTCATTTAAAAAGTTATTGCACCACAAATATTGGTGAGGATGTGGAGAAACTAGATACATCATACATTGCTAGTAGGAATTTAAAATGGTACATCTTACTCTGGAAAACACAAGAGTTTCTCATGAGACTAAATATTAAATTACCATATGACCCAGCAACTGCATTCTTAAGCATTTATCCCAGAGACATGAAAACTTATTTTCATATAAAAATCTACTCTCAAATGTTCATAGCAACTTTATTCATGATTGTTAAAATCTGAAGATAACTTGATGTACTTCAACAGGTTAAAAAACTGATACAGTTATACCATGAAATATTATTCAACAATAGAAAGGAATAGTTGATACATGCAATGACTTGACTGAATCTTAAGGGAATTATACTGAATGAAAAAAAGTCAAGTCTAGAAAGTTACACACTATATGATCCCATTTATATAGCATTCTTGAAAGGACAAAATTATAAGCCAGGTGTGGTGCTACATGCCTATAATTCCAGCTACGTGGGATATTGAGGCAAATTAATCTCAAATCCCAAGCCAGCCTGAGAAACTTAGACCCTGTCATCAAAAAAAAAAAAAAAAAAAAAAAAAAAAAGGTGGGGTGGGGTAAGGGAGTAGGAGGCTAAGGATGCAGCTCTGGTGGAGTGCCCTTGGGCTTAATCCTCTGTACCCGGGTGGAGTTGGGGGTGGTGGCAGGGGCAAAAAATGACAAAATTATAGAAACAGAAAACAGATTAGTTGCTGCCAGATTAGGTCAGAGGTGAGGGAATGGGTAAGGAGGAGGTTATGGTTATAAAAGGATAACACAAAGGATATTTATGGTGATGAAGACAGGACACACACAAAGGAGTACAAGTGCAACTGAGGAACTTAAGATATGGACTGTATTAATGTCAATATGCTGGTTGTGATATTGTACTAGTTTTCCAAACTGTTATACCATTGTGAGAAAGCAGGAAAATGGTACACGCGATCTCTATTATTTCTTACAATGGTATGTGACTCTACAATTACTTAAAAATAAAAGGCTTAGTTAGGAAATTGAAAAAACCACTGTAATAATCTAGATAAAAAGTAATGACAACCTCAACTAAAATTGTGACAACTTTATAGCTGAATAAAAAGTCAAGTATTATAAATAGCAATAGCATGTATCTCTGGTTTTTATAGTACCACTTTCCTAAAAGCGCATTCTTACTTCTTACCCAGTCATGGTAAAGACAGGGAAGTAAAAACTATGACCGATGAGGAAAAAAATGCTTTTCCTACTGAACAAGTACAAACATGACATGAATGACTGACTTCTAAAAACTCACAGCAATTTCTTTAATGACCAGCTACTACACCAAGGTTTCTCAACTTCAGCATTATTGACATTTTGGGCTACACGATGTTCTGTTGTGAAAAGTGGCCTGTGAATCTTACAATGTATAGCAGCACCCACCCAAACCCAGTTGTGACAACCAAAATGTCTCCAGACATGACCATGTGCTCACTAGAGGGCAATATTGACCCTGGTTGAGAACCACTGTGTTCTTAAGGACCAAGGGTTGTGGCTCAGTGGAGGAGCGCTTGTCTAGCATGTGTGGAGCACTGGGGTCAATCCTCAGCACCATATTAAAAATAAATAAATACAATAAAGGTATTGTGTCCATCTACAACTAAAATACACACACAAACACACACATTTGTTTTTAAAGGATCAAGAACTCAAGCTGGGAAAATGGATACAGATGTATTTCTGAGTAAGTCTGAGAAACTTAAAAAAAAAAAAATCCATACATGACTCAAGGTTGGGAAACACCACTGTACACAAAGATGAATGATAATCTCAACTGCTCTCAAAATGTTTACAATGTAGGGAAAAAAAACACAAAAATTTGTGTACTGTATATAAAGCAATTATGTTAGGTGGGGAAGAAGAATAATTATAGAATAACATCAGTTTCAAGAAATTCAAGCGAATGGGTAGACTTCTACCCTGCTTCCCCAAATTTATATTTTCATGTATATTCAAAAGAACGTAAGTTTTATATTATACCTCACATTTCATTCTTAGAACCACTGTTGTTCCCTTTGCTTCCCATCTCATCATTAAGTACTCTTTGTTACTTTAATGGTTGGAATTCAGAGCATTAGCGAAGAAAGAAGAAAATTTTCATTGTATCTTCCTTTCCCACACATCTTATAATGAGGTCTTAAACTGGGGTCAACAGGTCTTTAGAAGTATGTGAAACTCTTAAAACTTCAGTAAAATTTTGTGCATGATCATTTTTCCAGGGAAAATACTCAAATCTTTCCTTGGATTTTCAAAGGCTAAAAACAAACTTCCAAAAGTTCACAATTATTTTGTACAAAGTATGCAAGGTATACCTCTTATATTAACAGTTACATATAGTCATGAAAACCCCTTTGTTACACACCCATAATTTGTTCTAAGAACTGGAAACATCAAAAATTACTATTTTTAAAAAGCAATCCTCACCACGCACTATGGCACACGGCTATAATCCCAGCAGCTCCTGGAGGCTAACACAGGAGGATCTTGAGTTCAAAGTCGGCCTCAGCAACTTAGCGAGGCACTTGCACTTCGCAACTCATCAAGACCCTATCTCTAAATATAAAAATGGGCTGGGGATGTGGCTCAGCGGTTGAGCCCCACTGGGTTCAATCCTCAGTATTAAAGAAAAAAAAAAAAAAGCAATTCTCCTTCCCACTGGGCTTTCTCTTCTTTAAAAATCACAGATTAAACCTTATTTACTTGAGTACTCCTTGACAACATTAGTGAGATGACAGGAAAACATTATAGAGGTAGAAATCATAAAATTGAATCTACTGCAAAAACAAAACAAAAAGAAAACTCTTCTAGGACTGAGTAGAACAATTTGTAGTATACCAAATTTGAAGTTTATAAAATTGGCAATCCTATAAATTTACCTATAAAGACTATAGAACACAATATTCTGTTATGGGAGTTAAACGCTTCTTTGACAAACATTAACTATGTTCCTAATAATCAATAATCCACTTCAGAAATAAGTAAATTATCCTCAATAAAATACATGAATCTGAAATACACTTTTAAAATTAAACAGCTAATTATATTTTAAATATTTGAAAAGCAACAAACCATGATCAAATGGATAGCAGAGAACAAATTCAAAGAAATAGCAAACAGCAAGACTGTTAAAATACTGAGAGGAATCCCTAAATTTATATATCACAAGTTAGTGAGGCCAGCACCAGAAATGCTACTAAAGAAATCAATTTTAGCTTTACAGAAACATCATAGATCTAGGTAATGATCAGAAATAGAGCAATTTAGCCAATTAGTAAGAAAGCAACAGAAATATTTATTACAAAAAGTCTCAGTGAATGTTTTTCAGATAAAACAGATACGAGGAAAAGGAGTTTGGATAAACCTTGTGGAAAATATATTTAAATTTCAAAAAAATCAATTTTGCTAGGCTGAATTCCTTGACAGCAGAGCCAATGACTAAGTTATCCCTCTATTAGCTTCTAACAATATTCAGGCACAGCAGGTATTCAATAAAATGCTTATTAATCAAAATAACAATTTCCTTAAGTGAAAATAACTTATAATTATTAAGCAGATTCTTTTATTACCAGTTTTCTACAAAAACAAGGCCATATATATTTATACTGATTTCAACTGATCACAGCATAACATACATCACAGCACAACAACATCTCCCTAGGTTAGGGAGATGAACTATAAACAGTTTATAAATTTTGTCCATAGTGGACACCATCGTTTTCATCTTTTAGAATTTTGCCCAATTTAGAGGAAAACTAGCTTCACCCAGAGCTCATGGGATAAAGAGGCTCAGAACTAAATTCAGTAGTGAATTCTATTCCTCTGGTCAGAAAAAAATTGACTAGGAGTAGACACAGGCCCAATTAAAGACAGCAAAGATGCTAATTGAAGGGCTTGGACTAGAAAAGATGCTAACTGCTAGCTTTCTCATTCTTCTAAACATACTTCCTGCTGGGAATGGTGATGTGTGCTACTCAGAATGCAGAGGCAGGAGGACTCCAAGTTTGAGGCAAGCCTGGGTAACTAAGTACAACCCTGTCTCAAAAAAAAAAAAAAAAAAAAAAAAAGATTGTGTTGGGAATGTAGCTCAGTGGTATAATGTTTACCTAGTATATCCAAGGCAATGGTTTCAATCCCCAGTATTACAAAAAATTAAAAGTAAAAAACCCACAACCACCCCAAAACTTTCTATACAAAGATGACCCTCCCTTTTTAATGCTGTGTCCAAAAGGTAATAATGTATATAACTGACATATTTTATCAACTGCCAATAAAACCTAAGCAAGAAATACCCAGAAAATAATTTTTAAAAAATTTTGAAACTTTCAAGCATCAAGACTTTGTTAAAGAATCCTTGCTCAGGGGCTGGGATTGTGTCTCAGTGGCACAGTGCTTGCCTCGAATACATGAGGCAGTGAGTTTAATCCTCAGCACCACATAGAAATAAACAAATAAAATAAAGGTATTGTGTCCATCTACAACTAAGAAAAATTAAAATTAAAATATGTATTTCTTGCTTATAAAACAAAATGCAAGTCTAACCCACCAGACCTGTAAATATTTTTCTACTATCTCTTAACACCCAATTCATATGTAGCCTTAATTAAATTTACCTCAAAAACCTGATGTATCTCAGATGTGAACACCGACAGTCAACCTCTGGTTAAGGATATACACTAAATCCCAAACTACATTTTCCCTACAACTTATGCATTTTCATAGAGTTCAATACAGACATGTTTTCATATACTTCATTAGCTTTATACCTGGAATGAACCAAGTTAGAAATCAACTAAAATGGTGGTTACCACTGTTTGGTTAGTGGTATTTATTTTTTAAAAAGTGTTTTACTTGATAATGACTGTAAGGTTCTAGAATTCAGAAGTCAAAAGTCTGAAGATTTACTACATTCTAAAACATCTACTATATTAATAGCATTGCAAGTTGCTATTTGCTATTATCAAATTAACATCTTTTAACCAAATACATACACATTAATGTTTACCTGTTCAAGTCCTATTTTCATATAACCCCACCCCAAAAGGCTTCAAACCCTGGTTTCAGCAGTAGCAATCTTGTAAGCCTGATAGTATATTTAAATAAGAAGGGCACAGTAAAATGCAGAGAAAAGAAAGGGCTGGAAAGTATATTTGAGTACAAAATAATATTTGGTAAGTGTTAATATAAATGAGAGGATGAAAAGAGCTAAGACCTGGAAGACAAGAAAGCAACTTAAAAAGAAGTTACAAATGAAATATCATTACAAGACTTACACAAATGCACCATAAAATTCAATAAGCATTTAACCATTTACTCTTGTTGAACCAAATTGACAACAATAAAGCAGATACTGAAAAAAAAAAAAATCAGCTTGAACACAGGTATACTTCCCTCCTTCACTGAACACTGAACAGGAGTTAAAAACTGGCAATTTTATTAATGACTCAAGTTTTCTCAGTTTCATTGTCTTAAAACATGGCTTTTCAAATATTAGGTTATGAAAACAATCCAGTAGATTCCAGCTAGCACTCCTTTTTTCACTGTAATAGACCAGAGAATCAAAGCAATTGAGCACAGTGGTGTATGTCTATAAGACTAGCACCCAAGGAGGCTGAGTGGGGGGGGGGGGGGAGATACAAGTTTGAGGCTAGTCTCAGCAACTTAGTAAGATCCAAGAGCCTGTCTCAAAAAATAAAAAGAGATGGAGATGTAGCTCAGTGGTAAAGTGCCCCTGGGTTCAATTACCAGTATAAAAAAGAAAAAAAAAGTATATAATGAAACTAGGTATTGTATTGCCATTTCAATTACAGAGATATATTTAGGTAATACGCCATGATTTTTAAAAAATTCTCACTGCTTGTGTCTTATAGGTTAAATATAAAATATTTACTATAATTTTATAAATATAAAACTATAGGGTTAAATTTTTATTTAATGTTAACTCATTTGGAGAATTAAAAAGATAGCTAAGTATAAACCTTTCTCTGATTCTAAACGGATGAGCCCATTAATGACTCCTTTGATGCCATTAATACCCAGAAGTTACAAATCAAGGAATCTGAGTGAAGATTCCTAACTCCTAGATTTGGCTCCCATCTTAAAGAATGAAGGCAAAGAAAATGATCCTTTCTGTGGTAGGGGAAAAAGAAAAACTTCAAAGATGTGCATAAGCTCAATTAAAAATTATAGGAGTATTTAATTTTGAAATGTGTCAGAGATTAATTCAGCAAATGGGACAAAAGATTGTTTTGAAATACAGTACACTGGGATACTTCAGGCCTGATACTATTTTTGAGCAGTATGATATGCCAGGCACTTGAAATATCTAGTTCTAGTTCCTACCACAACACCAAGGAAAGTACTCTAAGACCTAATTTACAGCTGAGGAACCAGCTACAGAAGGGTCAGGGTTAGTAGTTTTTGTCTTTTTTTTGTGGGGCTACAGATTAAACCAATGACCTCACAAATGCTAGGTAAATGCTCTACCACTAAGACACACCAACAGTGATTTATTCTTACAGTCTGCTTAATTAAGGATCATCTCAGTTATTTGTTGTTTGGCTATTCAGTACTAGCAGTTCTTCAGAGACCTATGTTAGGCAATCTTCTATATTCACTCCCGAAGAGATTTCATCTATTTCCATCTGTATTTCATTGTCTCCTAAATATGTATCTCCTAAATATGATCTCTCCTGAGAGCTTTTAACTACCTACTCAACATATACATTGAACTCTATAACCAAAATCGTAATTCCCACTTCCCAATCCAAAACCTGGCAAATTTCTAATGGTCTATTATTGGATTTCAAAAATTAAGAATCAAAAAAATAAATTAAGGATCTATAAAGCCTAACTATAAGGTTAAATTTTTATTTAAAATTTTTGTTCGGTCATGAATAAAACAGACATGTATTTTTCTTTTTAGTTGTAGATGAATACAATATCTCCATTTATTTATTTATTTTTATGTGGTGCTGAGGATTGAATCCATGCCTCACACATGCCAGACAAGTGCTCTACCACTGAGCCACAGCTCTCTAGCCCTGTATTTTTTTTAAAAATACTTTTTTAGTGTAGAGGGACACAGTATCTTTATTTTTATTTATTTATTTTTATGTGGTTCTGAGGATTGAACCCAGGACCTCATGCATGCAAGGCAAGTGCTCTACCACTGAGCTACAACCCCAGTCCCTATTTTCCTTCTCTTATATCATTCTTGTCTGGTTATAAAATTAAGGATAAGCCAGGTGAGGTGGCACACACCCATAATCCCAGAGACTCTGTAGGCTGAGGAAAGAGGATCACAAATTTGAGGCCAGCCTCAGAACCTTAGCCAGATCCCGTCTTTAATAAATAAAACAAAACAAAACAAAACAAAAAAAAAAAACAGAAAAGGGAAGGGGGCACCAGCTTAGTGGTAGAGAACTCCTGGATTCAATACCCAATACTGTTAAAATAAAAAGTAAATAAGATAAATAAAACAGATGACTTAAGAGAATGAATTGAAAATGTCTTCTGTTTTCTGAAACAATTTTTTAACAATGGAATGACCTGTTCCTCAAAAATCTTCTGTAATTTTTATTTTATTTTTAAAATTTATTTTATCTGGGCCAGATATTTCCTTAGTGGGAAAATTTAACTGCTATTTCACATATTTTTTATTAAAAGCTTCCTTATTTAGGTAAATTGTATTTCTTTTAGGAGTTTATTTTGCCTAACTTCCAATTGTGCTGGCATAAAATTATAGTACTCTATTATCTTTCTAATCTGATCTATCTCTAGTTTTGTCCTTTTTATTCTCAGTGTTTATGCATTCTCTCTTTTCTCATCCACCTTACCAGGTTTGTCTACTTTTCTAGTCTTTTCAAAGAATCAACTTTTAGCTTTGGTCATTTCTCAAGTAGGCTCTAAAACTCATTTTATAACTCAATGGTCCCTACCTGTCCTTTAACATGACTATCTGATACAAAATCTTTTTCCTTAGTATAACCTGAATTCCAACACAGCTGACCTTATGGCTCAGGCTCTGCTTAACCAATTTCAGCTCTAAATTAGCTTTTCAGTTTAGCAAAAAACCCTTTTAAATGTAATGTTATTCCAGAATTCTATGACTAGGACATCTTCCTTATACTTTGCCTTATATTTATGCCTCTGTACAAGTGATTTTCCCCACCTAAAATATCTTTTATCTTTTTAGAAGCCAACAAAAATATTTGTAACTGATAATTTATACTGTTTTCATCAAGTTTTGTAAAACTACCACCACACACTACTGGTCTCTTTCCATCCTATGTTCCCATAAAATATTTACATTTGGATTACATTATCACAGAATAATATATTTTTTTAGGGGTGGGGCAAGAACTATGGATTGAACTCCGGGCTTCACACATGCTAGGCAAGAACTCTACAAGCCTTTTAAAAATTTATCTTGAGACAAATCTTGCTAAGTTGCCCTGGCTGGCCCCAAATTTACAATCATCCTGCCTCAACCTCCCAAATAGCTAGAATTACAGGCATATGCCACCATGCCTGTCTACGTAAGTAATTTTTATTCAATTTTACGATGTCCCAGGCACTATTTGAAATAAATATTACCTTATTTCTCATAGCAACCCTAGTAAGTATGATTATTTCCATTTTCCCAGATGGACATACACAGAAGTTATATAGTTACGTAGCTAGTAAGTAGCTGAACCTGGATTCAAATCTCTTAAGTCTATCTCTAGACCATGTGTTCTTGACCAATGAACTATGCTTCTTTCAATTGTTCTAATAATATTCTCCTAACCCTGGCCAAACCACAGGTTTATAGGGTCCCAGGCTACCATATTTCACCTCTTTAAGGGATACAAGTTTTCAAATTCTTGAGAAAGAAGCAACTTTGATGATTTAATATTTAATTTTTAATACAAAAACAATTTTTAGGCAAAACTAAGATGTACAGTCGTGCTCCACTCATTCTGTAATGACTGAATGTAATGGAAAAATGCCATGGATAGTTATATAAATGGCCCTTTATAAGAAGTGTCTTAGACATTTCACTATGGATAAATAAAAGCACAAAACTATAATTTTGGCATAAAACTTTATCTATGATGTTGCATTATAACCTACGTTTATCTTCTTGAGATCTGTGGTCCAGAAACCAAATGGCTTTTTTTTTTTTTTAAAAATATCTTTTAGTTCTCGGCGGACACAACAACTTTGTTGGTATGTGGTACTGAGGATCGAACCCGGGCCACACGCGCGCTACTGCTTGAGCCACATCCCCAGCCCCAGAAACCAAATGTTTATGACACCGGATTTAACATTACTTTAAGACCTAAAAGTTTTGAGGCCTGTCATTTTAGTGTTAACAGTTCAAACATAGGGGCTGGGGTTGTTGCTCAGTAATAGAGCACTTGCCTGACATGTGTGAGGCACTGGGTTAGATCCTCAGCACAATGTAAAAATAAATAAATACAATTTTAAAAATTGTCTATCCGCAACTAAAAAATATTTTTAAAAAGAGTTCAAACTTAAATAAAAAGCATGAATCTACTACTTAAAACAATGTTATAAGTGTAAGGCAATTCTGGAAAAAAAACCCCAAAACTACAAAACAGCTAAGACTGAGTATAATCAACTGAACACTGATTAAAAGTCTGAGTTAAAACCCAGTTACTATTTCACTGCAAGTGAGGAAAAGCCTGACACCAATTAAGGAGAGGTACTAAGCAAATAATTATAAAATACTAGATTCAGTGAATGTAAGATGCTAGTGATTGTTAGCAGCACTATTCTATTATTTTATCTCTCTCTAAAAAAGAATAAAAATAAAACCTGCACCATTTAAATTGTGATATGCTATCGACTGTTGGACACGTCCAGATTTCAAAAATGAGAAAAAAAAAAACAAAACCCTGGATTTTAGAACCAATGAAATATAATTTAAATCACTATTTAAAATAGTGATTTAAATATAATCAGGTATGAGGAGACCGAATTCAATTCAAGGCATACTAACATTCAATTCAAATAACATCATTAATTAAAGGGAATTAAGGACTGTGCCAAACATTCTACAACATAAAGCTGGCACATTTTCCTTCTCAAGGTGCTCAAGAGTTGAGAAATTTAACACTCCTAAGAACTGTAGTAATAATAAATTTCAATCTGAAATATTCAGGCATTTTGAATGTAGTAATTTGATTCAACTGTATATTTATTCTAAAAAAAAACCACTCGTTTATGCAAACTGGCCAATGCAAAAATAAATAAATAAAAAAGTAAGACTTGGAAATCTAACCAACCAGTTTTGATAAATTTGCTAAATGGAAAATTATGTAATGACTACAAGTATAATCTGAAAGACTACACAGCACTATGGAAAAGTATGATTGTACTACTGCTATTAAAGAGAATAGTTCTGTCTTAGGGGGATATGATGAAGAATTTTATGGCAAAGAGTCTAGAATTTCCAATTTAATCTTAAAAGGGCTCAGAACAAACAAAAACATACAAACTAATATATATACTGTTCAAGCAAGTGGAACTAAACGTAAACAACTGATAAATATGTGTAATGGCTGTACAAAAACTTTACTATTCCTGCAACTACTACTACCCTAGTGGAAACTATATCAAAATAAAAAGTTACCAAAACATTTAGATTTGTGAACAAAAATGAAACACACACACACACACATAAAAAGCAATTTAAAAATGGAAGACTGTGGATGCTTTATTTTTGTTAATAAGTATCAAATAGTTTTCATAATATAGGCTGTGTTCCTTGGGGCCAGGAATGTTTTGGATTTCCAATATTTTCCCATTTTGTAATATTTGCATGTACATAATTTTCCCATTTTGTAATATTTGCATGTACATGTAATATTTGTGGATGACACCCAAGTCTAAAACCAAATTCATTTGTTTCATATACACCTTACAATATAGTTTTAAGGTAATTTTATACAATGTTCTTAGTGCACTTGCATTTTTTGGGGGGCTGCATAATAAATTTTATTTTATTGGTAGATAAATAATTATACATAACAATAGGAAGTACATGTACATAATTTGATCAATCTCATTCCCCATCATTCCCCAATACCTTCTCTTCACCCTTTATCCCCAGATTTGTTCTGACTGATACCCATCATAAGAGGTCAGGTGTGGAATTTTCCATGTGTGGTATCATATTGGGGCTCAAAATGTTTCAGAGTCGGGGGAAGGGGAATGGGAAAGACAGTAGAATGATTCTGACAAAACTTTCCTTATGTTCATATATGAATATATAACCAGTGTAATTCCATATCACATACAACCACAAAAATGGGAAGTTGTACTCCATGTATACATGTCAAAATATATTCCACTGTCATGTATAACTAAAAATTTTTAAAAAAATTTTTAAAGTATGTGCTATATGAGTTTATAGTTGAAAGAAATTTTGATATTGGAGAGAGGAGTGAGTACTTAAATGTCCACAAAGAGTATGCAGTATCAATATTTATACATTAAAGTCTTTCTGAAATTTTAATATTTGGAGTTTAAATAAACACCTTTAAACAAAAAAAAGTATGAGTCTCATTTAAAAAGTTTACATGCTTAGTGAAAAGAACAATGATAAAAGAAACACTGTTGCTTAAATTTAGAAAATAAAATGCAGTCTATCCAACTATAATGGGGAATTACCATATGCAGGAAAACTATTTAGAGTAAACTTAATCAAAATATTCATACCTTTAATTGAGCCAAATAACAATCACCTGTAGTAAATATGTATTGATAATTTATATGACTATGGAATTAACTGATGGAGAAACTTTCAATACACTGAAACACCACTTTATCAGAAACATTTAATATATGTATGTTTAGGTTTCTCATGCTTCATAACATCAAATCAATTAACCATCTATTGAAAATGTAAAAGATGAAAACTTGCTATTTGGTCTAAATTCTACAATTCAAATTTAAGAAATCCCTCTGCATGTTTTCAGGCAGTATAGCACTATATACAAAGAAGCTTCCTGGAAAAGTTAATACATTTCCAAGACTATAAACTGTTGCATTTTAAACCTATATTGATATCCCTGAGTAAAATAAATGAATCAAATTAATATCACAAAACTAGTTGTTAGAAAGGAAAAACACAAACAGGATTACAAATAGAAAAAAAGAAATCACTCCATATCTGGGTTTCTGTTGAAAGAATAAGGCCACCTAGAATTTTTATGCTGAAGGAGATGAAGTCAAAATTCTACTAATTAAACACAAAAAATGAACAAATTTGCCCCCACAAAATACTGAGAAAATAAGCTATTAATTATACTTACTGAATGAATAAATCTTAAATTGATACTGATATCAAATCTATTATCTTAAAACAAACATCTTTATAAACATCACTTACCTTTTTATCTTCTTTTACTTTGTGGGTTTTCTTCTTCATCTTCTTTTCATCGACCTCCTGGTCAGAAGTGATTGCAGGATTATCAATACCACCTTTCCAAGTTTCAACAGGAGAAAGAAGTGGATCTTCTTCACTTCCACGATGTCTTCCTTTTCTTTTTGTTTTTGAAGTAGTGAAAGCCTCATCATCACTTGCATCTGAATGTGTTCTTCTATAATATGACTTGGCTTTACTAAACAAGGTTTTAGATTTATATTTATATTTAGAAGGCCTCCGTTCCCCATGACCTTTTGAGGTTCTATCAGAAAATCCATTTTCTTCATCTCCTTGTGTGTTATTTACAAATGAGTTTCGAATTTTAATAATTCGATTCTGACTATCATCTGGGACAACATAAATCTCATCAGAATAGCCCTTCTGTTTAAAAATTGTGTCAATGGGTTCTGCGTAGTTATCTGAAGAATCCATATCTTCAGGATGTGCCAAAGGCACCCGGGAGGTCTGTTTTCTTGGATTTTTACCAATACCAGCTTCAATTGTTTTTAAGAGATTTGGATCCAATTTTTTCACATTTGTCTTAGGTACAACTGGTTTAGGTTTAATAGGTGGAGGCACTTTATGGTTGCGTTCATGATCGTGACAGTTTGGAGTGCTATGAACAGGGTATTCATTTCCTTCCAAATCTAACCTGTATCTGGAACGGTCACTAGGTGTTGGAAGCAACTGTACATCATCCCCAATTGGACTATAAGGAGGTGGTGCTTCTGTATCATCATCTGAATCAGGGTAGTTGTTATAAGGAAAACAATCTCTGGGAGATGGTAGAAAAACATCTTCACTCTGATGTGTTGACTCCCTTGTATTATCAGACAAGTAAGAATTTTCTATCATATTTTTTTTCTCT
Organism: Ictidomys tridecemlineatus; assembly: GCF_052094955.1. Taxonomy (NCBI): domain Eukaryota; kingdom Metazoa; phylum Chordata; class Mammalia; order Rodentia; family Sciuridae; genus Ictidomys; species Ictidomys tridecemlineatus. The sequence goes on from NC_135481.1 coordinate 82,413,818, forward strand.
AGAACATCACTAAAAAACAGAGTAAAGACCTCAGTTTGCCGATGATACTGAGATAAAGAATACAATGCTGTAAATTTAGCAGTGATCTCAGTTGCAATGTGTTCTCCTTCAGTCATTAATTCCTTGATAGCCTCATTTTCAAAAAAATCTGCTTGGCTGTCAGTAACTGCCACCAGTTGTACAGGAATGGTATCTTGAACTTCTGATAGAAATGCTCGAAGCATTCCCATTGATGCTTTCCGTTTAGCAGAGTAAACTAATATATACCCATGAACCAGTTCATCCTTCCTTACTCCAATTGAAGAGTGATATGACAATATTGTGATCTGTATTCGCCTCCTTTTTTCACCGATAATTTTATCAAGCATTAAGGAATTATTTTGTCCAGCTTGAGCAGCACTGCAAGAATGAGAATCAAGGAATGGTGAAAGAATAAGATCCACACTAAATGGATCACCACACATGGCACACATGACAATTCTCAAGTCAGCTTCTGATACATCCTTATTGGTGGGAACTGGGCTCACCACATCTAAATTCTGTTTAACTGATTCCAGTACTCCTCTTAGAGCTTGCTTTATTTGGGTTTCATTAAATTTACGAGGATATGTACCTGTAGGCACATCTACAAAAGGACACTGTAATTTGTTTGCCAATTGCTGCCCTTGGTGCCTGAGAATGGGAAGGTTCTTGCTAATGGAATCTCTCTGATTAGCCAGAATTAATGTAAATGGAAGATTAGCCATATATTTATCTTTTCTGATCTGGGAAGCTTCAGTTCTTATTTTTCCAATAAATTCCCCAATAAAACTCAGTGACTCAATGGAATTAAATACACAGAAGCACCCATGTGGTTTAAAGGCAGCAGTCCATAATTGACTCAAAATATAAGGCGATTTGGCATCAACTGGCCGAAGATCAAGTTCATAAATTTTTCCATCTAAGGCATATTCATCATCAGTGGACTGTGTCCTTATCTCATTTGCTAATTCTTGGGCAAGTCCATCTTTCCCTAAAATGAAAAGGTTAACTTTATCTATATTGGTACTATCATGATATAACCGTGAGCGGCCATGATCCAACTGCAAAAGACTACTAGCAAGTAACTGTTCCACTTTAATGTCTGTACAATTTTGGCCACTAAGGCATGTTTCTTTAGTGGGATGATAAACAAATCCGATATGCTTAAGTAGAAGAGATTCCCTATCAGGTGCAAGTTTCTGTAAAGCTTTATATCTAGGTTCTTCACTCAGAACTGTATGAATTTCGCTCATTTTATCTGAACTTGGTGTTGCGTTAAGATCTAAATCATAAAAAAGTTCAGAATGCTCAAAAAGCATTTCCTGAAACTCTTCTTTGGCTTTTTCAACTATCTCTCGCTGATGCCTACCATATACCTCCTTACTATCAGTCTCAGTGATATATTTGAAGGCTTCATCCTCCATAACAAAGCACATAACTTCCTCCCATGGCTGTCCAGGTGAAATGAAATGAATTTTTTCCAAAGTCTTTTTGAATTTTTCCTTCATTTCTACTCTCCTTTTCTCTGATATTAGATGCTGTACATGGTTCTGGTAGACTTTTTCAGCTTCTAAAGTGCCTAGGAGGTCAAATGGGATTCGTCTATCATTAATTTTGTCTATATGGTCAGTTTCATCCCAAGGTGTTTTTTCTAGCACCACAAAACATAACTGGAAATCTGTTCTCTTCTCCATTAACTTCAAAGCTTCTGACCAGTTCATATGTTCAATCTCTTCTAGATTTGGCAAAAGAGTGTTAAAAGCTCTTGGTAAGGTACTTATATATTCTTCTCTCCTTTTTCTTATATGTTCCTGTTTAAGTTGTTCTATGTGTTTTGAGAATGTATTTCTGGCCTTTCTTGTTCCCTCTAAGTTGATGTACTCTTCATAATCAGGATGATTTTTTAATTTGTTACTAACAGTTTTCCAAGTTGCATGATAATCTCTCACAGTCTGCACAAGTTTTTCAAACTTATCTGTTGCTGTGACAACAAGTTGTCTCTGTGTTTTATAAGCATCCAGATAGGGAATAATTTTAGGCTTGCCACGAGTTTTATCCAACATTTGTACTAGTGCAGTGAAACATGTCTCAATGTTGACATTAAATCGTGCTGATGTTTCTACTACAAGAAGGTTCTTTTTGTTTGAAGCAAATGCCTGAACTTCTCTAAGATAATGATCCACGCATTCATCACATTTAGTTGCTGCTATTATTACAGGTTTTTTTGATTTCGACAGCTGGACATAAAGGTTGTTCACAAATTTAAGTTGATCATCAAATTTCCTATTGCATCCCTGACTTACATCAATGCACAATAAAAATCCATCTACATTGAGCTTCCCTTCAGGCATCTGCTTCTGCTCAAAGTCTTGCTCTAAGCCTAGTTGATCAGTGCAAATGTACATTAGTTTTTCCGCTGACTGCAATTTGGAGGCAGCTGCACGTTTTATATATGGTTGCAAATTCGTACTCCGATGAGGCAAGAAAGTCTGGTCATCAATGAACTCTGTTTGTTCAATGACATGAATTTTGCATTCTACTCCATCTTCACCATTTTGTGTTATGTCACCCCAGTATAAAAAGTGATCATTGTTTACTACTCGTCCTCCAAAGTCAATGGTGCTAAGCACAGAAGTATGCTCTGGATAATACTCATCTGCTTTTGAGCGTACAAATCTATTGCACAAACAAGACTTTCCAACTCCACAGTTACCTTTGTCTTTTTCAGTCCCAGAGAGTCCAACTACACTGATAGTATAGGATGGGGGACGAGGCTCTTTGTTTTTTGCCATCATAACCGTTTTCTCATGTCTCTACATTCATAAAGGTAACCATGTATACTTCTCATTCTGAAAATATCATCTCAAAATACAGGTCCCAAATTTCAGAATTGTATTTGATTCTTTGTATTTCCCTCATTTCTGCGCAAAGGTCTTCAAGGTCATATGGATCATCTTCCTAGAAAGAGGGAGGAAAAGGACAAATCTTAATCATGAATTATTCAGACTGAATTACCATATTAAAGATGTTCATAAAAGCACTATGCAAGTTAATAATAATCCTAGTTATAAGGTTACATGTATTTTAAGATACCACAACATAAACAGTTGACTCACTATTAACGCAAAATGCTCTCAAATTTTAAGACAAACCTGACAATAAAATAATCAAATACAAAAACCTAACATCATATTTCACTCTAAAATGCCTACTAGCCAAATGTGCGCTTTGCCACCAATTACTCTTTGTGAATTTGAAAAAAACTAGTCCTTTCCACTCCCTTAATTTTCCTGCCTTCTGCAAGACTATGTTGGTAATAACTAAAATGCACTGGTTATTTTAGCAACTCCTTTGTGACTTTTAAAAAATACCAAAAATCTTTCTATTACAGATTTCCTCAAAATTTATTCCCAGGCTAGGGTTGTAGCTCAGTGATAGAGTGCTTGCCTAGCATGCAAGGCACTGGGTTCAATCCTCAGCACTATGTAAAAATGAATAAAAGTTCATATGAATTTAACAAGATTTCAGAATCTAAATTTTTCAGGAAGTTTCAACTTCTATGGAATCTATCAAATTTTATGCCCCAAATTAAGAATATTCAAATATTTAGTGGGGCACAATGGCACATACCTGTAATCCCAGGGGCTCAGGAGGCTGAGACAGGAGGATCTCAAAATTAAAGCTAGCCTCAGCAACTTAGTGAGGTCCTAAGCAACTCAGAGATATCATGTCTCTAAATAAAATTGGCTGGGAATATGGCTCAGTGCTAAAGTGCCCCTGGGTTCAATCCCTGGTACCAACCAACAAACAAACAAATATATAAAATACTGAAAGAAGGGAATTGAAATAAATGGAGAGGTGAAAGTATAGCTCAGTAGTATGAATTTCACCCCCAGCAAGAAAGAAAAAAGAGGGAAGAAGGGAGAAACGGAAAAAAAAAGGAGGAGGGAGCAGGGGTTGTGGCTCAGTGGTAGAGTGCTCGCCTAGCATACATGAGGCACTGAGTTTGATCCTCAGCACCACATAAAAACAAAATAATGTGTCCACCTAAAACTAAAAAAATACATAAATAAATATTAAAAAAAAGAAAGAGGAGGTCAATGGGTAATATACATAACGACAGCAGTTAAGTAGATTGGTGTTTTTCAAACTCTAAGATGGAAGAGATCTTTATTTTCATATGGATAAGTCCAATTGTAAAATAAATTTTTTTAAAAAACCAAGCATTTTAATTAGATTCAAGGTATATAAAATTATTGTCAAACTGTTTCTAAATGTTCTTGATTTCTGTATTTTCTTTCAGAGTAATCAATAGCTTTAAGACCATATTCTGAGTAGTACCAAGCTAAATAATTTTAAGATTATATATTTGAGACAATCTTTTAGAATTTTTAACATTATCAGACACATTAAGTATCCTTCCAAAAATTATGAAATTTAATTTTGGTTATATATTTACAAGTAAGCAATGAATCACTTTTAAAAACTAAGTTTTATTTGGAGAGTCTTCATATTCTTTTGAGGCTGAATTAAAAGCAATATGTCATTTCTACCACCTAAACTTTCACTAGATAGGAAAAAATATATTCAGTCATGTACATCAACATATATGAAAATTATTTACAATGCAGACCCCCACACACAAATATAAAAAGAACACAAAATATTTTAAGGAAAGACTATTAGCTCTCCCCTTCCAAATTGCTGGCTTCTTCCCTAATCTCGATTGCAAGATAATATTTATTTTTATTATAGTGCACATTTGCTATACTAATGGTGAAACTGTCCTTATAATTTAAAGGCTTGACTAATATTTCTGGCAAAATTGTAATAATTTTAAAAATAAAACTGAAGATTATTACATTTTATAAGTTAATTCTATCAGCCTCAATTAAATTTTAACAATCAGCCATCTGATAGTAAAACAAAATGTGTATTAGGTTCACTTCTGAATAAATATTACCATATGGCAGCAACACTTGAATTATATAATGAAATACAACTTTTTATTAAAGAAACATCTAAGATATAATTCAGAGACTATATCTAAAAAGAACTCAAAGATGTTTAAGACTGTCTCTTGCCTTCCAGTTTACAAGACAGGTTAACAGAAAAATAACACCACTATGTGGTAAAGACTTGAAATATTAAAGAAATTTTTCAACTAAAATCTAATCCTTATCAAAACAGTAACATCTTTATTAATACTTCTTATATATTCTTACCTGAACACAATATAATTCTGGATACTTTTACTCATTAAAAGTTAAGACTTGGGGCTGAGGATGTAGTTCAGCTGCAGAGTGCTTGCCTAACCTGTGCAAAGCCCTGGGTTCAATACTCAGCACCACCAAAAATAAGACTCACCTCTGGTCTTTTATAGCATAAATCCCAAAATACTGAAATATACTTTATTGCTTTAGAAAGCTAAGAGTAGAAATGAAAACACTCTACCATAAAATGTATTATTAAAGTTTCTGAGTTTCAAAAAGGGTTTTAAAATTATAAAAATGAAGATCAAGTGGAGACATGGAAATCTTTTTTTGTTGTTGATGGACAAACATCATTTATTTATTGATTGATTTGTGGTGCTGAGAATTAAACTCAGTGCCTCATACCTGCTAGGAAAGTGCTCTACCACTGAGCTACAACCCCAGCTCGAGACATTAACTCTTCACCCTGTCATTGGTCACTGAAAACTGGAAGGCTTTTTATCTAAGAGACAAACTCCTATTATATTGAAGTTAAATTTTAATACTAAGGCTTCAACTCATCCTAATTAACACGACAGTAGCAATCCACCAATCATGAATATTAAAGTTCAAATAAAAAATAAGTTAGTTTTCTGGTTTTCATACCAATTCACAACTATCTGTCAATTAGACACAGTGAACACCAAAGTCCTTTTTTAAAAAAAAAAAACAACACTGCCAGACAAGCTGCTTGCTGGTATTTTGAAGTCAATCCCAGAGCTTATGACATGAATTACCACACAGTAATTTTTATAAAAATTATGGTAGAAAAAATCCTTTCACCTAGAGTTAGGAAAGATGAATGTTGGGCAAATAGTTGCCTTTTCTTTTCAATTATGACTAGTGTCATCTTTGCCTAATTTACAGGTTTGACTCAGAAGATTTAGTTTGAAGTGTTTCAAAGTTAAAAAACAAAAGTTTGAGAAACCTTAGACTAGAAAAAATTGTTGCTGCACTGACCTCAAAAGGATTTTGCTAGGTTTTTACTATGGTTAAGTGATATAATAAACTTTAAAGGATAAAGTTAGATCTCATGAAGTTGGCCCTAAAAGGTTTATAAGAGAATTTCATTTCAGATACTGGGATAGTTATATTATTAATTATCCACTGGCTTCTAATATCAAAACTGTACTCCATTAACTAACCAAAGTAGTTTTATTTTTAATTTCAGTGCTAAGAATAAAAAAATTCCCTTCTGTCTTTTATGTTCCCATTAATAAACCAATGACTACTATCTTCAACTGTATATAGGTTAAGATAAAAAAGTATCTTTCAAATATGATCACTTTTAGTATCCAACTGTGTCAACTATGCATATCTTCTCTTTTTTTGATGTAATTTTGCTTTTGTATACAGTACCTTGGTTTCGTAACTTCTAACAGCATGTTTACTTTTACTGATGAAAAAAACCAAGATAAAAGTAGCAATGACCTACACGATACTATAATATTTGGTAGAATCAAAGCCTCTTCATGCCCAATCTTAGTACTGCTTTTAATAGTATACAGTCTTTCATTTTGCCTTTAAGATGACCTTAGAAACTTGTTTTATTTCAAGGAAATATTTCAATAATTATCTTAACAGAAATTAATGACAATGCATTATATACATGAAACTCTTATAATTATCTATCAAAATGAAGCCATTTCTACAATAGGCCATTCAAACATTACATGCTCCCTTTAATGCAATTTTTCTGACATGTAGTGGCTTTTTGCAAATTAAAAGAAAAAAAAGTTACACAAGAACTCTCAAAGTGGAAAAAATATTTTTTAATAATTCAGGACTTAAACCAAAACATTTTTAGAAAGCAGAATAGTAGTTACCAGAGTTTTAGAAGGGTATGGGAAGAGGGATGAAAGGGATGGTTTATGGGTATAGGGGTATAGATAGGAGGAATAATGTCTAATGATTGTTCTATGGCATACATAGAACATACAACCATAGATTATGGTTGACAATAGTGATTTCAAAATAGCTAGCAGAGATGATTTTAAAAGTTCCTGACACACACAAAAAAATGATACATGGCCGCAAAAAGAGATGTCAATCATCCTGATTTGATCATTCATTACACACTGCATACATGTATTGAAACGCTATGCTATACCCCATAGATACGATTACCATGTATCAATTAAAATATAAAATTAAATTTCAAAGAATTAGTTTAAAAAAATAAAACTGTTCTATGTCTTTTTACAAAACTGTCACATTCATTAATAAAAGGTGCAATTTAGCTGGGCGCAGTGATGCACACCTATAATCCCACAGGCTCGGAAGGCTGAGGCAGGTGGATCAAGAGTTCAAAATCAGTCTTAGCAACTTAGCAAGAAACTTAGCAACTCAAGTGAGACCTGTCTCTAAAGAAATATTTAAAAAGGGCTGGGGATGTTGCTCAGTAGTTAAGCAGCCCTGTGTTCAATCCTTAGTACCAAAATAAAATAAAGTAAAATAAAAAAGGTGCAATTTAAAAAAAGTATGCTTTTAAATTGCTATGCTATGTCAGGCAATTCCTATTGGCCCTATCTTCAAAATACATTCATAACTTACCTATTTCTGATAACTTTATTATTATAACCTCATCCTACCTTCCCTCATCTCTGGCCCAAGCTTACTTAAAAGTCTGTACTAGATCAATTTCCCTGATTCACTCCTATCTCCCCCTCCTCCTACAATCTATTTATATCCATGCAGTTGGAGTATTCCTTTTAAAACCTAAGTCAGAGTTTGCCATTATTCTGTCCAAAACTTTCCGGTGCTTTTTATTACCAAAAAAAAAAAAAAAAAAGTAAAAGTAAAAGCCATATCTTTTCAATGACTTGCTACAAGATCCATCTTCTCCCAACTCTTCTCCTACCTCTCTGGCGCACTCTTATTATATTCCCCATTCTCATTCTGCTCCAGTCACATTGAGGACCATAAAATGGTAAGGATGTTCCTACTTTTGCACTTAGTTTTCCCAATACCTCAAAAGATAGTATACAACTTATTTATTATTTGTTATTAACTCTTATCACTTTTCCCATTCAACTCCAGATTTAATGAAAGGGCTAGAAAGGCACAGATCTTTGTTCATTCCACTAATATATCCCAAGACTAGAAGAGTGCTTCCCATACAATGGTTACTTGACACACGAGTCTTAACACATACTAAAATTGAAAGCATAAAAATAAAGGCAAACTAAATCTATAGTTATGCATTAAGCCAGAATAATCACCTAATTTTTATATGCAACACTTATAAAACAAATTTCATAAGGTGAGGGTAAATATATATATCCCAAACAGCTAATTCAAAATATTGGCTACAAAGTTTTTAAAATCATAGATATTATAGTAAATTACATGTTCAAGATCTAATTACATGAAATAAGTTTTATAATTACCTGCTTTATCTTAAGTCAAATATATACAGTATGTACTTCACAGTCTTAGACAAAGTTGTCCAAAACAGCTTAATTAAAAATAAGAAAAAAAAAAAAACTACATACTAAGCAAGGATTAATGTAATATTAATGTATTACTTTTTTCATTGTTGTTAAAATTTCAGTAACAAATTTGCCAATGTTAGGATGAGCAAAAAGAAATGACACTTTAGCATGTGTAAGGTAATTAAGTAATCTAACAATATTTGTAGGAGAGTCAATCATATTCCATAATTTAGTTTACCACTCAATCAAGGTTCTGTTATATAAACACACACTGTAAGTTTAAAGGAAACTTAAAGTCACCATTCCTATCAATTAGTCTTTAGACAAAACAATAATCAGGTTAACAAAGAAAGCCAATAAAAATTTTCAACAATTTATGTAGTGACTAAATAACCTGGAAATATTAGAAATTTTTTTCTTTTACCTTATCTCCAGCACCCAGAATGGTGCCTGGCATACAGTGAAAGCTCAATAAATATTTGATTAATAATAAATGAATATATATCCAGGTTTGGAACACTCAACTCTAAAAATACTAGACAATCCTGATGTCTCACTTGCAGGCACAATTAACAAATATCACACATGGCAGAATATTCTAATATTAAAAAGTCCAGGAGGCTGGAGTTGTAGCTCAGTGGCAGAGCAGTCTAGCATGTGTGAAGCACTGGTTTCAATCCTCAGCATCACATAAAAATAAATAAATCAAATAAAGGTATTGTGTCCATCTACCACTAAATATATATATATATAGGGATGTGTGTTATATAAAGTCTAGTCTTTAAAAAAAAAACCCTATAGTTTGATTATTAACACACATTAAGCAGTGAGTCTCAAGATTCCACTTAAGTTCTTCTAAGGAGGATCCAAGCAGATAGGACTCCATAAGCTTCCTACACCCTACTCAGCAAATGTAATTGTTGTTTTACCTTTTGACGTTTCAAGTTATTGTTTGGAAAAAGTTTCAATGCTGAAAATATCTGAAAACTTAACAATCAAACGATTCCCAAACAGGTTAACCATGTACCCTATTATTTAATCTACATCCTCCTCTAATGTGTTGTTCCTAAGGTCTTGGTATAAATTATTCCTAATTCTTCCCAGTCTACTTCCTTATTCTGTGGTGAAAATAGAAGAACCAAAGGTCATTTCATTTACATCAACCTAGAAAAACAATCTATAAGTATTTACTGTGCTTAGCTACTATCTGTTTAACCTTATGTCAAAGGTTTTGAAGGTTCAAAGGCATGTACAGGGAAGTATACACTAAGCCAATATAGGTCTGAGTCCTTTTAAACTTCCCACTCAGAACAAAGCAATGGGGACAAAATCCAACCTTTGATATTGTAATGCTATACACAGAGGACTCATCATTCATAATGTAAACAACACTGAGTAAGTTTCAGCCACTTTAAAAAGATGAGAAATATATGCTGATGGGAACACTGAGAGGTCAAATAATCACAGGAAGAGGGGTACAGAATTAAAAACATGGGATTTAAAAAGAATGCGGAATTGAGGGTTGAAAAGTACTTTCCCTTCTACATATTTTTAAGAATATTTAGAGTATCATAACTGAGGAGATAAAGGTAATGTGCTACACCTTGGAGTTGATAAATACAATAGGAATTTAAAGAAATGAAAAGTAAGTACAAACTGGAATTGATCAGGATTTTGATTTTTTCCTTTTTTCTGTGAAGAGCCAGCCAAGCAGCAAATACTTAAGGTCTGCATACTATACAGTGTTACACTACTTGACTATGCAGTCATAGTGTAAAAGTAGTCACTACTAAAATGAATGACTATTGTCACATTACAATAAACCTTTATTCAGGTACACAGAAATTTTAATTTTATATAATGTTCACATAACAAAATAGTTTTTTCCACAACCATTTTAAAATGTAAAAAGTCATTATGCAAAAACAAGTAGCAGGGCAGATTTGGTTAAAACACTACAGTTTACAAACCCTGAAATAAATTAAAAAGTTTCAGTGATGGGGCTGGGGTTGTAGCTTAGTGGTGGAGTCCCCGTCTTGCACAAAGGAGGGACTGGCTTCAATCCTCAGCACCAGCACCACATAAAAATAAATAAATAAAAATAAAGGTATGTGTCCATCTACTACTAAAAATATTTTTAAAAAAGTTTCAGTGAATAGCCAGACATGGTGGTGTATATCTGTAATCCCAGTGACTCAGCAGGCTGAAACAGGAGGATTCAGAGTTCAAAGCCAGACTCAGCAATTTAGTGAGACCCTAAGCAACTCAGTGAGACCCTGTCTCTAACAAAATATAAAAAAAGACTGGGGATGTATCGGCTCAGTGGTTCAGAGTCCCTGGGTTTAATCCCTGGTACCAAAAAAAAAAAAAAAAGTTTCAGTGAATAGAAAGGATTTGAGTGAATCTTAGAAAATAGGCTGGATTTAGTTTAAAAATTAAAGTCATTCCAGGTGTGTGATTAGGATGGAGTGACTGAGCTATACTGGAAAGTAATTAGGTTGAAGATAAAATATGACTATCATCTTCAAGGGTAAATAGGACCTTGTAATAAGCATAGTCAAGAAGTAAAATACTGGATTTGGTGGGGCACAAAGCCCAAGACTACTGCTGGCTTGAAGTACCTGAACTATCATAATAGAACTGAAAAGAGTAATGTAAGACACAGAACTTAGTGCCTGGCTACTAAATATAAGAAATAAAAGACAAATGAATCAGTGTTTCCTAATAACTGTTCAGTTTTAGCAACAAATGGTGATATCACCTACGTTTCAGGCATTATTTCCAAAGACTAATTAAATTTTAGCAGTGAAATGAGGCAAGGTCAAGATGACTAACATAAACCGGGTACGGTGATGCATGTCTGTAACTGTAATCCCAGCCTTGGGAGGCTGAGACAGGAGGATCATGAGTTTAAAACCAGCCTCACCAACTTAGTGAGGACCTAAGCAACTGAGTAAGACCCTGTATCAAAATTAAAAAATAAAGAAAAAATGGGCTGTGGATGTGACTCAATGTTAAAGCATCCCTGGGTGCAATCCCTAGTATGTACGTACACACGTACGTGTACACACACACACACACAAAGATGTGGAACATAAACTTCAAGACTGTAAAACAAAGAAAAGTATCCAAGAGACCATTTAATATTCTTTAAAGCATCTGAAAAGTTATACAGTCAAATAACAGGGAAGAATAGAACATAGTAGAGAAGAGTAGAAATCTGCATCTTTCAATTCTCCAGAGTAATAGCAATATTAATTTTCTATTTTGTTATCTAAAGTCAACAATAAAGACATCAAAAGAGGAATTATCGTAGCACTGGAAAGAGATGTAGAGAAAAATGGACAATTTTCTATCTGACAACGTCTAACACAGCAACTAGAAAAGCAGTTACATGTATTTTTTCTTCACTACCCCATCTATTATCCTTGCATTAATACTTCCCTAAACCTTTCAATTTGGCTTATTAGGTACAAACTAATGCTCTTACATCTTTACCTTATATTTTCATCTCACTTGCCAATTTGTCCTTACTTCCTAGCACTTCTGGTCCCAATTGTCATTAATGTACCTAAATGTGTCTCCCACCACTACCCCAAATCTTTACCTACTTTTAAATACTGTCTCTTTTACCTATCTCCCTCTATAAACTGAATTTTAAATCAGTAATATACTTCCCTATATAGAGAGCTTCTATTCTGTACCAAACTGGCTTTTAACACGTGGTCTCTTGATCTCACCATCAAAACTGTAAGCTCTAACGGGAGCTTTTAATGAAGTAATGTTATTCTTTTGTTATATCACTCAACAGTGCCTAGCTGCTCAATAAATAATGGTCTGAGATTATAAAAATAGGCTAAATCTAATCTGATACTTACCATTAACTCTTCATAAGAAAAAACAGGAATCTAACCAATTGACACATATTATTCATATTTTAACTATGAAATTACAGTTATATGTAACTTTTTCCCAATTAATTAGCTCTTATATAAGGAGTGAATCCTACAGGTGGCATCAAAAATTGACAATCTGTTCCACTTCACTGCATATTCTCAGGCATTATAATCCACAATGAGCCATCTAAAAACAGTGGGAAAAATTTAAAAGACTCCTTGCTTGTCACACATTCAAATTCCCTCTTGTAGTTAAAGCAGTGAAATTGGTGTTTAATTTCATTAAACAAAACAGGCCCTGATACAAATAGCAGTTCTCTTTTTTGCATCTTTTAGTATTGTTTACTCCTTTATAGTTACTACCTCTCCAATTAAGGCTCAAGCTTGAGCTACACCTTAATTTATCTTAATTTCCTAGGGTGAGGCACATAGTAAGTGCTAAAGAAAATTAATCTAAATTAATGATAACAAATCTGGTTTTAATATTTTTTAACATAAATAAACTTTTTAAAAAGTAATTCTTATATTTAAGTAATAGATAAAAATAGAAGCTGCCTTGGTTTGGAAAGGTTGTTCCTAGAGGAAGTCTCCAGGCATTTAAGGAAAAAAACCAAAGGGAACCAAGAACCAGAATTTGAAAATCATTTAAAGTTCACACTTAAAATTCTTAGCATATTTTAAGTGTGAACATATAACTATTTTTCTTAATTTCTAACACTGTTTTTTCCTAGTTGGATAAAATAACCCACCAAAGTCTACACATAAACAGATAAGAGCTTCATTACTCAAATTACCAAATGATGGATCCTTTATCAAATTTTCTCAGTTCTTTTAGAAATCAAATTCTGCTGGTAAACTTTAAATGTATATTACAGACATCTTTCAGGAACCTAGTATTACTAAGAGAGAACAATGCTTCTGGAGTCAATTAACTGCATCCCTTCTTGATGTGCAAAGAAAAAAACAATGGAATCTTGAAGCCCAAATAGTACCTGTGGAACTTAAGTTGTGATAAAACTTATTCAGTAACTACTAAGAAAATCCCTATTATGCTATTTCATATTTAAGCTGTGAAAACCAAGGCAACACTTACCTTACATCCTAATGCTGAAAGTACGATCTTAATGAAAAATACTTTTTCTTCAATTAAAAAACTATTACTCTAAGCTGCACCATAACTTCAAATCCAAAAAAGGAAAGCAAATATTTTATTCACTAGAAAATCTGAACTTTCAAGGTCAAAACAATTCATTTTCTCCAAGAGTGTGTGTTTACTAAATCTACCTTTCAAACAAAAAGGGGGAAAGGAGGAGAGATGGTTTTCAAAACATTTAGGGTAAATACTTTATGACAGAATTAAGATATTAAATTAATAACACATTATTTGAGTTGCTAAAGTAGTTTAAATGGAGGGATACTAAAAAAAACGATAAAGATAACAATTCTGTAACTATTCTTAGTATCAAAGTGTAATTAATCCCACTACCAATATCTCTTAATAATTCATACACAAAGATTTGTAAAGTAAGATGCTGATCTGGGTTAAAAAATGTAGCCTATGCAAAATTATCAAATCAATAATTACCTGTAATCTGTACTCTGATTCTGTTTTGAGTCAATCAGATCTATTACGCTATTTCTTGAAAGGCAAAATATTATGCATTCCAACCTTTCAATATTTTTAGTCATAAAGTGTTCCAATGCCTTTGCAAGTCTTTGGTGACCCAAACACTCTCTTCCTCTGCTCTATTTACCAGATTCTAGAAATGTGGGTCAATTACAAAAAATAGATGAAAGAGCAAAAAAAAAAAAAAAAGAGAAAGTAATTTAAAATGGACGCAAAATTTGCTCTGGGGGGAAAAAATGTGTAGTAGGTTACCTACACCATTAGTATGTATATTTAAAAATAGTGAATAAGAATACTATTTTATCATATTAAAGTACGAATAACTGGAATCTGCAGTAAAACATTTCCAAACACATTTTACTAGTCTGCTTTAAACCAAAATATCTTTCCTAATAGCTGCCACCTAGATGAAATTTTTGCTAGAAGTAATTTTAAATGTAGATTTAGAGAAATCTTCCAAAAAGTGAATGAGATCCTCAATACAAATAAACATTTCCTAAAATTCTGTTTGAACAGAACACTGGTTTGAGATTTAAGTGGAACCGGCAAACCTCCTCCCTCCCCCAACACCTGTAGAAGGCAGCACATGCAAAGGCTCGTTAATACAGAGGTATTCTACTGTTTTACATCCGAACATTTAAAAAATGTTGTCACTGCTTCCTATCTAAAAGGAAAAAGTAAATTATCGATGTTAATATGAATTTTAAAATGTGCGCACAAACCCAGGTGTATGGCTATTCTGGTGTAGATTTAAAGCATTTAAATTCCCATTTTCTAAGTATTGGTCCAAACTGCATTTCTATCATATGGTAAAAGTATAAGCGTCTTCCCTCCAACTTTCTTGGAATTTTACTAACCGTCTGAATAGTTTGCCCTTACTTGCGAACACCTTTCGGTCTCAGTTACACTCACAGCCTCCACCTCACTTGCATTTCTAATAACACTGTAGAGGGAGGGTGTGAGTGTGTATTTATGTGTGGATAAGTGCACGCGCGCTCCCGCGCAGCTCCCCACCCCCACCCCGATACTTTTCTTTAGTGGAAACACGGAGAATCTAGAGGTTATTCTACCGAAAACTCAATAGCAAAGCCCCAACCTTACGAAGTCAACCGACTGGACTCCGTGTTTTCGTTGCGCAGTGCAACTTCTCACACCCTACCCCAAGCTGAAGCAGCAGAAGAGAATCTGAAGAGAACCCAGGGAGGAGTCGGGGAGATAAGGAAAAAGTGAAAGGGCCGATCCCTCTGAAAGGCGTTTAAGTTTGCAACCGAGATCTTGTTTCCGGGAATCTGCGCCCACCCCGCTCCCTCTTCCAGGTGGAACTCGTTAACAGCAGCAACCCAGCCAACAGACACCGCCACCTTCCTTCCCCACGTACCCTCCCAGACCAGGGCAAGTCAGGGCGGCGAGCGAGAGCGGACGCCTGGCGGGGCCGCCGCGATCCCGGGCCACCACCAGGCCTCCGCCGACCCCAGCCCCGTCACCTGTGGAGAAAGCGCCCCCTCCCCGGCCTCTCTGCCCTTCAAGCCGACCGTATCCCCGCCGCAGCAGCCGACCCCCGTCCGGCCTGCGAGAACCGAACGCGGCGCCAGGCTCCCCTCCGCGGCCGCGGGGCCCCAGCCCCCCGAACTGGTTACAACCGGCGGCTGCGACCGAGCGGGGCAGCAGGCGGCGGGAGGGTCCCTGTCGGGGAGGGGAGGGGAGGGGACGGGCAGGCCCGAGGAGCTGGGGGTTGCAAGGTCCTACCTAACAACGTCGGTCTCCTCCGGCTCCTCCTCAACGGCAGCGGCCCCGGCGGTGGCGGCGGCAGCGACATTCCTGGGGAGCGCTCCTGCCGCCGCCGCCTCCTCCTCCACTCAGCTCGCCTCTCGCCCCCGGCGCGCTCACCGAGCGCCGCGTCCCTTCAGCCACCTCCTCCCGCCCTCCCCAATACACACGCCCCGAAACCCAGAGCCTACGGCTCCCGCAGCCTGGTAACCCACCCGCCCTCCCTCCCAGCCACCAGCGGCGGCCCCGTTCCCTCCCCCCTTCCCCAGCGCCCGCCGCCGCGCCGGGCTCAGTAATGGCGGCCACTCGGGTTCCCTCGCGCTGACGGATCTCTCTCCCTCTCTCCCGAACTTTACCTCAGCATCTCTCCCGGCGCGCACCACCAGAACGCACGCGCGCGTGCACAGCCACACACCCGGCCGGGGGCGGAGCGGCGGCGCAGCCGGGACGGGAGACGCGGGCGCGCGCGCACGCCCCCCGCCCCACAATCCCCCGCCCCCGCCGCCCCTCACCTCGCGACGCCTCCCGCGCCGCGCGCCCGGCTCGGCCCCGCCCCTGCCCCGTCTCCCGGGAGCCTGGGAAGGCGCGAGCGTTGGAGCCAGAGGGAGGGGAGCGAGCGCGCGGGGCGCGTCCTCGCCGCGTCCCCGCTCCCCCATTGGCTTCTGCCCCTCCCCCTTCTTCCTCCGCCTCTCCCATCCATTGGTTCCCTCTCCTACTCCATTCCTTCTCACCTTTTCCCTTCTACCCATTGGCGTGAGTATTTTCCCTTAGCTTTCCTCTTTCTCCGTGTTCTGCTCCTCCTCGGTCCCATCCTCCACGCTTTAGAAGCTGCATGCCGTGCGCTGTAGTCTCCGAACCTCTGCTTTCTCCCTTTCCTTCGTTTCTGTTTCTGGCCATAACTCAGAACAAACCGCAATACTGAAAAGGAGCCTGATGTTGTGTTAGCCGTTGTAAAACATGGCACGGGCACTGAATGCTTCTCGATAAATCCCTCTATGGTCTCTGAGCATTAAAGAATGCAAAGGAGGAAAGTATGTGTCCAAGCTCGTTCGCAGGGGCATGTTCGCGTGTGTGCTTCTGGGTGTGCTGCCAGTTTTCAGCCTGGGGAATTGCTCGCCAACTTATAGACATCACCCTCCTAGGACCTGGTGCCACACTCACCCCAGAAACCAGAACTCCTCGAGGGCTAGAAGAGACCATTTCTCCTACACGGCACGGGGCGCAGGCCCTTGAACCAGTCCGTTCTTGTGGAAGTTGAGGAAGAGTGGGTTAATTTAGGATGCAAAAGACCCCAGCTCACACCACCAGCAGCCCAACTTTAAGAACTATCGACCACTTGGCTTTTATTATACTGCTTTAAATATATTCATTATTTTTTGAATACTGGTTTGGGGGTACACTGGATTTTCCATGCAGTTTTCATCTGTGCATTGACATTGAATAGTAGAGGGAGAAAGAATGGTAAAAATTAATGCTTTCCTCTTACCAATAAAGAAACTGAGGTCCTGTGACTTTCCCAAGGTCATCAGACTCTGTCTTACACAGAGGTCTTGAAATAGTTGTCAGTAGATAAAATAATGAGCAAAACCACTAATCTGCCCCAATTCCTTGTAAAATTTAAAAGAAAAAAGTAATTTGGAGAGAATTTCTCTTTGGAGAAAGATTTATATCCTGCATTGAAAATTGTTTATCATCAGTAAAGTTAACATTTAAAAAAAGTCTCTGAAATTCAAGTTATTCTTTATTTCTGTGTTACATAAGATACTGAAGTTAGCCAAGGTTGCTTTTTAGTGTTATAATGGTGCAGCTGCTGCCAACCAGAGTACATTTACGGTCTGTCAGTAAAGAAAACAAAAACTGCCTGTTGGTAAAAATCTGTTAGAAAATATTTGTCAGTAAATCTGTCACAATATTCCAGCAGAAGTTCTGTTCGTTTGTTCCTTCCCCCTGTCCCACTACTCTCCATATTTCTCAAAGGTAAACTTATTAGCAGAAAAGGCATTTCTATGTGCCTCTTACTCCCTGTAATTCCTTATTCCAGCCACTCCTTTGCATCTGAATGTTACCAAGCAGATTTAAGACTGGTTAAGGTCTGTAGGTACTTCTTTCTTTCAGGTACAAATGATAAGCAAGGAAAAATACACTGGAAAAAACTTTTAATGAAAATAAACACAGGGAGAAAGGGGAAAAAAAGAGAAGAAAATTGGGGAGAGGGAGGTCAAACCACCAAAATGTGCTACTAATCCCATTGGTATTCAACCACTTATATAGGAAAGTTAATGCATTAAAATGCATTTTTTTGTATTTTTGTACTGAAAGTCCATAAAATACATAAGCCAATTCAAAGTCATAACCTTATTTAATGTTAAGTACTATATAAGTGGCCACCCTAGAGACAATTTTTAAATTATTTCCTAAATAATTAGAAAATTTTTAACCATGAACGTATATTATTATAAACTGGAGCTAAATAAGTCAGGGTGTTTAAAAGGAACATTGAGATAAAAAAGATGTAGTTTTCAATTATAGGATTTTAGAAATTTAGGATTTTGATTCTTATTAATAGTCTAAAACTACAAATAAACTACAATTTGTATTATTTTTATGATACTTACTTTTTCCAAAAACTAAAGTTCACTGTTTTCTATACCAATAGAAATCTGAAAATGGGAATTGGGAGCCAAAAATCTGTGGTTGCTTATGTATCTACAAAAAATATCATCTTTTAAAGTGTATCAGGAGTCACACCTCACAGCCACACCACACTTTAAAACATTACCCTCCCCACTCAAAAGGGAATATTTTGGGAAAAATAAGAAGTTTATTCTTTATACATATGCAAATATGGGGGAGAGATGGAATAAATATCACCAAGCTTTCTCATATCAGCTATTCTTCTTATCTAGAATAAAAAATTTAAGCACTTGTTCTGCTGTACTGGATAATTAAAATCACCCGAAGCTTTGTTCTTCGTTTACTTTGAAAAAATTGGCAGAATAAGATTTCACTCAGGCAGTTTAGGTTTCTAATTTAAATATTCTTCTCCACAAATTTCTGCTTCTTCAACATATCCTAATAAAGTATTAATATGCATGGTCTTTTTGGATCAAAAGAGGTGACAGTCATTTAAAAAATGTTATAATTCCAGCCTTTACCATCAGGAGTAACACTGCAATATTCAAATACATGAGTGTGATGTGGCTTCCAAAGAACTTACCCTATAGAAGCGGCTACACCCCCTACTGGAAGCCTTTGATTACAACAACTTTGGCTTCTGTAGCCTCAAGAACACAAGAAGTCAAATATAGGACCTTTCCACTTATGACAAAATCCACCAATATTTTTGCCTGTCTGATACAAGACAGGCTTTTGGGGAACAAGCTATCTCAGAATGTCACCTTGATTGCTAACAAAATACACAAAAAGTTGGATAATAAGGATGTAAGTAAATACTCAAAGCAGTTGTAAGATTATTTATTAATTTCCTACTGCTTTTCTCATTTCCATCCCCTACTCTGTCTCCACCTCCTGCTTATAATTCTCTTCCTCCCTGTCTTGAACAGTTAGGACTACTCAGGTGGGGAGACAGGGTAAGATGAGGTGTTATTCTTGCAGGTAGGCAAATCATGATGTACCCAGAACCACAGCAGCCATTTACTGAGTTAAGGTGCTTAAGGGCTTTCCTCAGATTTGTATTATGGCTACCAATAGTTTCAACATGGAAAAAAGGGTGATAATTATGTCTTGGCTGTTACAATAGGAAATATTTTGATACAAGTTAAGGTCATTATGAGTAAGGTCCTAGAACAGGAGGAAAGTAAGTAATGCATTGACCTTCCTGGCACTTTGTTCCACAGAACCTTGTTTTCTTGATTTTTCCAGAATTGTATTTTCAATCCCAAAGATGGTATCATGCTCATGCCACTCTGATCCTAGGACATAACTAAAATAGTGAAAGCAGCACTACATTTTAAAATAGTATTTTATGAAGATTATTTGTAATGCAGACTCTTCTTAAAGGAATAACAATTCATTCAGGTCCCACCAGCACAAATACTTTAATTAGACAAAAATCTTCAAGTTATTTCCTCTCACAAAAGGAGGTATTGTTGGGCCATCTGGACCCTCCATTGAGTTTTTATGAAAGATCACAGCTTGAATTTAATCAACCTCAATAAGGTTAACCCTATAAAGCTAAAAAATAATTGCAAGGGTTGCTAACTGAAGGATTTGAATTCTCTCTTTGATATTGTTACCACGGATATTTGTAAATCATTTCAATGGGAAACATCCTCGTGTATTGCTTGACTATTTAACCATATGAACATAATTTTGATTTTTTGTGAATTTATTCTCACTCTGTTTTGACAAAATTTAGGTCGTGAGCCGCTCTACATAGGTATCACAAATATTAGGCTCTATACAGTGGCTAGAAGATTGTTAGTAGAAAACTCAACAAATGTTTGATAATACTAAGAAACACTCTAGGTTTTATGGATTCCTGTGAATTTATTGCTAACAGAAGAATTTAAATTATATTTTGAAGTAACAGCTTAGTTAATCACTTTGGGAAAAAATAAAATCATTTAAAGAAATTGCTGAATTAGCCTGTGAAAGTTGAGTTAGATGTCCTTCCCCAAGTACAGCCCACATTCTCCACATAGACAGTAGGTAAATATGAGTTTCTAGCAACAAATAACTCTGGGTCTGAAACATCAGGGAACATTTTTAAAAACTGATGCAGTGTAAGAGCTTCTTCAATCAACAATAAAGGTAGTTAATCACTCTGCAATTAAGCCTCTGTCAATTTTCCCTATTATTATAAACTATCGTGGATAGTAAATATTTGCCTTGCCAATCCATGCTTCTGCATTTCTTCAGAAAGTCAAAAATATCATGGCTATTTTTCTAGCTCAATAAATATATCCTTCTAAATCTTCTATACTTCTCAAATCACATGTGATCTTTCTGACCACACAGCTTCTTTCATATACATCTATTAGTAAGGAATAATAATACTCATCTTCTCTCTCCAGCTAAGCTTCCCACGCCTCTTCTGCATAGCCCAGGACAGGGCTATGTCATTACTTCATTTGTTTTGAGCTCTAGTTCTTATAGCAATGGACATTCAATAATTATTTTTTATTCTTTTCCACATGAGTATTTACATTAGGAATTCTGAGATTTTTATAAATGTAATATAAAAATTTATAAAGAGCAACATGTATCTTATAATCCAAATCTTATAAAATTAAACAGAAAAGGAAGCAAATACTTAAATAAATTAATATTTACTTAAGTATTTGTATTTAAGAAATTTATATTTATTGAGGTAGAAGAAAACAGCCATAATATTTTATGTGGAAAAAAAAAGTCAGGCTACAGAGCAATAAAGGCTGACTTTTGTAAAAAGAAAATGCTTAAAAACAAGACTTGAATTTTATTTTGGGTTTTGTTTACTGTTGTGATCTTTAGAAGTCATTGAATTTCCCTGAGCTGAAGTTTCCTCATCCACAAAATGTTCCCTTTACCACTCTAACATTTTCTTTTTTTTAATTTTTAATTTATTTATTTTTAATGCGGTGATGAGGATTGAACCCAGGGACTCTCACATGAGAGGCAAATATTCTACCACTGAGTCACAACCCCACCCTCCACTCTAACATTTTCTTCTTTTTGATTTTATTTTCTAATTTTTTTACAATTAACGTATTATTTTCTTATTCAACAAAAAATTGGGTTTTATTGGGGTTGAAAATTGAGGCAGACAATGCATAAATCAAGATAAGGCAAACGTCTTAAAGCAACTAAACTGCCTACCATGTATATCTTTTCATTTTTCTCTTTTAGCCTTCCCTTTTCTCCTTTCTGTTTTTTCTCCTCTTATTCTTCCTTTAGATGTTTCTTCCTCCTTTTTTTTTAATTTATTTTTTTCTTCTACTGATTCTCTATCTTTTCTTTCTTAAATATCTCTTAGGCCTTTTTTCTTTTTCCCTTCAGGTACTGGGGATTGAACCTAGAGGTGCTTTACCACTGAGCTATATCCCCAGCCCTATTTATTTTTATTTTCAGATAGGGTTTCACTAAATTGCCCAGTCTGGCCTGGAACTCTAGATTTTGCCTCAGCCTTTCAAGTAGCTGGGATTTCAGGCATGAACCACTGCACCAGACTATTGCACCTCTTACGGTCCAACCTGGGCATTGCTTAGTTCTGTTTGCAGCAACCTGATATCTGGAATGAAATAGTCTAAGGGCTAAGACTTAACTTTTGTGATCTTCAAAAATCATTGAATCTCCCTGAGCTGAAGTTTCCTTGACCATAAAATTGTCCCTTTGCCACTGTAGCATCATTTAGTTGAAGTTATTTTGCAAGGTTAGCCCACACATCAAGCTTCCCTTTTTCCTGGTTTACACTTAATTAACACTGAGCACCACACCCAGGACAAAACTCTTACTTTAGCTTTCCTTTTGGTTTTGTTTGGGGTCCTTACTCCATCCCTCCCACAAAGATTAAAACAAACAAAACAACATAACAACAAAGTTTCATCCTTATGAAACCAAGTAAATTTATGTTCATTCAAATCCCGCTCCTAAAATCTATTTCATTAGGTTCGAATTTTCAGACTTCCTGGAACAAACTTGTCCCCTTCATGTTATAAGATCACTGGCTCTGCACCTTCTTTGGCAAAAGATTGCCTTGTATGTTCTAAGCCTACAGTTCTTTGAACTCCCCAAATTTACTGATCACTTTGCCCCCTAAGCAGTACAACCTAGAATATCCAGTAGCCCATATTGGGTCTTAATAACTCTGTTTAATAACCTATTCAGGCCACGTCTTTTCTCCCTACTGCCCATTTATGGTCAGTCTTGTTTCCATCCTTAGCTCCACATGACCACAAATCAACTTTCTTTCTTTAGAGAAAGATCTGTCCTATTCTGGACATTTCTTATTGATGGAATCATACAATATGTGATCTTAGGATCTGGCTTTTTTACTTAGCCTAATACTTCTGAGTTTCATACATGTTTTAGCTTGCTTTGGCACTTTGCTCCATTTCACTGCTGAATAGCATTCCATTGTATGAATACACATTTTTTTTTTGTATTTTGTTTTATCCATCCATCAGTTAATTGACATTCAGATTGTTTCTATCTTTGGGCCATTATGGGTAATACTGCTACAAATAACCATGTACAAAAGTTTGTATGGACATAAGTTTTCATTTCTCCTGGCTAGATTCTTATTATATAGAATTGATAGATAATATAGTAAATTTATATTTAAACTTATAAGAAAATATCAAACATTTTCCAAAGTGGTTGTATCATTTTATATTCCCATCAGCAATGTATGAGTGTTCTAGTTTTTCTACAATCTGGCCAACACTTATATTGTCTGCTTTATTATATCCATTCTAGTATGAATGAAATGGTATTTTATTGTAGTTTGAATTTACATTTCCTTGTATGATAAATGGTGTTAGCTTATTTTTATGTGCATATATTTGGCCACTGGTATCTCATGGTCGATAATATGTCTTTTCAAATCTTTTGCCCATTTTTAAACTGGGTTTTTGTCTTATAATTGAGTTGAACCTCACTGGATATTAAGTTCTTAGGTTGAATTTTCTAAACAAATCCTTAAAACTTCTTAATGCACTGTTGACTTTATTTTAATATTTTTCCTGCAATACTTCCTAAGATTCATTTGCTTGCATTTTTGAAATACTTCTTTCCCTTAACTTGCATAAATTTTTAAAAGACTTTTCTTGAAGGAAAATACTCTTTTAGTTTATCTTAATTTAATCTACTTTAGCAATATGTAGTTGTTTAGACTTTTTCTCTCTACTTTTTCTTGCTCAAACAGGATAGCTGAATGCCAGTTATGGGTATCATTATTATATTGTTACTTTTTTAAAAGAAATAATATACTCATTTTATCAGAAAATCTGTGTAGACTATTAAACAGTGACCAATCTGTTCCCTGATCCACTTATTATTGTAATCTCCATCTCAATAACACGAGCCTTCAAGCAGGACTTTTGAGGCATATCTATCAAAAGTGAGAGAGAATACAACTAACCTTCTTCTTGGTGTCTAACTCACTTTCAGTTAGTAACTGTCTTTGAGAGTAAATGAACTCCTGTAATCCCAGCAGCTCAGGAAGCTGAAGCAGGAGGATTGAGAATTCAAAGGCAGCCTCAGCAATTTAATGAAGCCCTAAGCAGCTCTCCAGACCCTGTGTCTAAGTAAAATATAAAAAAGTGCTGGGGATGTGGCTCAGAGGTTAGGTGCCCCTGAGTTTGATCCCTGGTACAAAAAAAAAAAAAAAAAATACATAGACATAAAAAATTAAGTTAACTCTTTTAAGGAGTACAATTTTAGAGTAGCTCAAAGTGATCTTTTCATTTGATATCTCAGGATATCACCATGCCTTTTAATATTTTGCTGTGCAAGGCAACTTCTTGGCCCCAAAGAAATCATGTGCCACAGTGATTTAGGGATTAGAAAGAAAGAGGTTACTGCAGTTTGGATACTCACTTCTGATTTACTATGTGTACATCCTCAGTGAGGCCTGCGGGTTCGTGTTACTGTGGTACATATCCCAAGTGTCATCCTAATTCTGATAAAAGAGGTCTGGCTTTGACAGTGTTCTGTATGTTTGCCTTGTAATGGAACAGGCTGCTGACAATTCTTAGAATTCACCTGAGGATAAAACTCTTAACCCTCCCCAATCATCCCATCAGTTAACTCACTATAATTCACTGCCACAGCCCATTGTTTGGATAAGCATTTTTAGCTAAATCACCAGAAATAATAGGTATTTGCAAATGTTTTCTGATCAGATACCATTATATACACCTGCAGCTTAGAACACTGGCCTATCAAACTCTCCTAAGACATAGTGAAGACTGTAAATTTCTAAGAGGATGTGTCCTCATTCAAAAATGGATGGAGTCTTCATACAAAGGAGACACATTTTAGGAATACTGACAACCTAGAAAGTCAGGAACTCTCCATTAGTTATAACATTGATCCGGATCTCAGTTTTAGTTTTTCATTTTGTTAAGAACTCTTATTGTTTAAAAGTGATATGTATTTCATATAAGCTACTTATAGGGTAATTATTTCTAGTTTACTCTACCTGAGATTTTATATATTCTGGAAATTCCATATGACCCCAATTTGTACAAATACAAAAATATTAATATGTATTTTAATAGCCTGAAGGAAATATACCAAAATATTAATGTTAGCTATCTCTTGAGAAATTTTCTAAATATACATACATGTATGTATATATTTATTTTGTATATGTTATATAAATAATATGTATTATTTATATACTAATATTTTAATTTATTACATATGATATATTAATTCATATATATTAGTTTTATACATTTCTGTATATATTCACCTTACATTCTCATATACACTTGTGTATGTGTGTGCATACTTTCTTAGAATTTAAAAAAGAAGGCATTTTTTAATCTGCACATGCTAATTATGTCTTTTCATTCAAAACATTCCTTAAAATTACACTGATTGGTACTATACAACACAAGCTTTAACTCTGAAGTAGACATTCTCTTTAGAGTAGTACTTTGAGACATTCTCTCATTTAATAACTATCAATTTGCACACACTCTGTGCCAAAGACTGTGCTCAAGTTAGATATAGAAAAATGAAAGGCATAATTTGTGTCTACAACAAGATCATTTCCCCCCCCAGGACTGAATCTTAACTACAAAGTAGGCCTATTGATTACATTTTTTAGTGACGAGCAAATAATTCTTTCAATTTCTGTCACATTATAATAGCTTCATCACTTGTAATTTCTCACTTTAAATACAACAAGCATGATAAGATAGTCTTTTGGAGAACAACAAATTTGAATGGATAACACTTTCTCCTTTATCGAACTGACCAACTAACTTGCTCAAACCACTTTTTTAAAGAATATTTTTATTAGTTGTTGATGAATCTTTATTTATTTATTTATTTATTTATTTATATTCAGTGTTGAAAATTGAACCCTCACACATGCTATGCAAGTACTTTACCACTGAGCCACAAACCTAGCCCCTCAAACCAGTTTTCTGATTAGGGTGTTTTCAAAGCCCACATTCTGAATGTCAGAAGTACTTTGCATCAACTGTGTTGTTTTTCTCTTCTATTGTCACATTTGTAGTCTTGTGGTTTTGGTTTTTTTGTAGTCTTCAGGTTAGGGCCCTACCACCAGATGACACAGGCCATTCTGAGACTGAGTGAAGTCTTGTTTTAACTGGCATACAACTGTTTTTGTTTGGGTTTCTGTGGAATTTAGCAGTCTGAATCTCATCCAAAATAAGGGCATTCCACAAATTCCATTTCAAAAAAGCCATCCCTCCCTTATATACTGTTTCCATTTCCTTCAATGTTACTAAACTTTTCACAGGACATTCCAAGGAATGTGATAAAGGGAGATGTTTTAAGACAAGGGAGACAAAATTCTTACACGGCAAGTTTTCTTGGTGGTATTAATAGTAGTAGCAGCAGAAGCAAGTAGTCATAATAGTTAAGAAAATAAAGTCATAATACAGTTAAATACTTAAAGCATTTGACCCTTTTAAATAAATTCAGAGATTCCAGAATTAAAAACAATATTTGTACATATTAGATGATTCAATGCAAATAATATTTATAATCTTTTAGCAATATGTATTATTTTAAAATTGTTTAAACAAGAACTAGAATTTTCTGGGTGTCCAAATTGTTAGCCTAAAAATAAATCTTACTTTTTCTTTCAAATACAAAAATTGATTTGCACCCCAAGTATTTTTAATGCAAAGAGAAACTGAGGGACAGAGTCTAGAGAGGAGGCCTTAAAAAACATCTGGGTTTTTTTCTGATATAACATTACTCCTGTTGGCATCTTGTTTCTTGAGAAATACAGCTAGTGGCAGCTCTCCATATATGGAGAGTCAGTCTATTTTGACATGCTGCTAAAACTCATGAAAGCTAACGGGGACAAGGAACATACATAAGGTAAGCATGGAACCTACTGAATATAATAGCAGAGAAAACACTAAGAACATTCTGACTATGAATTCCCCCTTGATTTGTTGAATGGTAATAAGGTTTGCATTCCAGCACCCTTGTCAAGGTTCTGGAGGGAAAACCTTGGCACATTCAAACCCTGCCTTTGTGCAGACTCGTGGTGGAATGTTTTGATCTAGTGATGTGCTGCTTTCTCTACATTGAGCACAATTTAGTACAAATACTTCTGAGTGCTCTGATTTTATGGGAAATACACACTATAAGAGTTGAAGTAACTTGGATTCTTTTGCTTGAGAAAAGGAAAACTATTTTTAAGCATGAAGAATGAATAAAAGAAAATGAGCTTACACTGCCATAGTTAAAAAGAAAGATGATGTCCTTACAGTGCTGATGTTTTAAAAATTCTGTAAGGTTTTGCAGGCTTCTGTAGAGGTGTTTAAAAATCAGAGAGATTAGTGATGTTGAACATTCATTTTCATGTACCTGTTGATTATTTATATGTCTTTTGAGAAATGTGTTATTAGCTCATTTGTCCATTTTTAAATAAGATTGTTTGTTTTTTTAATCACTGAATTCCATATGTATTTTGTATATTACCAGATATATAGTATGCAAATATCTCCCCCCATTCTGTAGGTTGTCTCTTGATTCTATTGTGTCCTTTGTTGTGCAGAAGTTGTTTAGTTTGCAATAATTCCATTTATATACTTTTGCCTTTTTTTTCCCCCTGTGCTTTTGGAGTCTTGTTAAAAAAAAAAAATCCTTGCCCATTCCAACATCCTACAGCCTTTGTCCTACGTTTTCTTCTGGTAGTTTCATAGTTTATGGTCTTACATTTAAGTCTAATCTATTTTGAGTTGATATATATATATATATATATATATATATATATATATATATATATATTAAAAGATAGAGGTCTAGTTTTATTCTTCTGTATGTGAATAACCAATTTTCCCAGCACTATTTATTGATAAGACTGTCCTTTTAGCATCTCTGCTGAAAATCAGTTGGCTGTAGATTCATAGGTTTACTTCTAGACTCTGTATTCTATTCCACTAGTCTATGTGTGTGTCTGCCATGATGTTTTTAAAAATATATATCTATATATCTATCTCTATAAAAAAATAAATAAATAAACAAAATAAATATTTATTTACTTTTATGTGAGGCTGAGGATCTAACCCAGTGCCTCACATGTGTGACGCAAGCGCTCTGCCACTGAGCCACAACCCCAGCCCATGCCATGCTGTTTTGATTATTATGGCTTTGTAGTATATTTTGAAGTCAGGTAGTTTAATGTCTCCTTCTTTCTTCTTTTTGCTTAAGATTACTTTAGCTATTTGGGATTGTTTTTGTGGTTCCATATGAATTTTAAGGCAATGCAAAGTAAAATCACATTGAGATTCCACCTTGCACCTGTTAGACAAAAAGACAAAAAATAAATGGTACTGGAAAGAGCATAGAGAAGGAGAATCTTTACACATTGTTGGTGAGAACGTAAATTAGTACAGCCTTAGGGAAAATAGTATGGAAGTTCCTTGAAAAACTGAAAAGAGAATGATCATAAGATCCAGGAGTCCCACTACTGAGTATAAATCCAAAGAAAATGAAATCAGCCTACTGAAGAGACCTTCACATTTCCATGTTTACTGCAGCACCATTCACAACAGCCAAGAAATAGAAAAAAACCCTAAATGTCCATGTAAGGGTGAATGGATAAAGAAAATGTGAAACACATGCACATGCTAATGCATGTAGAATACTATTCAGGCATAAATAGTGCAATGTTGTCATTGAAAAAAATAATATGGATGTAAATGACATTATTATGTCAAGTGAAATAAGCCAGTCCAAGAAAGACAAATACATATAATCTAAAAAAGTTGATCTCATAGAAATTGAGAGTAGAATAATAGTTACCAGATGCTGGGGAAAATAAAGGAGAAGGAACAATGAGGAAAGATTGGTGGATTAATACTAAGATATATTCAGGAAAAATGATATTTCTATTGCATAGTTGTAGGATGACTATAGATAATAATATACTATTTAATTTCAAAAAAGCTGAATTTAATGTTTTTACCATAAAGAAATGATAAATATTTGATTGGTATATTATAAAATATACCTACTTGTATCAAAACATCACATGGTACCCCAATATGTATGACTTTTATGTGCCAATTAAAATAAAAAACAGGCATGTTGCTGGTTAAGTCAGGATAAAAGACTAGACGGGTGTTCCCATGATACCTCTCTTGCCAAGTGAAAGATGCCAATAAAATAAAATGTTCCATGTGTCTTAATATGCCTATAAACTTGTTTTTTACTTGGTATGACCAGATGTAAGCAATGCTCCAGTGGCATGCTGTACGCACTGGGTCAGAGCACTTATCTATGATATTGTTTCATTGTGTTACTTGTCTGAGTTCTTAATCTCAGACTAACTTTTGCATCAGCAATACTGGTCTTCTGTTCCGATAACTAATAACAACACTAAAAAATAAACGAAGGATTAAATCATTATCCCCTTCGTATTTGTGACATCTTGAATTATTCAAAGTGTTAATAAATAGTAGAAGGGATATTGTGCCCTGGTTCCCCAAAGTTTCATATTCACTTCAAAGAATTTCAATGGTTTTCATATAATATTTTGACAAATATAAAATAGCAACAACAAAATACCACATATTTCATACTTAAGAATAAGTAGATTTTGTTAATACCAAAGGCATTTACTCACATTTGAAAAATTATACCCATAAAATATGGTATGTTAAGTATCTAGACAGTGTTTAGTATGTATATTTAAGGGTCCCAAGTAAAATTCAGTATTCTCAGAGGTTCGAATCCACATGTTGAAATTAACAACTGGAGCTCATCATTCCTGGATCTGTAGTAACTCCCTGAATACATGAGAAAAACATCTCTTTTTTTAAAGCTTAATTTTATCATCTGCAAAATAAGGAGATTGGACTAGCTGATCTTTTAGAATGCTTTGAGCTCTAAAGCTTTGATTATATCAGGTCCTTTATTTAACACCCATACACAGCTGGATTTAAATGTCATATGTGGACTTAAGTGTCAACATGTAGCAATATTAATATGCTTTCTGTGCTAGAGAAGTTGTTTTTATCAAAGATTTATCAGTATTCCTATACATTTATGTTTAGTGACTCCATGATAAATGTTCAACATGTCTACTTTTAATGCTTTCACTAGCATTTCATTTAGTCAATGTCTTAGTCCATTTGGGTTGCTATGACAAAAATTCCATAATCTGAGCAATTTATAGACAGAAACAGATGGAGTCTATCCAAAGGAGTCTCTCCAAAGGATCCCATAGCAAGTAAGGTAGTGACAGAGTTCAGATTCGGGCTCTCATTAGGAGATGAATTCTGTAAAGCATACGCAAGGAATCTGTTTATGCTGTCTTCACAGCAATGAGTAAGTATTGAAATAATAACTGTAGATGATTTTCTTCTCCAAAATTATCACTTTCTTAATTACTGATGCCATTAAGTCAGTATTTGTCTAGTTTATGTTACTTGAGTATAACTGATTAAGATCATGATGCTGCTGTAACAGGTTTTTTAAATGCTTTTTAAATGTTGAATGGTACCTTAAAATATTAATTCAATATTAATACTATTATCGCTAATATAAATAATATTTGCAGGAAAAATTTTAGAGTTAATGAGTTAGTAAAATTCTAATAAGTGCTGTTCTTAGTAAATTTCAATAAATTATCATATTGTTTAATTTAAAACTATCCAGTCACGTTTAATGTTTATAGACCTATTTGATATGTTTACTTTTCTTCAGTAATATGATTCTAGATTTATTGTTAGTATTGATTTTACTCTTTGACCATGTTTTTCCTAAAATGAGTTTTTATATAAAACTAATGTAACTTTATACACAATTATATAATATCAAAATTTCACACACACATCTCTACTCATTTGGAACTCTCAGTGAATATTTTATGTGGCCATTGGAATACATTTTATTTTTCACTATACTATAGTTGTAAGCCTTAATTATAGGAAACCTTTTTTTTTTTTTTAAATTCTAAAACACTGGGGGGGTGGGGGTCTAGAAATGAAGAGATTTCTACTTCAAGAAAGAGGATAGCCAATGTTTTAAGAGCAAGTGAGCACCTAACATGCTGGGAAGAGTAGCTTTCTCTTTTTAGGAGCAATAGAGCTATTGTCCAGAATAAATCAGTACCAGTTTAACAAGGGTTTAGTATGCTTGTATTTCAACCACATATAAACAAAATTATATTGAGTAAGAAACTAAGGAATCCTTTTAAGATGAGATAGGCATGATAAAGGTCCAGGGGGTTCACAGTTCATGGAAAGGAGAGAAATGGGGTCTAAAACATGCGAAACTTAAACCAGAAAACATCCACAGATCCAAGTGTACAGTATTGAGGCTTGTGTCACCTCAGCCCTTCCTTCTTTTCATCAGTGTCATTCCTGAATGAAGTATGAGGACGGAACCACATTGTAGGCCTCCATGAGGGGTTAGTCCCCTTCAAAGTCACTCTTCTGTGTGGAGATTGATGCCTTCACAGAAAACAACCCTCCATACCAGTGAAGCAGGCTTTGAATCCTGATTAAGCATTTTCAAATTCAAGGCTGTGAACAGTCTCTTCAAGAAGCATTCCCAGGATTGCTTGGCAGAGTCAGCAGAGGAGGAGCTTCCTAAAAATATACTGAGTAGGAAATGGTTCAGATACAAACTGGAAAGTGCTGCATGAGATAATTAGGGTCAGAAGTAACTAGTCAGAAACTCAGGGTATAAATAGGCTCTTGATTGGCCACTGGATGATGAAGAGGATACCAGATGGGATTCTAGACACAGACACAAATAAGAAGTTGAGACACGCTACTAGTTTTCAAGGTTAAAAAAAAAAAAATCAGAAATTAATTTCAGGGATGAGGCTGCAGCTCAATGGCACAGCGCTCACGTAGCATATGCAAGACCCTGTGTTCAATCCCCAGTACTGCTAAAAAAATTAGAAATTAATTTTTTTCTTTACATAATCACACAGGAAACAATTAAATGAAACAAGACAACCTGCTTGTTCAGAAATTAATTTCTATGCTAATCTTGAACCCTAAATTTTTGCTAATCCTGTTTCAGTTTAATCACTTTTACAAAAGTGCACACACTTAGCCATTTTTCCAAGTACCACTGTTTAGCAGTTTTCATAGCATACTAATATAGGCCTCATCATTCTTTTTTTTGTAATTTTTTTTAGTTGTTGTTGGATCTTTATTTTATGTATTTATATGTGGTACTGAGAATTGAACCCAATGCCTCACACATGCTAGGCAAGCACTCCACCATTGAGCTACAACTCCAGCTTTATCACTCTTACACTCATCCTAACAAATAAGAAAGGGCAATCAAATCTGAATACAAATCACACACAAAATTTGGAATGTTTCTTGACACTAACCCTCACCACCCCACTCAAAATTAAAATTTTATACATCAGTTTGGCCAAGTCCAGTTGATCAGAGAACCCTGAAACAAACCTTTGGAATTGTTTCTATGGGCTGAGTGAGAATCCAGCAAATTACCAAATAGTGGATGGACAATTGCTGTCATGATGCCATTGTGTGATCAATGACCACTGAATCATGGAGTAGTCATTTTCCAAAGTAATGGTTAACTCCTTGTGTTATTCAGCTTCCTGTTGATGTGACAAAATATCTAAGAAAATCAGTTTATAAGGAGGAGATTCACTTTGGCTTATGGATTCAGTCCGTGGTTGCTTAGCCTCATTACTTTGGGCCTCTGGTGGCACAGTACATCATGGCAGAGAACATGGCAAAGGGAAAGCCTGTCCTGGCAGCTAGGAATCAGAAGCGGGCAGGGAGGCTAGAATCCCAATATTTGCTTCAAGGGCACACCCACAATGAACTAATTCTCTTCCTCTAGGCCCAACCTTCTGAAGTTTCACCACCTCTCAACAGTGCCATAAGCTGGTAACTGAGCCTTTGGGGGATCATTTAAAATCCAAACCATAATACCACTTACATAGTCACTTTGAAAAGAACAAGTAAAATGAGTATAACTTTAATGTGGACTCAGAAAGCAGCTAGGGACTTCTAAACCATCTTTATTCCTCTAGATTAAAATTACTTTTGACACCTAAGAAAGGAATAATTGGCTTATTTTGTCAGTTGTTCACTGACCCATTCATTTAGCCAACAGTCACTGAGTGCTGGCTGTTGTGCTTGGTACTGGAGACATAAGGACATTGTTCAATGTAGGAGACAAACAGAAAAACAATGCCAAGCTACAGTGATACTCATGAGAGACCAACACTGTCCCCTGGGAGTGGAGGTATACTGAAGAAGGCTTCCTCAAGGGGGTGATGGTGCTCAGAGTCTAAAGGATCAGAACGGGTTGTCATGGTTAACAGGAAAGGGTCAAGAAACGGGCACTTGGGCCAGGGTGTGGGAGAGTTTTATTTGAATTTTGATTTGATTTAATCTCATCTGTTTTCATCACCCATCATTATTTTCAAAATTAAAGGAAAAAAGAAAAAAAAAAACTCATTGGGAATCATTTAGAAAGACAGATGACTGATGGTTACACTAGATTGCAACTCAGAGTTTTATTGCTTCAAACCAGAGAAAAGAATTTGTGGTCTCTGAGTACCGATTTCCACTTTAAAAATTTCTGATTTTTGAAGCTATAGCATAAGCTTACCTATAAATGTGATAAAGAAGGTCAACTTTCATTTGTGACCACAGCAGACAGGATAGGTTTAGGGGGTGGGGGGTACAGAGAGAATACATGAAAAGTACAAGAGGTATAGCTCATAATTTAAGCCATTGTCCAATAATTTTCCAAAACTCTACTGCCTTGGTTCCTCAACCCCCTTTGAAAATTATTTGTAACTTCATATTTGAGAGGTTATAATATACTTTTATTTTTTTTGAAATCTCCATGACCTTTTAATGATATAATTTAGAGAGGTATAGTAGTATATGCCTATAATCCCAGTGACTCAGGAGGCTGAGACAAGAGGATTGCAAGTTCGAGGTTACTCTGGCAATTTAGCAGACCAAGTCTCATAAAGAAAATTAAAAGGGTTAGGGATGTATCTCATGGTAGAGGGACCCTGAGTTCAATTACCAGTACTGAAAAAGTGTGTGGTGTGTGTGTGTGTGTGTATGTGTGTGTGTGTGTGTGTGTGTGTATGTATGTATGTGTGTGTGTATGTATGTGTATATATATATATATATATATATATATATATATATATATAAATTCAAAATATGATCCAAGTTGGGTATGGTAGTGCATACCTATTATACTAGCAATTTGGAAGGTTGAGGCACAAGAATCAAAATTTCAAGGCCAGCTTCAGCAACTTTGTGAAACCCTGTCTCAAAAAATAAAAAGGACTAGGGATATAGCTCAGAGGTGAAGTGCTTCTGGGTTCAATCCCCAGTACCAAAAAACCAAAACATGATCCATGGGATTGTATCCTAAATTTCTCATTTTCAGCACTTAAAGATTCAATTAAAAATTTAGAATCCTTAGATGCCTCCTTTTCTCTAACACAAAGGAAATAATGGAAGCATTTGTTCCCCTTCCAAAACCAAAAAAAAAAAAAACCAACAAAATACCATATTAAATTTAATATGGTAATAACGCATATTAAATTTAGCATCAATCATTTGGTGGGATTCAATAGAATCAGATTGTAATTGTCTAATCTACTGAGAAGGACTTTGTTTCATTTTTGCCTGTCCCTTCAAATCCATGTTATGGGATAATTTTTAAGTGAATATTTAATTTAAATCATTAAACTCCTTCAATGTGGCATATGATAGAATACATATAAAACTTAAACTAAATTTCTCTTTAAAACAAATCTTGTTATGAGGAAACCCCAAATATTTAGACATTATTAAACTTTGTGATTGAATTAACAAAATGGGCTTGATCACTCTTTGTTTCCCTTCTGTTTGAGAAGGTTTTTTTTTAATATTTATTTTTTAGCTTTAGGTGGACACAATATCTTTATTTTATTTTTATGTGGTGCTGAGGATCGAACCCAGTGCCTCCCGCATGCCAGGCGAGGGCGCTACTACTTGAGCCATATCCCCAGCCCCAGAAGCTTTTTTTTTTTTAATATTTATTTTTTAGTTGTAGTTGGGCTCAATCTCTTTATTTATTTATTTTTATATGGTGCTGAGGATCGAACCCAGGGCCTTGCATATGCTACGCGAGTGCTCTTCTGCTAAGCCACAACCCTAGCCCAAGAAGCTTTTGCTCTTCATAATGACATCTCAATGTATGTGAAATGATCTACAAGACAGTAAGTGAAAAGCATGTTGATAAATAATATACATAGCTGGAGATTATATCTAGAAATGTGTACATATATTTTTAAATTTAATATACAGGAAAAGGTTTGGAAGGATGTAGCAGAACATGGATGGATTACAAAGAAATGAGATAGGGAACAGCAAAAGGGAATATGATACTTCTTTTTGTATTATGTAAATTTTTATGATTAAAACTTCACACACACACACACACACACACACAAAACCAGAATGCATCAATTGTTAACCAAGAGCAAAGAATAAGAATAACAACCAGAAGCCTAAAAGAAAAAGAAAGTTAGGGTCCAAAGCACACATTAAGGAAGGGGTTCTTGAGAAGGCTGAAACTATCTTAGTACCAGCTGCTTCTTTTCCTGATATCAGATGAAATATTTTCAAACAGGGAATTATGTAACCCCAAAGCACAACATCTCTGATTTGTATACACTGTAACTTTACAGTATACAGATTGTATCATTTTGTACTATGTGTCAAACATGTCACTAAAAAGGCATCAAACATATGCATTTTACTTGTGATAAATCTTTCTGACTAGGTCACGGAACAAGTAGATTGCAGACAGCAAAGTTTTCTAAGTGCATAGAAGAGAACTGAAACATGGTGGCACTCCTCACATTTTGCAGAGATAAATGACACATGCCATCAAACTCACAGCCCCATCTCACATTTGCTACATTTTTGACAAGCAATTTTCATTCAGTAATGCTTGTTCATATATAGATGCATAAAACAAAAAGGGCATAGATCAGTTTTCATTCAAAACTATAAAGTAGTATTCAAATATGTTTTGTAATGCTATAATTTCTTAGAATTATTATGATAAAACATAAATAATTAAAATAACTTGAATGATATAGGGATTTTATCCATGATATTCAGCTTTTCCTAGTACTTAATACTTTCCTTTCTTCTCTCTCTCCTCCTTTCCTTTTCTTTTTTCCCCTACCCCACATGTCTGTCTGCCTGCCTTCCATAAATATGTATTAAATATCTATTATGTGTCAAGCAGTGTGCCGGATGCCAGGAATCCAAAACCAAGCATGGCACAAATCCCTGCCTTGGATGAGCTTGCATTATAAGTGGAGTAAATCCATATGTAAACAAATGAACCTAAGTAAAACATGGTGTCATAAACAAAATTCCAATGAGAAACAAAATAAAATTTAATGGGCATCTACTAAGCACTACATTACATTTTTTATGTACATTTTTCACTTAACCTTCACATTTAAACCTTCAACAAAGGCTCAGCATAGGTATTTTTATCTTCCTTTGGCAAAATAAAAATTTACTATGTAGGAAAAGGCTTGGAAGAATGCATAGCATGAATTTCAGAAAAAAATAGTTTTAAAATTTTTTTCAAAGTGCTTAAGAAATAATCAGCAGAGCTATTAGGATGGTAAATTATAAACTAGGTTGGATGAACTGACTTAATACTTAAAACTCTTGGTATCAACTGCCAAAGCTCACTTTTAAATAGATGGAGAAAAGGAAGTTGATATAGTTCATTACAATGAAATACAATGTTTGTTTTTGATAATTGAGTTTTGAATTTCAAGTATAAGCAGAAAACTCTCATTTCAGTAACATTTAACTCAGAATAGAAAAGAATTGATAATTGGATAACTGAATTTTATTAAAACAAAAGTTTTGACATTACATACAGCATTTGGAGGACTCTAGAAATGCTACTGAATGACTTATCTGACCTCCGTTTTACCAGATTTTTAAAAATTCACAGCTCATATACATTCTTAAAATTAGACATAATTTTTCTTCCCTTTTTTTGGGGAAGAGCAGTATTGGTATAATTTCTACAGCCAAGAAATATCTAGAGGCATTAAAGCCTTGTAATTTTTGCATGTTGTATCTTATAAGATTGGCAGGGGTTGGGGGGTCACTGACATTTTATAGCTGGTGAAACTGAAGCTCTATAAGTATTAACTAAAGGGTGACAGAAAGGATAGTTAATGAGCCTTCCTCATAAATACTGCATAGTTTAACATTTTCTCGTTGCTAATGAAGATGAAAGGTAACTTGCCTTTCCTTCTTCCCTTTCAACAAACATATTAGATACCTATTGTGTTCTGGGCTTTGGGCTAGATAGTACAGATGCAAAACTGAAGTATCTTACAGATTAACAAAGACCTATAAGAGATTATTATAACGGAGATACTACTGAACACTTTCTACAGTTACCATGTTCCAAGTACTATACTATGTGCTTTATGTGGATTATCTCATTTAATACTTAAAACAACTCCATCAGGTATGTACTAATATTGCCTTCATTTTTCAAATAAAGACAGCAATACAAGTTAAGTATTTGTCCAAGATCACACATCTAGAAATTGGCATTGTTGGTGTATTTGTATTTTAATTATCACATAATGCTGTTATGATAGAGATGTAAACAAAGAATTATGGGAGCCAGAAAGACATAAAGGGGTGTGATTGACTTGGTTTTCAGGCAATCCAGAGATATTTTTAAAAAATTTTTTTATAGTTGTAGATGGACAGCATACTTTTATTTTATTTGTTTATTTTTATGTGGTGTTGAGGGTCAAGCCCAGTGCCTCATACATGCTAGCCAAGCACTCTGCTGCTGAACTACAGCCCCAATCCAGAGATGTTTCATAGAAAAGTTAATATTTGAGCTTTGCCTTGAAAGAAGAAATAGTGGATATTCATTGTGTGGAAAAGAGAGGAAGGCCATTCTAGGCTGACAACACACACACACACAAATGCACACACACACATGCACACACACACACACACACACAAAGCATGGCAAAGTTGAAGAAACAATTCAGGATCAGCAAGAAAGGAGTCCCAGATCTGAAGCTAGATGAGGAAGTTTTGCATCCTTCAACAAGGAGCTTACACTTTGTTCTGTAGGCTGCAGAAAATTAAGAAGCAAGTAGAGTAAATTGTGTGTGTGTGTGCATGTGTGTGTGTGTGTATGTGTGTGTGTGTGTGTGTGTGTGTGTAAGATAATGCTTATGGCAATGTAGAGAGCAGGCTGGTGTACAAAATCTACATGTAGCTACAACAGTCTAAAGAGAAAGAAGGGGCTGCCCTGAGACTCAAGTTTTGGAGATGTTCAGCTATCAGGCTGCCTATATTATGCAGGACGCTGAGAGGGTAAGACAGACCATGCTACAGGGAAGGAATTATGTTCATATCTCATGTATGTGTAATTACATACACATCTATACATACATGCAAAGATATATTATCTCAGTTGACCCTCAAAACATTTCTCAAAAGTTATATTTCTTTCTACTTTGCAGAGGAGAACCCTGATTGCTAAGGAAGTTATCCAAGGTCACATGGGTGATCACTAGCAGAGATGGAATTCAAACCATCCAAGTCTGTCTTCCTCCAAAGTCCATGGCCTTTCCACAGAGGACACACTCAAGGACGCTACAATCCATTCATTCCAGTTTGCTTTCACTGGATTTAAATAAAGTACCTTCAAGAGCCAAAATGTTAAAATAGCAAACAGACATGATAAAATAAGGATCACAAAATAGATCTATAAAATCAGGGCTAGCTTTTTTTTTTTAATGCTCTGTATTTCGCCTTTTATGGCATACTGCCATTTTCCTAAAGGAGAAATTTCTGGAGATGCATATGTACTTTGTATTTGTGATTTTGGAAACAACCCAGAAAACTGATCTGAATAAGAAAGATGTAGTATTAAGGTAAAAATTACACTTAGTTTTACTTAGCAACTCAACTCCCTGAATCCAGGTTATTACCAAAACAATTTTGAGCAGGCTTTATGCATTTACTTGTATGCATTCACACACTCAAGCATGTACATGTACTATGTACACACATAGTTTTTATTTAGAGAAATCAGGTTAGGCTGCTGCCTTTAGGACCTGTCTGCAACATCACATTCCTTTGACTAAATGTCCTTGATACCATATTATATCAAGCTTCCTAATGCTGTGGCAATATGCCATTATACTTTTATTATCATTCATTAACTTTTACAAATGGATTAGAAAAGATAATCCACATGGTGCAAGTGCCATATAAATATTAGATGTTGCTGTTTCTGTTTTTATTATTCATCATCATTACTGTTATCATTATTTTCCAATCCAATCAGTCATCAGCATTTAGAAGGTCTAGCAGTAGTAGGAACTTCATATGCCTTCTTCTATCTGAAAAGGGAGTTTTCTTCAGATAATCAGATTTGCTAAACCAAGTCAGTCATTATCCCATAATTTCTCTCTTCTATTTTACCCTTCCTTCCTTCCTTCCTTCCTTCCTTCCTTCCTTCCTTCCTTCCTTCCTTCCTTCCTTCCTTCCTTCCTTCTTTTCTCTTTCAACAAACATCTTTTCACCCTAATGTCTAATTTATCCATTTATTCAATAAATTTTTATTAAACACCTCCTCCAAACCACACCTAGTACCAGGTGCAGTGAATGAAAAGACCTGCGCTGGATGAACTGCCATTCAAGTGAATTGGTCTTGCCACACATCTTAGGCAGACAGTCCATCAGGATCTAGGTCTGACAAAGGTGGAGTTAGGAAAAGAAAATACCAGACGGTTGGTTGCCACCTCTGACCTGTGCCCTCCTGTCAGAGTCTGGCTACACACCAAAAGAGTTAAGAAATATTTTCCCTCTTGCCACACTCACCTTTGTGTGATATTTTGGGTTGTTACCACCTCCAGAGACTTAGAGACTCTCACTTCCTGCGATTGCCTTTATGACTCTCCTTTCCAACCAGTGTCAGGTGTCTGGGATATCAAGCTTTTCATGAGGAAAAATCCCAATCTGAAGAAACTGAGGGCATTTTACAGGACATCTGAGACTCCTGGTTATAGGCT
Organism: Ictidomys tridecemlineatus; assembly: GCF_052094955.1. Taxonomy (NCBI): domain Eukaryota; kingdom Metazoa; phylum Chordata; class Mammalia; order Rodentia; family Sciuridae; genus Ictidomys; species Ictidomys tridecemlineatus. The sequence continues at coordinate 82,454,098 of NC_135481.1, forward strand.
CCACACAGACACCTTCTCCTTGGGTTTGAGCCCAAACTGAGGAGCTCTGCAGTGGAGGAATCCATCCACACCCCATCTACCTCCACTGAGCTAGAAACCAGTCAGCAGTGCCTGAAGGGCATGACCAGGGAGACAGTTTGACCTACTTCATACTTGGGTTCTTTCTCCATAGGATCTTAATGAGTTTCCTTAAACTGAATCTTCTTGGTTTTCCTAAAAAGTAGGAAAAGAAACATGATTCAAAATGAATCATTTAGAAATATCCTTTTTTCATACAATGTTGGTTAAAAACACTGCTTTTAAATTAGGGCATTTCAAGTGGATGGCCACTACTTATCCATTGCAAGAGCAGGAAACGAGACTACCTAAAAAGTAGGTAAATTAAACTCTCACAAAACTCAAAACTGCTATTTTGGCCTGTAATTCAGCCTCTTTCCCTGAAACCAAACCTTATGCTGGAAGTAATAACATAAGAGGAAAATGGATGTTTCGAGATGCATTTCTTATTTTCCCTTTCTTTTCCTACTGGAGGTGACTAATGAACAGTGAAATGGCCAAGAGGTAGGCAGGAAGCCACAGAGTATAGGAGGAGGATCAAAGAACAGAAATAATCTACAAATGGCAGCTAAGTCTGAAACAATGTAGAATTCAGTGTATTCTCACTTTACAAGGCAGGGGGAGAGGCCTGGCAATAATAGTTATGTTAGCTTAGGTAATGACAGTAATTAATAGTTGTATGCCTTTTACTATGCCAGGCCTAGTGCCTCCCAGGTATTTAAATATATATATTTATTTATATTTATATAATATTTATATTTATATAATATAAATAAATATATATATTTAAATATATATATTTATTTATATTATTATTTATTGTTATGCGGTGCTGAGGATGCTAGGCAAAGTGCTCTACTGCTGGGAGCCCCCCTTCAGGTATTTTATATATTTTACATCCATTATCTCTCAGCAATCCTGCAAGGATAGCCTTATATTTATTTTAAAGAAGAAAAATTGGAGGCTCAGAGAGTTAAGCAACTTGTCCAGGACCATATTGCAAGATGGTGGTGTCTGAATTGGAACTCAAACTCTTTGCCCTTCCTTTTCAACACAGGTCTCCTCTGTAAAACACCTCAGACATTCCATATTTCTTCATAATACTATAATATTATGAAGAATATATTATAGTATTATAATATTATAATTATAATATACTATGTATTATAGTATTAGCCAATTTAAAACATTTTAAATAATATTCCAATAAAACACACTGGTGTATGGAATGCAAGCCTTAGTATACATAAAAATTACCTAGAGAGTTAACATCGTTTTAACATCAGTACTGGGTCTTGAACTCAGGGCACTTTAGCACTGAGCTACAGATACAGCCTTTTAAATTATTTTTTATTTTGAGGTGGGGTCTCTAAATTGTTAAGGCTGGCCTCAAACTTGTGATTCTCCTTGAGTTGCCAAGATTTCAGGTGTGTACCACTATACCCAGCAAGTCTATTTAAATTGCATATTCCTGGGTCTTTCCCCTCGATATTAAGGTTTATTAAGTCTGAGGAATGGTCCAGAAATTTAATATTTTTAAAAATATTTGTTTTTTCAGTGCTGGGGTTTGAACCTGGGCAGAAATTTACTTTTTTAATAGGCATTGAAGTGATTAATATAAGTGATCACACTTTGAGAAATAATATCAGAAACCTTATCCCAAATTGTCATTTCTAAATTTGCCATTCCCTTGATTTTTTACTTACTTTAAGATATTTAGAGCTATGCCAGTGAGATAGTCAGGTACAGATAAAAAATCACAATACTTTTCAGAGAAATCTTGATTCTAGGTAAAATTTTATTGCTAACAATTTTGGAAAACAAATACTTTCTTTTAATTTTCTGAACTTTATTTCTTCTCATGCAAAATGGAGAGTTTCTAAAATCACACATTTATGATTTTAATGAGCTGAAGAAAGCCACATTTTAAAATGATAGTTTATAAAGCCTAAACATTTCAATGATAAAATGTATGAGCAGAGTCTAATTTCTTTACTAATTTCTAATATTAACTCAAGGTCTCCAAATGTCATGGGTTTGGGGGAAGGGAATGGGAATCCAAAGATGGAAACAGTTATGACTTCAGTTATATCAAGGCTATTCAGTTGTTTGCTTAGCAACCAATTGCTTTAATCAGTTAGTTGTATCTGTAGCTAAGAATGTTTCAAGTATATTATAATATTTTAAATCTTAGAAATCACATTATTGTGCAGTCATTTACTCTAATTTTCATTAGCATCTTGAGGTCCAAAATTATTTTGAGTTTTTTTTTCTTTTAAGAAGTAGACATCCCCGGATTTACATTACCATGCTCCTAGATATTAAAAACAAGTTGAGAATTGCTGATTTCCATCTCGAATAAAAATGCCCACGGTATGGCATACTGGATGATTAGTGTCCATGGAGACAAATTTAGTAAGTAAAATGAGTTGTACAAATGAAGTCACAATTTACAAATGGGAAGAAAGACCCCTTGCAGAAGAGCTTTGTGGTTCCAACTTTACAAGGAAAATCTTGAAGTGAACTTGTTGCACCTTCAGAAGACTGTTTACTTCCTTGAAATATTCCTCTTTGCTCTGTGACTTAGCAACACCTTCCTAGGAGGCACTAATTTGCTTGCTCAAACACACTAATCTAGCAGCAGAATTTGGCAAAAGAAACAATGAAAAGTTATATTATTATGTGGAAAATCTGAATCATCTAAAACAATTTACTCAATTAATGAACTAAGTTGAAAGGCACTACTTATTACAATGTTGAGGGAGACATTAATTTCATATTTAGGTAGTGTGTAATATTTTCTCCAGCATCTTATAGTATAATTTAACAATTCTTATTTAAAAAGGAACATTTCAACTCAATTGATGCTAGTTTATCCCCAAATCTTTCAATTATACCCCATTCCCAAATGTATCATATTAAGTAAACTCAATATATTCATAATCTTACATAACTTATATTGCATAGTAGAGTCACTTAGGGAAGTATACTGAGATTATTTTTGTATGTTTCATAAGAATAAATACATGTTTTCTATGCATTTACTAGCTATTTCCTTAGCAAGATCTTGGAGAGTTCATAAATTGATTTTGACTTCCTTAGTTTATGATCTTGTAGCATCCAAGAAAGATAAAATGTTTTATGCTGCAATCAAAGAGTTTAATATTGCTTCAGCCTATTTACTTGTATTGTAAGGTAAACTCAGAAGTTAAAATGAAAAATGTTACATTTTTAGATCAATAATTCAATTTTTAAAATATTCTATACTAACCTTTAATAACATCTGTGAATTCTATAACCCAAAAAGCCAAATAATTGGTTTTTTTCTGTTTTTTTTAAAATCCAGCTAATAACCTGTAATCTACACACAACTCAAACTGTGAACTTCAGAACTGAACTACTGATGAGCCATCAATGACCAAGTGGGCACCAGGCTATGTAGGTTCCAAGGCTCCTTCTGCCTTCTCGCTTTCCTGCATCTTCTGAAGTGAAAAAAAAAAAAAAAAAAAAAAAAAAAACCAGTTCTAAGAGACTGAAAAGGGCTGGTAGAACTAAGACCTTGCTCTACCAAGACAAAAGAGAAGAGTATGTTCAAAGCAGACCAGGGACTTCTATAATCATGACTTCCGAAGTTATGGCTTGGCCTGCAAATTTTACGTTTACTTACCTAACTTCTTGGAGGTCTGGGCCCACTTGTACAACTTTGGATGTAATTATGGTTGGAAGATATCATCTTATCAATGCTGAGGGGAAAGACAGAGAAGAAAATAGGTCCTTGTTGGAAATGTATCTATTTTGTAACTAAACAGTAAATAACTTTTTCTAGAATTGTTCTTTAGGTACTCAGAATTTTGGTAGACTAAATAATTCTGAATAATCATAATTCTAAGTAATTCTGGTGTCTGAGAGGCCAGAAGAAGAAATATCAAAGTAGATGAAAAGAATCATTAAAATGGCAGCTAAAATCTATCAAATGTTTGACATGAATGATTTTGGCTAATCTTCATGGCAGTCCTTTGAGGTAGATATAATTATACATTCTATTTTTCAGATAAGGAAACTGAGGCTCCAAAAAATTAAGCAAATTATCCAAGGATTGGTAGTTGATAATGGCAGGATCAGAATTTAACCCAGGTAGCTGGGTTCTGGATCTGTCATATTTAAACAGCAGGATATGCCACTTTCCAGTAGTGAAGAATAAAAGGAAACTCCTCTTTTGCTTTGACAAGTCCAACTCTACAAAGGTAAGTTTATCTCTGCCTAACTGTCATTAGTTGTCAAGGAAATGAGACATTCCTATCTAAGGTAAGCCACATAAAACATTCAAATAAGATTTGAATAAACTCATGTTTTTATTTATACTATATTGTGCTGCACTAAAGGCAATTTATTACATGCAGTACTGCAGAAACCATACTATTTTGTAATGTGATACCACCATAGAAGACATGCCCAACCTAATCTGTTATTTCTTTCAACAGAAGTTTTTCTAGCATTGAGGACATAAAGTTCAGAGGCAGGTAATTATGATTCTTGTGAGCACATACCAAGTCCTAGAGCTCCTTGTAAAAGGTTGCGGAAGATGGGAGAACTCTCCATGTAGAATTTATAAGAAGAGGACCTAAGACAGGCAGAATTCATGTCTCTCTGGGAAGATCTCACTGCCCTGATGTGCCTGGAAGAAACTTGCTGCCAACTATGAACTGAGAGCTTGTGGTGTTCCAGCAGAACCTTCTCCCTTATACCCCATCTCTCACCTTTAGGGACCAGTGTGTTTCTCAGCCTCAGTACAGATGCTAAGGAATCCCAGGAAGACTGTGTGATTCCTGAGATCTCATGGGAACAGCTAAATGGTACCCACTAGTTTCTTCCCTAACCTTTCTATTCTGAGTTGTGGTGTTCTGTGGAGTTCTGTGCATGCACATGGATCTCAAGCCTTTGGAAAGTGACAACGACCAACTTCTCTTTTAATCAACTTATTCGAAGCTTATGGTCAAAACCGACAAAGAAATTACTGGAAAATATTGGAAAGGCTAAGAAGGTTTTAGTAAGTTATGCAATATATAAAACTACCTAGAAGTACAAGTACCTTTTCAAAAGGCAGCATTCTCATTTGTAATCACATTCTTATTGTCTAGGCACAAGTTCACCCTGTATTTCATGAAACATTTTATTCTTTTCTTATCTGGCAATGGTTATTCTTGAACCTGTGGTCAGATTAGAAGGTTAGGCAGATGGTATTTTCAATTTAAATGGATTTTATGCCATTAAAAGGAATGTTTGCTCTGCCTAAGAAGAGTATTGACTATAAAAGTCACAGGCTCCTCCGGACCATTTCCTGTGGGATTTTCCCACCATCCTTCCAATTAGTCAGTCAAAGTGATGTTTCTCTAAACATGGTCATTTATTTTTCTCTGGAGGGTTGCCTTCTATCCTACCCAAGAAAGATGATCCTGGAAAATAAAGAAAGCTTTCTATCCCCCTCTTCCCAGTTCAATATTTATGATTAATTGCAGCTCCTCAATGAATGACAAAAGAAAAAAAAAGCATTCAGTTTCCTTGTTCCTCTCACATAAAAAAAGCATTTGTTGCAGTTTGAGTCCCAGCCAACTTCCATTGTTTAGGCAATAATTAGTCAAATTATACCAATCACTAGCAATCATAACAGAAATTATATAATTGTAATTTAGACCAATGACCCTGGACTTATGAAAATAGAATATGGGGTATTTAATTGCACAATGTGGCACTACAATTCTATACCTATAAACTCAGGGTTTTTATATTAGTTGATTAATTTACAATGCCCTGGACCTAAACATTTCCAAAATTGACAAAAACTATGTTAAGTTGCACAAAATATCCAAGTAGCATTTTGTCTTTAAAAAGTTGATCCATTACTAATATAAAATAAGACTCTCCTGTAATGACTTCAGATATTTCATAAATGTGAATGAACTTTGCTGCAAACATTTAAATTGAATAGTTTCAGGGGGTCTAATTTAAATTATTGAAGATGAAAACGAACCAACATCTTTTTTAATCAGAGAAATGCTAACTCTGTTCAATACCCACTTGTCAGTTGAATTCACCTTAAGAAACAGAATGAGTTATGCATACAAAAACAAACCTCCAGTTGGATGCTTCACATCAACAGAACGATGAATAAAAGACTCTTCCAGCACAGTAGGCAAATTTCCCCTTTAATAAGCAGCCAGGAAAAAGCAATATTTCAATGTTTGCTTTCCTTCCTCTGAGGGAGAAGGTTTCACTATGACTTATTTTACTTCCTTTTTATTCTGTCCTATTTTCTTGGCTCTCAGAGTCAGCTCCAGTAGCAACATGACAATACCACTTTGCACTTGCCGAAAGCGCCTTTTCTCTAAAACTCTCAGCTGTAGTCTATGCGAGGAGAGTATAAAACAGGGGAAATGATGCAAACATTGAAGTTCATCCTCTTGTACAAACGTTTTGAGAGACCCAGAGTAGTCTTAATTCAGGACTGGGAATGAGGGATACCCCTAAAAAACAAGAACAACAACAACAAAACTCCTCCAAAAATTCATGCTTAGTATCCTGGAGGCCTTTAGCAAAATTGACCATTATCTTGAGAGCTGCCTCACATGTAAAAGAAAGCTGTGCCACTTTCCTTTATGAGGATGTGAAGAGCAACTGGACTGCATTTTCTAAAATAAAACCTGGGGGAAAATCATATTCTTGGAATTCTAAAAATAAGTCTGAAGTGGTACCTAGAAAGTATCAATCTTGAAAGCATGTTTCTGGGATAGGGGACACTCATATTCCTAATTTTTAAGAAAATAAAAAGGCTTGTTTGTCCAGGGAAGAAATATCTCAAAATAAAAAGAAAAATATTTCAAAGTATAATTTTTCAAAAGATTGTTGATGCTCCATCTACATACCTATATATGGGTATATCTATATCTACACAGTACTTTTTAATGGATGAAAGATATTTCTTTACAAATATCAGAGTTTTCTGATGTTTATTTAAGGTTATACTCAAAGCAGAGATTTCAGACTTCCCAGACAGCTGGAGAGGGCCTGCATTTCAGAGATCTACTCTCTTTTCTTGCTCTTAGCATTTATAATGACATTCAAAACTTAGAGCAGTTTTCTTTTCCCATTTTGTCAAAGATGTAAATAATTCATTTCAGAGTTTATTAGCTAATTAGAAGAGTTGGTTTGTGTGAGCTGGAACTTGCTTATCCCAGTTTTTGAATTTAAGGAACCTGAAACAAAATATGCATAGCTACCTATTCCCTTACTAAAAGAAAACTAGGGGGAAAATTCTATTGAAGTAATCAGGAAGAAATGTTCTTATAAATATGTATTTCTTTTATGTTTAAAAATGATTACATACCTGTATATAGTACCTTTATCCTGCTTTTTTCATTAAAAAAAATACACATACATGCAACTCAAATATTGTAACATAGAAAGAATAATATATCATGGCTGAGTGGGATTTCTGCTAGGAATGCAAGGCTGGTTTAATGCTGGAGAATCAATGTGATTCCTCATAATTCCAGACTAAAGAAGGAAAATTATGTGATCATCTCAATATTCATATCAAAGCATTAAAAAATTCTATAAGCCATTTGTGACACTTTGAGTCAACAAGAAGATAAAGGGAGATTTCTTTGCCTAATAAGGGGCATCTACAAAAAACCCAACAGCTAGTATCACATTAAATGGTGAAAGAATTAATGCTTTTTTTCCTAAGAACAGGAATAAGGTAAGGGTGAATGAATGCTAGAACCACTCCTTGTTTCTTTTTTTTTCTTTTCTTTTTTTTTTCTGTGTCCAAAAGACCTGACAAGAACAATTTTAGAGAAGGAAAAGTTGATTTGGGGCTCATGGTTTCAGAGGTCTCAGTCCATACATGGCTAACCCCATTGCTCTGGGCAATCATGGTAGAAAGGTATGGAGAAGAAAAGCAGCTCAGAACATGACAATCAGGAACCAGAGATAGAGAGACAAAATTCAGTTCACCAGGGACAAAACACATACCCCAAAAGCATGCCCCCAGAAACCCACCTCCTCCAGCCACAGTTTATCTACCTACAGTTATCACCCAGTTAATCCATTCAAGTGTATTAAGGCATTGATTAAGTTAAGGCTCTCAGGAGCCAGTCATTTCACCTCTAAATTTTCTTGCATTATTCCTCATATGAGCTTTTGGGGGACACCTCATATCTAAACCATATCACTCCTATTCAACATAATACTGAAGGTTCAAGAGAACACAAACAGATGGAAAACAGAAATAAATGCATATAAACTGGAAATAAATTGCATTTTCTCTATTTGAAGATAAATGGACACAACTAAAGATGCCCAACAAGATTAGTTATTAGAAAAATGCAAATTAAAACTATCATGATAAACAACTACATTCCTATTAGATTGGCTTAAAAAAAAAAAAACAAACCACTGATCCTGCCAATGGCTGCTCAAGGTGCAGAGCAATGGAACCCTATACTTGATAATGGTAATATGAAGTGGTACAGCCATTCTGGAAAACAGTTGGGCATTTTTTTATAGCTAAATTTGTGCTTAACATATGATTCAGTATTCCCATTCTTATGTAGTTACTTAAGAGAAATGAAACCTTATTTCCACACAAAACCTTTCTTTGATTGTTTTAGTTCTTTATTCATCATTGCCAAACCCCAGAAACAACTCAAATTTTCTTCAGCTGATGAATGGAAACAAATTATGATACATCTATGCAATGAAATATCACTCATCAGTAAAAAGATGAACTACTCATACCTGTGAAGATATGGATACATCTCACAAGCCTTATGCAAAGTGAAGGAAGCCAGACTCAGAAGGCTATGTGATTCTACTGAAATGACTTTCCAGAAAAGGCAAAATAATCAGAACAGAAAATAGATCATGGACACCAGGAGCTGAGGATAGGAATAAGAGGAGGAATGACCCCAAGGGCAGTAAAAGGAATTTTTTTAGGTCAATGGAATCATTTTGTATCTTGACTGTTCTTGGTTACATGACTCTGTGTGTGTGTGTGTGTGTTTTAAAAGTCATAGAACAGCATCCCAAAAGTGTGAATTACTGTAGGCAAATAACAGTAAATTTAAGAAGTTAATTAGGACACACAGACACACACATAAAAACCTTGAAGGATATATACAAAATATTGATGGTGTTTATCTCTTGGATGCGGTATTACAGATGATTTTGAGGGTCTTCCTTGTCCTTTTCTGAAATTTTAAACTGATGCCCAATCAACATGTTTTACTTTGTTTCTAGGGAGAAAATCAATTACATTCCTTCCATCTTTGAATGTGACCCTTCTGACCCAATTAAGACTGCAACAGCCTTTTGGAAGCCTCCTCAATTCCAGTCTCCTTCTTCTTCTCTTCTGTCCTTTATCCTTCATAATAGTTTCAACACACCAATCTTCAGTTCAAGAAGTACCATTGGTTGATTAATGTTTATTCAAGCTGGCCCTAATTTCTTTGTTGCATTTTGAATCTACTTCTGATAATACAATTAGGCAAAGATTTATTGAGTCCTTTTTACGCACCAAGCACTGCTAGGTGTTCTACATGCAATACCTTAGGTAATCCTAGCACAGCCACCTTAAATTATATGTTTTTTTCATTCTTGCTTTATAGATGTCCCTGGTCACCAGAAAATAGACACAGAAGTTGGAAAATTCCAGAGTACAAATTCTTAATCAGTGCAGTAGAATGAGATGGCTAAGGAATGTGGCACCTGGAAAAAAACTATCTGGGTTCTAAAGCTCAGCTCACTACTTCCTTGCTGTGTGACCTTGGAGAAATTATACACTTTTCTAAGTTTGTTCCTCAAGAATAAAATAAGGATATAGTTTTAACTACATAATCAGTTAGTTGTGAGAATTAAATTATATTAGAAAGACAGAAAGAAAGTGCCTACTACATAATAATGTGTCCCCCCCCCAAAGCCCACCCCATGTCCAGTCTTCTTTTTTCTTTGGCTCTAGTAAGAACCTTCAGTGCTCATTTGAATGATCACCTAACTGTTTAGTAACAACATCACTTGTCTTTTGGTCATTGGTTTATTATTCTCTCAGCCTGAACATTCTCTCCTCTCTTTCCCACCTTCTCTCTTACCCTAGCCAATATGGGTCAGCTCAAGCTCCCTGTATCCAAAATGACATTGCTTTGTATGTCTCCTTATGGATGGTCACTACTAATTCTATCTTCATTAATGTTGTCTTCAATTAAAATGGAAATGCAACGAGGTAGTCAACAGCCTTGTGTGGTTATATAAACTTAAACTGATTAATTTTACATTCGCCACATTTGAAGTGCTCAAGTGACTGATGTCAACTGAATCAGTCAACATTAATGTAGAGAATGTCCTTCACCATAGAAGTTTCTCTTAAAAGAGTGCTAGTCTAAAATGTAAACCCCTGCAGGGCAAGGACTATTGATGAACCTAAAAGTGCATAATACAGGGATTACCTAGCAGGAGCTCTGTGGAGTACTTGGGTTGTGTTTTATTGATTCACATTTGATGGGAATACTAAGGTGGGCCTGATCTTTCAACCTAAGTTACAAAGTATTTATTGATTAAATTGATTTAACTTGAGTTTCTTTCAAAAGACCAAATTTCTAAAGATCCAGCCAATCTTCCTTTTATTTGTTTATGTATTTTTTTTTTAGGGAAACAAAAGAATTATTCTGTCAGTGACTCCTTCATATGCAATTTATACAGAAACTTAGATATGAGGCTGCCTATGTTAAAAACTCTTTTGCCAAATCTTACCTAAAATAATTCTCTAAATGAAGAGCTTGACAAATACTGCCTTGATAACCTTCAGCATTTCAATAAAAGTGAAATGCATAAATTCATCTTATTTTAAAGGTGAAAAACTAAGGTCAAGTGATTTACCCAAGGTCACATTTCAGTGCTACTGGATCCAGTTTTCTCAGACACCTGAGCCCCTATTTTCCCCTTACCGAATACCAGAATTCTAAATCATTCCCATACCCTTAGGACATTTTATGTTCACTAATGATGCCACTTATTCTGAGTGCCTACAATTTGTAAGCTCCCTGCAAAAGCAGCAAAAGCTGAGGCTGATGCACACTGCCCCGCCCCCACTGTGTAAATATCTTTGCTCTACCCAGCTGAGTCACAGTCACAAAGTAAAAGATTCAAAAAAATCAGACCAAGCTTTCACCATTTCACTAAAGCTGCTGCAGAAAAGTAGGTCATTAAGAAATAAGACATAAAATTAGCAAAACTGCATTTTCCCCCACTATATGCTAAGAGGTTTCACCAAAAGACACATACACACATATGCACACACACTCCATATATCAGACAGGAGAGTGAATTGAGAAAGTGGCTTCAGGGATGCGTTGATTAAGATACTCAAGCAAGATGAATTGCTTTTTGATAATTAGATTTGGGGAAGTCTTTTTTTTTTTCCTTCTGTGACTCCATTGTTTTGTATCTTTGTATATTTTAAAAGAACTTTCTCCATGTGCTACTTCTCTTTGGGCTTATATCCAAGATACCATAGTGAATTTTTTTTTTTTTAATGGTGCTGGGGATTGAACCCAAGGATGCTCTACCACTGAGCTAAACCTGAAACTCTTTTTAATTTTATTTTATTTTGAGAGAGGGTCTCACTAAGTTGTGTAGGCTGGACTAGAATTTGTGAACCTCTTGCCTTAGTCTCCTAAATCACTGGGATTATATATCTGTGTGCCACTGGCCTGGCTACAATGAGAACTCTTATAAAAAATTTTTTATAGGCTTATTTGCCAAATATTTTCAATATTAAAATGTTTCAGTTTTTCAACCAATCTATAATTAAGACTTCAAGAAGAAAGTTATTCCAGGGTACATATCATTAACATTCAAAAAGAATAAAAGGGGAGTAGATGTGAGTTTCAACACATGAAATTAGCAAAATGAACCTGATTTGATATTTTCAGTATTCCCTGATCACTCTTGGAATTATAGCATAAATAATTGGCCCCAATTATTAAAACTGAGAAATTTAACACGGCACAAGATTGAAGTGCATGCACACTGGGTTAACCTCACTTCTCATTCATTAACAATTATTAAAAATGCTTTCAGCTAGGCTTGCACTTTGAATTCAAGAGGATTTCTTAACTGACAGCAAATTTACAGCATTTCTTTATTGCAGCAAATTTGCTTGACTTTTGGTCTTTATGCTGACATTTTGATAAACTAGTACTTCAGTTCCATCGAGAAATAGCATGATAATAATCTATAGCAAATACTTACAAATTAAAAAAAATAAAAGGAGTGGGAATAACCGGATATCATAGAACTCTCCAGCATCTTAAAATCAACAGTACCAACAGAAACTTATTAGCAGTCTCTGCTTTGGTCCACATGGAAATCTAATCCTCCCTGCATCCATCGTCTGGAAAGTGTGCTGAATCTTTTCATTAAAGAGTTCTGGATGGGGAGGGGGAATAAATAGATTCAGAGGGACATAGAGTGTGAAGAAAAGATACCAAGAGAGGAAACACACACACACACACACACACACACACACACACACACACACACACACACACACGGGGGTGGGGAGCAAGACAGATAATTTGGTTAGGGAGGCAGAGAAAGAAACAAAAACCTCTAATTTAGAGCTAGTTGGTGTTATGTTAGGAGTTGAGTATAATAATCTTGGAAAGTCCAAGCAAGAGTAAAACAAAAGTGAACAGACTCAGCTGAAATTAACTACTCAATGGCCCAGTCACATTTTCCCTGACCTTTCAACCATGTTGCACTCAGTTCATGCTCCGGTCTCTCTTCTGAGCTCCAGCCAATCTTGGAGTTTTCACTCATTCTGTTCCAGTTATGTCAGTCTCCAGAAAATGTAGAATCCTAAATTCATATTATCTAAGGTATTTGGATCCGGAAGTTATTTTTCATTTGAAACCCAACTGTTTGAGCTACTTGTCCCCTGAAACCATTATATAGCACAGCTGCCCACATTGCTCAGATCCTGGCATTGCATAAATTACTACAGGAGATCATTGCCTGTGACACTTGCATTAGTCAAAGCATCCTCTTCACTGGTGAAGTAAGAGGTAGAGATGTTGTAAGATTGATTCTGGGGACTGACAATGGGAAGCAAGTCTGTGATTTGCTCTACATCTGGTGACATTGGCCTATTTTTTTTTAAATGAAGTAACTTTTTTTATAGCTTTATTTTATTCATTTATTTTTTTATGTGGTGCTAAGCCTCACATGTGCTAGGCAAGCACTCTACCACTGAGCCACAACCCCAGATTGGCCTATTTGTTATGCACAAAATATACTGGTGAACTTCATTTTCAAATGCACACCAATAACATGAACTATGTCAGTGGTTCACAAGATTTAACATGCACCAGAATCATCTGGACAGAAGGGCTTGTTAGAATACACAAGTTGGGTCCTGCTTGGAGAGTTTTCAACTCAGTCAGTTTGGGGACCCCCCATGAGAAACACTGATTTTAGCAGTCTCAGGTAGATTAAGAAGGGAAGGCTATAGGGGAAAACTGATAGGTTAATACATGCAAAGAGGGAAGAAGATGCCTCCTCTATACCAGGGTTTTTGAAACTTGAATGTGCCTATGAATGCAGATTCTGATTGACAGGCTTGGGATGGGCCCCAAGAGTGTACGGTTCTAACAGTCTCTCAGGTTATAGTGTTGTTGATGCTGCTAACCCGGGAATCACAGTTTCAAGTCTCTATGTTAATCAGGGCAATGTTTCTCAAAGTATACTCTGAGAACCATCTATATTAAAATCCTAAAGTTGTTTGTGCAAGTGAGAGGGATTGTCATTAGGGCAAATTCCTAGGTCCACTCCTAGATACACTGTATCGGAAACTCTGGAGGTGGGACCCAGGGATCTCTCTCACAAGTAAGAGTTTCTGACATTCTTATCCAGATTGAGAACAATGGACTGGGGATTACAAGTGGATGTTTAGGGATCAGTATTTCTAGACACTGACTATGCGGGTTCCTACCTATTTTCTTTCTCTTCTTCATTCTACTACCATCTTTTGTCAACTGTTGATGACATCATCTGAAAAGGTAAAGAGGATCCTATAAGAGGAGGTGAAACTTGTAATGATCTATTTTGTTCTATATTAGCAAAAACTCAGGGAAAGAAGTGGAAAATATAGGTCATATTTTTTTCCATAAACTTAAATTATCTCTGTCTTACCTATTCCATTCCTGTAGACAATTGCAAATTGTTGTCTAGACTTCTTTTGTTAGCAGTAAGTGAAAAATGGTTTTGTGATGATTACTTAATATGTTGCTAAATCTAGAAGGCAGAAACTGTCTGCCAGCAAGTGCCATATTGAAGTTTCCTAAACACTACAGAAAATAGAAATTATTTACAATTAGCACTCAACATTGGCAAACAAGTCATGCCATTAAAGATGTATTTGCATATGTTATATTAGGAGGCATGCAAATGTACATGCAAAACTAGGCATAATTAATCATTTCTACCAATGATGAATACCCCATTTCTTAGTCTTACCATCCAATCACCCCTACCTTCCTTTTGAGCACAGATGTGTATTTCTAACCTCCTGGGATTCCAGCATTATGTCTTGTGCTTACATGTATATTTCTTTTTCTTTTCTTTCTTCTTCTTCTCCTTTTTTTTTTTTTTCCTGGACAACATCTCCAGCCCTTTTTAATATTTTATTTAGAGACAGGGTCTCACTAAGTTGCTTAGGGCCTCCCTAAGATGCTGAGGCTGGCTTTGAACTTACGATTCTCCTGCCTCAGCATCCCAAGCCAGGAGATTACAGGCGTGTGCTCCTGTGCCCAGGTACTTTCATATATATATTTGAAGGACTGAAACAGTGAAAATTATTCCAAACTCTCATTCAATGACTATGAAAATACCCAGGAGTGGTGGCACATGCCTGTAATCCCAGCAGTTTGGAGGTTGAGGAGGAGGATCTCAATTCAAAGCCAGTCTCAGCATCTTAGCAAGGCCTTAAGCAACTTAGTGAGACCCTGTCTCAAAATAAAAAATAAGAAGGGTAGGGATATGGCTCAGTACTTAAGCGCTACTGGGTTTAATACCTAGGACAAAAAAATTATGAAAATAACGTTTGATCAGCAGTAAATATGACCAGTTGTTTCTAATCCTTGTTCATATTATCAGAGCCATCCAGGGGAGCTTTACAAAAGTTCAGATTCCCCAACCACCTCAAGGTTCAGATTCAGTGGGTCTGGAGAGGCCAAGAAACTTACAACTTTCTAAAACACTTCAGGTGATTCAGATGATCTGAACGCTACTGGCATACATAAAAGAGCTTTGGACAGAATCAGGAAATTTCAATAATATTGTCGTTATTTTTGTTGTTAGTACTTGTGTTTATTAACATTAATTGAATTCTTCTTACATGTCAGACAGTTTACTAAGCACTTTTCATATATTATCACAATACCATCCATCCTCTGGACAAGGAAGCTAAGGGGAAGAAGTTAAGTAATTTGCCTAAAGCCATAGAGATTGTGGCAAAGCAGGAATTTGATTTTATCACTGAGTAGTAGGTAAGTCATTTAAGTAGTTTGAGTCATTTAAGTCACTAAGTTTTCTTGCTGGAAGCTGAGGGGTGTTGGGCTAGACACTAGATTATATCTCAGATTCCTTCCAGCTTTGAAGTGTTCCTGTAGAATGGAATTGAACTGGAGGACAAGGGTTTTGGCCTTCTGAAACTCAGCTGCACCTGTTACATTTTCTTGCCCTCCTTCTCATTTTAGGTTTAAACTGCCGTTTTATCTATGGCACCTCATTTCCCAAAGAACAAAAACTCCTTTAAGATCAGCTGTAATTCCTCTCTCCAGCTCCCTCACCCAGCTCTTGAGGCCAACTCCCGACTCTCTGGCCTCACTCCATTATTCCGTGTCCTTACTCCCCATGTTCTTTCTGTCCCAATGCTCTTGTCCCTCTGGGTTACTTGATGGGTTAAACCAGCCAACCCATATATCAACTCCTTTGTGAGGACAACACCTTTTTCTTGTTCAGAATTAATTTTTTAAGAGATATTGTTTTAATTTGAGTTATTGGTAGAGTGAACTTAAGTTCTCAGGAAACTTTAGTTTCAAATATTGTGTCAGTTTATCAGCATAAGCATGCTAAATGCTTGGCAGCCTTGACTGAGACAAGATGCCAATTGTATTTTGGTATATACCTTAATTGTATTTTGGTATATACCTTAAGAGGGGTATGTTCTTTCTGTCCCAATGCTCTTGTCCCTCTGGGTTACTTGATGGGTTAAACCAGCCAACCCATATATCAACTCCTTTGTGAGGACAACACCTTTTTCCTGTTCAGAATTAATTTTTTAAGAGATATTGTTTTAATTTGAGTTATTGGTAGAGTGAACTTAAGTTCTCAGGAAACTTTAGTTTCAAATATTGTGTCAGTTTATCAGCATAAGCATGCTAAATGCTTGGCAGCCTTGACTGAGACAAGATGGCAATTGTATTTTGGTATATACCTTAAGAGGGGTATCAGTTGTTTCCTTTTGGTGAGGTTCTTGAGGACAGAGGAACCTACTTTATCTGACTGTTCTTCCATCCATATCCATCCATTCAATGATCCACTCATCTATTTGCATATATGTCAAGTTATGTATTCCAAATTGAAGTTGACTATATTCAGCATGGAAGAGACTCCATTTTAAAAAAATTGATATTAACTTCTTTTAAATGAATCTCCGTTAGATAAATCTTTTGAAACCAGCTTCTATTCTACCCTCTGGCCCTGCTACCTTGGATAAAATGTTTCTTCTGAATAACTAACAAAGTCACAAAGGAATAGTAGCTATAGAAAATGAATGGAAGGACAAAAATGTTAAATTTGATTAGTGCAGGCTACTGGCATAATAAAAGAGACAAAGCTGACATTGTGCTTTTACGACACAATGATGAAGGCCAAGCTCTTCACCTGGACCTGTGCCCAGCACTGCCTTTCTACTAAGCCTGGAAAAGGAGTCAGAGAGCATGTAACCAATGTGACCTGTACAATTAAGTGAAGATAAACAAGGGCCACCAACAGGTCCCCCAGAGTCATCCAACTCACCATAGCCTAGGGTGGTGGCATTCAGAGGGAAAATATATGGTAGGCTTCTAGAAGGGTTTTCTGTGCCCTCAAACACCAAGAGAACAACAAATGCAGGAAGGAGAATTTAAATCTGAATCCTCCTTTTACAAAGCATTGTTGCTTGGCAACTTGTGGCAGTTTTCAGTGACTTCCTAAGGTCTTCTTAAGCACCTCTCCTTTGTGCTCCTAGACCTCCATCCATTAACCATCACACTGTGGTTTCCTGTGATTGTATGCTAACTTGAAAATTCTCTCCTGATAGAATATGCTTCACTTTGGTATTTTCAAGGCCTAGTAGAGACTCAATATATGTTTGATGAATTAATGAAGGAGAAAATTAGCCATCTGTACCTATCACAAGCAAATTTCTTCTAATGATCAAAGACGACTTTTACAATGGAAAGTGTTCTGTTTGTGTCATCCTAACAAAAAAGCAGGCTGTGTCTGACTAGAAGCAAGTTTTTGACCCTAGAGAAGTTTACAGCTTCGCAGCAATTAGGCGGAAAGGATCAAAGCACTGGAGGCCTGGTTATACAAAATCTCCTTTAAACCACAGAACACCAGATCTTTACTCTCCCAGTCATCACCAGATCTTTACTCTCCCAGTCATCGATAGAAGCAGTTCTAAATCTCGTTGCATTACATTAGGATAGGCAAATGTTTCTTTTGCTAGGGTTTCCCCCCTTCTTCCTGACTCTGTGTGAGTATCCAAAGAATTCCTGTAGAGATAGCAAATGGTCTCTCTGTTCCACATAAGAATCACAACTTTAACATTTATCTCCTCTTAACCAGGGCCTAGGAATCGTGAATCAATAATTTCAAAAACCAAATAAAATGGCCTGTGCTTCATACTGTGTTTTTTAATCCCACTGCGCACATACCCTGCCATTTTCTTTTTGCAATCACCTGCAATTAGTTTTCCTACTTAAAATGGAAGATGCATTTTCTTGATCATCTACATGAATATTGCATGATTACTTTGTATTTGATGAAACCTAGGTTACTGAAAAGTGTTTGGGCACAGATCACCATATTTTCTTATAGGGAGTCAAGAAACTAATTTTTTGAGACATGCATTAGGAAGTTTCAAAAATTAGCAAGTGCCAAAAATGTGGATCTCTCAACATTCTCCCAGTGACATCTCCAATGCATGTTGCCTTCTCTGTCTCGGTCAGAAGTCAAAGAAATGTGATTCTTACCTTAGCCCTATTAAAGAAGATGATATATTAAAAATAAACCATGCCATACAAATGTATGGGGAAATGTTCAACATCACTAATCATTAGGGAAATGCAAATCAAAACCACAATGAGTTATCACTCACTCTGGTAAGAATGGATGTTATAAAAAATATAACAAGTGTTGATAACAATGTGGAACTCTTGCATATTGTTGGTGGCAATGTAAATATAGCTACTAAGGGAAAAAATATAGAAAAAATTCCTTAAAAAAATAAAAAATAGAACTACTGTATGTTCCAGCTATCTCACTACTGAGTATATACTGGAGGAAATGATATCATTATATCAAAGAGATATCTTTGCTCCCATCTAAATGTAGCACTATTCCTATTAACCAAGTTTTGAAATAAAATAATTCCATTGATGGATGACTGAATAAAGAAAAGATGGTGCACATATACATAATGGATTATTATTCAGCCATAAAAAAGAATGAAATTCTGTCATTTGTGGGAACATGGATGGAACTTGAAGCCATCATGTTAGGTGAACTAAGCCAGGCATAGAAAGACAAATACTAAATGTTCTCACTCATTTGTGGAAGCTAAAAATATGATTTCATAAAGAAGAGAGTGTAATAGTGGCCATAGAGACTGGGAAGAATAGGGGGAAGGGAATATTGAGATAGTTAGATAATGGGTACCAAAATTTGTTAGATAGTAGGAATTAGTTCTGGTATTCTAAAGCATAGAAGGGTAATTACAGTCTACAGCAACTTATGATATATTTCAAAATAATTAGAAAAAAATGAGTCAGAAGTTTACAATGAAGTTTACATTTACAGAAATGATAAATGAGTGAAGAGATGGAAAAGCTAATTATCCTGACTTTATCATTAAACATTGTATATATATATTGTGCCACAACATTATACTGCATAAATATTATATATTAATTAAATATGTCTGTGAAAGAAATAGGAAAATTGACTACCAAAATCATTAATGCAATTTAAAGTTTGCAAAAAATGAAAAGGGATGTAATGACTATTGAAGAAAAAATTTAAAATTAAAAAAAACCTACACAAGCTATGGTGAATAGTCAATATTTTGACTCTTTTACTCCTTTTTCAAATCCCATTCCTTTCCCTAATGCATCCCTAAAGAATATGAATCAGTTTAATGTCGATTAGTGGAGTGAAAGGAAAAATAATTGTGTGTATGTGAGATGTTGTCAATTTTCTGTGGAGATTACATACATTGTAACTCAAGTTCTTTTTGGTTGGGAAGCTTTTTTAAAGTCAGATTAGATCTAGATTGAGTTTAAGAGGAGTCTTTCAATAGTTAAAAAAAAATAGCAAAGCATTTAAGAAAACTTTATCTACATACACATAGTTCAGACCTTCAAAGGATATTTTATTCTTTTTGACATTTAGCAATCATGGCCATTTCAATAGGCCATATGCAGAAAGTATAATTCTCCTTTCCTCACTTTATTATTTCTGATTATGATATCACAGACCAAAGGACCATCAAAATTGGGCCCTGGATTTTTTTTCAAAGGACTTCAGGATAAAGGTCATGCTTTTAAAATCAGCTTATCATTGACAAGTCAGTCTTTTTTTTTTTTTTTTACAGTATTAGGGATGGAACTCAGAGATGCTCTACCACTGATCTACAATCTAGCCCTTTTTATTTTTTATTTTAAGACTAGTTCTCACTAAGTTGTCCAGGCTGGGATGGAATTTGCGATCCATTTGCCTTAGCCTCCTGAGTTGCTAGGGGTATAGTCCTTCACCAGGATTCCTGGCTGGTAACTCTTTAGATTATGAAAGCTATAGGAACTTTTACAAACATAATTTACTTTTTATAAGGAAAATTTAATTACTATGGTAAGAAGAGAGTAATAATGTAAGTCTATACCGAATTGTTGAGAGGCATAATTTTACAAGACATTATGTCTTGTAAAACCATCACCTCTCAATCATTCCAGTTCAGAGTCTCTGCTATGTATGTGAATGAAATCTTTTGCTGCTGCTTGTCTCATTAGAGTCAGAAGGTTCTTTCTCCAGAATATCTGGTGTATTGCTTCTCAAAGTGGTGTTCTGAAGACTATTAACCTTCAGGGTGGTGAAAGAGAAATAGAGCAGAATGGTTAAGACCATATTGGTTATGTATGCAAGTTTTACATGGATCAGTGATACAGTATGTAATGGGCCCAGGATCCTGGCTAGTCCAATTCTGTATGCACATGATCTCCAAAACATTTTTAAAGTAGATTTTAAGGCAGATATAGTCCAGCTCTGGCATTTCCACTTCTATGATTTAAGTAAATTATCTTCTCTAATCCTCAGGCTCATTGTTTATAAAATAGGCATGATAAAAATAATCCCTGTCTCACTAGTTGTGACAATAAGATGAGATGATGTGTGCCAACCAATTTTTATGTTCATGTATCTGTTTACTTGTTTATTGTCTATCTTCCCTGTACCCTACCTCAAGGTAAAAATCATGGACTTTTCCTTTTTCATCGAGATATCCCCATTGCTAGGAATAATGTGGCACACATAACAGAACTCAACAATTATTTTAATAAATGAATAGATAAAAAATACATAAAATACATAATAATGTATGTATTAAATACAGCATGATGCCTTACCATGATGTGAAATAGTAAATTCTCAATGAAAATGAGCAAAAAAAAAAAAAAACCAGCCTAATTCTGTGAGATATTTCTCAAATAAAGGATCTGTGCAGTATGTATTATAGACTCTTAGATATCCTTCAAGGAAGAAATGTGTATAACTTTTAAAAAATCTCTGTTTACAAATCTTATTTGGCCACAACCCCCCCTTTTCCAGCTATACTTGTTAATTAACATCTTGCTACATAAGTGTATCACCAAATACACTTTGGGAGATAATCAGTTAGTCTCATGTCCCCATTTTATAGGCAAGAAAACTGAGGCCTGGATATTAAATGGTTTGCCTATCACATGACCTACAGCAACAATTCCAGAACTAGAGGCAAATGCCCCACCTCTCAAGCGTGCATCATTTCCCCAGGACAGGTAAGCAGTGGTGTGTGGACAGTGATGTTGTACTTTGGCATTAGAAGGTATTGGATTTAAATCACACCTGTATTTTCTAGCACGGAGGTCTATATCAGACTCGACTGGTGGCCCACCTCATATCCTCTTCTTCCTGAATGGAATAAGGAAGTACAATGCCTGAGCACAGGATACAACTGGAACAGGCCCTTGTGAATGTGCAACCTGGAAGTGCAAGGGTCAGAACACCTCACAAGGCAACTCCTTGGCCAACGGGAGATGACAACAAATGGGTAAATACTTCCCCAACTCTGAGGTGCTTTCTGGCTCCTTTGAGGGTCCTGGTGGGATCAGTCCTAGCTGTCTACGTCCACAACAGTCTACAACTGGGTGACAGCAAAAGCAGACTCTCCACATTCCCAGTTTTTCTCCTTTCCAGTCAGTCTGCCTTTTCCCAGGTGTGTTACTCTTTTGCTTACTATTGAAAACATCTGTGTCATCTCTTGTGAGCCCATTAAACAGGTGCTGTGTTTCACACCAAAGGTGGCTGCGATTCCACAGGCAAGAGGTGTGAAATAGGAAATGACTTCTAAATATAAGTTAGGCAAGAATGAGCCTCTAACAGATGAGAGAGGTGCTACTAAACTCAATGCTCCACTGGTTTTTTTTTTTTCCTCCTCAAAGATTTGGGGAAGGCATGACAACAATGTGTTTACAAACACACTCAGTGTTTATGACACCTTCTGGTTTTTCTGTTATGCTGAATAACAGAAAAGAGGAAAGAGGAAAGCGACTCTTGATGTGGGAAAACAGTGCCATCTGAGATAGTTCCCGCAATCCTTTAGCAACTCATTGGGTAACCTACTGGAGAGTTAGAGGTCCTAGCTGTACACCTGCTGTAATGCTCTCAGCCCCTGAGGCACAAAAGGGAGGCTGAGAGCATTACATCAGCCATATGAGACTCTGGAGACAAATAGGTCTCCAAATCTCAGCTCATTTCTTGCTCATGTAACAATGTAATACAGGTGCTTCTGGGCAGCAGTTTTCTTCCATGCCGAATTCAAGGAACATGGGTGTTCCCACGCTGCTGTTCTGTGGTTCCCTGTGGCTTTGAGGTCACTGGCATTCAGCTAGCTGAAGAGAGCATGGAGAAAGCTCATAGGTGACGTGAAAACCAAAGCCCATACCTCACTGACAAAAGCTAGTCACCTGGCTCCCCCTGGAAGCAAGGAGGGTTGGGAAATGTATGACCATCTGGGCAGCCACTTTCCAGATACAACCATCTCCTATGGAAGGTGGGGCACAATGGAGGGAGCAGCCAGTCATCTCTGCCACAAAGGTACTAGTAGTAAGAATGCTACTCTAGGGCCCAGTGCACCTGGATTCAGACTCTGGTTTGCCACTCAACATCTGTGTGAACTTGGACATGTGTCTTCACCTTTCTGAGCCCCTTTACTTATTTTGAAATAGGGATAATCTATCTCATAGGGTGGTCACAGGGTTTAAATGAGATCACATACATAACTGCCCTTGTCACAGTGCCTAGCACCCAAAGAACACTCGATAAATGGTGAACCTTTTTATGATTAAATTATAAACAATGCCATCCTCTCAATTGGTGAGAGGTGTTAGTTTTCTTTAGTTTGCAAGAAATGGCACACAGATTATCTCAGTTAATTAAATTAACTAATTTACTTCTTAAAAATACAAGGAAACAAGAAAGAGCAGGAAAAAAATTGGAGCAGCATCTAATGCTCAGCATATTTCTTTCTGGCTGCTTCTAGATGGCATCTTTGCTTTTCTCAGTACCACCTGGTTTCTTGGTTGCTTGGCCACCGTGTTTTCTGTGAGTCTCTGTCTTGTACTCAGATGCCCTAAGAGGATCTGGCTGATAAATAGATCTTACCCAGTAAAGATCACACATTATTGGCCAGAAACCAGAGTCTATCCACCTTGTATAGTGGTGGATATTTTCTGCCTAGCATGAATCCTTGAGTCACTCAACTGTGACCACGATAGTGGAGGTATATCATACAAACATGGTGACCTGGTATGAGAAAAGTCTTCACACTTCCTCATTCAGAAAGGAATAGTAGTGGGAGAGAGCAATCAGACAGAGTATGAGGCATAGGGCCAGTCATTAAAATATCACTGGTGGAAATCTTCAAAGTTATTAACTGCCTTCAATTTATTCACATGGCTTTCTAAATTTTGTTATGAATGGATGCTTAAAGTAAAATGTGAAAAATCACTATTTCTTACTGGTATTCCTGGCTAAAGTTTGTTCACATGTAGCCTCTTCTATACTGCCATTAGAATTGTTATCCTCATGTAAATCTGATAATTTTACTTTTTTGCTTCAAAATCTAAATTGGTTTCCTTCTACCTATAAAGCCCCAACTTCTTAGCCTGCTGCCCCTGATTCATTTTCCATCCTTTTCTTCATCACTCTTTCACCAATGCCTCACTACACTGGATTTTCTCTACTCTCTTTCACACTTTTGTGACCACATGTATGCGGTTTTCTGGTTGGAATGCCATTGCCTACATCACCACCTGGCAAATCCCATTTATTCTCGAAGGCCTAACTCAATTGTCATCTTCTCTGAGACGATTTCCCCAGATCTGTTCTCTATGTCCCAGCAGTATTCCCCTATGCCAGATGGAAATCACCTGCCTCTTTGCCAAATTCCCAGAGAATGCAAGCATACATTCTTTGTGGTGTTTATTATTTTACATGGAAGCCATTCCAGAGTAATGGCTTCTCCAGGCACAGCTATGAGCCTCAAAGACGGAGACCATCATATTCATCTTTTATATTCCCAGGGCCCAAGAGAGCATCTGTCTCATTTAGCACCCAATAACCAAATTATTGGGATTCAAACCTCTGACACCACGAAGGAATCTGGGATATGGGACAGAACTCTCACTCTTTCTTCTGTGTGCATCTCCTTTGTGTGATCTTTACTTCTGAAGGGTCATTTCACAGTAGAACGTAATCTGTTCCATAGAAGTGTGGAAGAGAAGTCTACATTCTCTATAAAGTATATGACATTGTTCTATTCTTATCCAAGTTTCAGAAAAAGTATACATTTTATAAGTCACGTGACTCTCGAATGTCTTCTTCTGCCTTTTCTCTTAATATCAGTGTCATCTTCCGGGAACAAGGATGCTGCTAAGGTACATTAACTGGAGATGTGGGATGGAGGCCACATTTTTTCCATATGTAGACAAGTGTCTCTTTTCAAGATGAAGAGAAAACTAACCTCTTATTACCAGGTCTCTTTTCTTCAAAGAGATACATACACTGTGAACTCTTTCAGAGCAGTTGGCATTTGGCAATGTGTATGTGTGGGGCTGGTATTGTTGTTGCAATGAGTAAGGAGGCCTTCTCAGGTTTGATGGGGTATTAAATACCTTTCAATATATGGGACAGTCATGCAAACTGAATATTATCCTATCTAACACATAGACTCCCAGTAGAGAACAATTGATTAAATTAAGCTCCCCAGTTGAAAATCACTGGGTTAAGTTATATACTTAAAATATTTGTTTTTCATTTTTTTCTTCCTTTAGATGAGATGAGCACAAACCATAGGAATCCAAAAGGAAGCTCTTTCCTCGTTTTTAAGAAACTTTGATTCAAATAAATTTATGCTTTTTCTTGTGTGCAAAATATAGACTTATGACAAATTTCATGGAAACATGAGACTCTTTAAAAAAAAAACAACAGAAGAAACGGTTAGTATGCCATCCTGCTCCTAAATATAAGAAAATAGCAGAACAAACTGTCCCTTCCTTTGAAATGCATTTAATTTAATAAAATACCAAATTAAAGGTAGGACAGTCTCATCCCTATTACCAAATAACCTGCAGAGTGAAAACTGAGACATGCACAATTTCATTAACTTTCCATTCATAAAGCATAATGTAGGGAGAATGCCATTTCGACATCCAAATGAACAAGGCTATTTCCATGCCTTGAGAGAGTTTCCCTTATTAACATTATCTGTCAGCATGGATACAGGAAACTGTGGAGGAAAAAAAAAAAATCCCAGCCACATAAAGCATTTATCCTTTTAACGGACCATCTTTTGAATGAAGATATTTTCCTTTTCTTAAGAGTGTTTTATCTGCATTGTTAAATATTCTTAGCAGCAAGCATGTGGAAAAGCATGTCAGTTTGTGACTTAGTGATATTTATACAGTTTGGAGATTTTGTTAAATCCTGACTCAGAGTTTAACAAATGATAGAACTTTAGAACCTCAGAACTTCAAAGGCCCTAGAGAACACAGGCTTTAGAGATCAGGGCATCCCGTTCTCTATTTTTCAGATGAAAAACTGAGGCTCAGAGAGATCAGGGACAGTGGAGGTGATGAGCTCTGAGGACTGTCTACTTATAGACTGCCTTCAGTGTACCTTTAATTATTTCCTAATAGATAATGGCAATTCAAACTCTGCTCATTCTGTAGCAGTCTCTGACTGTGCTAATACAATGAGCTCCTGACCAAAAAAAGAAAAAGCAAAACCAGAGCAAAATTCACACAATTTATAAAATGGCAAAACATAACCATCCAACATTTCAGAAACATGTCATATTTCATTAAGGTTTTGTATCGTATTCAAATAGTCATCCCAGAAGGATGTAGCACTTTTACTTCCCCAGAACAAGCCAAGCACATCCTTTCACGCTTACCTCTTCCTCCTTCTCCCCAGCATGTCATTTGCAAATGAATTGTACACCTAACATTTGCTTTGTGCAAGTGAATTTTAAAGCAGGAAACAGCACTGTATATTTTGGTATATTATAGCAATAGGCTTCAAGTTTAATGAGCTTTAGATCTAATGTAGCAATTGGGAAGTCTCTTCAACCTTGGAAAAATGAGATTCTACCTGAGATTATAAGCAGGTGCAATAACACTTGGAATGTGACCATGTCTCGTACCTGAGAGGCTTTTCGGGGAGTGTACGTAAAGCAAATTGCCTCTGTAAGACTCTTGCTTCCTTTCCAGAGTTCTATTCTATGACCAATGACACTGGAACAAAATGTCCCCATCTGACAGGTATTGTAGCATTTCGGTAATTAGCTTAAAATGCAGTTGATTTGTTCTCCTGCTGCTTTTCCCCAGGCGACAAGAATCTGAAAGCTTGTTTTAAAGCCATTCAATGAGCAGGAAGAGCCACACCTGTTGCATCTGATTTCCTTCCCATTAAATCAGGATGAATAATTTAATAAGAACTGCTTTATCCACAGACACTCCAGTGACTGGTTGGAAGGTAAGGCTGTGGGGCTCTTGGCATCTTCACTATTTCTGACTAGTTTTGAGCAGAAGCTCAAAAGGTTTTTCCCCTCAATGGCAGTAAGCCAAGTAGCCCAGTGACCTTAGACTTTCACCTAAGCCTTTACTGTGTCAGGACCTTTCTCCTGTAACGAAGACCACTGTTTCTTTTGTAATGGTGGCAGACACTATTGGCTGGTTAAACTGCCCTTCCCAGCCCCCACCCACCTTAAGGTAGAAATAGGCAGGTCGCTCTATTCCCCCCTGTAGCCAGGATGGTCACGTGACCCCAGTCTAACCAATAAAACATAAGATGAAGTCTGCTGAGGGGTTGCTGGGAAACCTCTGCTTCCCTATTGACAGGTACTTTGACACCTCAAGGGCTACAGAGACTTTAAGTTCCAGTTCTACCATTTGTTTGGGTATTGCTGAAAAGTTAATTATGCTTCTTTGTGCTTTGGTTTTCCTTATCTGCTATGGAATTAAATGAATTGATATACAGAAAGAGTGCTTAGGATAGTAACTGACATATGGTAAGTTCTAAAAAAAATTAGTTACCATTATAATTAATTAGGAAGGCATATGATGAACATTCTTTCTTCCTGCCTTTGGGGATGATTCTGTGAGGTCAAAATGCCTGGAGTTACGGCAACAATTTTGTTGCCATGAGGGGAAGGTTAAGGGAATTGCAAAGACTTTGATTCACTGTCTTTGGGTTGTGGAGATACTGGCCCAACCCTGGTATTGCCTAGCTCAGGATTTTCTTAAGCAAACAATAGATATTCTTACAGTGGATTTTCTGTTACTACCTGCTGAACAATTCCATCTAATATCATCACTATTAAACTAAGACTTAAGCCTTGCCATCTCTGCCTCCAGCTGCTTTGTTGGCTTTGCTCACCATGTATTGCTTCCTCCTCTGGTAGAGATGACATGCCCCCTCCTAACAGTCTGGGACTGATTTCCTTTAATCTTCTCTGGGAAAACTATTAAATAGACTGTGGGTCTGGTAACAGCCTTGTGTGTAGGAATCAGGGTTTACTAGAGGAGGAGTGTCCTTAAACTTTCCACTTTATCTGAACAGGATAGAACTACAGCAGGCTTTCCTCCACTCCTGTAGGGCTGGCAACAGCAGGCAAACATTTGGATGGGCTACAGGGTCCTGATCTAGCAACCCAGAGGCTACGTTTAAGGAGGTTGTCAGGGGGTCTCAACCTCCAGGTGCCATAACACATTGGTTCTTCTGGGAATCCATGGCTGCCATGTGTTTGGGTGTGGAGGGAGAGAATGAGTGGCTCCCAAAGATCACATGTGCTCCTCTGACAAGATTACGGCAAAGCTGCCCACCTCTTCCCCAGTACATTTATGTTTCTTGGGGTGAACTTTGTTCTCCATGTTTCTTTGTTTTCCACATCACTCCTAGGCAGACTGTTCAGGAAAATGTTGAAGACATAGTTTTATAGAATGACAGAAGAAGGAAGAGTCACAAAATTAAGAAACTCTGGAACTCGCTCTTCTCCAGACAATTGGCTTCTTGCAAGGTGTCTTACATTTCTGTCTCTGTATTCAACTTTGCTGATAAGGCCCTGAGGATTTCTTTCAGTCTGTTCTTCACTGAAACCACTGTATGATTATAGTAGAAACAAGGCGAGTGAAAGAGTGGTCACTGCATCGCCGACCTGGGTTTGGGAATTAAATCCAACTCAGGTCAGGAAGGAACCATGAGACCCAGGAGCTGTCACCTGTTATGGGATTTCAATGAAACTGTTTTCAATAGGTCCAGGACACTTGTAGATGATTTTTCTATCACATAAAATTTAGAATGAGATGAAAATTTCTCTAGGGAAATTTGGAAGAAAGAAAAGCACATTCATCTGTTGTCTGAATTTGTTTTTTTTTTTTTAAGGACATCAGTATACTTATTATTTAGCTAAACACCCACACATGTAAGGATCAACACAATGCCATGGGCTACATTTTCAGAAGAGACTAGCCCCTTCTGGAAGCGGACAGAAAAGCTTTAGGTCATTAGGGTGCTGGTTAATGAATTGTCCCCATTGCTTAGCACCCTATATCTTGCTAATCCAAGGAAATGCTTCCTTGAGGGAACAGTTTGACTCAACATGAATAATAGATATACTTCCACACACATCACTCTGAGATGTCCCAGGGTTGGACAGGGACCTGGATTTGTAAAACTGCCAGAACCAGAGCAATAGAGGAAGCTCTTTCATGGCTCCCCTCATACCCCGGCACACACACTCAGGGTAGCAGATACGCCTAAGCCCCCCTCTTCGGCTAAATGAGCCATTTTTTCCCAATGCTTCCTGAGTCCTTAATCCTTTTAAGGAAGCCAGAAAAAGAGGTCAGTACAACAATATTGAAAAGAAAAACCCTGGGTCTCTGGTAACCCAGAAAAGCAGAACATTTTTGAATTTTGGCTCTGACACAGAAAAGCCCTGTCTCTAAGTCCCTGCTCATGACAATTGCCTGGGGACTAGCTGGGAAAGTCTTCTGGCTGATATTAACTGCCATGATCACATACTCTGGGAGAAACACTTCAAAAGTACCCAGAGCTAGTTTGTGGGGAGAAAATAGGCCGAGGAGTTGATCACGCATTTAAGTTGAAATGAGAGGATATAGGTAAGAAGGCTTTAAGGTCTGTAAAGTCTTACTGTGTCAAGTCTTAGTGTATCAAGCCCCCAGCACCAAGTGCAGAAGATTCAGAAGACAGGCATCCTATGCTCCAAGAAAGACTCCAGGAGGAAGACAGGGTCATTCCATGTAAAATAACCAAACAATTTCTGGACTGAGTGACAGTAAGAAGAGCTATGCTCAGTTGGCATGAGATAGCACTGGGACTAAGGGAGTCAGAGGACACTTGGTGGTAAAGCTACAACCCCAATGGTGCCCTGTCAGGGACATCATGTACTAGAAAATGTTGAGATGGAGCGGCTTTCTTTATTCACAAAGGGTATCAGTGAGGGTCAGGAATGCAATCAGACAGCTTGTGTTGGTCTGACTCAAACTTTGTACTTAGTTCAAAGTATGATTTATGGCTTCAAACACTTTGGCCTACAAAGACTATGACATGGCAAAATGATTTCAGTATTTAAAATAGAAAGTAGCAGCTGGGTCTGGAGGCTTATGCCTATCTTAGTGACTGGAGACGGAGGCAGAGGGATCCCAAGTTTAAGTCCAGGTTGAGCAACTTAGGGAGACCCTGCCTCAAAATAAAAACTATAAAAAACCGAAGATGCAGCTCAATGATTGAACCTTCCTAGGTACACTTCCTAGTACTGCAAAAATAACAAAACAAAACAGTAGAGAACTGGTTTTAACATAGCATGTGGCTATGTAAGAACTAATGTTTGACGGCTCATTCTCACTAGATAGATGATAAGCCATAGCTTTGGTCACTTCCTAGCTAGAGAAGTAATAAGAGGAGGGACTGAATTCATTCCATCTATGTACTTTGCTTTGTCTTGATTCCCAAAATAATGAATGAGCTTTTAGGCAACAGTTGTTGAATTCTTCTTTGCTTTGTCCTGACATGCAGACTATTTAAGAGGAAAATAAAGTCAGGGAAGTATTTATAAGGAAGAGTGCTGATGTCTAAAATTCATTTTGAAATGGATCAAAAAAAAGATTATTGGGCAGATGGAGAGATGGTTAGATATGTAGCTATGTGACAAAGCAAGTATAATAAAATATTAATGAAAAAATCTAGATGGCAGGTATAAGACTGTTCGTGCAAAATTATTTTAACTTTCAGTATAATTATTAAAAAATGTTCACAATAATATGGTGGGAAAAAAATCAAATCAGAGATTTCTTTGTCTTACTATTTCTTTTAATAGTTAGAGATCATTATCTGAAAGAGCACAAGGAAAATAGCTTGGACTAAGTCCTAGATATAAATGAAAAGTGATAATTGTGTATGTGTGTGTGTGTGTGTGACTTTTTAAAAGAAACCCTCAAATAATTTCTCTACTAGGCAACTATTGATGCCAGAAATTCCACTATTAAAAACATGGTCTTTAGAGTTAAGGGGTTATTGTATAAAAACCTCTTGAGATTCTTGGATGACTACCAGATTAAATTCCATTAGTCATTAATATTCAACTGCAAATCAATTTAAGTGACCACTTCCAAATAATATGCCGTTAAAAGGGTTAGAATACAGGAAAGGGAAGAGACCTTAGAGACCCTAAACACTGACCATCTTAGGGAGGCGTGGGAAGTATGGAAGACTATCTGGAGTGGCACTGAAGATCAACTCTCTTCTTCGCAAGGTTATCCTGGGACAACACCAATCCTGAAATTCATGTTTGCCATGCATGAATTCTATACAAAGAATTTTTGAAAATGCAATGGGGGTGTCCTGTGGCACTTTAAAAAGCCTTTTAAACTGTCCTATCCCTCTCTTGATAGAATGACTTAAGCCCAGATCTCCTCCTCACAGGGAATCCTGGGTACCAGGGGTTGTGCATCCATGTTTAGGTTTAAAATTTGACTTATGTTCCCTGTATGGAGGTGAATTTTTTTCATTTTTGTACATTTTGCTATTTTTTTCTCTCTTCAAAGACATTCCTTTTCTCAGCCCAGTTTCTTTAGAAAGCAGGGCCTGAGGCAAGGTTTATGTATCACTCTTTTATTAGGGAATGTGCAGTAAGGACCAGGAGGGAGGACAAGGGATGTGAGACAGGAAAAAAGATAAAATCAATACAAGGAAGGGCACTGAGCTGGCTACCACAAAGTATAACTGATGTTTGATATCACAGGACCGTCTTCCGTAAAGCCATGAAAACAATGTCTCAGGAATATTCCTCCAGGATAGAAAAAGGGAAGAATTTATCCCTTCCTTCCATGTTGCATTGGTTAAAGGTTCTCTCTATTGCCTTTATTCTCCCTCACAAGCAGGTTATACATGTATGAGCATTGATGTGAATTTCTGTCTTGGTATGAAGCAGAGAAATACCAGAATACCCCCAAAATCAAAGGCTAGGGCGCTCATGCAGAGCAGGTCACTGCTGCAGCAGCTGGAATAAGACAAGCGAGGCCGAGAATATCTGAAGGGAACCAAATGTTAGATACACTTCTTTTAAGTGGTCATGCCTCTCTCCAGGTCTCCAGGGTATAGCAATCAGTAAGCATTTCCTCCCTCGCTATGGACTTTTACTGGCTTGTAAGACTCTATCTGCATTACTCCCTCTCCACACCTCTCTCCCTATAGGTGTCCTTGGGAATGCCAAGTGATGTCTCTGAGGCCTTTGCTCACTGTGACAACACCTCTGTGTGTGTCCTATTCCCAACAAGGCCAGCCTCTGCCCCTCCTGGCTGATAACCTGACACTGCTGATGGTCTGCTCTAGAGATAGAGCCTTGCCAATCCTTGGTCACTTAGCAAACTGCTACAGAGAAAGGAAATAGTGTCTCTCTTGTGCCATGTTCTGTTGGGGGAAAGGCCTTGTCTGGCAGTAGAGTTGCTTAGACTCTATAACTGGTGTTACAGAGTTTGGTGGCACTGTTTTTCCAGCTTTATTTATTCTTCTCTCTAGGGCCAGTGTACGACACCAAGGTAATTGGGCCAGGATGGGTTCAAATAATAGCCTCTGTGCTGAACCAAGGCTCATTACTCCTTTTGATCCTTAAGTCCTATTGCTAAGCCCAGCTTGCTGTGCCAGAATCTGTCTTCCCCTAAGGATAGATTTTCTTCCAGGGACTGTACGGCTCTTGCAGTTTTGTATTAGATATGTCTTTCTCCCTCAAATCTCTTTCCTCCAGTTTGCTAGAGGACTCAGTGCAAACTCTTTGTCTGGGAGGTTCCTGAAGACTCTGATAAACCCAAACTTGTGAGGGCTGAAGGTGCTGCTGCATTAATTCTTCCAACTAGTCATATCTGACCATCAGCTCTAGCCCATACCTTAGGGTTCCTGAATCCTTAGAACTGAGAAAACATCTCTTACACACACACACACACACTCTCTCTCTCTCAGGTTGGTGACTTTAAGGTTAAAGTTGGAAGGCATAACAAAACAAAACAAACAAACAAAAAAACTCCTGCTAAATGTTTACAAAGCTTATACCTACACATCCTGTTTTCCCATTGTGCCAACTTTGGTGATCACATCCTCATTCACTTTTAATGCCCCTAAGTTTAAAACATTGGGGTTGGGTAACACATGGAGACCAGGAAACCTGAAGTAGAAAAATGCTAACAGGAAAATATACAATAGATACCCTTCATTCCCAGGGCTCCAATCATCACCCAGTATCACCACCTTGCAGTACTGGACCTCAGTGGATAGTCCCAACACAAAGGGGATACTGTGCCCCTGAAAAGTTATAATGGATCTCAGACCCTGTCTCTTCACACTTTGGATAGAAACTTCTCCTTTGCATTTCCATCATCTCCAAGAAAATAAAATTTTGTGTCAGCTATGGTTCAAGTTAGTCAATACAAACCTGTCTGACCCAGTAGTAGAGAAAACATTTTATATGATGCTGCAGGTAGGCACAACCTGAACTAGCTGCCTTCAGCTGAAATACTCATGTAAATGCTCACTTCAAAATACACGCGCAGGTCAGGCCCTGGGACAGATTCCAAGAATCTGCTAGTGTTGTTTTATTTGGTTATCATTTTTTGGTGGTTTCTTAATGCAGTAGTCTTGTTACTCTCTTCCTTTGGACAGCATTGTACATGTAGTTGGTATTAAACATGTTTATTAAATAACTAGATGAAAGAAATAATTGTAGAAATCATTACTTGAATTACATGCTATGAGCTGGGGATCTGTCCATTTAAAAAAAATAATAGAGCAATTTTAACTGTAAAAATTTTCAAAACACTTTTTGACAGAGAATTTAAGTTGAATTGATATATAACCCATTTGAATATTTGCCTAAACATTGACAAATATGACTAACTCAGAGTCACAAATGCAACATGCAATGATAGGGAAAAAGTATGACTAGCATATAAGGATATAGACTTATTTGATATTTCATTTGTACATACTTTTATACTTTTTAATAAGTTAGAATATTAGAGCTGGAGGAAATCTGCCAGATATCAAAACTGAGGTCTGAAGAAATAAAATGACTTGCCCAAGGTCACATATTAGTTAATAGCAGATTCTGGACTATAGCCTGGATGTCCAATGCCCATTAGTCATTCTCCCCTCCTCTTCTTGCTCAGTAATGAGGCTTTCTCCTGAGCTGTATTTTTGCTACCATGTCACATGAATGTCTCCCTCTTTAATTTTGAGGTCCACTGTGCCAGAGGTGAGCTAGTCTCATTCCTTAAAAAAGACTGCTGAAAGCAATATTTATATTACTAGATTTTGGTCATTTTCAAGCTTTAATGACATTTGAAATGAATTGGTGGAAACACTGGTGTCCAAAAAAATTCCAAGCCCAGCTGCCACCTTTTCATTTCCCCTGCTATGCTAATCGGAACAAGGGCAAATGACTGGTTAGAAATGCTCTGGGTTATTCTCCTCTGCTCTCTGTCTTCACACAAAAATGCTCATGAACACATGTGTGTACACACACACACACACACACACACACACACACACACTCATACACAGAGTTTATTATCTATATTCAAAAGAGTGAAAAAGAAGCCTGAGAAGTTACCCAGTTTGTTCCCTTAGCTGTGACAACAAAGGAATCAGAAAACCCTCATTGCCCCTGGAGGCCCCCCAAAAGGCAGTGCAGACGGGGAAGGGCAAAAAGGTAATCCACTGCTACATTTTCTACACATATTATGTTGGGCTTTTGCTTAGAGCTGTTCCTGGGAGTCATGCCCCACCCTTCTGAATGAACACACCCAAGGTGCGGCTGGGAGCTTTTAACAGGTAAAGTCTCTGGATTCATCACACCATCTTCTTATCAAGTAATCCTTCCTATCTCAATCCCTGGTAGTCAAGGCCATTCCTATAATTGCTCATTGATCGCTGCAAAGATGTAGAAGAGTAGGTGACTATCTTTGTATATAGTATGTCACTGTATCATCCTTGATCCTTAGTTTTCTCCAAGCTAAGTTATCCCAAGTGGGGATCTTCTAGCCTCTTGCTTGATCTAGAAGTCACTGCTTTGAAATTTATTGAACTGACTTTTATGGAAAGCTTCATATGGGTTGAACTCTTAGTAGCTAAAGATAAATACATGAACCCTGCCCTTGAGGAACTTAAGATCAAGTGAGAAAGATGATGTACTGATGATGCCAATGACGATGAGTATATTCCAGGCCCTTATTTAGTCATTTAGTGGACTAACTCATTTAGTCCCCACATCAACTCTATTATTACTCATAAGAAACTGAGGCTGGGAGAGGCTAAGTGACTTTCCAAAAGTCACATAACTCATTAGTACAAAGCCATACTGACTTTCTTTAAAGGCCACCATGCCAACCACTGAGAAAGCAGACAAGGTGGTATGAACTTAAGGAAGGTACATAAAATACCTGGGGAGTTCAGTGAAGCAACCACAGTCTGAGGAATTAGAAAAGTCTTCCTGGAGGGGTTGACTCTGAACTCATGCCTCAGATCGGGGTGGGGCCTCTTATGCAGTCACAAGGCTGGTCACATCTCCATCTCCCTGGACTTCTGTCAAGTCTCCACCCACTTCTCCTTCCTCCACATCTTTGTTGCCTATGACCTTCTGAAATTGCCATTGGTCTTGGTATCAGGCTCCTATTCATAGGAAATTTTTCCTTATTCTTCTTCACCATGACCCCCAACTTGGATTGCTGAATTTCTACCATCTAAAGCAAGTAAAAGAATTGGTTGCTGCCTCCCTTTCACCATTAAGTGAACCCAGATGGCAGGCGAGGAGAATCAATGCATTGAATCCGGATATATCTGGGATGGAGTGACTCCATTACAAACTCATTGTGTCATACTTGAACAATATAAGGATTCTTTCCTTCTCTCAGAGAGCCCACAGCTGCAATATTTCTATGCTGTTTTGCAGACTCTTATCACAGTTTTAATGAAGTGTAGTTGGTTTGAAGTCAAGTCTGTCGGTTCTCATGAAAAGAATTAAATTTTCATCTTGTGCTGCATATTCAGCTCTAACATGGACTCAGGGCTCATTATTCAGAAAACAGTAATTTATATTCATCCCCAAATATTAATTGTGCTGCAGAATTTTCACCTGATGGGACGATGAGCTCATTATCAAGAAGGGTTTGCCCATAGGAAATGATTGATTACAATTATCTAGAAACTGGTGCTCAGAATTTGAAAGGGCTAAACACTGTAATGCTAAAGGGGCCCTTGGCTGGAAAGAAGAAACTAATTATCATTCACAATCCGAGTGACATTCCCAGTATGGATGTTAGGACATCTGCAACATTTGTGAAAGTTTTCTGGCTTCACTTTTTATTTTTATTTTTGGGGCAATAATCATAGATTTTGAACATAAGGCTGGGGAATAAAATAAGGTCTTTTAGCCCATCCCCTGATTTTTCAATTAAGCTTATATGTCAGAAGGGTAAGACTATCTCTGTCTCTCAGTTTATAGATTGCCAGTAGTTTTAATCTAGGGGTTCTGGCACATAAGTAGCTGCTCAATAAACACTTGATGAGTGAATAAACAAAGGTAAGTGCCTTCTCTGGTCTCCTGACCCCCTCAGAAGTGATTTTCAACAACACTTCTATTGCAGATTTCAAGAAGCATTCTAATTTGTCTCACCATGGCTCTGAAAGGAGCAGAGAAACATGACTTAAGCTGCAAGAGAGAAAGAGGAAGGGAGGGAGGAGAAAAGGAACGAAGGAAGAGAAGGAGGAAAGAAAGAAAGAGAGGAAGGAAGGGAGTGCAAGCAATGGGAGGAAGAGAGCTATCAAGATTTCAGGAGTTGGGCTGAGGTGGTAGCTCATTGATAGAGCGCTTGCCTAGCATGTATGAGGCTCTGGGTTCAATCCTCAGCACCACATAAAAATAAATATGTGTATTGTGTCCATCTACAACTAAAACAAATTTTTTAAAAGATATCAGAAGAAGACAGGAACAGGAGAAAGCAAAAGGGATGTGGAGACTCAGGAGGGAGAGGGGAGAACATAAGAGGAAAGCAGGGTAGCAGGGAAGCCCGGCTGTGGGTACAGGACGGTGACTTGGGAGAGCTGGAGTCTAGTAAAGCAGTTAATGGTCTAATAGCAGCTTTAAATAGCTCTGGGTTAATCGAAAACAAGTGATCTGACCTGGTAGTCTCAATAAATGGGAAGCAGAAATAGCCTCTTGGGAAGAATCTGTCCCTGGTGGTTTAACAGACTGAATAAAAAGGTTTAAAAGCAGAAGGAAAGTAGGAAAGGAAAAGAAGGAAAAACCCTCTCAGCTTAAAAAAAACAGACTTCCCAGAGCTGACAGCGACTGCACTTTCACTGTGATGAGAAAAGTTCTAGTTTCCAGAAGGTTCTTTCTAGAGAGAATCCCTCAAATAAATGCCACGCCCACAGGCCAGAGTGCTGGTTGTAGGTAAGCAAAGCCTGCTTCTGCCAGAAAGCAGATCTGGCTTCTTCAGATCACCGCTTTCCACACAAGCCAAAGTCAAGATGATGATTTTTGCCTACCCTACTCATCAACTTAAAATGCTCATAATCAGCAAGTCCTTCATTATGTCTTACCTAGAGTTCTCTAACTTTAACACAAGTTCCTTTATTCTTGTTCTTTCCAGCCTCAACACAGGAGATTAATTAGTGCCTATCTTCTGCACAGTACATTCCTTCAGA
Source organism: Ictidomys tridecemlineatus (assembly GCF_052094955.1). Taxonomy (NCBI): domain Eukaryota; kingdom Metazoa; phylum Chordata; class Mammalia; order Rodentia; family Sciuridae; genus Ictidomys; species Ictidomys tridecemlineatus. The sequence goes on from NC_135481.1 coordinate 82,491,559, forward strand.
CTCTTTACTCTTAGGTCATTCATTAGCCATCTCCCTGCAAGCAAGGATTTGAAAAAATAACTAAACAGATAATGAGACCTATTCCCACTGCCTTTTCCTAACATATCTCGGCACACAGCATTATGGATCTGCCATGGGGAAGAGAATAACAAACATTTTTAGATTCGGAATTAAGTGCATGTTTCTTTAAAAGCATTTAGCATAGATTATCACCCAAAACATTAACCACATAATCTTCCAGACATTTTTATAAAACACATACAAGCAGGAGCGATCCCCTCCAGATGGAGGAAAGAAAGTAGAAAGTGCTTTTCCCCAGCAGGTTATCAGCACAGTCAGGAAAAACCTCCCCTGTCTGGACTTGAACTTTCTTGCCCCACTTACAGTCCAAAATATCCTGAAGAAAGAATTCTCTCTTAAGAGAAACACAAGAGAAGTCCTGGAAAATCAAAGAGCCATATTCAGAAAGGAGAGCTTGTTTCTGTGGTCTTTGGGCCACTAGGATGTGAGTAAGGAAGAGACCCTAGACTTCCTGATTTACCCTCCCTTCACACCACCTGAAATTCTTTCTCCAGAAAAGACCCCGCAGGAAATACCAGTGCCAGTGAATTGCTTCATAATGACAAATTTCTCAAAAAATTTCCATTAGGCATCAGCTGCTCTTTAAGTTAAACTAAAAAGAAAGGTCATCATCTTTCTTGATGCTTCAACGAGAGCATGACTCAGAAGAACAAACAAGGAAGAGATGGCAGTAATCCCTACATTATTTTTTAATACCACACGTGGTACGGCAGGCCCCAGACAACAAGATCCAGGACTAAAGTGAGTCTATTTTCCTTAGGTAACTGTTTACCTTTGCACAGACTCCCTAATCTCCAGGCTATGCAGGTGCCTACAGAAAAGGCATTACATTCTTTTCCCCTCATACTAGACGAAAACTCGCCTGGCAAGACTGGCTTCCTCTGGGTCGGGGAAGCAGATGACCCACCCTTGTCAGAATAGTAACTGTGGAGCTGGGAGTGTGGGAGTGTGGACAGAACTTGTCCTGAGTAGAAAAGGTGGTGGGGACTGGGGGACATGAAGAAGCCCTATCTCCAATGAAGATTCTCTCCCAGGCCCAATGGCATCTGGGAAATTCCATCATTAAGAGATTCCTTGCCTTGTGTCTCCTGGGAGAAGACAACAATTCACATGGTGAATCATTAACAAGCCAGTGGGAATTGGCTCAACAGATCACTCCCTCTGAAAGAGGGCTGGATGCAGCAGAATCCCCCAGGTGCCTGGGAGCTGCTAGTAGCTGGAAGAGTTGCAGGGTTTGCAGGCAGACTCTTCCATTAGCAATGTTCCCCAAGCCCCATCTAAGAGGATGCAAATGAGAGCTATAGAAGGAGTGAGAGCAGGCATCCCAGTTTTGCTCCTTGGTTGAGGTAGTCAATGGTTTTGAAGAATCCATGACTAATTTCTGCTCAGTGGCTATTGAGCCGGCACATCATTTATACGCACACTCAGAAGAGTGTTGCTCTCAGACAGGAGCCTTCATGATTTTGATCTGAAGCCCTAGGTTTTAAGATATACTATGGTCAGAAGAATAATTGACCAAAATCTTTAAAAAACCTCCATTCTCGGAATGGACTTTCTCTGTGTATAATATCAAGTTAGGTCAATATAATGTCAGTTTGGGTATCTTGGCAATTCTCTCTGAGGTTAAAGGGTTGGCTTAAAAAAAATTTAAAAAAGAAAGCTGATACTTGCCCTGTTACCTACTGGGTGAGAAGGAAATATTTGCTGTGCAAAGTGTTAAGGTAGCCCTGTCCACTCTGTCCTGAGCAGGCCACATGGGCTAGGAATCTCCTTTATACCCCACACTCCTGATAATAACAGTGTCCCATTGTCAACTTCCAAACACAGGGTGTGAACTCTTTTCTTGGTTTTGAGGCTGGAATTGCAGAGTGATCTCAAGTTGGATTGCTGAATTCTTGTTTTCTATGGATTTTGGTGAGCCAGCTGTCTCTGACAGCATTTTTCTCCACTGATCTCTACCCATGACGGTGTGCATTTCAAACTGAGGTAGGCCGGTCCTGGGTTACAAGGTCTCTTGCTTCATTTAAAAGAGCAAGTCATCCAGAACTCAGCCTATAGGCAAACTTCTGGGTGGGCAAGATTTTTCTTGAATGGGATATCCCCCAAGTGAAAATATATGCTCAACCACATGATGGACTGACAGCCTCCCAGATTTTACTGGGAGGCTCAAGTGACATTTCTAACTAGAGGAGAAGAGTAATGAAACGAGAAACACATTTATAATTCTTTTCCTCTGCAAACAGGTTTCTCAAGGATTTGGTCGATTATTTTTCTGGCCACAGCATGTCTTAAACAGATGTATTAACATTCTTCACTTGGAATAAGCTCTCCCCATATCAATTGCTGTGGGAAATTGGGTACCTTTCTGGGCCATTCAGGCAGGACCTCACTTGTGTCCGAATCAACTAGGTTAATTCAGAAATAGGCTAGATTTTTACCTGGATTTTTATTTCCACATGGTGTTTTACTATGAAGACATGGCTTTTTAGATGTAAGTGGAGTCTCACAAGTCTCTCTCACATGGATTTCTTAACCCAAAGTGGTCATATTATAAAGTTGAGAAAGGGTTAGATTTTTAAAAATTATTATTTTACTTTACTTTCTTCTCAGTTTCTACCCTTTTCTTGGAAAGATGGAAACTACATATCTTTTCTTTATGACCATTATTTCCATTCCAAAATGAAAAAGGAAGCTGGTGACTGAAGGGTTTTGATCATCTCCGCTTCAGAACCTTCCTTGTAGTTCTATGCAGAGAGGACCGAAGCTCTGTTGGCTCCGTGAAAGACTGAGACAAGTGGGGTTTCAATGATGCGTAGCTTTTCAATCTATTATGGAGGTGGCCTTGTGGCTGCTTATCATACCAAAAAAAAAAACCTGAGAATTGGCAGGAACTCACATTCAAACGATACCAACACGCGGCACAGGATGGAAAGGAGGAGCAGCAGTGGTGGCATCGACCAAGCAATGCCTCAGACAGCTGCTCCCCCACCCTGGCACAGGCAAGATGTTTCTGTCGGTGTCGCTACTCATTTCCATTATGTTCTGTTTCTCAAACCAGAACACACACAGTGCCCCTCTGGGAATATGTAGCCATGTGTCGGGTCCTGGCAGCCAAGGGATAAACAAGTCCATTTTCCTGCAATATGAGAATTTCCTCCAAGATTTGGGGGTCGGGATATATAAAGCAATATAATTGGTGATTTAAATATTTTCATATTTAAAAACAATTTATTATAGAGTGGGGTATAATACTCTAACATATTTTTAAGAGAAAAGTGAGAGTGAAGAGTACAACCAAATTTTTCCAACTGCAGTGAGTATTCTGCCAAGTGTCGTACTTCCAGAGGGCTGCATTTCCTCGCTCCTGTCGGTGGGATGCAGAAACATTTGGGAAGCACGTCCTGCTCTGCCTAATAAAGACTATCTGCCACCTTGGTGTCCTCAGGCTCTTCAGCGGCTGGGCACTGTTGGACAGGCCCAACCTGGGCTGCACGGGCTGGATGCATCAAGCCTGGGCCAAAAGGAGCTATTCCACTCCTCCTGCTCTAAATAAATCCCCACTGTCTGCCTGTGGCCACTGCTTCTCACTTGACTGTGGTTATGAGGCCATTAGTAGAAACAAGAATCTGCTCTTTCCCCATCTGCATATTGGACAAGTCCCACTCTATTTAGCTTGTGAGGCTGATAAGAAGCCAGCACAATCTGCCCATTGACTGCTGGCCTTCTTTTCCAGTCCCAAGTACCAGAGTCTCCTGGCTTAGGCTCATTTTGCATGTCTCTAGCTGTCCCCAATTGAATGCTTTTCAGTCGCACCTGCATGGCACTTGTAAGAGAAGAGAAAGGGCTTCTTTTGAGCTCATTCAAACTCCTGGTCCTCACACTTGTTGCCCTCTTGTGTGTCTTGGGGATCTCTAATTTAAGACATAAACATGTTTAAAGAATGCTGTTCTTATGGCTCCACAATGCTCTGTTTATTTTGACCCATACTCCTAGGAACATGGTGGGAACTTCCTTGTGCCTTCCCCATCCCCCAAAGGGAGGAGGCGAGGCAGTGCTGACAGGGCTCTTTCTCTTCCTTGTTCTTCATGACAACTGAGATCAGCTATGTCTATGTCCAGGCCTTTGGAGAAAGTTCAGAATGGTCTCCTCTGGACTTAGCATCTTAAATATCTTTTGTAGATCTGGTTTTCTCTACGTTGATTTTAAAGTACAGAACCTTACTTGGGACATGAGTAGATGACTAATATATTCCCATGAGGGCTTAACACATTTGAAAATGATGATGATGACAGAATAGTAAATGCCCTGAGGAATTAGGAAGCTCAGATGCCAATTTATAATATAGTGAAGATTAAAAAGAATTACTGAGATAACTGTTGCTACTAGAATTCCTTTTGTGACAACATCTGCTATGCTCCCTGAGGATAAGGACTACACCTCTTTTACTCTACTTTGAAAACCCAATGCCTAGCTTAGCACCAAACACATAGTAGGTGTTCCATAAATATTTGTGAAAGAAAATGAATGCACACATACACACACACACACACACACACACACACACACACACACACTGATGGGCCACTTAGATAGACCAAATATAATATGTGGAAAGACAAGGCAGAACCAAAGACAAGCAGGCAGCTAATGCATAAGAAAATGGGAGAAATTGGCCCTTAAACAAGTAAAAAAGGGAAGAGAAGGCTAACCAAAATTCAGGAGGCAGGAGCAGAGATATTTAAGCTTCAGGGGTGTATTAAATTCAGTCTTAAGTTGTTTATGTTTCAAGGGTGTAAAATCCCTCCATCTCCCCAGATTTATGTAGAGTCTGCTATACACACAAAGGTCTCAAGTAAGGGCTTTTTGTTGCTTTACTTGCTTAGTGGGAAGCAGTGGTAGGTGCCAAGTTGAATTTGTGGGAAAGTACCAAATGAGCAAGGACTGCACACATGGATGGTGAGATTATCCATAAACTACTTCACTTGAAGCAAGAACCAAGAACCAGAGGTGCCACCCTCCCTTCCCCCTACTCCCAGTTCCAGGAAAGTTCAGTTAAGCGGGGCTTATACCCTGCACATGGGGGATGGGCTTCATCTGATCTCCTCTGACATCTAATCATGGAGAGAGACGACCTACTTCACCGGTGTCTGATATTGTTTAAGACTTGTTTTTTTTCTTTCATCCCATCCATTTACCTTCTATTCCATTCTTTATGATGTCTTGCATAATCTTTACTATCATGAAAAATGAGAGAAAGGTTCTGCTGAGAAAAGCCACAAAATGAGAAATATTTTAATTATTCCCATAACCTCTCAGAGACATTTGGGTCTTATTGTCTTTAAGATCCAGTTGGTGTAGTTAGAATGGCTTAAGAAAAGTGCTTGTTATCTTGAATCCAAAATAATAATTAATTGGCATAAATAAACTTGATAGGAAATCATGATAAAATCTGAAACTCCAAATGAGTTTTGTTGAAGAACAAAATCTTTCAGGTCACTAAGGAAATTTGCTTTTCCCATCTCCAACCATCTCAAACCACCATGATGAATTACTGCAATTAAAACAATAACTTCTTCTCCATCACTGACTGTGATAATAGGTGTCCTTTATCATATCTCTTTATTTAAACTTTAAAAAAAATGAATTCAATTAAATTTAAACTTGTAGGAAACTTGGCTACCAAGGGACAGTTTGAGGTTAATGTTCTTTGAAATTATTTCAGGCTTTTCTCCAAATTCTTCAAAGATTTTTCCTAGTACAATATCCTGGGGTAAAAAATGGGGAGAGCAGACCCTTGGCATTTGAGAATTTAACACTGGCATATTTACAATCGGCAATTTCTGCCATTTGTGAGTGACTTTGGAGTTCAATGAAGGGGAGAAATTTGTCATTCTGAACTTCATCTCAACATGGCTCTGTTGTTCTTTACTGCCCTGGGATTCAATAACTTTCCAGAAGAAATGAACTCTCTCTATAAAGAATGACCAATGAATTTATTGAATTTTTTTAAAAAAAGATGGTTAATTCATGGTGTGCAGAAAGGCACAAGAAATAGACTTTTATTGGAAACATGGTTCTAGAAAAATGGATACCCAAAAATAAGGAGAAGCAAGCTTTTCAAATATCAAGAAGTTGTTGGTACTGAGTGAAAGAAATGAATATTCAGAAGGAATCATTTTTACTCCCAGTTCCTAACTTACTTTAATACAGAGGCATAGTATAGCTAAAGTGATATTATCCTCATATTCTGTTTACTACTTACCCACTAGCCAGCTGTATGCATTTGGGGTAGTTACTTCACCTCTCTGCTGTTATCATCAGAATCATCATGGCAGGATTTCTTGAGTCCTTTCTATTTTAGGTACTAGATAATTTCATTTAATGCTTATAATAACAAGATTTGATAGGCACTATTATATCCATAGAATAAAATAATACCAGATAACAACAACTTGCATTTATTAAGTGCTTATTGCTAGTTTGGATGTGGTTTGTTCTCACCAAAACTCATGTTGAAATTTGGCTGCCAATATAGTGGTGTGGGACCTTCATGGTGTCAGGGACTGAGTTCTCACTCTTGCATGACTGAGTGGGTTACTTTGAGAGTATATTGCTATAAAGTGAGCCTTGAACACTCCCTGACCCCCATCTGCACATGTGCTTACTCTTCTGCTTTTTCACCACTGTGTAATAACTCTAGAAAAGGCTCTCACCAGAAGTGGTGCCCAATCTTGAACTTTTAAGTTTTCAGAACCATGAGTCAAGATAGACCTCTTTTCTTTATAAATTATCTGGACTCAGATAGAGCAACAGAAAATGGACTTATACACTTATGTTGGAGGATATTATGCCAAGTTCTTTACATGCATCATTTTATATAAGCCTCATAATAATGATCTGGGAAATGTTAAATCTATGTTTAACAGATACAGGAAGTTGAGGCTTACTTTTTCTAAGGTCATACAGCTAGTAAGTAGTAAAGGAGGATTTTGAATCAAAATTTCTGACTCTTGAGCTCTACATCTTAACCACTAGGCTTCACTGAGTATAAAAATAAACGAATCATACTGAAAAAATAGACATCTGTGCAGATATTAGGTTCCTTATATTTATATAAGCATCAACTGTTGGCGCTTTACCATCATTTAGTCATTACGTCACACAGATAGTATTTCCCGTCAATGGGGCCAGCCCTTTGAGTTATTTCCTCTATAATCATTTTCATGGAGCCAAATTCACATCACATGGCTTCCTATATGTGGCCAACAGCAAATATGGAGAGGACAGCTGGTCAAGGTTCAGATGTTAGAAATACTGATTAAGAAATGGTTTCATCACTGTGACATTAGGATTGAACCTGTGCTCTGGTCGACTTAGCACTGTACTTTATCCAAAGAAAGCAATCATCTTTTTGATATCCTATGCAGTATCTGGAGAAATTTCATTTTTTGAACGGTGGCAGATAGATGGCAAAAAAATGGATTTCTAATTAAGAAAACTTTCTTTTTGTTTTTGGCTCACAAAAACAAAGGGATAGACAATGGAAGTTCACTAGGATTTCTTTTCTCTTTTTTTTCTTGTGGTGCTGAGGGTCAAACCCAGAGCCTTGGGCATGAGGCAAGTGCTCTTACCACTGAGCTACATCCCCACCCTGGAAGGCAGATTTCTAATTTATATTTTTCAACACACACACACACACACACACACACACACACACATACACACAGCAACCAGTAACAGAACAGCAGAGACAAGAGTGACCAGTGATTTGCGTATCATAAAAAACACAGTGGGGGATCTGATAAAATTTCATTTTCATGCATTTACTTTAAGGGATCACAGGTCAATGCCAAGATTTCTCATAGAAGACAAAGACACAAATACAATCTGTTAGATTGATTGTAAATCAGAGGAGCAGTTGTATCCAAATTATAGTTATTAACGTTATTTCTGTCTCTGGGGAAATGATAAATTATATTTGAGTCCATTACTTAGCAGAATTATTATGCATTTAGGAACTTAATTTGGGGACAGTTTTTATTTTTCTTTGGAAGAGAAAAGACAGACACATCTTTTGGCTCAAGCATGACTATTTTGGGTTCCAGTCAGAGATCATCTCCTACGAGACTGGTCAAGTGTCACTCTTTTCCTCCATGGGTGGCGCAGATGAAAAGAGGAGCCATATGCAGGGAATGTGTTCTCAGCTTCATAATGATACCCTTCCTTTATCCAACATTCACTAAAAATAACATTTGAATGAAGGAATTGGGTCACCTGGTGTCATTTTAGGTAGTAGCAGAAAATTAGGGGGAAAGGCCTTTATATTTTCATGAAGAGTTGCACTAGTTCGATGTGTTGGGTTTGTACAGGTTATTTCCAAAGAAAGCTACAGAGATTCCTCATTTGAATCTCTTCAAAGCCCAGAGGAGAGGGCCACACTTCTAGGGCAACTTGGGAACTCCCTCATCTAGGCAGGGGTGGAGGTAATGATGACAACTTTGAAGTCTCCTTTCAAGCCTGCAATTCTATACCTTTTCCCATCTGATTTACTGGCCCCATGAAGTAAGCCAATCACATCATCACTTTATCTCTGCTAATGGACTTGTTTCATTTTCTGAGCCCAGAAAGCACAAGCTGCAGATTATTTTAATTTTGTATGGCTGGAGTGAAATTTGGAGCCTTTGAAGATAGACAGCTATTACATTCTAATTTCTGATTCCAGGAGCTTTGGGATACTTGGCACATAGTAGAGTTCAATAAAGATTATTCAATGAATTACAATGATAATCTGAAATCTCTTACAACCTCTCTGATGTGTCTTCTACCACTTCAAGTCTCACTCACCCAGCTCAGCAACATGGGTCTCCTGACTGATTCGCAGACACAATAAGCGTGACATTGTTTCCCCATAACCTTGCTGTATCATGTCATACAACAGCTCCAGCTCCGAGCTTAATGCTTCACCATCTCATCCGCTCTCTCCATCTCAACCAAGAGAGGAATCCAGCAATCTCAGATCATCTTTACAAGCCTAGCCAATACTTCCCTCTCCGACTGCTCCACTGATGAGCTGATGCCCTTCCTGGGTCCACCCACCTGTGATGTGGAGAAGGCTTCATGCTGTCAGCTCACCTTTAATAAAAGTTACTCACTCAAGGGGCAACTTCTAGAAGGCTCAGGCCATTGACCTCCCATATAGTACCCTCTTCCTTCTCCAAGGATACTCTTTTATCTCCTGCATACCCGCTCAAAGGCAGTAGGAGGTTCATTGCACATTTTCACTTGTTTGATGTTTTTAATAATCAGTTTTACCCAAAAGTGCCTTCAAAATTATGTGGGTTGAAGATTTATAGTTAATGTGGAACCAAAAATCACATGAGCACTCTTTTTGTCTTGGGCATCATGGCAGATTCTGGAAGGAGTCTGACAAGTTCAGCTGGTATGGCAGGTCCTGTACATTCCTGGCTGAGAGGTCCTCACAAACCCAACTGACCAGAAATGCTGTATGCAGGGGCCTTGCTCCTCTGATCAGTTGCGAGGATTGCCTGGACTTGGCACAGGGCATACACTGAGACAGCTACATTCAAAGCAAAGAGACCAGCAGGAGACAATTATTTGGTCCAGCCCAGATGCTGGAAGCTAAAGCTCTTGAAAGATGTGTAATTAATCCTTTCTACATCCTCTTTAGGTCTCTTCTCAAGCCAAGGATTTGTTTTTCTTTCTGGTCTTGAGAGATTTTACAGTAGAGGACCCTGAACTGAGCACATTGAGGGCCAGCATGGACGTTGGACATGTTCTGGGAAGCTGTTGCCCTCAACCATCTATGGACAGCAAGCAGAAAGGAAAGAGGGGGGAATGACCCACCTGGAGGCCCACGAATACATTCTGTAGACCCAGGCCAGTCACTGTGGCTCCCAGCAAGTGGCAAGTGATAGTTCCTATGGGCCTCAGTTTCCCCTTCTCTAAATCTCAGAGTTATAGAATCAAAATCTAATTGACACGCCATGTATAGAAAATTCCTGGTTTTTTAAGCTCTTCAGGAAAGAGATTTTATTTTTTAGAAAAGGGGTCTACACCTATGGTCCATGGGCTAAACCTGGATCTCTGACTGTTTTAAATGTTCTATAGTGTTTGTACTTTTGAAAATTATATGAAATTCAAATTTGTGCCTGTAATAAGGTTTTATTGGAACACAGCCATGCTCATTTATTTGTGTATTGTCTGTGACTGCTTTAGCACTACCGAGTAATTGTGACAGACACTATGTGGTCCACAGAGCCAAAAACAATTTTTTTCTTGCCCTTTACAGACAACTGTTGCCAATTCCTGTTTTAGAGCATAGAGAGTGAGTCAGACAAACCTTGGTTCAAATCATAGTCCACCTCTTACTAAGTGTGTCATCTGGGAAAGCTACTGAATTTTTCTAAGCCCCAGTTTCATCATCTGTAAAATGGAGTTAAAAACAGTCTTTATCTCAGACTGTTGGGAGGAACTGAACCAGATCGTCAAGCAGCACCACGCAGAGATCCTGGCACAGTGCATCAATCAAAGCATGATTCCAAGACTCTCATCCTCAGCATCTGGCTCCATGATGGTGAAAAAATAAGTGCTCCATATATGTTGGCAGGATAAGTGACTAAACTGTGAAGTACAAATGTACTTTTATTTGATATATCGCCCTGAAGATGCCTGGGACTGAGAGGTCAGCAAGAGAAATGGGAAGGACAAGCCTGAGCACCAGGGTGAGGCAGGACCAGGCAAAGTCAACCAGCCATAGAGTGATTCTGTTCCTACTTAGCTGTCCCAGCTCTATAGGGCCAATGAAGACACAAGGCAGCTGTCACTGGACACTGAGATTTTTTTTTCCTGCTTAGGTTTATCACTTCCTTATGAAGTCATTCATTCACTAACTCATTCACTCATCAAAAAAAAAATTTTTTGGCTTTACCTTTAAAATATATTCAGGGAGCTGTGTAGGATGGCACATGACTGTAATCCTAGTGACTTGAGAGGTTGAGGCAGGAGGATTGTAGGCTTGAGGACAGCCTCAGCAATTTAGTGAGGCCCTAAGCAACATAGCAAGGCCATCTCTCAAAATTAAAAATAAAAAGGGCTGGGGCTATAGCTCAGTGGTAGAGTACCCTGGGTTCAATCCTCAGTACCAAAAAAAAAAAAAAGGCCTCACCCCTTCTCTCTTCTTACCCTCGGTTGTTCCTACCTCTCTGAGGTACAGTGTCTTCTCTTACCTTTTTTTAAAAATTATAACAGCATCCTAACTGAGCTCTCTTGCTTCTGCTCTGCTACTATAGTCTTAGTACAGCAACTAGAATTAACCTTTTAAAAGATCAGACCATGTCACAACTCTGCTCCAGCTGTTTAGTGGCTGCCCATCACATGCAGAGTGAAAGCCTAAGTCCTTACAGTGGCCTGCCCATCACTTTTGACTCCCTCTCCTGGTACTCTCCTCTTTACTCACTCTGCTCTGGCTACAGACCCTTTGTTGTCCTTAAACGCACCAGGAAGCTCCTGTCTAAGGGCCTTTGTCCAGTCTGTCCTTCCCATCTGGATTTTCTTCCTCCACATATCCCTGTGGCTAACTCCCTCACCTCTTTCAACTCTCCTTAAATTTTACTGCTCAATGACATCTAGCTTGGCCACCTGGTTAATTAATACTATTTAAAATAACAACTGCAGAAATTTTTGTCATTTTTTAATTCAGTGATATATCCCAGGCATCTAGAACGGTGCCTGGTTGATACCCAATAGAAGTTTGTTGACTGACTCAGTTAATGATTTAATATTTTATAGTCCAATAGTAACCTCCAGTTCTAGATTTTGCCTCTTTATTGAGTCTTCCAGGAAACTGACCACCTCCTGGAAGCCTCTGTGCTAGTATCTTAGGTGCTATAAAGAAATCTGTGGGGAAAACTGTACTTAATCTCAGAAAAATCTGAGAAAGCCCAAACTGCATCTAACTCCCACTTCTGATCCAGGAGTGGCTGCAGTTCCTGCCCACTTAGGGTGGATGACCAGCGCTGGACTGTTCCAACTCTTTTTCTTTTACCCTAGTATCGTTGACACCATCTGGATAACTTGAGCAAAGGAGTGGGGACAGACATAAGAATCTAGCAGGAAAGGGAGTAGGAATTGTTGACATGAGTCAGGGGCAGAGTCTGTCTTGAGTTATCTCAGTTCCCTTGATAAGGTGAGGTTGTATTATCACCTCTAGGGAGGAACAAAGGGAAATGAGAGAAGGCTAAGGCAATGTCCTCAGGTTCTGTTCTCTAAGCACTCCACGGGCATAGCTGTGCATTCATCCCAAGAAGGAGGCTGTCACTTACTCACTAGTATCCAGTTCCCAGTTGTCAGGGAGTGAGGAATCTTATCAATGTTAACAGAAAATGTCCCTGAGGCTCTACCCCTCTGGCCTATGTTCCCTGAGAGATGGCTGTGGTCAGAGTCATCATAAAGTATAAGTACATGAGTCATAAATAATGGTGAATAACCACATTATAAATTTTACAAGGCTTGTTTTACTGAGATGAGATTTACACCTCAAGATACAGGCAATAAAGCCTCCCTCTACCCTTTAAGGCCTCAGAATACTTAGCAATAAACAAGGAAAGGAAATGGTGTGAAGAATTTATTGAGGAAAGTCCTTGATCAGACACAGCCCAGAGTATCCCTTGTGCTTCTCTCCTAAGTGATGTGTGGGCTCCTTTATTACCCACGTGTGTTCTTTTACTTCTCGTGTTGGGATCTAAAGGAAAGGAATGGAGGGCAAGAAAATTCTCAAGGGAGAGCTAGGTCCAGCCTCCACTCTCCACTGTGAGCTCTTTTCTAGAGCCTGCAGTTTTGAGGTAAAGCTTCAACTCTTCTCATGAATATGGAACTATACACTCATGTCCAGCAGGCACTAGTATTTTTTTTCCCACCTATCGATTTTCTGAAGGTCCTTTAAAAAAAAAAAAAAAAAAAAAGGAAGCCAAACTCTAGTTCCTCCTTGTGCCTATAGTCAGAATGTACAAAATTAAAGAAATGAAATCTTCGTGGTTTACCATGACCCCATAGGGAGTGCCGCCTTCACCCTGGGCCAAGGAGTCTATTTACAAAGCTGATTTAACATGATGAAAGTGAAATAGACTGAACGAGCTGTACCCCTCTGCCCTGATGAATATTTTCTGAGTGAAGTTTGACCAGCTCTGAAATTCTTCACAAATTCAAGAGGAAAGGCATTAGGCTTCTAAAAGGCCTGGATCAGGTTTCCATAGTAGCTTGGTTAGACAACAGACCTTTTTCCAAGAGTTATGCAGATCTTGTCAATAATGCTGGTACGAAAACAAGAAAGCCAACAATGGGGTCTTGTTCATTTTGAGCTGAGTCATGAAAATCGTGCACTAAAACCATCCTTGGAGAGAGACCTGATTGGTAAAACAACAGCCACTAAACTTGGAAGGAATTTTTGAAAGGAAATGTTACCCTCTGAATTCTGAAAGGCATTCAAAGCAATGAGAGATTTAAGAAAAATAATTGACACCGTACTTCTCAACCTCATAAAACATTTTTAAAACTAAACTCATTATCACAATTTATGGCAGGAACTAGTCCCTTACGTCTCAATGGACAGTCTGTCTGACATCATGGTCCCATTTATGTGATTCATTTTTTTAAAAGGCAGTCTTGCCAGACCATTAAGGAGTAAAACAATTAATTATGTTTTTTATGATAGTTGGTTGCCTTCTGGCCCCTAGTTTTTCTTTTTGTGGGGAACATGATATCATTCATGCAGTCTCCCCTGATATTCTGGACAACCCATGTCAGAAGGCTTTCTGCATATCAACACAAACCATCCAAAACCTGCAAAATGAGGCCCTTATTTCATTTGGGCATTGCAAACTTAATACTCTTCCTGTCTGGTGTTGCTTACGGCCTCTGCCTTCTACTCCAGGATTCCTTCACAGCAAAGCAATTGTTCAAACTGACCTGGACTACCATTACACCAAATGTCACCATTTATCCCCCCAAATAGGAAAGCATTCGTTAAGGACAGAGCTGTTTTCACTGGTGCTCTCTCAAAGGGGACAGTGAGAAGGTTGTGGTGATACAGAATAAAAGATTAGAGAATTATTCCTTCTGAGATCCATCTTATCTCCATCTACCTCCAAAGGAAAGTCGGATGCCATCTAAATCATAGCAAGGCTGGCTTTCATTTCTTCACCCCTCCCTCTCGCTTCTCAATCTTCTTTACAGTTAGAGAAAAAGCGGAAAATCACTTCTCTCTTTAGATTTCTTATTATAGCAACTATGGCTGGATGGATTTTTTATTCTCTGATATTTTTACCACAATGAAGAAATCAAATCCTCTTATGAATATGAGCTCATTAGTTCCCATAATAATACTCTGAGATGAAGTAAGGACTGAGATCTTTAATACTGACTCTTTGCGGATGGGGGAAGTGAGACAAGGTACTGGAAAACCACAGAGGATTTAGCCAAGCTGAAACTAAAACCTAGTGTTTTCTCATTGAGTGCTGTTGTGACCCTAAATGAGTCTACATCTCAATGGCACAAAAGGAACCTCTGAGGACCAGCCAGGATGACATGAAAATAAAAATAATTCCATGGAGTTTTAATACCGTCTCTTTAAGTTTTCACTGTTGCTCACTGCCCGAAGTATGACATAGACAGTCAAAAGAGGGTTAGACACAGCAGACTGGAACTTTGAGACTGCTCAAAGAACAAAATAGTTGACCTGTTTGCAAAGAAAGTAAATAGAGGAAAAACTGTCAATGACTAATGGAATCATAATGCAAAGTTTAAGCTAGTGGTTTAAAAATTGTATAATATGAACAGTTTAGTGAGCTTTTGAGGTATGTGAAAGCCACCCACACACTCATTCAAACACTTTTTCCTTTGATATGAACCTTAAGGTTTATTTCTTCCCTGAAGCCTTCTTTGCTTGCTTTACCCTGGAGTAAGTTCTATCTTGGTTGGACTCTGACAGCACCTGCAGCTAAACCATGGCTCTAGTTAGAGCGAATTTTGCTATACAGGGCATGGTGGGGGCTGAGGTGAGGAACAGCTCCTAAAACCATATCAGTTAAAAAAGGGAATTATTGAAATGATATTATAGATTATTATATGGATTAATATTAAAAGCACAAAGAAGATTCAATGGGAAAATTGTCAGGTAGGATTCTATATTTTTTCCCAATGCCTCTGCAATATCTCTATTTTTCTGTGTGTATCTACTTTGAACTCTCTATAGATTATTCACCCATAATTCCTGCTCCTTCGTAGCCCACAACTTGGTCATGACTTTGGCTTGTTCCCATGCCCACTCTAGTCCTCACTCTACTTGATTTTACTAGTTAAACATCTATTACCATATGACTACAATCTCTGAGCTTCTGAATTCAGATTCTTGGAGGGGAATTTCACTGGCTAAGCCCTATGCACGGATTGGTTTTGGGTTAGGTGTCCAATCTTGGTCCAGCTCCTGTGACTCGGGTGTGGGGAAGGGATCCTATATGATGCAAATAGAAGGGGAACTTAAGCCAGGTTTGTCTCAGCTACTGTTCCACTCAGTTTTAGCATATAATCACATTCTGCTTTGCCTTCATTTTTAATTTGTTTTGTATATGTGACCTATCCTTCCTAGTATAGCAAAAGTACCTTGATAAGGGTCAAATGTTTTCTTTTATATGTGGAAGCTAGAGCAAAGTAAGGGAATGAAAGGGGGAAGGGTCGGGTCTCATGAGGAGAGAGGAAAATCAGTAGAAAAGAAGAAGGGGATCAAGGTGGAAGGAGGAAAGACAGGAAAAGGGAGAAATGTGGAATGAATTTAACAAAATTACACTATGTACACGTATAAATACATCACAGTGACTTCCACCTTTACATATATCTATAAACGACTAATTTAAAGTAAATAAATAGAAGGCAGACCAGTAGAGTAGAAGAAAGGGAACGGGGGTGGGGGGGGTGGGAGGAGGGAGAAGGGGAGGGAAAGAGGAGGCAAATCAAATGGAGCAAATTAAACTCCATGAATGTACATCTGTGTCAAAATGAACCCAATTATCATGCATAAGTTTAATGCACAAATAAAAGCATTTTTTAAAAAGTGCCTTGACATTAGGGCTCTTATTTTCTTTATGCCTCTTTTAGAGCCTTGTACGTGGGTTATTGAGAATATTTTTTGAGTTGATTTTATCCTTTTGTACACACCAAGTGCAAAATGTATCTACTTCTTAGCTACTGACGAATGAACTAATGGTGTCACATTTCCAGTTGTGATATTTTTAAAAACATTCATTAAAGAAATAACCATGGTTTTTATTAAAGAAGTTTGGTTTTCTTATTGCCAAGCATCACAAACAAGCCTTTGTTCTTTGCTATTTTTCAAAATAGTTTTCAGATGCTATGTTTAGAGACTTTGCTTCCCACCATAACTGAGACCTGACTTACCTTGGCATTGAAATAATCTGAAACAATGAGCAAAATATATGAGGCAACTGTTTTTAGGAAAGGAACAGGCAGCATGGGACTATCATTGTGGAGAAAAAGGAAGGATGAGGTAAGCCCACAATTGCCCCAGCTTTCTGCTGCAGATGTGCTCCTGCCATAGCATGGGGAGATGGAGCCAAAGCAGAGTGAACGGATAAGGCAGAGATTACAGTTCCATGCTGCTGAAACAGCTGGAATTTGTGACAGGAGATAGAGGAGTATCTATGTAGAGGGGAAGTCACTCAGTGAGGATTTACTATGGGTCCTTGGCAAGGGCTGAGATGTACTTTCCCAGGGCAAGTCTCTTTGAAGCTTAGCAAAAAATTCATTGCTGCAGGGCTGTGAAGTACAGCGCTGATACTAGAGGTTGTACAGTGCTGGAAGGTATTGATGTTGTGGTCTAGAATCCAGAAAAACTGCCTCAGGAATAAGTTCCTAGTTTAGAAATAAGAACCTTAAGAGTAAGGACCACACCATACGGTAAAGCTTATCTAAATTCAAAACCAAAACCAAAATAGACCTTCCTTAATAAAACAAAACAAAACTGAACCTGACAGAATCAGAAAGGATTTAACCGCTGACAACAAAACTCAGCACTCTTTAAATTCTACGCTCATAACCCAGAATTCCTGTCATAAATCATGCATAATATCTAGGTTATAACAAAAATTTACTGGATATGCAAAGAAACATAAAATTCTGATGTACAATAAGGAAATGGAGAAAGAAAAAAATAGAAACAGAACCCAAGATGACCTAGTTGTTGGAATTATTAGGCAAGGACTTTCGAGTAGCTACTACAAATACATTCAAAGATTTAATTAAAAGACAGTCAAAATGTCTTTGAGATGTGGAAAAATAGGAAAAAAATAGGAAATATAGAAAAAGAATTAAATGGAAATTCTAGAAGTATAAGTGCGATATTTAAAATGAAAATTTTACTGGATGGGTTTTGTAATAGGTTAGAGACTTCAGATTACTTGATAAATACACTTGAAGAAAAATAAACAAATTATACAATCTGAAAGTAAAATAGATTTTTGAAAAATGAACAAACCTCAGGGATCTATGGGACAATCATGAGTTCTAAGATACATATATTTGGTGTTCCATGTGGAATGGAGAGAAATATTGGAGCAGAAGAAAATATTTGGAGAAATAGCATCTCTAATTCCCCCAAATTTGGTGAATAGCATCAAACTATAGATCCAAGAAACTCAGTAAAGTCCAAGTAGGATGAGTACAAAGAGAACTAAATCTTAGAACATCAAAGTCAAACTCTAAAAATCAAAGATAAGGAGACAATGAAAGCACACACTCAAAGATACATCATTGTCATGGACTGAATGTTTGTGTCCCCTGCAAAATTTATATGTTTAAATCTGATCCCCTATAGGATGGTGTTTGTAGGTGGGGTCTTTAGGAAGTAATTGGGTCAGGTGAGGATATGAGAAGCACCACTTGCAACTAAGAAGCAGGTCCTCACCAGATACCTGGTCTGTCAGGTCTTTTGATCATGGATTTCCCAGTCTCCAAAACTATTGTGTAAGCCACCTGTCTATGGTAATTGGTTATAACAGCCCATACTGGATAAGATAATTACGTGTAGGGAAATAATTATACATATGATTGCTAACTTCTTATCAGAGATATCAGATGCTGGTAGACAATGGAATGACATTAAAAAAAAAACTGGATAAAGAAAACACCATCAACTCAGAATTCTATATCAATGACCAGGGATGTAACTCAGTGGTAGAAAGGTTGCCCAGCATATATGAGACTGTGTGTTTAATGCCCAATCCTCTATTCGCCAAAGGAATCATATATTTTAAGCAAGAATATCTTTAATATATTTTATAAGTTAAAATTGAGAGAACCAAATACCGGCAGACTTGCACTAATAAGAAAGACTAAACCAAGTACTTTAGGATAGAGAGAAATGACACTGGATGGAAATCCAACTCTATGCAGGAAGGGGATGAAGAATACTGGTAATTATAAATATGTGGGTAAATTTTGAAATACCATCTTTGGCTTCTCCCCTTAGTTTATTTGAAAGGCTAAAGAATGTTTGAAGCAAAAAATATGTAATTTTGTCAAAAAAGTTTATATCATAGGTAGATACAAAATGATATGGAAAGTATGGCATGAAGGATGAGGGATGAAAAGTGGAACTTTATTGTGGTAAGATTTTCATATTTCATATGAAGTGACACAAATTTTTCCAAAGAGATTATGATGAATTAAGGATTCCTATTGTTCTTCCTGGAATAACTTCGAATCAAACATAAACAACACATATACACATAATACATATAGCTAAACTGTCAACAGAATTAAAAGGTATCCTATTAACTTAAAAGAAGTTTAAGTTAATAGGATTAACTTAAATCTGCCTATAGGATTTCCCCCTTACACTTTAGGAAAAGAGAAACAGAGGAACAAAAACAAATGTAACAATTAGGAAATAAAATCAATGAGACGGTTGACTTAAGACTAATAATTATGTTACATATGATTAGAATAAATAGTCCAATAAAAGGGGAGAGATTAAAAAGTGATATTCAAATAAATACTATTCATAAGAGATCCACTTGAAATATAATGACAGAGATAGGCACAAAGTGAAAGGATGGAGAAAGATATACCATGTAAACAGAAAGCATAAGGAAGCCACTGTGGTACACTAAAATCAGAGAAGGTAAGGAAATCAGAGAAGGACATTTCTTAAAGAGAAAAGTGCCAATTTGATCAGGAAGACATAAGAGTCATAAATTTGTATTTATCTAATTACAGAGCTTCCAGATACATGAAGCCCTAACTAGCAGAACTAAAGGGAGGAGGAGTTTCAAGATGGTGGAAAAGAGAAAGTCGTTTTCACGGCTTCTCTGTGGAAGTCAGGTAGGAAGCTTCTCAGTAAGGTAGGTGAAAAAAGTGTGTGTGTGGGGGGGGTTGAGGACTTAACTAGAATTTAATGCTGGAAATTCAAAGCAGATGTGGGACTCAGGAGGTTGGATATAATAAAATAAGGAAGAAATCCCCAGTATCAATATTGCTGCCACTGCCAGAGTAATCAATCTGACAAAACTGAAAGGTATTTCTTTGTATGGGAAAGAAGCCACATCTCTCCCAGCTGCTTATGGAGGATAGAGGAAAAGAACCATTTTGCAGCCATGGCATGGGGACCAGCAGGTGAGGGAGTCATTTTCTGGCAAACTCGAGTTTGGCCCAAAATACAGATCTAGTAACCCATACTGAATGGTGTAAAGTATGCCTAAATTACCAGAAGACAATCCAATGTGGAGAGGGGTTTCCACAGAGGAATGATCATGGAAACCCACATGGCTCCCTCACTCACCAATCTGGCTACTTGCATGACTGACTGGGAAAGGTGCACCTGACCAGGAATTTGAAAGGGTGGGGGCAGGATAAATTGAGTTTGGAGACTGAACCCAAGAGATAAGGAAATATGGGGTCCACAGGTGATGGAATTGGATCCTTCACTGCATGAACCCAGGGGAGATACCTGGGTGTAATTTTCCAGTGTGTGCTGGCAACTGCTGGGCCCTGGAGGTGTGCTGATTTAAAATATTCAGATGAATTGCCATTCAACAAAGGATCTGGAGCCTACCTAAGCCTAAACCCCACTTCCAGGAGTTCTGCCTATAGGATTTCCCCTCACCCTTCAATAACCCCAATCTGAAGGTAGAGTAGGCATCTATTCGAGAGCACCCCATATAACACTGCTGGAGGAGGGAAGCTGAGAAACTTTTAAACACCAATGGAAACACTTCTTTAATTTTCCTTAAGATCTTTTTAAAAATTTTTTTCTTTTCTCTATTTAATTATGTCCTGAATTGTTCATGGACACTTATACACATTCATATTTTTCCCTAGCATTTTTAAAGCCAGTTGTTTTACATGGACCAGTATTTTGAGTACTAGGATGTTTGATTAGTATATTTCCATTTTGTTTATACTCTCTTATTTTAATTTTAAAAATTTTAGTTTTTATATTTTCTCTCTCACTTATCTGTTTCCCTTGATTCTCTTTCAATCTTTTCTTCTATTATCAGCAAATCTCTATTGTTATTTCTTTCATTATTCCTTTAATTTTTTAGTTCTATTTTCTCTCTTCCTCCCTCATAATCATCACATCTTATATCACTTCTGTTCTCTCCCTGTCCACCATTTGAAATTGTAAACCCTTTTTCAAAGTTACTATTTCTACTGTGGGCTATAACTGATCACATCATTTCTGTTTATTGTGTCAATTAACATTGTAGATGTCATAGCAGGAACTATTGGGTTAATGCTCTATATTGTCTGCATTGGTTGTTGTTGTTATTTGTGCCCCCCCTAAATAATTAGTTACTGGAAACCTTCAGAGACACCAAAAGTCCACAGGATAGAAATTCTACTGCCTCATATCCATACTGTTAGATGGGTACACACACAAACAACATGAAAAAGCAAGAGAAAAAATTGTCCCAAACAAACCAAGGTACTTCAGAAATATCAGAGAAGTAGCTTAGAATGTACACAGTTAAACTGATCTGAGAGACAAAGGATGAGGTAAGGCATAAAATCAGAGAGAAAATTCAGGAAGTTAAAGATTACATAAATAAAGAGAGAGATTCTGAAAAAAAAAATCAAGCAGAAATCCTTGAAATGAAGAATCAATAAACCAAATTAAGAATTCAATGGAAAGCATCACCAATAAACTGGACCACTTGGAAGACAGAGTTTCAGGCAATGAAGACAAAATATGTAATCTTGAAAATAAAGTTGACCATAGAGAAAACATGTTAAAAGAACATAAATAGAACTTTCAAGAAATATAGGATAACATGAAAAGATGAAATATAAGATTTATTGGGATAAATGAAAGCCCAGAGCTACAAACAAAAGGAATGTATAATCTTTTTAATGAAATAATATCAGAAAATTCCCCAAACCTAAATAATGAAATGGAAAATCAAATACAGGAGGCTTACAGGATATACAAAATTACAAAATATACAAAATCACAACAGACTCACACAAGGCACATTATTACACAAATATCTAACATACAGAATAAGGATAGAATTTTAAAGGCTTCTGGAGAAAACAACAAGTCACATTGAGAGGAAAACCAATCCAGACCTTAGCTAATTTCTCAACCCAGACACTCAAACCTAGCTCTGAAAAAAAATGGATGCAAGCCAAGAATACTATACCCTGCAAAATTAAGCTTCAGAATTGATGATGAAATAAAACCTTTCATGATAAACAAAAATTAGAAGAACTTACAACTAGAAAACCTGCCCTACAAAATGAAAACCAAAAAAAAAAAAAAAAAAGAAATCCAGCAAAGGGAAGATTACACTAGAAGAATAGTCAATCAAAGGAAAAACTAAATCAAATTAAAAACCAGAAATAAATTAAAATAACAGAGAATAAAAATCATTTCTCAATAATAACATTAAATGTAAATGACCAAAACTCAACAATCAAAAAACATAGACGGACAGATTTTATTAAAAAAATAAGACCCAATGAAGACAAGGCACTCACCTCCTACACAAAGACATCCAAGACAGAAGGTAAAAAGATAGGAAACATCATTCACATGGATCTTGTAAACAAACAGGAGTTTCTATCTTCATATCAGATACAGTAGACTTCAACTCAAAGTTAATCAGAAAGAACAAAGAAGATCATTTCATACTGCTTAAGGGAATTACACATCAATAAGACATAACAATTGTAAATATTTATACCCAAACAATGGACCATCTACGTACCCTTCTAAATTTCAAGAATCAAATAGACCATAACACAATAATACTAGGTAACTTTAACATGTCTTTCTCATTACTGGGTAGATCTTCCAAACAAAAACTAAATAAAGTGATAGAACTAAAAAATTACAACTAACAATTTAGACTTCAAAGGCATATGTAGAATATTTCATCCATCAATGACCAAACACACTTTCTTCTCAGCAGCACATGGATCCTTCTCTAAAATAGATCATTTCTTAGCCCATAAGCAACTTAGCAAATACAATAAAAGATAGAGATAATACATTGCATTCTATCAGATCATAATGGAATGAAATTAGGAATCAATGAAAAAATAAAAAACAGAAGCTATTCTAACACCTAGAGACTACATAATACATTATTGAATGACCAATGGATATCAGAAAAAAATCAGATGAAATAAAAAATACTCAGAGGTAAATGAGAATAGTGACACAACATATCAAAATCCTGGGACACTATGAAGGCAGTTCTAAGTTCATTGCATTGAGCTTATTCATTAAAAAGATAGAGAGCCACCAAATAACTAACCTAACTTTACATCTCAAAGCGTAGCAGAACAAATCAATACCAAAAGTAGTAGAAGATAGAAAATAATTAAAATCAGAGCCAAAATCAATGAAATTGAAACAAAACAAAATCCAAAAAAAATAAACAAAACAAAAAGTTGGTTCTTTGAAAAAATAAATAAAATTGATAAACCTTTTTTGAAGTGAATGAAGAGAAAGAGAGAAAACTCAAATTACTAAAATTCATGATGAAAAATGAAACATCACCACAGACACTACTGAAATACAGAAGATAATCACAAACTATTTTGAAAATTTATACTCAAAATAGAAAATCTTGAAGACATTAATATATTTCTAGAGACATATGAGCTACACAACTTGAATCAGGAGGACACAGAAAATTTAAATTGTTCAACTTCAAGCAATGAAATTGAAGATGCCATCAAAAGCCTACCAACACAGAAAAGCCCAGCACCAAACAGATTTTCAGCTGCGTTCTATCAGACCTTCAAACAAAAACTAACACCAGAATGAAATGGACATATCTCTTCTATGAATAAACAACCAGTATAACTCCATATCATGTTCAACCACAAGAATAGGATCATAATTAGAATAAATTATATTTAATGCATAATATATCAAAATACATTCTGGCATTTTTATCTAAAAAGAACACATTAAAAAAAAAGAACTAACATCAATCCTCCTCACATTATTCCATGAAATAGAAAAGGAGGGAGTCCTTCCAAACTCATTCTATGAAATTAGTATCACCTGGATTCAGACAAAGACACATCAAAGAAAGAAACTTCAAACTAATATCCCTGATGAACTTGGATGCAAAATTCTTAATAAAATACTGGCAAATCGCATACAAAATCATATTAAAAAGACAATGCACCCTGATCAAGTAGGTTTCATTTCAGGGATGCAAGATTGATTCAACATACAGAAATCAATAAATGTCATCCATCACAGCAATAAATTTAAAGACAAGAATCATATGATTATCTCCATAGATACAGAAAAAACACTTGACAAAATACATCACCCTTTCCTGTTCAAAACACTAGAAAAACCAGGGTTAATAGGAACCTACCTCTACATTTTAAAAGCTATCTATGCTAAGCCCAAGGCCAACATCATTCTAAATGGAGAAAATTGAAAGCATTCCTCTGAGAACTGGAACAAAACAAGGATGCCCTCTTTTACCACTTTTATTCAACATTGTCCTTGAAGTTCTAGCCAGAGCAATTAGAATAAAGAAATTAAAGGGATATGAATAGGAAAAGAAGAACTCAAACAATCCCTATTTGCCAACCATGTGAGTGTATATTTAGAAGAAAATTCCACCAGAATGTTCTAGAACTAGTACCTGAATTAGCAAAGTAGCAGGATATAAAATTAATACCCATAAATCACATGTGTTCCTATGCATCAGTGATGAATCCACTGAAAGAGAAATTAGAAAAAAACTATCTTATTCACTGGAAATCAATCTAAAAAACGAGGTGAAAGACCTCTACAATGAAAACTACAGAACACTAAAGAAAGAAAATGAAGAAGACCTTAGAAGATGGAAGGATCTACCATATTTTTAGATAGACAGAATTAATATTGTCAAAGTGGCCATACTACCAAAAGCATCATACAGAGTTGATGCAATTCATATTAAAATTACAGTGACATTCTTCAAAAAAAAAAAAAATAGAAAAAGTAGTCATGAAATTCATTGGAAAAATAAGAGGCCCAGAATAGCCAGAACAATCCTTAGCAAGAAAAGTGAAGTAGGAGGCATCACAATATCAGACCTTAAATTATACTATAAAGCAATAGTAACAGACATGGCATGGTATTGGCACCAAAAGAGATATGGAGACCAAAATGGAACAGAATGGAAGACATAGAGACAAACCCAAATTAATACAGATATCTCACTCTAGATGAAGGTTCCATAATAAAGGAAAGATAGTCTCTCCAACAAATGGTGCTGGGAAAACTGGAAATCCATATATAGCACAATAAATTCTATCCCTTTTTCTCACTCTGGACAAAACTCAACTCAAAGTGGATCAAGGACCTAGGCATTAGACCAGAGACCCTGTGCCTAAAAATGTAGGCCCAACTCTCCATCATATTGGCTTAGGAAACTAATTCCTTAACAAGACTCCTAAAAGCACAAGAAGTAAAATCAAGCATCAATAAATGGGATTGTATCAAACTAAAAAGCTTCTTCACAGCAAAGAAAACAATAACATGAAGCCTGCAGAATGGGAGAAAATCTACCACCTGCATCTCAGTTGGAGCATTCACCTCCAGGATACATAAAGAACACAAAAAAACTTAATGCCAAAACCACAAATAACCCAAAGGAACTGAACAGACACTTCACAAAAGAAATACAATTAGTCAACAAATATATGAAAAAAATGTTCAACATCACTAGCAATTAGAGTAATACAAATTAAAACTACACTGAGATTCCATCTCACTCCAATCAGAATGGCAATTATCAAGAATACAAGTAACAATAAATATTGGCGAGGATGTGGTAGAAAAAGTACATTCATATATTGCTGGTGTGACAATAACCACTTTGGAAAGCAGTATGGAGATTCCTCAGAAAACTTGGAATGGAAACACCATTTGACCCAGTCATTCCACTCCAAAGGACTTAAAATCAGCATACTATAGTGATACAACCACATCAACGTTTATAGCAGCTCAATTCACATAGCTAAGTTATGGAACCAGCCTAGGTGCCCTTCAACAGATGAATGGATTAAGAAAATGTAGTAGATATGCACAACAGAATATTACTCAGCCATAAAGAAAAATGAAATTATGGCATTTGCAGGACTGGAGAATATCATGCAAAGTGAAATAAGCCAATCCCAAAAAATCAAAGGCCAAATGCTCTCTCTGATGCAGATGTTAATACTCATTAATGGGGGGAGGGATGAATAGAAGTTCATTGGATTAGACAAAGGGGAATGAAGGAAAGGAAGAGGGAATGGGAATAGAATGAATTGGACATAACTTTCGTATGTTTGTATATGAATTCACAACCAGTGTTACTCCACATCATGTACAACCACAAAATGGATTTCTAATTAGAATAAGTTATACTCTGTGTATGTATAATGTGTTAAAACACACTGTCATGTATATCTAAGAAGAACAAATGAAAAATGCAACAACAACAACAAGCAAAAAGAACTATAGGGAGAAATAATCAGTGGGAGGTTTCAACACCTTTCTCTCAGTAATTGATACAACAGTTAGACAAAGAAATCAAAAAAGGATAAAGAAAATAAGAGGAGTATTAATTAACTTGACCCAATTGCCATTGATAAAACAGTACGCCAAGAACTGAAGATAAATATTTTCCTTAAGGAGCACAAGAGATGTTCACCAAGAAAGACCATAAAATAAGTATCAATAAATTCAAAAGATTGAAATCTTACAGAGAATGTTCTGGAACTACAATGAAATGAAATTGGAAACTTATAAAACTTATATATATAATATACTCAAATATTTTTAAGTGAAACTACATACTTTTTTATATTTATTTTTTACTTTTAGGTGTATGTAATATATTTATTTATTTATTTTATTTTTATGTGGTGCTGAGGGTCAAACTCAGTGCCTCATGCATGTTAGGTGAGCACTCTACCACTGAGCCACAACCCCAGCCTGAAACTACATACTTTTAAACAATTCATAGGTCAAAGACATTACAAAGAAAATTAGAAAATATTCTAAACTGAATGATGATAATATATAATACAGCAGAATTTATGTGATGAATCTAAAGCAATGCTTAGAAGGAAATTTATAACCTTAAAGTTAGCTTATTCTTAGAAAATAAAAATGATGTAAATTCAAAGATCTGTTTTCATCTTATATAGATAAAAAAATGAAAAATTAAATCCCATATAAGTTGAAACAAAGAAAAAAGAAAGGAACAAAAATCAAAAAACTGAAAACAAAGCAACAATAAAGACCATAAAAAAGAGAAAATTTAAGTAATTCACATTAAAAATGAAAGGCAGTATTCTGAAATTTTCACACTAATAAATTTGGCAATTTAGAAGTCTTGGAAAAGTTCCTTGGAAAAATTCAAAGTACCAAAACAAAAAAGATAAAGAAAATCTGACTGACTTTATGTCTTTTAAGGAAATTTCATTTATAATTTTTTTAAAAATCCTTTCTACAACAGAAACTCTATGCCCAGTTTTATTTTGTTTTTTAATTTTTACAGTAAATTTTTTAAACACTTATGGAAGAAATATTATCACCATCATGGACTTTGAAGATGCAGAGGTGGTGATTCCCACCACATCACTACTCGACTTTTCTACTTGCTTGTACAGAAATCGGATGGACACTCGATTATTATAAACTTAACCAGATGTAACTCCACTTGCAGCAACTATTCCAGATATAGTTTCATTGCTTGAGCAAATTAGCAAATCCAATAGCAACTACTGAGCTGGCAGATGCCTTTCTTTTTCTCCCTCCCTGTCAATGAGAACCACCAAAGCAGTTTGCTTCTAGTTGGTAAGGCCTGCAATACACCTTCACCATCTGACCTCAAAGGTATATCAATTTTCTAGCCCTATATCATAATTTAGTCCACAGATAATTTGATTGCTTTTCCCTTCTAGAAAACGTCACACCTGTCCATTTCATTGATTGATGTCACTGTGCTGAGTGGGCCTAGTGAGCAGTAAGTAGCAACTACTCTAGACTTAATGGTAAGAAATTTTTGTGCCAGAAGGTGGGAAATAGATCTGGTAAAAATTTAGGTACCTCAGTGAAATTTCTAGGGGTGGGGAGTTTTGAAATATTGTTTCTTAGATGAAGGATAAGTTGTTACACTCAGCAGTAACTGCATCTAGATTGGCCCTGGTGAGTGGAAGTCCATGCTGCTGATTCCATGCATAACCTCCTTCCCTGCTGCCAAGGCCACTTTGTCCATGGGCTTTTGGGGCAGTGGTAGGAGTGACTGGGGAAAAAGATTGACCTGTATCCACAGAAAGGGTCATCCTGTTCATTTTTAAGATCCTCTGCTGAAATCACCCTTTGGGGAGCATTCACATAGGACACAAATAACACTTTCTTTGCCTGTTCAGAAAAGACTATCCATATTCCTCTTTCCCAGACTTCCTTGTCACCAATTTACCATTCATGCTATTTCCCATTCCCGCCCATCAGGCCAAACCACTGGCATAGCCCTGAATCAGTATGAACTCATACCTCTTATTATTTCTCCTTCCAAGCAAAATAAACACTGAGAGGAATTCCCTTCACCACTGTTCTTCAGGGTTGTCCCAGAGAGGGGCTATCATGATGCAGCTGCCCACACTCAGGTGGTACCTGCATATGGTGCAGGACAATCTGTAAACGTGCATTTTTTTTTCTTCTTCAGATAACTAATTGTAGGGAACTCCCCATGAGGTCATAAAGTGGGTTGGCAGAGAGAAAGCAGAGTCACAGGAATCAAGGTTACAGGTATTTGGGCCAATTCTTCATATAACTTCATTGTGCATTCAGAACCTGCTAAATCCCAGTCTCGTGTGTACCTCCTTCCATTTAATAACACAATTATTTGGGGGGATCAGCCAGCTTCTTGGTGGCTAGTTGATTACTTAAACCAAACCACTTATACCACAGAAGGAGCAATGTTTTGTTCTTACTTGAATAAATCCTTAGTCTAGTTATAGGTTTGCTTACATTGTGTACTATGCTTCTGCCAAAACTACCATCCAAGGAGACTTACCAAATGCCTTATTCACTCTCATGATATTTCCAATAGTATTGCTTCTGACCAAGAAACTCACTTCACAGCAGGTGAAGTGTCACAGTTAGGCTGTGGTCATGTAGTTCATTGGTCTAAATATGTTTCCTATCATCCTGAAGAATGGTGGAATGATCTTATGAAAATTCTGTTACAGCACAAGCTAGGTGGCATTATCTTACAGATTGGGGCAGGGTCCTCCATGAGACTATATATGCTTTTACCTGGCATGTTCACCTTCTCCCACAGTAAGGATTCATGGGCTCAAAAATCAATTGGTGGAAATGAGAATTGCCCAACTCACTATTACCTCTAGAGAGCCATGAGTAAAACATTTACTACCCATTCCTGTGACTTTACACTCTGGTGGTCTAGAGATCTTGGTTCTGAAGGCCGAAATACTTCTACCAAGAGATGAAGAAACATGATTCCATTTAACTGGAAATATGACTGGCATCTTGTCAATTTGTGTTCCTCATTGATCTGAGTCAATAGGCAAAGAAGAAAATGAGGATGCTGGTTGGGGTTGTTGGATCTGATTATCAAGGGAAAATTGGACTGGTACCACCATGTAGGTAAGGTAGAGTATATATGAAATACAGGGTGTCTCTTAGAACTATCACTAAAAATCAAATGATTGGTGCTGAGTGTGGTAGTCCCAGTGATTCAGAAGGCTGTAGTACAAGGATTGAAAATTTAAGGTCAGTCTCCGAAACTCAATGAGACCCTGTCTCAGAATAAAAAACTAAAAAGGGCTATGGATATAGCTTGGTGGTAAAACACCCCTGGGTTCAATCCCTGATTTTTTAAAAAAAAAGTATTTGTATCCCTCTAACATTCATATAATGAGGCCTTACTCTTTAATGTGATGGCATTTGGAGATGGGGCCTTTTGAAGGTAATTAGTTTATCAGAGTGGAGCCCTTATGGTATTGGTGCCCTTATTAAGAAAGACACAAGAGAGACGAGCTCATGCTGAACCATGTGAAGATACAGGTAGAAAGCATCCCACTGAGGAAGAAAGTCCCTCAATAGTAACCAGATTGTCTGGCACCTTGATCCTGGTCTTCCTAGACTCCAGAACTGTGAAAAATAAATTTCTATTGTTTAGGCCACCCAGTTTATGGTATTTTGTTTTAGCAGCCTGAGCTAAGATAACTACCATCTAAGATAACTACCGAGATTGAAGTCAGTGGAAAACTACAATTCAATCCAAGCAGTGCTGCTAATATCCTCATTCCTGCAGGAATAAGTCTGGGTCAGCTCACAGGCAAAGGCCATGAACAGCTGACATGCTTTCTGCAGGCAAAGGGAATATGGAAATTTTAGTGGAAGGAGGTAGTTATAAATACCATTGGTAACTACGTGACAAGTTGTAGAAATAAGATCTGTCAAGTGTTATATGTAGTTCTTTCTTATTTTGTTATAAAAATGTTATATATATATATATAATAAATGTTAAATATTACATATACACACATAATGTAACTTGATAAAAATAAAATATTTTTGTTTTCTTCCCTGTCTTATCTCCAAATCATCTAATACAGGATGTATTAATAATAGTTAACTTTATATCAAAATATTTGTTATAAGATACCAAGGAGAAGAGTGAATGTCACCCAAGGTCTTGCATCCTCTTCTGGAGAAAAAAAAATCTGCATATTTTTGGTAATAAACAGGATACTTGTATCATGTTGGACAGAAGTGTAGTTTTGTTATTGTTTTTATTTTGGAGATTAAGTATAGTTTAAGGAGATAGATATGGGTACAAGTTAACAAGGAGTAGACTGGAATGGTCAGTTTTATGGGTCAACTCTATCCCATCAAACACTTACCTATGTGCTATTCTAAAGGTATTTTATAGATATTAGCAACATGTACAATCAGTTGACTCTAAACAGATTATCCTCAATAATCTGGATGGGCCTGACCCAACAAGATGAAAGATATTAAGAGCAAACAGGGCTAGGTTGTGGCTCAGTGGAAGTGTGCTTGCCTGACATGTGTGGGGCACTGGGTTTGATTCTCAGCTCCACATATGAATAAATAAAATAAAGATCCATCAACAACTAAAAAATAATTTAAAAGAAAGAGTAAACAGACTTATCGGAGGAAGAAAAAATTCTCCCTGTGGTCTAAAGCTTCAGGTTCTGTCCAATAGTTTCTGCCTGCCCTTCCTGGTGGCCTTCCCTACAAAATTTGGGTTTGTCTAGCCAGTCCCCATGATTGTATAAGCCAGTTCTTTGCAATCTACCTATTTATCTATCTAAACACTCACACACCCCTTAACTCTTTTATAAGATCAGAAACCCCTAAACCAACACTTGACAAAACATAGAAGGAATGAAATTTACAGACCCACATCCTTCATGTCTATAAACACAAAAATGTATAATAAAATTTTAGCAAATCAAATATAGCAATGTAAAAAGAATAATATATCATGACCCAGTGGGTTTTATTCCACAATGAAATTTGGTGAAATATTTGAAAACGGATCACTGAAATTCATCATGTTAACAAAATAAAAGAGAAAAATTCATATCATCTCAATGGAAAAGCAGAGCATTTGACAAATTCTACATCCGTATGTGGTAAGAATTCTCAGTAAATAAGAACTGAAAGGAGACTTTACCGGGTATGATAAAGAACATCTATAAAAACCTATGGTAGCCAAAGGCACACACTGTAATCCCAGCAACTTGGGAGGCCGAGGCAGTAGGATCACAAGTTTAGTGGCAGCCTGGGCAATTTAGCAAGGCCCTAAGCGACTTAGTGAGATCCTGTCTCAAGATAAAATTTTTTTAAAAAAAGGACTGGGAATGTCGCTTAGCTCAGTGGGAAAGCAACCTGAATTCAATCTCCAGTACCCAAACGAAACCCCCATAGTAAACATCATACCTAGTACCAAAATATTGGCTGCTTTGCTTGTAAGGATGGGAATAAGGCAAGGATGCCCACCCTTATTATTTCCTTGAGCACAGAGGTTATATCCAGCGCAATAAAGCAAAATAAATAAATAGCATAAAAATCTGAAAGAAATGCTAGGTGTGGTGGTGTAATCCCAGCAACTAGGAAAGTTGAGGCAGGAGGATCACAAATTCAAGGCAAGCTCTGGCAATTTAGCAAGACTCTATCTGAAAATAAGAAATAAAAATGGCTGGGGATATATTTTTGTGGTCAAGCACCCCTAGGTTCAATCCCAAGTACCAAAAAAAAAAAAAAAAAAGAAGAAGCTAGAGTAAAACTGTATTTATATATGGTAAGATTTCTTATGTTGAATCATAATTCTATTTAATAACTTTATGGTTTGGAGCTAATATCTAATATAACAAGCTTACTGCCCTTAACTATAAATGGCGATAGCAAATTATGTGCATGGAATGAAATAGCACACATATGTGTTTAACTGCATCAGCTCATGAAATCTTAGTGTTGGCAACCTCTCTATGCCTCTATTTCCTCATCTGTTAAACAGTGATAATATTTCTTACCTTATAGGACTTTATGAGAATTATAAGCAAAAGCATATACAGTGTTTAGATCATTGCCTGACATAAAATATGTGTCAATAAGTGTTAGTTAATTTTATAATCTAATTATATGTTCTCATATTTTTAAATTGTTCTCTGATAAGCCACCCTATTAGAAAGGACTTGAGTTCAATCTTCTGCAGGATATAGTAGATTTTCTCCAGAACCTTAAAGTAATTTGGGTAAATTTTTTAAAGTTAATTTGATTCAATAACATTTATTTGATACTGCTGAACACCAGTCACAGCTAGACACATTTATATGTTTTAATCTCCTTTAATCCTTAAATCAACTTGTGTTGTGAGCTCTCTCCTTGGGCTCATTTTTATTGGAAACTGAGATACAGAAAGGTTAAATAATTTGCTTTAAGTCCCATCGGTAATAATTGGTTGAGTTAAAATATCATTTCCAGGCCTCCAAGTGCAACCATTTCCACTGCTTCTTAGTCATGTGCAATATGAATAGCTCCTAACTAACCTTACCAGACTGTGTTTATTCTTTGTGTACAGATAAAATTAGTTAGTCAAGAGCATTTATTCTTAATGTCCAAATTAACACTGTAAGTGTGTGTCAAATGAATCCAAACTGTTGCTGGGGGGCAGGGAAGGAGAAAGTTCCTCTCCATTCCAACTGATTTGGATCAACACCAGCATTGATGCCCCAGCTTTCAAAACTCTATGCTCTGCAAAAGAGAAATCAGAGCTTAGAGTAAATGGAGTCTCACCAAACTCTATGCCCAATTCTTGCCAGGAAGAAAAAAAAAAATGAAGAAGCAGCTAAAAATGTTCCCCTTATTGGAGCCTGCACAAAGCCAGCCCGCATTACTTACTGCTACATGTTGGTCTAGAAGAAATGTTTCATTAACTACACTCTTGCTGTAGATTTTATCTAGTTACCATAGAAACTTTGGAGGAAAGCTTGTTTTTAACCCTTGGACTAGGTTTGCTACCCAGCTTTATAGCTCTATTTAAAGAGCCCCCTTGTTATTTTAAACTCTTCCCCTTCTGCTTGCCTGTTTTCCCCTCCTGTTAGACAGCTGGACAGAACCTGTTCATGACCTTCAAACTGCCACTTACTGTGATTTTCAAGGCACAATTCCTGCGGGTAGATGGCTATAGCCAACAGTGCTCATCTGTGTGTATCTGTGAGATAGGCTCTGGTTGCAACAGTTCTTTTCTTTTCTCTCTCTTTTATTTTTTTTTAAGTTGAAGTTTCACTTCATCAAAAATAAAAATGAACTGTCTTGTTTCTATTGCCTCTGCCAAACAAGCTTCCCACCCAGCCCAAGTCTTTAAAGAAGGCATCACGAGCTCCCACCCAACTCCCCAGACAGCTTTCAAATTGGAAGTGTCTGGTTTCTAGATATCCTGAGTCCTCCTGTCTTCCCATCAGTCCCCTCCTCCCAGAGTTTCTAAATACACCATGAGGGCTGTGCTTGCCTGGACAGCTTTCCCTTCCCTGGGGGACATATGCATGAATTTCAGAGCAGTTTATAGCCAGTGGGTCCCAGAATGTGGACTCCTGCCGGTCTCCCTACTGGGCGACATTTTTCCAACACTGTCCCTTTGTTCTGCTTGGTGCATATTTGGTGCATATGGAAATTCTCATCTGGTTGTAATTGAT
This sequence comes from Ictidomys tridecemlineatus, assembly GCF_052094955.1. NCBI lineage: Eukaryota > Metazoa > Chordata > Mammalia > Rodentia > Sciuridae > Ictidomys > Ictidomys tridecemlineatus. The sequence goes on from NC_135481.1 coordinate 82,525,438, forward strand.
TTTGTTCTACAGGAGGGAGGTGGGTGTTGGACAGTGGGGTTGTATTTAGTGAGGTCAGTCAGGCCTGGCCTTACTCTGGGTTGAAGGGTATTTTGAAGACCAGATGTTAGACATTTTTGGAAGCTACAAAATGTAACCTGTAGGGAGTAGGAGGATTACTTCCAAGTTTTTCAAAAAAAAATTTGTCATAGGTGGAGATGTGGTCAAGGGCTGAGAACAATTTCACATAAACAACATGCAGCTCCTGCAAAGGCACATTCAGTCTCCCAGAGAGGAAGTTGAGGTAGGGCCTCACTGTGTGCAGTTCACAAATGCTACTCCAGGGGGCTTAACCCCTCAAGGTGAAGATGAAAATTAGGTCGGATAACCTACCAAGGAGCTTGAAACGGCCAGGCGATTGCACATCTCAGGTGTGCTCCCACCTGGGGTAGCACTTGTTTTAGAGCTCCCGAGGCCCAACCTCTGCAGCCTGATGATGCACACAAGCATGGGGAAGCCAGAGATCCACTGCAGCCAGTTCTGTTCCTGCAGTTACTAACCAACAACTGAGATAAGCCAGCTCATCAGGGAGACTCCCTGGAGATGAAAGAGTTTCCTGGTTGCCAAGATAGGCAGTGTCTCCTGGCCAGGCAGTCCAAAGGTGACCACTGTAGCCCAGTGTCTACATCTGGCTTTAGGCTTACAAAATTCCAAGTAAGCCCTAGATATGGAAAGGAAGTGTTTTAATGCATTTCAGAGTTATCTGGAGCTACAAACTCCTCGTATGTCTTATTTCTAAATGCCTCTTGTGCCTCAGAAAAAGCCAGCACATAGTGATGCTAAACAAGTGTTTATTAATTGTAAATAGTTTTTTTTCCTTGCTATAGATCATAGAATTTCTTTAAAAAAAAACTTTTTTAAAAGATTTATTGAGATATAGGGTTACCATAAAATTTACTTTTTTTTTTCTTTTTGCAGTACTGTGGATTGAACCCAGGGGTACTCTACTACTAAGCTTCACCCCCAAGTCCTCTTTTTTTAGAAAATATTTATTTTTTAGTTGTAGTTAGACATAATACCTTTATTTTACTTATGTATTTTTATATGGTGCTGAGGATTGAACCCAGGGCCTCGCACATGCTAGGCAAGCACTCTACTGCTGAGCCACAACCCCAGCCCCCCTCTTATATTTTAAATTTTTAGCTAGGGTCTCCCTAGGTTGCCCAGGTTGTCCTGGAACCTGCAATCCTCTCACCTCATGTTCCCAAGTTGCTGGAATTATAGACATGTACCACTGTATCCAGCTCACCCTTTTGAACTATACAATTCAGGATGTAGCTCAGTGGTCGAGCATTTGCCTAGCATGCTCAAAGCCCTGGTATTGATCCCTAGTCCTGAAAAAAAAAAGAGTAAAGTATACAATTCAGTGGTTTTCAATAGTCACAGGGTTGTGCAATTTACACTGCTAATTTTAGAGCATTTTCATCACCCCCTTAATAAATACTCTGTAATCATTCTCCTTTCTCTCTTGTCCCTAGCTACTGCTAACCTGCTTTCTGACCACTGCATTCACAGTTTTATAGATTTCTATACAAGCACACAAAGCAAAATTTCTACCAGGGTCATGCTCTTCAGAAAGCATTTCTATGTTTTTCCTGGTTCTAGCTAATCCAGTCTCGTCCTTTCTATCACTTAAAAGAACAGATGGCTTAAGCCTTCTCCAGGCCAAGGCTATGTCTCTGAATTGCCAAACATGTTGATGAGCACTGAAATTCAGCCCAGAATCACAATGAAAGCAAATGTGAAATACCTGGACATGGCCAAAGTAATTCAGGCATTACCCAAAGCTCCAGCACCATTTAGCAACTGCATGGGCAACCATTTCTGGTGCAATGACTCTTAGCAGAACCAAATCTGGGCATGCCAGGTCAGTCATAGGAGGTCAGGCTTGGCCTGAGAAGGCAGTATTGAGGGAATTTGCTAAGTGCTGTTTTAGGATGAAGCCCCAAATTTGAAGCTTTAGCAAGTGAGGTTGTACTGGGAGTAGAAAGCCAAGTCCAAAGGTCTCAAGGTCAGACATGAGCTGGTTCAGAAGCCAGGGTGGGCATCGAGGAACCCATGGAAGCTGCACAGGTGAACAGTATGGTTCTGAGAACTGCTGCCCACTCAGTCAGAAACAGTAGCCCAGAAGAGAAGCTTTAGCCTGGGAGGTAAAGCTTCATGGGATCTTTGACACCGAGAACTAAGACACATTGGTAGATAACAACCTGGAGGAGGTACTTCTTCCTTCAACAAATTAGCCTGTTTAGAAAATAAAAGTTGATAGAAAAATGCTTCAGTTCCAAGAACATCATGGGGACTCCTTTAGAGGGAAGACATCATGATGTGTCTATAGCAATCACTAACATGATTTTTCTGGGTCAGAATGTGAACTTCTTACAAGAAAAGTCCACATTGTTTTCATTTTTGAATCCCTAGTACTGAGAAGTGTCTGGCACAAATAGCCATTCAATAAAGCCTTATTTCCTAAGTGAATGAATTTCTAGTGCCTAATTCCAAGATTTTCCACAGAACTCAGTGGCAAAAAGAGTACCCCTTCTCCAACTCACTGTATTAAGGAGGGCAATTCTAATGAAATGTATTGTGTATTTTAAAATATGCTACTCTTATCAGGGAAAAAAAAAGGACTCTACATCCAAGGGGAAAATGTGTGAGCTGAATAAAGATTTTTAAAAACCACACAAGACTTAATGTAAGGTCACAGAAGCAAGCTTTTAATGCAGGTGCAGAGATGGCAAACGCTGGGCATGCATGTCGACTCTCCCTTCTGTGCCCCTGGAGGACACTGCTAATTAAGGTAGGCTACTCTTTCCCACTACACCCAGGCATAACTTTAGAATCCTTGTCAACCTTATGTTCCTTATGGTTGTCACTGTGTGGTGGGTGTTGACACATAGAATTTAACTTATTAGCCACCAATGAGTTAGAGTGTAAGAATGAAAGGTCTGTGAAAGAGTATAAAATCATCTAAGAAAGATGAGAAGCGGGGCTGGGGTTGTGGCTCAGAGGTAGAGCGCTTGCTCAGCATGCGTGAGATTGGGTTCAATCCTCAGCACCACATAAAAACAAAATAAGAATATATTGTGTCCACCTATAACTGAAGAATAAATATTTAAAAAAAATGGGAAGGGGATCTGGGAGGAGCACACTGGACTGGCTGAGATCTGCGTGCTGAGGGGTATGGGCAGAGCAGCTAACTCAAGAAATGATCCTGGGTCTGGATCTGGGGCCCAGTCAAGAAAAGGTCCCATTTTTCAAGAGCCCAAAGGAACTTAGGTAGCCAGAGCCTAGAAGTCAGATGACCTAATAAAGCCGGTTATCCAAAGCCTGAGTCTGGAGGAGTAGCCAGTTAACTGGAAGAGGAAGAAAGTAGCATTAATTCCTCACCCAGTTGCTGAGTAAATGGGTCTGCCCAGGAGACTTGTCTCAGCTATAAGTTGTTTGGACCCCAAGATCCTCTACCCATGCAGAAAATAGTGGTGTAATACAATTCGATAGTACAAACTATACCTGCCCCTGTGTTGGGAAGGCAGGAGGCCTTGTTTCAGGAGTGAAGGGCCCTGCTGAGTTTCAGGAAAGTTGGTTTACAGGAGGACATTTCCCTTCTGTCTTCCCAGGAGCAGACGATAGAAAGTTATGGTCATGCACCACGTAACAACTTTCCAGTCAATGACAGCATACACGATGGTGGTCTCATAACATTTTACCACCTAAGAACATCATAGCCATCTTAGTTTGTGGAAGAACACTCTATGATGTTCACACAATGACAAAAACATCCTAATGCATTTCTCAGAGTGTATCCCTGTTGTTAAGTGACACCCAACTATACCCCGAGTATAGCCTTTTATTTGGACTTTTATGTAAAGCTGAAATGCTGGCACCTGTCTTCAGAGCATAGCTCAGTAGGACATGTGGTTCCAGTTTCTCTTTAGGTGGAGGAACTGAATGTCAGACAGACTACATGTCAAGTTCCCCCTACACACAGTGAGACAGCCAGACCAGAAGGTAGGCTCTCCGTATTCAAGACTGCCTTTCCACTGAGCAGTGCTGACGTATCTTGGCCCCTCTGAATCTCCTGAAGCCTGATTCCCAACCAACAGTGACCTCAAAGAATGGTCATCATGGCCCTGAAGAGAAGTGGGTAGGAACCACTATGTGTCCAACTTGAGTTTTCTAGGGCATTTTCCCTCTAAGAAGCTAGAAGTATTTTCTTGCCTTACAAGGGACTCAATAAATAAAATTTTTGATGTCGACAACATCCTTCTAATATATATGTCCAACCATACTGCAGAAGAGCAGTGCATGGTGACCTTATTCTTTCTCAAAGATGGTGTGGTAAAGGAGGGAAATCCTGGCTTTGAAGTTAGGAAGACCTCAGTTCCAGCTTCAGCACTTACAACCTGTGAAACCTTAGGTTCTTACTCTCACTGAGCAACAGGAAATTAGGGAGACTGTAACTTATTTCTAAAAGGCTGTCCTGAGGATTAACAGTATATGTAAGTAGCTTAATACATAAAACAGTCCATCATGATAAATCCATTCTTCCTAGGCAAGGATGGAAGCTGGTGGCTTTGTTCTTAAAAAGTAGGCAACTCAGGAGAAGGCCAACAGCATAGAGACAATCCAGGACTCCTAGGTTTCCAGGTGTCCAGGTCCGAACCCCTCCTTCTTCTTGATCTCTCTGCAGTCTCAGACTGGAGATAGGGGTCTAGGTGGAAGAAGCACTCCGAAAGTGGGGTGGGCTTTCTGACCCCTAAGGTCCTGGCTCCTAAATAGAGGCAGTCGGTGGTGCCCTGCCTTCAGGGTTGCTTTGGGGTTCACTTCAACTGAGGCACAATGTGGAGAGAACTACAGTCATGTTGGGAGGTGACAAAAGCATGAAAGTCTGAGTGGCAGTGGGAATTAAGGAGGGACTAAGAGAGAGCCATAGCACAATGGCAAAACTGTCCCTGGGGAATGCTTCCAGAGCACACCTAAGCTGAGTGTTTCATGAATTCCCTTTCCAGCTTAGAAAGTACAGCGTATCTCAGAATCCCTGCCCAGCCTCCTCCCCTTCCTCATGAGCTCTGGGCATCCTCCCTGCCCCCTCCACTCCGCCCCCAGCTGGCTCAGCTTCTGGCAGCTTCTTCAGCCAAGCCCTACAGCTCGCCAGGAGGTCAGCTTCAAAACCCAAATGCAATCGCAACAGTGAAGGCTGAGCAAACGGGCCCCAAAATGATGATGAAAAACTAAAGCAGGAAAGCAGGCAGGCTGTCCAGGAATGCCACCAGAATAATAATAAATCATGACAACCAGGCCCCAAGTTCTGCAGACCAGGAGCTTAGCTCGGAGTGGTAGTGCCAGAGAAATGGTTACTCACCCCCTGGTACATTTTTGAAAAGCATCGCCTTTTATATCAACATGAAGGGTGCTAAGACTATGATGAAGAGCCATTGGAAGGAAGTGGGAAGGCAGAACTATGAGGCCTTAGAGGAAACAAAGACTGTGTATTTAAAAAAATATATTTATTAGCAACCACCTGAGGAAGTGATGGTTCTCTTCCTTAGTCCAGCTTTCCCTGTCACACACCTGGACCTCAGCACAGCCTGCAGCACAGCCTGGGTCCTTAGTCCTGGAGGGACTCAAAGATTTGCAAGGTAGCAAGAGGACAGCCACCCTTAAGCCACCTACCTGGAATATAAAACTGGTCCTGAGAGGAGAAGCAGGTCACTCCTGTGCTGGAGAAGGCTACTCTTGGGGAGTGCCAAGGTTGGCAGAAACATCTCTGGGGTAGGCAAGGGGAGTGGACAGCAGACACACCTTCCATATGTTCTCCCTTCTTACCAGCTATCAGAGCCATTGTTCCCAGGGAGCAGCCACTTGCAAGTTCAGGGATGTCTGCCTCTTAGGCTTTTAAGTATCTCTCCAGAGGAGGCCAGAGTGCTACTTACTTCTTTGAAAGTGTTCCTGGTTTACCTTTCCTTCTCTTCATTCACTCCCGGCCCTGGCCCAGGTCATGGCGTCTCATTCTTGGATAACTGCAACAGCTGCTATGTGTTATTCACAGTGCAGATAGCTCCCTTTCCAGCTTTTCCTACCACAACCATAAGGCTTTCTCCCTAAACTGTTTTTTTTTTTAAACATAAAAATCCCTTATTCAAAGTTTTATATCAATGTCCTGTTACACAGTATTTGAAACCCAGACCTCTATGCCTGGCTTTCCAAATCTTCCACAATCTAGATCCAACATCTACAGCTCATGGAGAATCTGCACTCCCCAGCTCCAGCTCCTCCCAGTTCCCTCCTATTCATGTTAGACTTGTCCCTACTTTCATTTATTATTCCCTCCTCCTGCATTACCCTCCTCATTCTCCTTGCCTAATCAGGTTCTATTCCTCCTTCAAGACCACCCTTGGTCTTAGTCACTCCCTGAAGCCTTGCCAGACTTCTTAGGCCTCCAGGTTTTGTCACTCCTCATCTGAATTTGGCACCTAGACATAGCTCTTGACAAATTTCTGATTGTTCCATTTGTCTAACTAGCCTGCAAGAGATTTGAAAGCAGGGTCACCCCCTTGTGTTCTTCAATGGCCTCCTCAGAAACAAGACAGAGCATAGTTTTCACACACAAGAGGGTCACAATTCATACTTTGGTTTTATGAAGTCCAGGGTGACCTTGAATTATAGCGAGATTTTGCATTCATATGATAAATGTCTGTAGAGTACCTGCTGTTCACCATGGTCTGTTCTGGTGATTCAAATGTGAAGAAGAAAGTCAAGGTCCTTGGCCTTAGGGAGCTTACAGATAATGGGAAAGAGACAGTTAAGCAAGCAGCTCTAGTAGGGCTGACCTGATAGAAAAGGGACAGTGTACCATGGGAGAACATACTAAGGGCACTTAGCTTAGTCTTGGGAGATAATGGAAGGCTTCAGTGAGTTAGTCCTACTTTAAAACCTTGAGTTAGTTGAGAGGAGAGAATTAGGGAGAATAAGAGAAGAGTAACTTAAAATATCTGAAATTTAGTGTAGCTCCATTGCTTGATAGAAATGTCACTTTGGTTTTTCTCCATTTACTTAAAAGACCTTTATGACATGAATAGTTATTAAATGATAATGTAACTGTCTATACCTATTAATCTATCTGTGCATCCATCTGTATATTCTCCATGAGGATCTCCAATGACTCCAAGATGTCTGTTGCTTAACTAGAAGTCAGTAGAGAAAACGAGTCAAATGCAGCAAGAGTTGGACTATGGAACAGAACAGTGAGGAGAACTAGTCAAGTGGATGCCTCCAAATCCCGTGTGTTCACCAGGCCAGGGGGAGAGCGTGAGACCTCCCTGGCTTTTCATTCCCAGCTGCCTGAGATGTTTGGGATAGTGATGTTACAAGTGGAGGGGGTGGGGCAGGGAAGGGGACAGGGGCCGATGGGTGTTCACGGGCAGAACCCTCCTCCTATCCGTGGGTTTCACAAGCTCGGTTGCTATTCACAGCAATTCCTTTTCAACTGAAATGTGGGAATCATCTGACTGCCAAGCTATTATGGACAAAATGAAGAGGCTGCCTACGAACAAATCTGTATTCCCTTCCTATTACTGAGAGCCAAAGGGCCGAGGCCCATCCCAGCTGGGTTTTCACATGTGCAGATTAGCAGGGCAGTTTGTTCCCTGAATAGAAAGAAGGCAGGATTTCTACACCCATTTTTCTGAACTCGGAGTCACCGTCTGGATGTACTGGTGTTTTATTATGCTGCTTCGGGATTATTTATTTAATATTGTTTCATTAAATTTTAAAGAACACAAGCAGTTTTACAAATAAAACATGAAATGCCCGAGTGCAAAAAATGGATGGTTAAATTCAACAAATATTTTTAAGTTTCTGAAGGAACCGAAGTATGATGTCTGCGTGTTTATGCAGGAGAAGAGATCATCTTTTGTGACTAAAGATCCTTCTAGTCACGTTGAGGCCTGCGAATCCAGAGGCATGGTGCTGCCTAGCAAACTGGGCTCTCCTCTCATTTGTCAAAGTACCACAACCTTCCATTCCTGTGCAGAGCAAGTGGCTAGACTTCGGCATCTCATGCTAAGCATTCAGGGCACAGACATCAAACTCCTCTTTGTTTTCTATGGGGATGGCAAAAGGCTGTGAAACACACTCAAGTCCCCACAACTCTATTGACGGGTTTGGAAACAGGAAGGCCCTGGCTGCGATATTCAACCACATTAAATGACCAGCATTATCTAGAGCCCTGCAACATGAGTTAATTGTGCTTGCTGGGCTTTGACGCTGAGAACACTAGAGAAAGGCTGTGCGTAATTAGGAGCTGGCCTCATGAAAGGGCTTGGTTCACACCGCATGCCCAGTTTTTGTCCTCAGTAGAGGGTGCCAATCTGACAAAGGGTGAGCCCTGAGGGAGACATATTTATACAGAATTTTAAGGAGTCGTGGTTATCTTGTTACCTTCACTCTGGAGTCCGGAGGAGATTCCCAGTCAGAATGTAGGCCAGGACACTTGCCGGTGATAGAATCTCACAGAACTCTGCTGCTCTATTGGGCACAGCGAGCTGCAGGCTCCGACGCTGGGGGACAGAGACATGTTTCTCTAATAAATTCTTCCTGGCCCAATGTGTGAATTGTTTCCAGGTACTTAAATGACTCAATGACTTAATATTTTATTCTAAACCATGCTCTGCACAGGAAACAAGAGTAACATGATAAGGACTTCCAGAGTTGAGATAGGCCTCATCCAGGTTGGTTTCAAACCCTGAGGTGGCACTGTGCAAATATTTCTTATAAATGTTAACAAATAACTCACTTTGTTCTTTAGAAAAACACAATCAGTCTTTTCAATGGCTTGAAAAAGACTTGAAATGAGGAGGGTATGGAGGTTTCCAGCACAATTCAGACGTAATCCAATCCCTGTGAATAGACGGCCTCCCACCCATATTGCCTGCTTTGATTTGCTGAACCCCAAGCTTTCCTTAATCCCTGAATCCTTTATCTTGTAATTTTTTTTTGAATAGTTAATAATCTGATCAAGTTAAAAAGCTCTCTTTCTTCTTCCTTCAGTCCTAGTGCGGTTGTGATTTCCAATAAAGCTGACTCTACTACTTACTGGCCCACCTCAGAAGTTCGGTTCTGTCCGAGTCCTGCTCTGAGCAGGCCTGTTTGTGATTTAACCATGAGCAAACTCAGGACCTCAGCATTTAAAAGGAACCTGAAATTCGGCACATTGCGATTCTGCATTCTTCCCTAACAGTAACCTTGTCTCTATTTGAAATCCTTACTGCTTGATAAGAGACTATGGAACAGTTGGCCATAACCAATTGCCACAACAGTCTCCCACTCTCACCCCAGTGGTTCTCCTTCTGCCATTCTATACCCCTAATACAGGTGCAGCCCTTTCCATAAAGATTATATCTAGGGCTGGGGTGTAGAGCACTTGCTTAGCATATATGAGGCACTGGGTTCGATCGTCAGTACCACATAAAAATAAATAAAGGTGGGGCTAGGGATGTGGCTCAAGCAGTAGCGCGCTCGCCTGGCATGCATGGAGCGCTGGGTTCGATCCTCAGCACCACGTAAACATAAAATAAAGATGTTGTGTTCACTGAAAACTAAAAAATAAATATTAAAAAATTCTCTCTCTCTCAAAAATAAATAAATAAATAATAAATAAAGGTATTGCATCCATCTACAACTAAAAATATTTTTTAAAAAGATTATATCTAGTTGTTCATATGTCTTTTTGCACTGCTGAATTCTTGAAGGCAGGAGCCCTGTCTTATTCATCTTTGTACCTCTATTGTCCCTGACATGAACTGAAAAAAAAAAATAGGCAATCCTTCCAACTTGCCACTTCAGCATCAATTCATCCCACTCCACCAGTCAACCAAACAAGTCTACTTAACTATTCTATAATTCAATCAAACATTTCCCCAACTTTTCTGCAAAAATAATCATAAAAGAATCCATTGCAGTCTTCTAAAACCCAAATGTATTCCACTGAACTTTGGGCTTAATATTTCAATAAAAGATGGAAATGAACTTAATTTGGGATGCTTTGTTTTTAGTGACTGCTTGTTAGAACCTAGTAGATCAGAACCTACTAGAACCTTTTTACAATTAAGAAAAAGAATATATATATATATGTATATGTATATGTATATATTAGTTGTATTTGAACATAATACCTTTATTTTATTTATTTTTATGTGGTGCTGAGGATTAAACCCAGTGCCTCGCACATGCTAGGTAAGTGCTCTACTGCTGAGCCCCAGCCTAGGCCCCAACCTCTTTACATTTTAATAAGCTATTTGTTTGATAACCCATTCTGGAAATTTGCTGGTGGCTAATGCAGATTACCAGCCTGTACTTTCCATAATCCACTTTTGAAACTTAGGGTAACAGTTTCCCCCCTCTTATCTATGGATATTCATTCCTTGTTATCTTGTTCAAATATTGTTAAACATAATTCCTCAATCATATCTTTAAAAGATTTTTGTTCTCTGGGGTGTAATTTATCTGATTTTTGGGACTTGAATGCATTCCAAATAGCTAGCCACTCTCATTATCCTCAACTGGGCTTCACCTTAACTTTTTATTTTTTTCTTTATAGTTTTAGAGGGACAGTATACCTTTATTTTATTTGTTTATTTTTATGTAGTGCTGAGGATTGAACCCAGTGCCTCACAAATGTTAGTCAAGCTATCTGCCACTGAGCTACAGCCCCAGCCCCATATCCCAGCTTTTCGGTGTATGTTCCCATTGATAAAGAGAAACAGAGTCAGTGAACTCTGCCCAGTGGGACAGCGGGACTCTGGAATATGGTGTGTGGTGGCAGCCTGGAGAACTGCTAGAGCATGCCTGCTAGGTAACGACAGAGATGTATTTATCATGATGTTAATGAAGACTAACCTTCAGATTCCTTCATTAATTTTGTATCCTTTTCCTTAAAATTGGCCTTACAAACTATATAATCTGGGTCTGAACTCTGAGTCTTATGTGAACTTGGATATTATGCCTCTACTGGAAGTATTCTCATAGGCATTGTAATGACCAGCCTATCAAAACAAAAAATGAAAATGTAGAGGTGTTTTATGGGCCAACCAGAAGGCTTTAAATACCCAGTGCTGATACCAACATTTCACCAGATGTTATGGTTTAGATATGAGGTGTTTCCCAAAAACTCATGTGTAAGACAATACAAGAAAGTATAGAGGAGAATTGATTAGGTTATTACAGCCTTAACCTGATCAGTGCATTAATCCACTTGAATTGATTACCTGTAGGTAGGTAGGGTATGGCTACAGGAGATAGGTCCTAGAGCCATGTCTTTAGGGTATCTATTTTGTCCTTGGTGAGCTCTCTGCTTCCTGTTTGCCTTGTCCTGAGCTCCTTTCCTCTTCTGCCTTACCTTAGGCACAGAGTAATGGAACCAGCCAGCTACAGACTGAAACTTCTGAAACAGTGATCACCAAATAAACTTTTCCTCCTCTAAAACTGTTCTTTTTTTAAAAAAATGTTCTAATTAGTCATACATGACAGCCAAATGCATTTTGATTCATTATACACACATGGAGCACAATTTTTCATTTCTCTGGTTGTACACGATGTAGAGTCAAAACATTAGTGCAATCATACATGTACCTAAGGTAATGATATCCATTTCATTCCACCATCTTTCCTATCCCCATGCCCCCTCCCGTAAAATTGTTCTTGTCAGGTATTTTGGAAAATAAACTGACTGAAACACTGGGATTAAGAAATACACTTAATCTCATTATTCTATTTTCTTACCCATGACATGGGGATAATCATCCTTATATTAGTCTTGACAGTCATTCATTGTTAACAACCTGTTTGATGTGAACTTCAATAAAGATAAATATATGTGTGTGTGTGTGTGTGTGTAAACACTGAATGACTGTCAAGATATATACATATATATGGAGAGAGAGAGAGAGAGAGAGAGAGAGAGAGAGAGAAATTCACCTGGCAAGAAGAGCATTTACTCTGTGAAGAAATTAATTTAATTAACTAATCCAGAATAAAGAAAATAAGATTTGCAGTCAGAAAAACTACTTTCTGAACACAAGCCAGGGAACAGCAGAAGGTTGGGCACATCTTTAATCCCTGTGAGTCTTAGTTTCCTCATCTGGAAAACAGAGATTTGAATACCTCCTTACAAACATGATGTGAAAATTGAGATCCTATGTACTAAGCTTTGTACATTTTGGAAGAGATTTATAGATGTTATTATCACCCTTAAATCACTAAAATTATGATTGACTTACAAAAATTTAATTTGCACAAAAATTTCTAAAGCAGACTACACATACTACTGGCAGTTATGCACAGCATGAGACAAAAAAATTGTGAATGACAATGCAAATATCAAATGCTATAAAGACAAATATCAATTTAAAAAATCAATAAAATGTCCAGCCTCAAAAGCAAACCCATCCAATTCACACCATGACTTTTACATTCTGCATAGTAGAAACACTTGCAATGTTGGGGGTTATACTGGGAATCAGGATCATTATATTTGTTATCTGACCTCATACTATAAACATTCCTTCAGGGCCTTCTTTAATGTGCCCCAAAGTATGGGATATTTTATTGATTGTTTCTCCCCAGCTTAAACTAGACTCCTGAAGTGCTGATACCCGAGGCTCTGACTCCTCTTTCCCCATAACATCACAAGTTTCCAACTTGAGGATATCCCTCCATTCAGAGAAACAACCTTGCAGAGTGTCACAGGGTGCCCTTGAGATGCTTAAGCTCCTCTGTGGCAGAAGGAATTTTGTACCTCTTTGCATTCAGAGTTTGCCAGAAGACTCCAGAAGCTTTCAAGACTCTTACAGATTTCCAAGTACCCAGCTTGCAGGATTTATCTGTGGAATTGGAACACTATTGCTTGACTTTTCTTAGCTTTGTTGAGTAGCAATTTAAACACAGATTCCTCTCCTTACAATCTGCTGTTCTACAAGGAAGGCCCCATTTCACAAAGTTCCATGCATAGTGGAGCTTCTAAGCTCAATAGAGACAACTGCATTCATTATCACCAGCCCTGGCTTTCAATTCAGAAAGGAATCCTGTTTCAGTTCATTATCTCTCTTAGTTCTGGCTTCATCAGTCTTCATTAGGAAGTAACTTGCCTTTCTGCCAAGAGGCACTGAAGGTGAGTAGCACAGTTCCCCTGCTACATGTACTTGCAACCCACAGCCTCCTCCTGGCAGAATGCTTCCCCCTGCACACCCTATCTTCTGTGGTCTAGAAACCCATCTTCCCCATTCCATTCGTGCACTCCTGAAATCACCCTCTGACACTGAGCACTCTGGTACACTCTTTCTGTACTTCCCTTCTCCCCTTCATTCATACCCATAATTTCCTTGGTGAGTTAGCTTATCAAATCTGTTCTCACCTCAAATAAAACCTTAGTCCTTCAAATGATCCAGACTGGGTGTTCCAGCCACCTTGCTCAGCCTCTCTCCCCTATTATCAGCCCATAGCTTTGAAAGAAAAGAAGAAAATCAAGAAATCCAGGCTAACTGTAGACAGAAGAGGGAAGAGTGAGGAAGAAAAAGCAATCTGTAGGGCATGAGTCTTAGGTCAGGACTTGGTGGGATTGTGGGAGGGGAGTACTGGACAGCAAATCTGGAATCTTCCAAGGAGCAAGGCTGCAAGTCTGTAGGTCTGAGACAGGTATTCAATTACCATGAAAAAAAAAAAATTAGTCCCACCAATCCTTAATTTCACACAAAAATCAAAAACGTAGAACTAAAATATGTTCATGTTTGTGGTCTGGTAGGGGTTTTCTTTCTCTTACCTTTACTCTTATCATTTCTTTTCCTTTTCGAGTTTGCTAAAAGCAAAACAGACCTTGTTTAGCACAAGACACAGAGAAATTTTGCAAGAAGAAATAGTGTGTGCCTGTGAGAGCCGAAAGGCGTGTTTGTTTTGTAGACTCTCCACTGAAGCATCTAAAGCCTCCCTCAGCCCCAAATCAGAGAAATTGTACGCCACCCCCTACAGGCCAGAGTTGGGAACCTTCAGGGTTGGTCAGGCACCTGAAGGAGCAGGCCACCTCCTCTCCCTACTCCAGCCTCACCAGCCTGAGCCGCACCTTCATGCCCAGCGCCAGCCCCTGTTCTGTTGAAGGACCACCCCCAGGCCTGCACACACACTGCGAAAGTGACAGGAAATATCCCCGGGGAGGGAAGGGGGAGGGCTTTAACAACCAACTGACTGTTGGTTCCAGTGGTGTAAAGTACTCAGCTCCTCACCCACCCCCTCCTCAGAGATGACTCTCAGGTGTGGCCTCCTCCAGGTCCAAGAGTGCCTCTGTCGGCTTTGCTTGCTACCACTCTAATTTCCTCTTCCCAGTTCCACTCTCTCCCCAGTTTTTTTTTTTTTCCCCAGAAATGCTTCTTAACGGTTACTTCCACGTGATTCCTTATCTCAGAGTCAGCCTCTGGAGAACCCAATTTAAGACACCCTAGAATGGAGCTAAGAGGCTGTGAGGGAGGGACAGAAGAGAGAAGGGCTTGGTGTAGGAATGAAAGGAGACTTGGTGGGGAAATGAAGATGCATACTGTACTACCTTCCAGATCCCACAACTTCTCCATAATAAGGAGTGTGTGTGTGCGTGGGTGTGTGTGCATGCACTCACATGTGGGTGTATGTTTTTCCCTTACTCTTTTGAGCAAAGGATTCACTACATGCCCTTGAGTTATTATAGACATAACTAAAGAGTTGCATGTTTTTTTAATCCTAAAATGTATTTTCTTTATGCTTTCCTAACTTTGGTAACAACAAAATAGCTTTGACAGGAAATAAAATAAATGAAAACACAGTTTAAAGAAAATGGCATTTTACAAGCCTCTAGCAAAGTAACTGTAGGCTTATAAGACAGGAAGAAGAGGCAGGAGTGGAGAAGCACCTACTTTCTGGGCTCACATTTGGTCCTCCCACTCCTGAGTTTCAATAGCCAGCCCAGGTCCTGTGGAGGTTTTAGGGGTGCCACTGTTTTACCACTTATCCATTTAACCCATGCAGTGACTCTTTGAGTAAATATTATTACTATCTTTATTTTGCAGATGAGGAAATTGAGGCACAGAGAGAATATAACAAAAATCTACTTTTGCTCCTTCATGTGATTATAAAATAGTTAGTATGTAAACATGTGGACACATATGTAGTGTTTTTCATTATGTTGTAATTATTGATGTCATATTACAGCTGCTTTCAGGACAATGGACCTATCCTTAGTGTATGTTATATTTCCCTAGAGGTCATACAAAACAGAAAGGCTACATTCTGGGTCAGGGATGCCATATGAAATGTGATCACCTGGAATTTACAAGGTTCCTTTTGTCTGAGGTGGGAACCTCAATCTGAAATTGGCATTTCTCTCTCCTCTAGTAAGGAGCCATGTCTGGAGGACTAGCAAAGGGGCTCACCAAGAACTTGGGAGGAGGCCCAAGAGAAGGCCCAAGAGAGGAAGTAGAGAGATGTCTGTTGGCTCTGCCTTTAGGTGCTCTTATGGACTAAACTGATTTCTTCAAAACATGTTGAAATCCTTCCAGCAAAAGTGACCTTATTTGGAAATAGGGTCTTTGCAGATGATTAATCATATTGGATTGCACCCTAATCCAATATGACTGGTATCCTTATAAAAAGGTGTAATTTCGACATAGAGATAGATATGCACAGAAGGAAGACAATATGAAGACACAAACAAAAAGTTATCTATGAGCCAAAGAATTCCTGAGGTTACCAGAAGTTTGGAGAATGGTATGGAACAAATTCTCCCTTAGAGTCCTTAGAAGGAAATAATCCTGCCAACACCCTGATTATGGTTTTCTAACCTCTAGAATTGAGACAATGAATTTCTATTGTTTAAGCCACACAGTATTTTGTTACATCAGCCCTAGCAAACTAATACAGCCTCCCACTGATAAGCTGCCTCCACTCCCAGCACACCCACCCCCATAAGGGAGCAGAATATTCTTGTAACCTTCCCTCTGGGTCAAAGCCAGTGGAGAGGAGAGTGAGAAAGAGCTCTGAGCCAAGGACAATCAATCCATAGCTGGCCAGGAACCAGGGCTGGTGCAGCTTGGCTCAGAGAGATGACTCAGGACCATCACAGCCTCTCTCAAACAATAAAAAGTTGTAGTGGCTGGGGGGTGATTTGGAAGTTCATGTAGACCCTGGCACCTAGCTGCCATTTTGGACTATGTACAAAATGAATAAACAGAGGAAGCTGGTCAAAAGAATGCAAATAGAATGGAGAGAGGGAAATACTGGGGTGGTGTGGGGGGTTGGTAGTTGGGGGGTGGGAGCACACCCAGAACAGCTGAGCCCAGGGTTGTCTTATTTCTGCCCTTCGTGACGAGATTTCTCTGGTTTCCCACACATGCATATCCTTTAATAAATACCTCATCTTCTTTCCTCAGGTAATTTGACTATCCTTTTTATTGCACCCGAAGTGGTTAAAGATGACAGCTTAAAAAGGATACTCCAGTCTCTAGAGAATGATGCCCAGTAAATCAGTGACAGCATTTTACTTGGTTCAACTTCCCCTGTTTTTCTGTCTTAATCTGAGAAATCGCAGAGTTAGGTGAGTTAACAATGGTAAACACTGTTTTTCTAAAAGCCTTAACATATTAGGCACAACCCTGTGACAAAACCCCCAAAGAGGGAGAAAGGTGAGAACCGGGATAAGAAAATGGTTGGACTGGCGGGCTACAGTTGGGAGAAGCAGGCTTGAAGGGTCCTGTAGACCAGCCTAAACAGTTTGACTTTTTCTGGGAGAAAACGATACATATTTTAGAAAGAGTAAAACATCAGCAGGGCGTGGAGTGAATTAGAAGGGAACTAGGGAGTGTAAGATTAAGAGGCTGTTGAAGGAAGCCAGCCATAGGGTGATGGTGGCTTGAGACTGGACCCTGGAGGCCAGAGGAGAGGAAAGAGTGAAGAGACATGTGTAACACTGAGTGAACTTGGTGATGCTGGGCTCCCTAGAGAGGGGAGGGAGCAATGGAGGAGGACATGCTCTGCGGTGACTGGTCTACAGAGGCAAGCCCCTGAGGCTGGGGCCCAAGGCAGCTACTCTCCTAATCCTTTTCACTCCAAGGACCAGTTCCTGACATTTAAGAGACAGGCCCCCCCCTGGGTGGCTCCATTCCTAGGGCTGACAGTATTAGCCATTCCTGCCCCCCACCAGCAGGAAATCTCTTCAGGCTGCTGCCTGCTTGGAACCTCACACTGGAGCTCTGTGTTTACACATTCAAGGGAATCTCACATAATCATATATGTGACAAAGTCCTCAGCTATAAGCAACATTAATGAAGACAAATGAATCAGCCAAATGCTGCAGCCTGCACCCGGCTCCCAAGGCCCTGCCTTGCACGCAGGGGGCTGCTTGGTGGGGGGAGCTCATGTCTGCCTGCAGCTCTCCCCTGGCCTGATGGAGATGTATGTGATGCCCCCAAGGAGAGCTGGCTCAGCTACAGCCTCGACAGCCCTGCCAGGGGCAGGCAGTCACAGGGGGCTTTGAGAGAATTTAAAGAGGATTCTAAGAGCATGCTTACACAATTTTATGAAAGCTATCTTAAGGGAGATATGCATGCAGAGATTAGTTGCCTACATAGAGGCCTGATCGCATTAAATAAACAAGCTCTCTGCATCCTGGTGGTTACCGATTGGGAAAGTAGCTATTGGAATTTTAATTCCACCCAGTGAGTAACCACACCCTAAGAGCATCTTGGCTCTGAGCTAATAGCCTTTACCCCTTTAAGGGCGGTGGTATCATTCTTCTCATCTTTGTGACAGATGAGAAAATATTGAACTTTTGAGACTTTGACTCCAATCTCTCCTGAGGGGATCAGAGCCAGTAAAAACAGGCAGGCATTTATAAATCAAGTGGCGTGAAACTGGAGCTGGTGAAGGCAGGCGCTGTGGTTCCTCCCCGCCCAGGCCCTGTGTGACAGGGACACGCACATCCATCAGCCCCGCCCCAACCGGCTGTTTTGGAGCTTAGAACCAGTTCAGACCACCCCCAGAAGTGGAAAGACAGAGTCCTAAGTGTTCCTGGTGAGAAGACATAAAAACTGCTCCATGATCAGGCAGATCTGCTTGTTGTGAAAGCATCCAGACCTGGCAGCAGGAAGAGTCCCACCATCATTTTGGCATTTGCTCCATGTAATTCAAGAGATCGCAGGAAGGGACAAGCTGTCTCTCCCAAGGGATGTCTCCAATAGAGCAGTAGGGAAAAAAGGCCCTTATCAGAATCTGAAATGAAACGTTCTCAGAAATTTCCTAACACGAATTAAACAAGGCGATAATATTAGGTCGAGACGAAGGGATTTGAAACTAATTAATTAGTATAGAGATGGGATCAGCAGATGACAGTGAGACAATGGAATGAAAATTTGGCAAGTCCGTAAAAGGCCCTGGGTTCAGACAGTGAAATAACACTGGGCCTCATCCCCTGTGGAAGAAATTTCAAATGCTCAGTAAAAAGAAAGTAAGTTGGGTGACAAATCCACTGTTGCTAGCAATCTTCTTCAGGGAATTTTCTGTTAGTGACACTCAGATTGATTTTCCATTCCTGGAAGGAAGTGGAAGTGATCAGAAAACATAAATATCTTTTAATAAAGCCAGGCAGGCTGCTGGAAGGACACATGTATACAGGAGAAATAAGCAATAAAAATAACACACTTGGGAATACAAGTTTCCAGCATCAACACAGTTACTATGAGGCAATAAAATTGGGAAGAAAACAGTGGGAACATCCTCCCTCTGTTACTTGGCCAGCAGACTTGCCCTCTCAGTGGAGACAGGGGGAAACTCCCACTTAGCCCCAGGCTCATCTCTCAGCCTCCAATTTCCTCCTCACCTAAAACAAAGGGTTAGGCCAGAGGAACTCTAAGGTCTCTTCTGGCCTACAGATGCTACTGGTCATTATTATTCCAGCTCCCCCAAGAGATGGCCAGGGCTGCATTAGCCATCCTGAATCAGGGTTAGATCTGTCTTCTCTCATTCTTGTCATTTGATTTATCTCTCAAAACCTAATCAAATTGTACCACATTATTTTGTATTCACATGACACTATGCCAGCCACATGGTAGCTCAAAATGTGCACATCCCCCATGTTTCCTAGAGTGGCAAGAAAAACTCAGTCTTCAGAGTTGGAGAGAACTGGGTTCAAATCCCTGCTACACCACTAGCTGGTTGTGTGATGCGAGGCTAGTCACTTCCATGCAGCAGAACATTAGGCTGCCATTAGGAAGAATGAGAAGGCTCTGTAGGAATTCACATGGAAAGATGTCCACAATCTATTATTTAAAAGTAAGCTGTGGAGCACACCTGTAATTCCAGTAGTACCGGAGGCTGATGAGGAGAATCGAAAGCTTGAGGTCAGCCTCACAACTTAGTGAGATCCTGTCTCAATAAATAAAAAGGGCTGCGGATGTTGGCTCAATGGTAGAATACCCTTGAGATCACTCCCCAGTACTGCAAAAATGTCAATCACAGACAATAGCCAAAAGACATAAGCCACCCACCTGTCTATTGATGGACAAAGAGATAAATTCTGATATATACATAGACTATTATTGAACTCTGAAGAAAGGAAATTCTGACACATCCCACAACATGGATGAAACCTGAAGACATTGTGCTAAGTGAAATAAATGAGTCACAAATACTGTATAATTCCACTTATGTGAGGTACCTACAGTAGACACATTCAGAGACAAACTGTAGAGGACAGGCAATGAAGAGGTAGTATTCAATGACTGCAGAGTTTCGTTTGGGAATAGGAAAACAGTTGTGGAGGTGGATAGTAGTAACGGTTTCACAACATTGAACTGTGTACTTAAAAATGATTAAAGTGTTTTATGTATGTTTTACCACATTTAAAAAAGTAAATGGAACATGAGGCCTCAAATTCTGACCCCAGCACTGCCAAAAATAAAATAAAATAAAATAAAATAAAAATAAATGAAGAACAGGAAGAACAGGTCAGCTGTTCTCAAACTGTGGTCCCCAAAACAGCAGCATCACATCACCTGGGAGTTTGTTAGAAATACAGATTATCAAGTATCACCCAAAAACTGAATAAGAAACTGTGGGTGGGGTCTAGCATCCTGTTTTAACAAGCCTGTCCACATTATTCTGATGAATTTTAATGTTTCGGAATCGCTATCTCTGGGCACTATTTCTGAAACATTGCTGCATAGTAAAAATCACCTGGGGAGTTTTAAAAAATCCCAGTGGCAGTCCACACCCCAAGTAAATCAGAATCTTTAGGGGTAGAACCCAGGTATTTGTTCTTGGAAAAACTTGCTACTAGATTACAATGTGCAGCCTTGGTTAAGTCCCATCGTACAGGTAAAGGACTTGAGAATACCAGCGTACTTTTGCCCAGATCTCCAGGTTGGATAGGGAACAACTTCTTGTAGTCTATTCATCAGGAGGGAAGTAGGAGGAGGCAAACCCACTACCTGGAAGTCAGAAGAAAACTGGGACGCTCATATTCCCTGAGGCTTCAGGTATGTTAAAATGAACTGTTTAAATAGGATTTCAAACCCCTTGATATATTTCAGAAATTTACATTTAATAAACTAAAGTTTTTAGCATGTGCAAAATTTTAAACATACACGACAAGGCAACATAAACCATCCTATTTGCAAGATGACAGCAGGATTAATTTTTTAAATTCACAGGTCTGCTATCAAAGTCAGGGATAAGTTTAAGGCTGATGATCATTTCCTTCTATAAGTCCTATTAGTGCATCTTGGGAGATAAATTTTAAAATATGATGTCTCTGTGAATGAGATCCCTGGATGCCCTCCTTTGCCATGCCTCTGGAACAGATCTAAGAGGACTCCTGGAAAGAGATTCTAATCATGGTCCCCAGAGCATCTGTGCATGGTTAGGCCATGAAGGCAGCATCTGGGTGCCTTGCAGCAGCCTGCCCACGTGGGCCCCAGGCACATGGGAGGGAAGCCAGAGTGCTGTAGGTGTTCCCAAGCAGTGCCAACCTCCCCCACCCACACTGTCAGAACCTGTGCTGCTGCTAGCCACGCTCCTGGCCTCTGGCTCCCTCTCTGTCCTCAGACATGCTTGGCTGCCAGCAACAAGAAGTGAAGCAATGACAGCCACAAGATACCCTCTTTCACCTATTCAAGCAATCCCTCGAGTTTGATACATAGGTGTCAGGAAGAGAAGGAACTGGGGAGACATTTCCCTTGTGCAGCAACTGCAGTACTGTGGGCTTATAAAAGCCCCAATTCTTCTGCCCCAGAGACTGAGCCGTCTCCGGGCTGAGGACTCCATGTATATTAAACTTTAGGAAGAAGAGAAAGCAATCCCAGGTTGAAGAACAATAACTGTTCAAGTAGTAGGTGAACCAGTGAGGAGCTGTAGTTGGTCCCAGCAGCACATGCTTCTTCTCTGGGAGGTGGACACAGAGAGACACAGATAAGGGGACACCAGCTGCATGCCTCAGAGGTCTCTTAGGAGGCCCAAGGCAAGGTCTGTGGTGGACAACCAAGGCAGGCAGCCTGGGCACCACATGACAAAGAGTGGGGGTGGGGAGCAGGCCATGGAGAAATCAGCACAGAGAAAAACAGCTGCCCTTGCTCTCATCGGCTCTGAGTCAATGACTGCTCCCTGCATTTCTATTTCCTGGAGATACAACCCCAAACATCACACCATCCTCTCCCAAAGGAACAAGGAAGGCTTCCAGGGAATAAGTGCCACACCCAGGTAGAGGTGGGTGAGACTGGGGTTCAAAGTCCAGGACCAGCCCTTACATTGGTCCCAGCAGCACCTGCACAGATATCATCATCCACAGTAAACCCTTGGTGTCTCCAGCCAGGGTAGGGGCTGATTCTTTTGTCTCAAATACCTCATTGTTGGGTCAGGAGGTCCGGAGTCTCTCCAGCCTATGGAAAATAAGAAGAGGAGGGGGCAAAGTCTGGGGGGTGAGGAAGGAAGAGGAAGGGCAAAGGGAACACATGGGCTACCCAGCCCACAGCCCCATGGCACCAGGGTGGTAAACACTTGGAAGGAGGCCAGCCGTCTGGCGCCTCGAGTCTTCCCCATCTCCCCAGCCAAGATTCAGACCTGTACATTCTGGGCTCTTTCTGCCCCATTTCACCCAGGCTTTAAATTACCCAGGCTTGTGTCTGGGTTATTCTGTCCAAAACTTTCCTCTGAAATCTAGATTGCAATGCAAGGTATACATTTATTCTCAGAATCGGATTTCTGAGAACTACATGCCAGACAGTGTGGACTTAGCAGTCTGACTGCATACTGTTTTAGTCAGCCCATCAGATGAATACACAACAATGCGCTCATCCCTCCAACAGCACACGGGAGACAGTGATAGTCCAGGTAAATTAAAGAGAACCAGCTGGAGCCAGCTAGTCAAGGCAATTTAGGTCAAAAAAAAAAAAATGGTGCAGTGAGGGTCTGAGATGGTTGGGGAATCAAGCCAGAGGTTGCTGAATTGCTCCTTCATTGGTTGTGCAACCACTGGTTCG
Source organism: Ictidomys tridecemlineatus (assembly GCF_052094955.1). Lineage (NCBI taxonomy): Eukaryota > Metazoa > Chordata > Mammalia > Rodentia > Sciuridae > Ictidomys > Ictidomys tridecemlineatus. The sequence continues at coordinate 82,548,018 of NC_135481.1, forward strand.
AAAATCTACCCCTCAATTATGTAAGATGGAAGACCATTGAGGAAAGATAATGTGAGCCAAATCCCAGAGTCTTGGAACAAGCCAGTGACAGCAGCAGTAGCAACAATCATGATGCTTAACATTGTTCGTGTGCTGTGTGCTGGACACAGTTCTCATGCTTTGAATAGATTTACTTGGGGAATCTATCTCTGGATGGAGGTGAGGACCACCCTGGAGGACAGTCCCCTTCTCTCTGACACAGATCCATTTTTACTCTTTAACATTTTAACTTGAGTCTTGGCCAGCCATGGACCTGGGTCTCACTTCTGCTTATCACAAGGACAAAAACAGGCCTAAAAAGAGTTTGGAGCCCCTGACAGCTGCCATTAAGTGAGCCAGACTTAGGAGAAACATTGAAAGGTGTGGTCAGACAAGTCTCCAGGAGGCAAGGAATGTCTGCACCTTGCTGTTGTTCCTCTAGGGAGCACTTGGGGGTGGAGTAGGAGGGTCTCTCAGTTTGTGAAAACACAATATATAAAAAGCTTAAGTGGGGGCTGAGGTTGTGGCTCAGTGGTAGAACGCTTGCCTGGCATGTGTGAGGCACTAAGTGTGATTCTCAGCACTAATATAGAAATAAATTTTTTAAAAAAATTATGTGAAAATAATTCAGAAATTATTATTATCTTTATAAAACAACCTGCCCTGGATACTTTTTTTTGTAAAATATGATTGTAAAATTAGATTTAATGAAAGCTCATCAAGCACACATGCATTGCATGGTATACATCTGTACAAGTGCTCTTAAAATGCTCATTAGCATGAGCCTTCTTTTTCCTAGAGGAATGTGTCCTGTGGGGAGGGAGGAAAAGAGGAAGTAAAAATAGCACTGTGCAGCTGCTGACTTCGTTGGCCACAAAGCTGAGCACAGGGTGCCTAGGGAACAGCAGGAGTACCATCACATGTTCTCCTCACAGGAGACCATGGGGGAGGTGCATCATCCCAATTTACAGGTGAGGAAACCAAGACTCAGGAGGTCCGCTTATGTCCTCATTATCACACAGTCATTCAGAGAAGAGCTTGGTAGAGCTCAGGCTTGTCTGACCCCAAAAACTAGAACCACAAACAAGGCTCAAAGCAAGGTAAGGTCCTGATAGTGTTCAGAGTCATACCCCATGACCTCTAAATTGCAGATATGATTGCAGAATCCCACCATTTCCTTTCTTTTGGTCTCCTTATTTTCTCAGTCCAGTCAGGATGATTTTAATGCATCCCATACTGAGTCTGCCTTCAGCTGCAGAGAGCCAACAGACACTTGGTGCTAGCCCAGCTGGTGGGGCCGTTAGTAGGTGTCACTTCTGGAACCATTTTCCAGCAAGCACAGCTTGACGAGAAAGACTCAAGTGCCTGTACTGGTCCAAATGGGCCATCCTACCAATGCTGCTGAGTCTGACCCATAGGCATCCTGGCCACAGAACCAGTCACATCACTGGCTCTCACACCAAATCTGCAAGGATCATAACAGGAGGTTCTCCAGAAGATTCCTAAAGTTCCAATGAGTCGATCTCCTCCTGGATTCAGCAGTTGAATGAACCCATGCCAATTCTAGCCCTGGCATGTCTAACAAATGCAGCACTCAACCCAAGACGCTCAAATTGTTACCTCATGTTATAAAGGACCTGAAGCTGTAAGCAATTAGCACTGCATCTGTGAGACTAGGGAAAGACAACCAAAAGAACAGGGGCTTAAAATGACTATTTTGGTCCATATGGAAAATTGGTATGTTTTGTGCATGGTAAAATCCTTTCAGATATGTTTTTCAACCTTACATTTTTTAAATTGGGGTTTTAAATATTATTCCAGGAAAAGCAGCATGATTCCTTTAACATCAAAAAGAGAGCTGTAAGTACACTAAAAAGCTGTTGGAACCTTCAGTAAAGGAATTAACATCATGAATGAACCCAGGCATTAGTGCAAATTAATCAAACTGCATAAATTACAACTTTAATCAGTCATGGAATCTCAATCCTCGAAGGGACCTTGGAAATCATCTGTCCCAAGAGCAAGAATTATGGAAAATAAATGGGCAGGCGGGCAGAGGAAAAACCTTCTGACTAGAGAAATGAACAAAGAAACAAAGAGTCGGAGGCAGTGTGCACAGTGACTGAGAGCTCAGGGGTCTGCACAGATGGCCTGGGTTTGCAGCTCTGCTCTGCTTTTTGATGGTAGGGTGAGCCAGGCTGAGTTGTTTGACCCTCCTAAGTGGCAGAGCACACCTCTAATAGGTAGGGTAACATGAGGTTAGTCTGAGTCTTAAGAAAGGGCTAAATATGGTGCCTGGGACATTAGAACCCAGTAAATAATAGCTGCAGAAAAAAAAAAAAGAACAGCACAAATAGAATCTAAGTGAATCGGACTGACATATTATCTATCATCATGGTTGTTCTCTTTTATATGTCCACAAAAGGGAAAAAAAGTGCAGTATACCTAAGCCCTCAGATTTCTGACTGCAAGAACAAGGCATAGTACCCATAGCCTTCTCTGGAATGGAAAATGAACTTTGTGGAAGGGAGCCATGTTCCAGATATAAATGAAGCCAGACCTGATACATGAGAGAAGGGGACCTGTGGAGTTGGTGAATCTCCTCTTATCACTTCTAAGGGTAAAAGCTGCCTCTAACAGGTCTCGATGCAAAGCTGTTCAAGGTTTAGAACTCTAGGCAAATTCCTGGCCCAAAGGGGTCAAAATGAGTGTCCACTGTGTTCTATTTTAGCCTGGAGGTAGAATCAGTGTCACACTAACAGTGACTGGGAAAAGTTAAGGTTAACAAATCAGACATAGCTCTAGTTTGTGTGCTTACATCTTGATATAAACCTAGCTTCACCTTATAATAACACTTACTAATTATGCTCAGGGAAGGAATGTGGAATAGCAGAAGAATTATAGGCTCTGGAATAGAACATATTCTGGAACTGTCCATTGCTCTTGGACAACCGTCATAATCTCTTTGTCCTTCAGTTTTCTCATACGTTAAGATGCTATGAAGGGTCAGCACAATACCTGCCACCCAACTGGTACCTAAGAAGCATTTATTTCTTCTTCCCATTGTGTCCACATTTGTCATATCAATAAACAGCTCTATTTTTTTAGTGGAAAAGGAGGATTATTCTTGCTTGACTCGGTATCCAACACTGATAGGAAGTTGAGCTGCTCAGACCAACACCAAGAAATTGACAGCACCATCCATTCAGCATCAACACACCTGAATCACAGACACAGTGTCTGCAAGGAAATTACCTCTGGAACTCTAATTTCCCAAAACGGAACCTACAGTAATAGAAGAGACAGTTGTATTTAGAGCAAGAGGCAAGGGCCTTATCCCATTTCTGCAACATGCTAGTTTTTTAGCCTTAGGCAAGCCACTTCGCATTTAACCTAAGCCTTTGGTTCCAAATCTATAAAAGGAGGGCTTTGACTACACAACATCCAAAGTTGTTTCTCAAAATCCCATGTTTCTATAGTTTGATTCCTGCTGTTTCTTAAAATGTGTGACTATGTTCTACTCCAAAGTCACAGGCCCCTGTTCCATGTCTTTCACCTTCGTTCAAGCCATGATTTGTTCCCTGCGTTGGTGACTCCATATAAACAGCAATTACACAAACAGAACGTAAGTGAGCCAGGCTGCCAGCTGTCACTGCTGTGCCTTCTGCTCACTCTGGAGATCAGCTGAGGCCGCGTGAGCTGGGAATAAATGGATCTGCCATGAAGACAGGATTTTACTGTGAAAATGAGTTTTGTGATAAGTCTAAAGCAGCAAAAACACTCTGAAGACTGCTTTACACCTAAATGATGCCACATGAATTTAAAAAAAAAAAGCACAACCTTTGATACTTCTTTGAGTTTTAGAATCCTGTGGCTGATAAAAATGTTACTAAATTCTCCAACTGAACCCCTCTACAGCCAGAAACATGTTTGGTCAGAATGCAAAATAAAATGGGGGCATGTGCCCATTGTAGCACCTATACTAAAATCAGTGAGGCCAGGGCTTTGTTTTTATAGAATGTTGATGTCACACAGAACTAAGCATTTGATTCATCATATTAGATACTAAGCAGACTGGAAAGCTCATGGAAGGCAGAGATGATATCTAGCACAGTGCTTGGTATACGACAGGTACCTGCAAGGGCTTTGAAAACCAAATATAACATGTTGGGTGGCTTAAACAGAAATTCATCTTATAGAAAAAGAGTTTGTAGGCTTTAAGTCTGAGACCAAGATGGCAGACTGATTTCTTTGAGTTCTCTTTCCCTGACTTGTAGTTGACCATCTTCTCTTGTGTCTTCACATGGTCTTCTCTCTATATGCATCTGTCCATATCTCTTCTTCTTATAAGAATATCAGTTATCACAGAATTAGGGTCCATTCTAAGGATATCATTTTAACTAATTTCCCCTTTAAAGATCCTGTCTCCAAATATAGTCATCTCTTGAAATACTGTGGGGTAGGAGTTCAACATATTAATTGGGGAAGGGAGAACACAATTCAGCTTTTATTGAATAAGTGTTATATGAATAAGTGGAAGAAGTATGGGCAGATGAATAAATGGATGGATGGAGGAATGGATAGATGAACAACCAATTAATCAGCAAATGCTTGGTGAAATGAGTGAATTTCCACCATCACTTGTGGAAACTGGGTTTTGCTGTAGTACCATTACACAGGTTTTAAATTATGTATAACAATCGAGCCTTGTGAGACATTTAAAATTTTATTTAAAAATATTGCTCACCAAATATTATCACCAATTATTACTCACCAGCTTCTATCAGTTGACAAAAACCAGCCACACCTTGACTTACCAATGCCATTTCCCCCATCCTAATCATCCCCATCTTTAATGACTTCCTGTAGCTGTGAGGAGGTATTTTCCTACAACAAATAACTTTTAACTCTCCCATGAATACCAATACACTTAGAACCTCCACATTAAGAAAACAGAAGAAGAATAGTTAGATCTCTTGGCTGATACTGTTTGTTTGTTTGCTTTTAACGGAAACTGGTCAGTACTTAGTTTCTAAGTTGTCTTTGCACTTTGATTCCATGCCACAAACTACAGAAATACTCCTATACATTTGTAGAGAAGAGGGAAAATATCCATGAGGGTCCTCTAAATCCCCCTTCTGATTCACCTGGTCACTTTAGGTGCTTATTGCATCCTTAATGACATAGAAGTTCACCAGCTAACTCTCTGTCACCAATGTTCTTTCTCTCTTTTCCTACATACCTAGAGAATGAACTTGGTCATGCATAAAACTACCAAGCTGGGTGTACTCAGAGAAGTGCCTGTGCTCCTTTGTCTTGCCCCATGGTGTCCTGAGTCATGCTGCTGGCTGTGAGTCTGACTCAGAACTCCCCTAGGGCCCTTCATACCCTGCCACAATAGGAAGAGATGCTTGAGATTCTGCCCAGCTCTAATGAGTGAACTGTCTGTGGCACCTCTAGTGTGAGACTGATTCGTTAGTGTCAGGACCGTGAGGGCGCTCATTCATTCATTCCTCACTTATCCATTCCCTACTGGAAATATAACATAATAGATAAACCAGAGCAGAAGTGTCCCTTGAAGCAAGTGTGGAAATTTTAAAAGTTCCATTATGATCTATACTATTTCTGTGATTAAAAATAATAGCAGAGAGATAAATGGATCGTGTGAGTTCTGTCTGTATAATAGGTGATTTAGATATTAATATTTAAAGACAATTTTATTGTGGTCCCTTGTCAATGACAATGATTAATTACCTGACTTTGACCTTTGGACAGACTGGCTACTGTAAACTTAGAATCAATCCCAGTGATTGTCCCTCTGCTGCCTTCCCCCGAGGCTCCCTGAGATGAGGCGGTATGAGTATTTCCATGGACATCACTGGGAAAGATGGTATTTGATGTTATTTAAAGATGCTATTTGTTATTTCAGAAACATGTAGAATGGGCCTGTGAATTCCAGGCCCTGCTCATCTGCAAAGTTCTTTTCCTATTCCCATTCACCTAGACATTTGTGCCAGGAATTGATCAAGTACATTCATGTGCTAAAAAACTTCTTGTCAGGGATTCAAACCAAGTGATTTCTGACCTCTGTCTGCTTCTCTTTTTAAAATGTGTTTTAACTGTCGTGTTTTTTAGACATATTTTATTGTGAACCTTTTTGCCAGTAGGTAGCATGCAAATCAGAGTTGAAGAAAAACCTTCAAACCAGCACAATATTCCCAGAGCATGAAAAGCCCAAGGAGGAGGAGATGAAGGGGAGGCTGAGTCCCCTCAGGCCCACCAGTCCAAGAGCACCTGTCACTCCCACCTTCAGGCCTGTTCTCTACAGGCTGGAATGATTGAAGAACCATCCAGGGTCGGTTAGCAGCCCCCATCTGTCAGAAGCAGAGCATCTAATTCACTCAAGCCTTGCTCTCCTGACAACTTCACATCACGGAAGGACAAGGATGCAGTGAAAAGAGCTGCTGCTTGAACTTGTTTTTGACCAATGAGGGAGAATCGATGGATGACAGAGAGGAAGTGACTGGCACGGGAGTGAAATACAGACCTTGTCATCATATGATTTGTAAGACTTAGGAAAGGGAATATGAGCAGTTTGTGTTTCTGAGGCTTAAGGAAAGCAGAACTCCACATGTGCAAAGAATGAGATTCTGTGCACTACGTCTCAGAGAGCAGCATATTATGGAGGTTAAAGTCCATTCTCTGGGAGATAGACAGACCTGAGCCAGGCTTTGACTCTGCCCTTAAAGGTGCAAATGTCATCTCCCTGAATCTCAATTTCTTCATCTGTAATCATAAATAAGAACTATCTTATATATTGGTTGTCAGAATTAAATAAGATAATACATAACAAGCCCTGTCACAGTGCTTAAATCATAGTAAATACTCAATAAAAGTTAACTGTTTTTGTTATCATTATTGCATGATTCCTACATGTAAGGCACGAGGTTAGATGCTTTTTGTTTCCAAAATCAGAGGCTTTCTTCTTTATTCAAGAAGAACTGAGGGCACACTATTTAATTCTGACCATCCATTCATATGAAATTCTACAGAGGAAGAAGAGAAGGAGCTATTCAAAGAAATTAGTTTAACTCCAATGAGTTTATATTTTACCAGGACACCTGTAAAGGCAGGAAGGAGGAATTTGCAGCCAAGAGCAGATAAAAAGGAGAGGCTTAAAAAGAAAATAAGTTTGGGGCTTGGGATGATGCCCACATAGAACAACAAGAGCCATCGGGGTATGTTCAGAACAAGGAAAAGGACAAGAGAAGCTCTAGCCTCTTGCTTGGGGCAGATGACACAGTTAAAACAGAATTACTCAGCTCCTACTCTGTTTTCATCTTCTCTATCAAGAATGAACTTGGAGCCAGAAAGAAGAGCAAAAACAGGGCCAATAGGAAATTACAGTCTGAGATAGTGCAGAGATAGGAGGGGAGCACCTGGCTGCTGCACTTGAGTCTCTAGGCTCAGATGAATGATATCTCAGCATGTCTGTACGTGGACCCAGATATTCACTGCAATAGAGATGGTAAAATAAAGCAAAACAAAATAAAAAGCCAGCGCTGGTATGCTAAAAACAAGAATCCATGAGTACCATATCTAATGTTATCTGGAAAAAAAATGGCAATATGATAATATATGAAAGTTTATGAAGCATGGTGGAACTTCTCGTAACTCACAGAGGAACAAATGTCTCAATTTTTATCAGTAGAGACTTTTTGCCAAATTCTAGCACAGATAAAACACCCTGTGTTGACCCAGAAAGATGAATGCTGGTCTGACAAATGTCTCATTATTCTCTAATGGGATTCCTCAGATGGTAACTTTATTCTGCAGACATAGTCTAGTTAGAAAATGGTAACAAATAAAGCTGCATAATCCCTTGGTGCAGATAGAAGAACACGTGCTCCATGGTAGTCCCATTAGGGGCACTCAGAGTGGCTCAGCTATAATGCTCAAAGAGGACTGGAGAACAGGTCTGCAGAGGGATTTTAATTGCACATGACTTAGTCTTTAATACCTCACAATACAAGGGCAGTTGCGACTTGTATGACAAAAGAAGTTTGCTGACATCTGCTGGGAGAAAGACCAGGAGGCAGCTGGGAGGTGGTGGAGGGGCTGAGGCCCCAGGCTTCAGAAGCAGCCTGAACGAATCTTAGCTCTACCACTTACTAGTTGTGGTGTTAAAGAAACTGCTTTATCTCTCTGACTCAATTTTCCACCAAGAAAATGGGGATGATAATCTAATTAGTGAGGTAGATCAAGTTAGTATTATAAAACATTAAGTATCTGATTACCAAAGTTGTTATAAATAGGATCCCAACCATCTCCGCACAGCTGAAATGATAGAATCTCATAAAATGAACGCTGTAAAGATATTTATATATCTTATATTACCTGAAAGGAATACAATCTAAAATTCTGGCCAACAGGGGATGGAATATTATAATTACTCAAATTGTTACAGGCAACAAAAGCAAATATAAATAGGTGGGACTATATCAAACTAAAAGGCTTCTGCCTAGCAGAGGAAAAGATCACCAAAACAAAGAAGTTAACTAAAAATTGGGAGAAAATATTTCCAAACCATATATTCTATAAGAGGCTGATATCCAAAATAAAGGAACTCAAATAATTTAATAGCAAAACCAAATAACAACACCACAACCCAATTGAAAAATAAGGGAAGTTGTTAAAGAAGATATAAAAGTGGTCAATAGGTTTTAGTGCTGAACATCAATAATCATCAGGGAAATGCAAATCAAAGCCACCATGAGATATCACCTGTTAGGATGACTTCCATTTAAAAAAAAAAAAAAAGGCAAGAGATAACCGGTGCTGGTAAGGGGCAGAGGAACAGGAACATTTGTGCAATCCTACATTGATGGAAATGGAGATTGGTACAGTTATTGGGAAACCAGTAGGTTCCTAAAGAAGTTTAAAATAGAACTAAATATGACACAGGAATCCCTCTTTTAGGTATACACCCAGATGAAGTCACTAGCTCATAAAGATTTCTGCATTCTCAAATTCGTTAGGGTATTAGTCACTAGCCCAAATATGGAAACAACTGACGTGTCCATCAACAGATGAGTGGAAGAAGAACTTGTGGCGTGTATTAGCACAACCCAGTATTCTTCAGCCTTAAAAAAAGAAACAGCTCTGCCATTTGTGACAACATGGACTAAAACATTATAAGTGAAATAAACCAGATACTAAAAAATACTACGTGACCTCACTTATAGGTGGAATTTTTTTAAAAAATAAAAATTATATATATATATATATATATATATATATATATATACACACACACATACACACACACACACACACACATACATGCATACACATACATAGAAATGGAGTAGAATGGTGCTTCCCAGGGAGCCTACAGGAGGAAGAATGGGAAGATAAAGTTCAAAGCATACAAAAAGAAACTAAATAAATCAAAATAAAATCATGTTTCAGAAGACTATTTAATGTAGTGAAGAAAATGGATGAGAGTAAGGGAAAGGAGAATATGGAGGCGGAGGTACTTTTTGGGGAAGGTATTTTCCAAGGAAATGGTTATTTTATCAGATTGAAACGAGGGATCTGGGCCTTGGAGTGCTGGGAAGAGCAAAGGCCCATGAGGCTGGAGCAGGTGAGCATGAGGGAGAGGGGCAGGCAGTGAGGCCTGACCAGCGGGCAGTGCAGGGCCCTGCAGGCCAGGGCAAGCTCTGGCTAGGGTTTTATTTTATGTGATATGGGAGGCTACGGAGGACTGTGAGCAGGAAAGAGTGATGATGTTAATTACGTTGGCCAATTTTTTTGGAGAATAGACCGTACAGAAGAATAGTCTGTAAGTATGGCAGCAGAGAAACTAATTTTAGGGAGTAGTAGTCTAGCAGTTTTGCAATAGTCTAAGAAAGAGAAGGTTGTGACTTAGGCTGGGAGAAAAAAAAAAGCAGCAGACTCAATGTCTTTTGTTTATTTGTTTTTTTTTTTTTTAAGAGAGAGAGAGAATTTTAATATTTATTTATTTTTTTTTTAGTTATCAGCGGACACAACATCTTTGTTTGTATGTGGTGCTGAGGATCGAACCCAGGCCACACGCATGCCAGGTGAGCACGCTACCACTTGAGCCACATCCCCAGCCCCGACTCAATGTCTTTTGAATAGGATAATCTTAATTTTATTAAAAAATGAAATACACAAACATATTAGAAAAATAAAAATGAATAATAGTGGTTATCTCTGGATCATGCTATTCGTGGTGACTTTAATTTCCTTCTTTTCACTCTTCTACATTTTTAAAATTTTTCACAACAAACATGACTAAAGGAGAAAAGGATATTTTTTTTCAGAAAAGAAGAAATGAAGGGCAGGCCAAGAAGTTGTGGAGCAGCAACAGCCTAAGTAAAGAGATGTCAAGGATTTGACTAATAGCAATTTCAACATCTGTTGACATTGTAAATGAGTAACTGAAAAGTAATGCCTCCTAAGACTTAAGGTAATAAGACATAGCACCCAGTTTGAGGGAAGTGACTGTCTCCTTCCCTGTGCTTTAACCTGAGCCCACCTTGTGGAGCATGGGCCATTCTTGGGTGTCCCATTTTAAGATCAAACTGAGCTGGAGGAGAACAGTCAGGATTGGGAAGTGGCTTCAAACCACATATTGCAATCATGGGAATAGTCACCCCTTGCTGATTATGTGTCAGGCACTTTAAAAACATGGAGTGGTTAAGATGAGATGCTCATTTGAATAGGAGAACGGTGGCAAATGACCATTTTTCGGAGCACTTACAGAACCAGCGATCATCGCATTTTCATACTTTATTGCAACTAGTCCTTAACTATAGCACTCAGATAAGTATCATCTCTGCTCTTTAAAATCAAATTAGGAAAGCAGCAATGCATCCATGTCATGGAGTCAGAGAGCCTAGATTCAAATCCTAGCTGCTACATGACTTCAGGAATACTCCTAAGCTTTCCCTACAAAAGATATGGTTGTTTTAAGATTAAATTAGATAACGCATTAGAGCTTCTAGAACGGTACTAGACATGTGGTAAGCTCAATAAGCATTAGCTATTATTGTCAAAAATGTGACTACTCATGCAATGAGTAAGTGGAGGAGCCAGTAAAGAAGAAAAGAATCCAGGGCCCCAGGGCAGTTACTTGTTGAGGGAAGAAGGAAGAGGCTCCTACTGACCTCCAGAAGTAGAACATGACCCAGTGAACCTTAAGTGTAACAAGTGTCTGATAAGATGCAACCTGAAATTAGCTAGCTGGGTAAAGTCAGTCACTTTTCTACCCATAAGGATACAGATCTTCTTCATTCAGGAGAGTCATTAAGTGGCCACTCTTACTTAAGATGCTGTAAGATGTCTGTGCCCTATTGCCTGGAGGGGAGAGCTTAGCAGAACTCAGTGTGGCTTGAGGAAGCCTGACCCTCCAGTACAAGGGAGGCGTTATGCAGAGCTGGTCACTGGTGAATAGGAGGATTACAATCTCCCTGGTGGGTTAGGAAAGATCCCACAAAAAGCCCTTTGGAGAAAAGGACACCAGGAATTCCCAAGGGGAAATTCACCAAAAGAAAAGAGATAGTCTGGCCCTTGATCTTGGGTAACTAACGGTGGTGATGGTGGTGGTGATGGTGGTGGTGAGGGTGACTGGTTCCAACACAGCCCGTGGCTGAGACAGGAAATCCTTCTGGATGTGGGTGTGTTTGAGAACAATGATTAAGCACGAGGAACTGAAATCTTGTCAAAGAGCTGTAATCTTGGAGCCTAAGCACTCAGTTCCATGAAGAGAACCCAGGTCAATAAAAGAATCCCTGGAAAGTAGGGAAAGGCTGCCAGTCTGAGTAGAGCCCTTTTTCAGCATTATCCAGAGTGAGAAGCGGCAATACTGGCAGACCACTCTGACTCCTCTGTCCTTTTCTCTGTTTGAACTTGGTACTAGGACTGGCCCTCTGAACAAAAGAAAGATCAGGGTTTTGGCAACCTCAGTTGTTTAGAAAAGGTGAGAGGTGGTGGAGGCCTTAGGAGCATTTCACTTAAGTATTTCACTTGCTACTAATGTGAGTAGGACAATGTTCTGCAACTGATGGGGTCGGGGGAGATACATCTATTATTTCCCCCTTCCCCCAAAGTGGTGGTTAAATGGGTTGTCTCAGTTGGATACGTTTTAATTCCTTGATTAAGCTCAATTCTAAGGATTTTATAAAAGTCAGAATTAATAATCACAGCAGCTAATATTTGTTCAGTGTTTACTATATGCCAGACTCTTTACATGCCTTACTTCATTTATTATCACAAAATCCCATGAATGTGAAAACAATTTAAGAGGCCATGGACAGACAGATACATGAATAAACACAATATAGTATGCACATACAATGGAATATTACTCAATCTTAAAAAGGAAGGGAATTCTGACATTGGCTGCAACTTGGGTGGGTTTTGAAGACATTATGCTAAGTGAAATAAGTAAATACTTTATGGTTCCACTTATGTGAGGTACACAGAGTAGACAAAATAAGAGATAGAAAGTAGAATGGTGGTTGCCAAGGGCTGGGGGGAGGTAGGAATGAGGAGTTAGTGTTTAATGGGTATAGAGTTTCAGTTCTGCAAGATAAAAGAATTGTAGAGAGAGATGCTGATAATGGTTGCACAATATTATGAAATGTATTTAATATTACTAAATTGTATATTTAAATTGATTAAGACAATACATTTTATGTTATATATTTTGCTACAATTTTTAAAAATTGAGGAGAAAAAAAATCCTCCTGAGGTAGGGACTATTTTATCACCATTTTCCAGGTAAGAAAACTGAGGCTGAGAGAAGCTAAAGTCTTTTGTTCAAGGTTGCACAGCCATACCTGGAACAAGAACTAGATGATATGGCTGCCTAGCCACAGAGCTTTTTCTTTCAACCTCTGCACACCTCTGACTCCCTGTACAGATGGAAAGGGAGATGCAATACCACTTGGGGATGCAGTTGATGGGATTAGTTTGATGGGCTGTCAAACCAGAACACATAGAAAGTTTCTCTCCATGCCACCCCACTGAAATTGTACCATTCCTTCCAACCTGAAGAATTTTTGTGCTTCAGTTAGCTGTGCAGAATTGCTGTAAAAATGAACTGTTTATCACGGGTGGAAAGCAGGTTTAGCAACTATTACTAAACCATATAAAGATAAACCACATATTGAGAGGCATTCTAAGGCTGCAGGTCAAATGTTACGACAATCTTTAAAGGTGTAATATTTGCTCATTCAATAAATATTCGTTATGTGTCTTCTATATGTATGCATTGTTCTAGGTGCCTGGTATAGAGTAGGGCACTAAATGGACAAACATTCTCTACCTTGCCTCCCTATCCCTCTTGGAAGGGAGGCGTGAAAATAAACAGTGTACCTAATAACTCAACAAATGATGTCTAGGACCTCAGAAGGCAATAAGTACTTGACCACAGCTGTGATTTTAAATTAGATCAGCAGGGGAGACTTCATGGAGAAGGTGACATCTAAGCAAAGACCTGGAAGAGGTGAGGCAGCCAGATCTGCAGGAAGAAAAAGTCAGGCAGAGGAACCAGCCCATGTGAAGGCCTTCGTCAAGAGCTGGAATGGGAGGAGCTGCTGCAGGTAGGTGAGTGTGATTGGGGCAGGGTAAAGGTGCAGGTGAGGAATAGGAAGTGAGGTCCACAAAGTGAGGAAAGGGCCACTGGTTTTTCAGGTCACTGTGAAGACTGTGGCTTTACATAGAGTGAGATGGGAATCCAGGGTAGGATTTTTAAGCAGACAAGTGACACTATCTAACTTACATTGGATAAATTAAAATGCACTGTATATAATACTATCTTCACTTGAAAATCTGCTTTATCACTGAGATCATTGCTCATGAGGAACTGCAGCTTATTCCTAAGTGAACATCAGCTCGACGTGCAGAGAGCCCTGCAGGTCTTGTGATTGGAGTGGAAGGAGGCATTGGGGGAGTTGAATAAAAATAGTTGTGTCATTTAGTTCAAAGAGCCTCTGGGAGGAATAACTAATAACAATAGCTGTAAAGGTCACTGCAAATATTAAGAGCTATCAAATGCTAACTACTACTTAAAAATAAAAAGCCTGCCATTATTCTTTGGCCCAGGAGTCAGGACCTCTGGCAGCCTGCATGCCTCAGCCAGCCCAGCAAAGCTTTGGTGCCTTTAAAAGGCTTTTCCTTGAGTCTGTGTTATCTGAAGGCTGTATCTTCCATCTACAGCTCTGGTGGAAGGAACTGTTTACCATATGTACTCAGCAACAAAACACAAACCTGAGGGCAGGGGTTGATGAGCATTTGTTTTCTGATTTTTGTTGTTGTTGCTGTTGTTGTTTTAATCATTAGTTATTAAGCTGTGTTTATAAGAGTCTCCAAAAAGTATTGAGTGTCCAAACCAACGACATGGATATACATGTAAAAAGCTCTTGCAATGAGTTGTTTACACTAAACCTTCAGGTCATGGAAATTTTGCTCCAGATTTGTTTGTGTGGGAATAGCACTGGAATACTGGCTTGTCGGTGCCAGCTTTGAAACTGACACAATGAATAGCTATTGTTCTGACAGAGTATCCGGCAGCTCGAGTCTGCATACACTGAAGACGACCTTCCTCTTTAGAAATAACTTCCAGTCATTTATATATAATTTTAATTGTTATGGTGTACCCAGTGTTCTCAGTGGCTGGGGAGGAGGAAGCTGTATAAAGATATTTCAGTTCCTCTCCAAAAGGATTCTACAGCTTTTCTATTTTGGTAAGTCAGGTCACCAATATTACTGCATTCCTAGCATGAGATATGGTCAAAGAGATGCAAAATAAAGGGGGGAGAATGTGCAAGGTGTTATTAACCAACCATTAAGTACCAGATTCTCAGCTTTGATATCATTTCATTTCACCATCTTAACCTAGTAAAAATAGATATTGTTCACCATTTTGCAGATGAGGAACTAAGATTTAGATATTAATTATATTACTTAATATATATCAGACCTGGGATTTGAACCTAATTCTGCTGATTCTAAATCCATGCTTTCCCACCACACAGACCTGCCCTGGAGAAGACTGTCATCTAATGGGTCACAAGACTTATATAGAAAAATCAATTGGAGAAAAACACAAGTGAAACATAATCAAATCAAAAACATAATTAAGTCCTTAATTCTTGTAATGAAGGCTCCCGAGTGCAATTCTACAAACAAGTGCAGTGCCTACAAAGAGCAAGGCCCTCAGCAAAGTACTTGCAGGGACATTAATGGAGTAGAAATGACTAGAGGAAGTAAGAGTTTTCTATCAATGACACATACACCTCAGAAGATCTGAGATGACAAAGACGATAGCTATAAGGTGGTGGGTTCAGGATGGCACTGCCCACCTCTTGGCATGCCCTGGACCCAATTCTGTCATTTCCCTGAGGTTCTACCGTCTGAACAATAATAGACTTGGGGTGAGGGATATTGAAAAGTCCTAAGCAACAAGTCTTAAGACATTAAAGAAAGTGAGAGTTAGAGGTCACAAAGACAGCTGTAGTACTCACAGATAACTATGAAAATAAAACTAAAAGATGATTTGTTACCTGCTGATGGAATCTTCGGCTTCTGGGATGGTGGCCCCACTTCTTCTTGTCCACTGATATCCACCCTGGGAATGACGATTGTGTACATAGTAAGCTATAATCTCTCAAATGCTATGCTCTGGCTTGTGGTTCTGAGCTGGACTCTGGCCCACAGACTCCCTAGCAGGCTCTGCCAAGGAGTGCTAGACAGAAGGCAAGGCGGGAGAAGGAAGAGGGGACCTCCTTTTTCCTGTTTGCTTTATAGTTGCTTCTCACTTGTCAGCACCTCCTGAATCTCACTTCTTCTTCATAGAAGTGGCAGTTCATTTCAGCAGCAGTGGTGGATTCCACTTTGCAGTTTTTCTAATACTCACAGAACCAACCTCATAGTCTGTAGCCACCCCCCACCCCAAAGCTTTTAGGTTTTAATAATTCTGACTTCTTTCCATCTCCTTCTATCCTCAGGACTGGTAGCTGTTTCCCTCAGTTACTACTAACTACCATGACATTTAAATGTACTCTTTGTCTTCTCAGTTCTTCAACATCCCGTTAACAACTCCTTATATTAAGTTCTCCCCATTGAAATAACTGATGTGACTTCTGTCTCCTGGTTGATGATCATTTCATTGTTAATTTACATTAAAATAAATGAGAAAGCTATTTAGTAAATGCTGAAGTGCCATAAAAATGTTTGGAATAAGAATATTTAATTCAGGGCTGGGGTTGTAGCTCAGCACCACATAAAAATAAATAAATAAAATAAAGACATTGTGTCCAACTACACCTAAAAAAATAAATATTAAAAAAAGAATATTTAATTCATTCTCCCAAACCTACATGAGGCTGATGGCCCTAACATGTTAAACTATGTCCCTGACTGCATACAATCCAACTTCCTAGCACCAGTTCCTCCATGACAGTCTCTGCTCGTTTTCCAGATCCACCCTCCTCAACCACGCCTTGTCCAAACCCACCATGCTGTTTTTTACCCTCCATTCTTTTGCCTAGGTAGTTTCCACTGCTTAGAATTTATCTGTTAAAGTCCAGCTCAGTTGTCACCTCTTCCAAGAAGTCTTTCCTGTACTACTAACAACTATACATACACCCCCTACTCTGTAACCCTTTGGCTGCTAAGTATAAATGTTCCTTCGTAGCTAAGATTACAAGTAGCACACACTTGTAATCTCAGTGACTTGGGAGGAAGAGGCAGGAAGATGGCAAGTTCAAGGCCATCCTGGGCAACTTAGCAAGACACAATCTTAAAATAAAATCTTTAAAAGATAGTGCTGGGGATGTAGCTGAGTGGTAGAAAACCCCCGGGCTCAATTCCTAGAACCATCATAATTAAGGAGTTTAAAAAATAAATGAATAAATTATATATATTCTCTGACCTATCAGATCATAAGATTCCCAAGACCAAGGTAGACATCATAGCTATTATTGCTTTAGCATTTGGTGCACTGCTAGGTGCTCGGCAGGTCTTTAATAAATGATTCATGACTTAAAATTACCTGGAATTTCTTCATTATCCAAATTTCTTGCTGCTCACTTGAGATATATAATTGAAAGGGAAATAAAACTTCAGTGTTCAGAGAATTTTAAAATTCATTTCTTTCCCTTTTCATTTGGATACACAAAGCTATTTGTATGCCTTTGCATTAGATTATATTCTTAGGAAGCAAGGACATTATAATTTCCTTAGTGCAGTGCCAAGAAGGGCTGACATCATTCCGAATGCAAAAGCTTCAGATGACAAAGAAATAAAAATGGCTCTCTAGGACCTTGGCTAAAAGGAAAGTGGTCCCTCTGGCTATGGCAGGCCACTAGAGTGCTGAACAGTCCTATCTCTTTTTCTCTTCTCTTTAATTTTTTTTTTTAAGAGATGGGGATATAGCTCATTTGGTAGAGTGCTTGCTTCACATGTACAAGGCCCTGGGTTCAGTTCCCCTAGCACCACCACCAAAACAAACAAACAAAAAAGACTGATCCTGAACTCTGGGCTCAAGGGATGCTCCTGCCTCAGGCTCTCAAGTAGCTGGGACTCCAGGTGTGTACCATTGTGCCTAGTTCTGAACAGTATTCTTGAAAGTCCTCTGAAGTCAAATAAGATCTCCTTTTGCAAGAAGTTAAGCAATTTATTTAAGTGGAATCTAGAACTCGGCTCTTTCTTGTTACCAACTGTGGAGATAAGCCTGTTACTCCTGGGAGTATAATCCAAGCATCCGAGTGTGGCCAGGGTCCCCCATGGATGAAGGAATTGGCAACATTCCCAAGTCAACTGTATCATGAAGGCAACAGGATTTTTGCTGTCCCATATCTCAGGAGTCATTCCTCCATCTGCTGGCTGGCCACACATATGCTTCCCACTTTGTTGTTCCCTCAAACTGAAGCTGCCAAGGGAATGCATGTGACCACAGGAAACTGTGGGAACCTGGAGGCAAGTAGCGGGCAGCACAAACCCAACTCTGACCAAGGCCACTGTGTACTCCTCATGGTGGAGGTGGGGCTGGAAAAGAACAAGGGCAAAAGAGAAGCCCAGTTTCTTGTTGGCTATAATCTCTCTCTTGATCTTTTAATATGTAGATAGTAAGCATCTGTTCTTTCATGAGGAAGGAACAAGAGTCAGTTTGGTCAGAAATAACTGTGACCTCTCTAAAACAGTGTTTTTTTTTTAAGCCACAGATATGTGTTTTCACACTGTAGACATCACAAGGACTAACTGAATCACATGGAGAATAAATGATTATTCTGTTTTACTTTGGAGTAATTACATCTAGTTTCTGTAACCTTATTTTCAGGAATCTCTGCTGAGCGATTGTTCACTTTTTTTGTGTAAATGCAATTGATTGTGAAAAATCCACTTTAGAGATGCGGCTTTGGTTTGATATTAAGTCTAACATGGAGAAAGGAGATAGTTAACAGAACAAAACGAAATACATTTCCTACTCTAAAGTGATAGATTTAAAGAAAGCAAATCTTTAATTGATTCCTTCTTGTAAAGTGTAGAGCATTTCACGTGGGACTTGAACAATTTTGAGAAATTCTAGATGAGAAAGACAATTAGATGGTAGGCCAGGTGTTTTGCTTCCAGATCATTCTCCACCCTCTGTACTTTGAGCACTGTCCCAGGAGGCACAAGCCGATTGACTATCAATGGCTCTTGTTCTTTCAGGCTTCCCATTGGATTCTACCAATGGGAAACTTGAAGAGCTGGCCTTCTGTGAGTTGTACAGGGTTTGTTGGAATCCCTGCCTTCAGAGTTCCTTAGGTTGACTGTCTTTGACTGAGGGTCACTTCTATCAAGGCAGCCTTCTCTTTATTGGAGTCACCTTCCTCCATCCACTAGGGCACAGAGTGAAGGCAGGTTGCTGCTCCTAGCCCTAGGGTTACTGCCTGCCCCTGTGATTTCACTCCACCCACACCCACACATGCACATTTGTAAATAGTTCCCTCATCAACAGACACTTATCAGATTATCTTAATTTCAGGGTGCCATCTCTTTCCTGTTAGGTCACTGGGTAATGCTATACTGTTCCATATTAAGGGATAGAAACATTCCAGTCTTTTATTGGAAGTCTGCTTTTCAGAAATTTGGTAATATGCTGAGGTGCTCTTCAAATGTTTAATATAATGCTCTAGCAGTGTTTTGGAGCCCCTGTTTTATCAGGTCCTGTTTTTAGTTGTTGTATTATAGAAAGGTCTAGAGGATTGCAAGAGGTAGGCTAGGACAGGCAGAGCAGAGAGCACTTGGAGGTGTCAGAATTGTACCTATTTCCCAACTAACATGGAAGGGGTTAGTGTTTTCATAGCTGGTGCATCTTAGCTGAATGTTAGCCCAAATAATGTGCCTACCTATTTATGTGCACCTTTAGGTTACCACAGAGTTCATTTCTATGGTTACTTAACATATTCTGAAGACAGAATTGCAGGCAAAACATTAGCGGGGAACAGATGTTGCCTTGTATGTATGATGAATGAGCAACAAATTTTGCATTCCCTTAACCCCACCCCAAAAGAACCAAGAAAGAACCAATTTTAAGCCTCTGGCAGAATGGGTAGTGTATTGACAAGCTCGACATATGAACCAAATTTCAAAGGCTGCCCAGCACTACCAGGCGATTTTTAGAACTGTGACATTTGCATCAAAGATTGTGTCTGTGCTAAGCATTTTGCATCCCTTATGACAGTCCTTTTAATCCTGGACTTTGGTTTCTGAACTTATTTGTTTGAGCATATAAAATAAAGCACTCTTTGATCCTTAGCCACACACAACAAGTTTCTTGATTCTTTTAGAGCTTATCTTCTGTAATATAATTGGTTATTCCTCCTCTGAAACATGATTATTTCACATATTTTTATATTTCCTTCTGCTGCTTCTATGGTGACACCATTTACATATCTCAAGTGGTTAGTCATGAAAGGGGGGCCATATGTTTATAACACATACTATCTGGGTTTTTTAATCCTGTTAGTTTTAACCATGGACAATTAAATAAATTCCTCTTTTATTCACTGTGTTGCAATTGCTGAATAAATAAACTATCTTGCTAATAAAGCATCAGATTTAAGAAAACGATATAACTAATGATTTTGCCAGAATTTGAAAAGTGATCTTTAGCTATTCCTATAATAATAAAATGGTTGAATGTGAAAAAATTCCCATCCCCAAAGCTAGCTTTTCAAGAGGAGGACACAACAGGATTAGGACACAGACATGGAAAGTCTGCATATATGTATAAGAAGCGAAGGGTATAGGACAGATTAAGCTACAGAAGAAATCACAAATTATGTGGTGTTGTACATGAGCCAGGCATTTAGTATGAATGACAATGTCAGCTAGAATCTATAATTAATAAATTATACTTCTGTTTAGTCTCCTAGTCACAAGCCTAATTGGTTAAGGAGGATATCCTATCTTGATATGAAGATATGTTCTTCAAAGTTTATTTGTCAAGTATGTTTTCTTGCTATAACATACAAGATTTATGAAATCAAACATTTATTCCTACTAAAGAAAAATACTATGTCATAAGCCTTTAATTAAATGACCACCTCTAGAAACAGAAAGGTAAAAAGAAATACAATTAACTAATTGTGCCAACCATTTCTTCCTGAGGGCATCAGCCAGGTCTTCTAGAATTAATTAGAATAATATTAATAAAACAGAATTATCAAGCTCCATTTAGTACTTTTCCATCTTATGAAACATTTCCAGAAAAGATGGGTATGTGGCCCAGTTAAGTGAGCAAACAAATCTTTTCCACAGTTCTAAGAATACTTTGTCAAAATTCTCTGATAATTTTAGCAACTCTAGGGTCATTATTAGTCTCCCCTGCCAATATGTTCCAAAACATACCACACAAAAGACCCGAAGGCATGGAAATAAGAAGCAATCTTGGTTTCTTGTTGAAAGTTAGTTGTTCTGGGAATAAAATGTACTATTACCCAAACTCTAAGTGGGAAAACTCAATCAAACTGCAGTAAAAGTATAATGTGAAGCAGGCATAAAGTAAACCCTTCACTTCCAATGCTGCTGACAAGTGGCTGCTAACCACCCACAGAGACAATTACAGAAGCCCCCGCAATTCATTACCCCACTCAAGCAAATTCCCACTTACTACTGAGCAGCAGAAGCTATAAATTTTTCTCTAAATGTGCTGCCATAGCAAATCTATGACCAGAGCTGCCAACATTGCCTCAGCAACAGTGTTGGCTTCCCCATCTGACAGTACTGCAGCCCTGGGGCTGCCTTTCTAAAATAGCCTCAGGAGACTTTAAGAAGCAGACAACAACCGATTCAATATAAAGGCATCAAACCAATTTGTTTTCCAAGTTAAAAAAAAATACTACTGATCTCACAGTCTAAAAAAAAAAAATGCAGACACCGAGCCATCTGGAATCACAGTGTGGCCTGTTTATAATTACAACAGAAGATCTGGGAGGCGCAGAAGTCACAGGGACTTGTGAGGTCTTCTGTGGGACGGTCAACCCCACACTGGGATTGCTTCTGTGACATTTCTGGTAGATGAACCCACTGCCAGGGAGGCTTTCCTAAGATAGCCCATCACTGCTTAAATCACAGTGACAACTGTTTATGTAAATCGAGAACCTCCATGCCTGTAACGCACCTGTTAGGATTTAGATAGGAGGTATCCCCAAATCTCATATATGATAGAGTGCAGGAAAGTTCAGAGGTGAAATGATAGGGTAGAGAGCCTTGACCTAATCAGCGCATTAATGGACTTGAGTGGATTAGTTGGGTGGTAACTATAGGCAACTAGGGTGTGGTTGGAGGAGGTGGGTCGCTGGGGTGTGGCTTTGGGGTTTATATTTTGTCCCTGGCAAGCGGAGCCCTCTCTTTTTCTCTGCTTCCTGCTTCCTTGTTGCCATGTCCTGCACTGCTTTCCTCTTCTGTACACTCTTCCACCATGATGTTCTGCCTCTCCTTGGCCATGTGTAGGGCATGATGTATCAGAAAAGAGGAAACTTAACTTGCTGGCTGCTACCCACTTCCCAGTCCTGGGGCCACATGTGGCTAAGAGAGCACCTAGAGATTAGCCAGAAGGCATTGCCATGGGTTGTGATGAAGAATTGGACCACCTCTAGGATAGGCTCAGAATACTTCTGCCCTCACCAACAGCTCGTGTCACCCATTACTGCCTGTAGGACAGGTGTAGATGCAAATTCTCCCCACCCTGCTGACCTTTACCCTGATTGGCTCCTGTACATTATATTAGCTATGTATGTTTTCTCAATAAATGAGATCCTGCTTTGACTGTTCTCCCTGGCGCATCTGATTGTCCTCCTGCAAGGGAGGGCTGGGTGCGGGCGGCGTGCTCCCCCAATCTCTCCCGCAGGTCAGGAGGGAAGGGGGGGGCTAAGAACCCCGACAGCCTTGGAGTTGGCCATCTATGCACTGAGACTTCTGAAGCCATGAACACTAAATAAACTTTTTGTCCTCTAAAATTTGTCACAGCAGCAAAATAGCTAAGACAACACCGATTCATACTCACTTTTTGTTGTTCTGAAGAAATAGATGAAGGCGAGCCTTCCTCTCTCATACAGCTCTGCATGAAGTTGATGTTCACCAGGTTTTCCTTAAGTCTTCTCTCTTCAGTCCATGAACAAGTGCCTATTAGCTTCCTGTATCTGGTTAAACACAGGGGATTAAAAAATGAGCACAGTGCAATAGCAGACACACTTCATATATGAGAATCATCATTACATCTACAGTATGAAGTCCCTCAGAAACTGCTTTTTAAGTTTTTTTTTTCTTTTTCCTATAGCAATATAAACTTTTGTCTCAACAAAGTCTTACAAGAAACCCAACTGAAAACTGCTCTGGTTAAGCGAGATGGGGAGCTCATAACCTCATCTGTCAGCTTCCATCTTTTCCCTTTGGAGCCCCCAGAACACCCCCATGGAGCCCAGAGCCTTGTGTAACTCAGTGTAAAACCTCATTTTAGGAGAGGGTGAAAGTAACCTGCTGGTTAGAGGTGGAGTGTTGGGAGTGAAGGAATAAAGAGCAGGTAGTGGAAAACCTCCCTAAGGTAAGTGGCCTTTAAGCTGATCTTGAAGGATGCATAGAATTGGGAAATCAGAGCAAAGCTAAGGAGCTGGCATTTTCATTAGCCCAGAAATCATGGTGTGAACCAAATCTGGAGAAGAAGACAGTGGGTGGAAGGAGGAAGAACTTGAATGCCATGCTGAGGAATGTTGAGAGCCACAGCCCAGTCGGAATGGCCCCTGGCATTTTTGCCAGAAGTAATGGTTGAGAGGCGAGCCATTAAGATGATGCTGGATTGATTCAATTGTATATTAGACCTTTACTGTCCAGTAATAGGATGGCTCTTGCTACATTGGGCGCCAACTTCTTTGGAGTTCCCGTTGAGTTCTCCAGGGGTTCCGAGAGTGGATGCATGCACAGCCCTGGGGAGGGAGTTTGGTTGGTGTGTGGTGTTCCTGGAGGAGCCGCGTGGGAGGCGTTCAGGAGAGTTCCTGGGGAGTGTGTGTGGAGTGTGCTGGTGGAGTTCAGAAATAAAGTTTGTTCCTGCTTGAGTGGCTCGTGATTTGTGCCCAGCCAGACTGTGGCAGAAGAATCTGAAGTAAAGGAAAATCCATAGGAAGATTTTTAGGCTGGGGAGTGAACACAGATTTATGTTTTAGAAAGATAAGTATGGTGGTGATATGGAGTTTATACCAGAGAATGGAATGAAGTAATTGAAGTTAATAATGAAATGATGAGAGCTGCTGAAAGGATATTTTCCAACTTCCTTCTAGCACTCCTTTTTGTGCCACTAGGGATAGGACCACTGAGGACTGTATTTCCTAATCTCCTTGCAGCTCCATTTCCCCCAAGGACCTTACCTCTGTCAAACAGAAGCAATTGACCACCACAAGGGAGAGCCCACATGTGCCTGTAGCCATTGTTCATACTGATGAACATGATTGTGGAGGCTTTTGGGTTTTAGTGGCAATGGTGCCAATGTCTAGCCCCAACTACCATGATGATGTGGGTCTTGGCAGAGGCAGTGTGAGCCTCGAGTAAAGGATAGCAGTGGCACCTTCCTCATTTTCTGACTTTCTGATCATGCAAAGGCAGCAATCTCTTAGTAGACCAGTCCTGCATTGTTAATTTGGGAATCATTCCTGGAAACTCAGCCTACATTTCCTCTAACCCTTCCAATAATTTTATAGGAACCTAATCCTTTCCATTCCCAGCCTTTCTTAAAGCTAGCTGAACAGATTGTTAGCTGTAACTAATTCCTAACTGAATCAAAAGAATATTTAACACAGGCTGGAGGTAGTCAGGAAAGGCTTCCAGGAGAAGATAATGCTTGGATGAATCTTAAAGGGGCAGTATAATTCAGACAAGCAGACAACCAGGAAAATACTTTCCAGGCAAAGCCAGGAAGGTGTGGAAGAGAGAGAACTATGTGTTCAGAGAACTACATAGGATTTACAAAGGAGGATGCTAGTAAGGCAAACATAGAAGGGCAGTCAGGGACATGTTCACGAGAGCCTTGTGTCAGTCTAAGCAATTTGAGTTTTATTCATAGGAGTAATTGGAAATTGTAAGCAAAGAAGTAATATAAGCATATTTGCATGCTAAAAAGACATCTCTGCAGAAATGTGAAGTATAGATTGGCACAGCTGGAGTGTAAACTGGGGAGACTTCATCAGAAGGGAATGCAATAATTCTGGCAAGAAATACTGAATATTATGAGATTAGCTAAGAGACAGGAGGAGTGGAGTGGTAGGGGCAGATTTTAGAATAAAGAATAATCTTGAGATTTTAACACCATCTACATACACATCTCTTACAGTGAATGTGCAGCTCTGTGGTTTAGACAGTCAGCTTTGGAACAGTACTGACTGTATTCAATTCTGGCTCTGCCACTTGGTGTGTGATCTCCAGTAAGATATCTCACATGGTGAAGATTAGTAAGCCATTCACAAAATTCTTATTTTCTTTTGAGGTATACAACTAGACTCTCTTTCCTAGCCTCTCCAGAGTTTAGGAGTGACCACAAGATTGAGTTCTGGCCACTGGAATGTGGGTGGGAAATTAGGACTGGCTCATAAAAACTGTATAGGCCTCTGCTAACTCTGCCACCCTGGCTGCTGGCCTGATATGAACACCCAGGGCAACCTGGGAAGCCACAAATTGAAGCACAAAGGCTTCTATCAGTGCATGGAGTGAGAATCCCATCCCATGGTTGCTGCCAAAGCAATTTTACTTGAGTAAGAAATAACCTTTACATGACTAAGGAATAATGTTTCTTTTTGTTAATCCAGCAAGATTAACCTAAAACCCTAATATTTTTAACTTCTCTAAACTTTAGTTACCTCTAGTACCTACCTTCATAATGCTGTTAAAAGAGGATTAGAAGAGAATCCATGAATGTGTAATACAATGACTGTGAAGTGTGTTAATGCATAGTGCCTGGCAAATGGTAAGTATGAAATAAAGGTTCGTCATTTATTATTCTATGAAACATTTTGTTAATTTCTCTTGTCTATTATGTTTGGCATAATAGAAAGCTCTTACCCACATTAAAATGCCTGCTTCTTGTGGTCTGAAATTCCACTCAACCTTTATGTAAATCAATACTTTCTCTCTTTAGGAGCTCTTTTCCATATTTAATTATAAAAATCAACAAACTCATATGTTCATTACAAAAAAAATCTATAACAACACGAAACTTATAAAGAACCAAATATTGATCATCTATAATCCTATCACCCAGAGGTAATCACTGCTAGCATTTTGGCATATGCCCTTCCAATTTTTTGATTATTGATATAGGTGTGCATATATGTATGTACATGTATATAACCAAAAAGGGAAAATACAAAACATATAGTTGCTTTTCTCACCTAACATTTTACCTTGAACAGGTTTCTATGTATTCCAAGATACTTTGATTATTTGATGTGTACATATGGGGTATGACAACTCATTTAACTATTATATGGGTATGTCAGAATTTATCTAATTATTCCTCCATTATAGAATATCTCTGTTACTTCTACCAGAAGGTACAATTCTAGTACCAAGCCCCTGGCATATAATAATTTGCCCTTTTTGCCTTCATTTTCCTCTACTTGGGCTTCTTGAAAATAGAATTTTTAAAAATAAAATTCGAGCTCTCTAGATTATAAAAGAACTGATACGTATTTCATCAGGATTTATGTTTTATGGGTTCCGTTACTATTTATTTTTTCTTATCATTTTAAAAACAAAAATGCCCCTTTTTGGTCCACAGACCTTATCTCTGAAGCCTTTGTGCTAATGCATTTGTCAGATTGCTTTATGTGCAGAAAGGAAAAACAGGCTATATTTAAATCCTAAAAGATAGAGGTAAAAGGAATTCTGAGGGAAGAGAAGGTGGTGGAGAAGAACAGAATATGGAAGTGAAATTACAAATAAAATTTCTGCATACCTCAAATTTCCACATTAAGAGGAAGTCTCTGTTTTATTATCCTAACCATCCTTAGTAGATGAGCTATCTATGACATTTCTCCCTTTTAAGATCCATTGGTACAAAAATAATGTGAAACATTAAAAAACTGAGATCTTGCTTGAGGTTTGCTGAGCATACAAGTGGCACCAACAAAAGTAAACAATGGCATCAATGAAACATAATCCTTACATTGGTCTCCACTTACCACTGACTGGTGTGGGTCAGTGCCTGTAGATAACTTAATCATGGTTGCCTGTATATGTCTCAGGCACTGAATTAATGCCCACTTTTCAGAGTAAGGCAATACAGTGCCCCTCCACTACATGTATCTTGGGGAAAGTGGTTGGAACTGCACCAGAATGCAGGTCACACACAGCCTTCTTGGACAAATTCTACACATTACAATTTTATATTTCCATGGCTAGAGTGGAGCACATGAGTCTGTGACTTGTGCACATGGTGTCATTATCTAAAATAAATGCTCTTTCAGCTCATTTTCATTTACTTCTGAATTGTTACCTGGTTGAAGATCTAGGCACAGATATTTATTCCCTTCAGGCTTTCATCAAAGTGTGACATGAAAATGATGGACACATGTATGCCTTTCTAACGGTCCTGACACAATGGATGGTCACTTTCAATAATATTTTCTTCAAATAAAAGGAGTGACAATATGGGGTACAATTAAGGTCCCAGCAGGAAACAGATGGCATACTCAAATTAGGATAATTCATAGAGAGTTTAATGAAGGAACTGTTTACAGAGGTGTGAGCAGGGTGTAAGGAAATCACAAGCCATAGAATGGTACCCCAAGGTTAGTAAACAGCAGGGCAGTGACCAGGTCTCAGCCTTACAGGGCATTACCAGACCCAGAAAAGAATCATATGGAGAAGCTGTGTTGATCTACCTCCAAGAGAAGGGTGCAGCCGGCCCTGGGACCACCCTGGGGAATAAACACCCTGACCTCACACTCCTGTCTCTCCCATTTCCTGCTGGGATCTGCACTGATCTCCCAGTGGGGAGAGTGAGGGAGAGGAGGGGAGGTGGAGAGTGGTTATGGGGAGACACATGGAAGTGAGCTGTCAAAGGGGGAAAGAATAAAGTTCACTTTGGATGTGTCAGATCTGAGAGGCCAATTAGACATCAAAAGGAAGTGTCAGGTGGGCCGTTGAATCTATGGCCTGAGCTGGAGGTGAGTGCTTGGAACTCAGCAGGTTTTGTAAAGCCATAAATCTGAAGATGATCACAAAGGGTATGAAGGGGAGAGATGAGGACCAAGAGCAGAGACCAGAGGATCTCTAAGCCACCAGGCTACAGAGAAGGGAAAGCTCTGGAATGAGGAACCTAAAGGTCAGGCCAGTGAAGAGCAGCACTGCACCAAAGGGAGGGAGGGGACACTGTGTCACTGGTGCACTCTGAGGAAAAACGCGACGTGGTGTCACACTATGAAACATGTCACAGCACATTGGGGTGGAGTCATGGGGGCCAAGCTTGACTTGAGTTTAAGTTAGGGAGAATGAGAGCAGAGGAATGGAGACACCATGAGCAACTCTTTTGAGGAGTTCTTGTTTCAAAGGAGAGAAAGCCAATGGGAAGGAACAGCTGGTAGGGGAAGTAGAGTCAGAAAAAGGTTGACTTTCTTTTAGGAAGGGGCAAAAAACAGTAGGGTTGTGTGAGGTGGAAATAATCCAGGGGAAGGAGCAAAAATGACACTGTCTGGTATAGAGGGGTTAAAAAAAAAAAAAGTGGGAGAGGAGAGAGAGGAGATTATGGCAACAAGGAGCACAGTTCCCTAGATTAGGGGAGAGCTGCCACTCAGCTCTAACCCACTGTTGCCAGGGAAGCCAGAAATCGCCTTTTTTTTTTTTTTTTTTTAAATCAAAAGCATAAAGCCTCCTGATATTTAAAGGTTGGCAACTACGTTAGGAAATTGTTTTTAACTATGAAATCCAAACAGAACTCCTCTGCAGGCTGTCCACTGGCAATCTCCTACATGGCAAAATCTGACCCCTCTCATGGTTAACAGGTGTGGTCTCCTATTTGGGGGGATCTCTTGAAGGACGCTGGCTGTTTAATCTCTAAAATCTTTGAACTTGTAAGTGCCCTGTGGTGGTGCTTGGCTAGGGTGGTTAATGATACAGTCATTGTCCCTTTCATAAAGCGCAGCGGAACTGAGGTTGCCAGAGCAGGCCGTACATCCTATACTTAAGTCCTCACAGTTAATACTTAGGCTTCACATGTGCCCTTTACCTCCTCCCGCCTCCTCCTCACTAAGGAAACTGACTATTATCTGCAGGCCAATGCAAATAAAGGTCACCAAGAGACACTTGCAGGCCAAACACCAAATGCTGGCATGCAGTAGAAGGGTTGATTGTTTGAAGGCTCCCAGCTAATAAAGGAAATGCCAATCAAAGGGGGCCTTCTGGCCTGGTCCAAACTCAAATGGAGCCCTAGCTGTCAGCAGGGGCCCCAAACAGGACAGTGCTAGGATTTTCAAGGATGTCCACCACCTGCACAGAAAAACTGCAGAGCCTGTTGACTTGACAGTCCTTCACTGACCTGGGGAAAACACCATGCCGGCCAGGCAGGGAGGAAGGAGCGCTGGCTGCCTTCTTCCTGAGGCAGGAGCAGGGAGGGAAGCCATCTTGGGGGGAATCTTCTGTCTTTTTATACTTTTGAGACTGGTCTTTATAAAAGGGTTAATCCAGACCTCTTCAATTTTCCCCATGGAATGGTACAACCGATCATAGTGCCGGTTTTCTCCAGTGATGTCCTGCCTTTGCCTGGAGTGTACTATCAGCCCCAGAAAAGTGACACTTTAAATGATTTCCTCCCATTAAAGAATAAACAATTTAGGCTCTAGGTGGGGGCAGAAACAGCTTTTGCTTCTGAAACTTTGTGCTCTCATTCACCCTTTGGTTCAGTTCTATGGAGAGTAATGTACCACATATTCATTCTTATTGCTAAACTCTAAGGCAGGTCTGTTCCCTTCCATCCTGCTAAAGGCTGCCTGGGGGAATAAGGGAGGGGGAAGGGGTCTTGAACAGACCACAAAGAAGAGAGAGAGTTCTCCCTCAAAAACACCTCAGATGCTGGGTTTGTAACAGAAGGGCAGAGCACATGCTTAGCATGGCTGAGGCATGGGGTTCAATCTCCACCATAAAACAAAGCAAAAATGCAAAAACAAACAAAAATCCCAACAAACTCCTTTCAAAGGTCTCCACCACAAAGGCTAAATTAATTCTCCCTGCTCTAAGTGAGAAGGAAATGGGGTGCAGGGGACATTTCTTAAGAGCGCCTTCTAGAGGAAGACTCTGAGAAGACAGCAGTAGTGGCAAGTGTAGTTTTTCAATCTCTCCAAACACAAACATAAAAACAGAACAAGACAGCAAAAAGAAAAGCAAATGAACATCTTTCGAACAAAATTAGACAAATTCCCCTAATTATAAGTGAGGGGAAACAAATACCAATACACACAAGACCTGTATGGTAGCCCATCAGTACAGGAGGAAGAAGAGAGAAAACAGTGGGGACTCTGATTTATGAACCTGAGAACAAAAAGTGTGCAACACAGTCAGCAGGGACTCACTGGAAAATATGAAGGACTGACTTGAGAACAGCAGTTGAAACTGGAGGTGTAACGCTCTCAAGTAGCAAGTGAGCAGAGCAAAAGGCCTGCAGTAAGAAGAACTGGAAAGGTCCCGGTGTACTCCCCAATCCCATTCATCTGCACTCCCTTCTAGGACAGGGCCCTGCTGGGAAGAAGCTGCTCAGAGCACAATCAAAATGGACAGAGGAAACAAAGTTCAGAACAAAGTGGGGGAGGGAAACAGGCCAAGATAGCTCAGAAAGCAACTGCCCATATATTTGAATACTACACAAAAAAACAAAAGAGGGAGCTCAGTGAAGTAAGAGAAGCATTCTGAAGTTCAGAAAAGCTAATTTTGCTAAAAATGAGCTATAGAATTGTATCAAACTGAATACCAAATAAATACCAAAATATTTATCATAAGTTATAAGGAAAAAGAAAATAAGCACTTGAATAGCATTCCATAGGCAAAGAAACTATGTTAGGAAGGTATGCCTCAAAACAACAAATGTCAACTAATCCTTCAAAATGAGTTAAAAGACATTTAGAAAATATGAAAAAGAAAAACAAATCAAGGGCTGGGGTTGTGGCTCATTGGTAGAGCACTTGTCTAGCATTTGTGAGACACTGGGTTCTATCCTCAGCACCACATAAAAAAAAATAAGTAAAATAAAGGTGTTGTGTCCATCTATAACTAAAAAACAAATTTAAAAGTACAAATCAAAATTAGAAAAATTCAGAATGCAAAAGAAAAAAATCAGAAAAGCAAATATTTCAGGAATGATGAATGAACTAGAAGGAACATAAGAGTAAATATACACAATAAATAATGCCTTAACTGAAACAAAATGTGCAAAAGAAAAGCATTTTAAAACTAAAAAAAATTAAATAAAAAGAATTCAAGAGAAAATGAGAAAGATTAAGATACACAAAGGAGTTTGAATAAATTGATAACAAGCATCATTTTTAGAAAAAAAGCCATCAAAGTGGGGGAATAGAACAAATTCTAAAAACTATAATTCACAAAATATTTTTCTAAATTTTAAAACAAAAAGATTTTTGAAACTACATATTGAAAAACAAATACACCATGTACCTGAAATTATCAACCCAGAATGACTAATACCAAGCCTCATTGTAGTAAAATAACTATGCTGTTAGCAAACAAACAAACAAAATCAGCAAGGGAGGAGAGGGGAAGACAATAGAGGGGCACCTAAGAAAAAGAACAGGAGACTTAGAATAGAATAAATTAGAGAGTTGTTAGTTTTTTTCCACAGTTGCTTTCTGCCAGAAGGAAATGAAGTAATATATTTAAGATACTCAAAGAAAGAATGAGCCAATAATTTTAAATCCAGGAAAACTCACTTTCACATATAAAAAGAATACACATTTTTAAAAATTTGTTTTATATGACAGCAGAATACATTACAATTCATATTATACATATAGATCACAATTTTTCATATTTCTGGTTGTACACAAAATAGAGTCACACCATTCGTTCTTCATACATGTATTTAGGGTCATGATGTCCATCTCATTCCACTGTCTTTCTTACTCCTTTGCCCCCTCCCTTTCCCCCTCCCTCCCCTTTACCCTATCTAGAGTTCATCTAATCCTCCCATGCTGCCCCCCCCTCCCCCGCCAAAACCACATTGTGAATCAGCATCCTTAAATCAGAGAAAACATTCGGCATTTGGTTTTTTTGGGATTGGCTAACTTCATTTAGCATTATAAGGAATATTTACCAACAGACTCAAGAGCCTCTCCTGAGGAATAAATAAGGAACAGACTGTCTTAGGGTGACACTGACATGAGGATTAGGTGGGCATTAAAAACACACTTGATCTGTGAACCAAGACTCCATGAGGGCTTGGCAACAATATACATAAAGTATAGCTATTGAAAAATGGGGCCGAAAGAGTAGATTCAAAATATATGCATGTATGTGTCTACACACATAAACATTTCACAGCTCTGTTCATGGAAGAGGTTTAGAAATAAACACTAATCTAGTAACAAAGAGCATCCCTATATCAGATGTGGTATTAAAATACAAATTCTCATGAAAATACAAATTATATACATGGTAGATTCCAGGAGTGGCACAGGAAGTACACAAGACAAGTCTAGGACATCTTGTCATAAAACTGCAAGGAAGCTATGATCAACACTCAGGTCATGTCTAAAGGACTTAGGAGTCACTTTGAAGAGGGTTTCTGCTAGTCATAGATATTAACAGTTTAAGCTACAGTGATGATAATAAATACAAAGTTTTGAAGCCTATTAAACACATTTAAATCCATGAATTCTTAAATGAGTTTTCAAAAAAGGATTGGTCATCTTTGAAGTATCAGAGGGGACTAGTTTATTATCTTAAGAATTAGTAAGTAAAGGGAAAGAATCAAGCATTTACCCTTCTTTTGCTACATGAACCACTCCATCAATAAATCAGTAGTAAATTAAGTATCTCTTTATAAATATGTTCCAACTAATAAATGGGAAAGAGTGACAGAATAGTACCATTTGCAACCCCAGTGAATTCATAGATATAGACATTAAACGTCAAAGCTATCCCTGTCATAAAAAGAGAGAGAACCGCATGTTCACGTGCCTCCTATGATCTTGACAAATACCACCTAGAGTCTTGCAAAGGGAGTAATCATGGGTCTGATGCACTGTTTGCATCTAGTTGTGAAATAGTCAGGAAATACAGAGGATAGGGAACACTCTGCACTGCACCAAGAGACTGCAATCAGCAAAACCCAGACTTTGAGAAATTCTGAAGGCCAATGGCCTGGATTCTTTCACATAAAGTTTAAAGAAAAGAAAGGGATGGAGAGAAAATCTATAAAGTAAAAGAAACTTAGGGCTGAGGGTGTAGCTCAGTGATGGAACACTTGCTACCATATGTAAGGCGTTGGGTTCAATCCCCAGAACCACCAGAGAGAGAGAGAGAGAGAGAGAGAGAGAGAGACTGAAAAGGCACAATAAATTTTAAATGTAAGACTAAACTATAATAGTGTTAATGATGCACATAGAATAACACTGTAAGCATGCACTAAAGTCATTGTGATAAAGTCAGAATACGGTTTCTTTTGTTGGGAAGAAGGGAATTGTGATTGGAATGGGATGCATGGAATGGGTGAAAAAGTTCTATTCCTGGGCTGGGGATGTGGCTCAAGCGGTAACACACTCACCTAGCATGTGCGGGTGCTGGGTTCGATCTTCAGCACCACATAAAATAAAAAATAAAGATGTTGTATCCACAAAAAAACTGAAAACTAAAAAAAAAAAAAAAAAGTTCTATTCCTTGACTGCACTATATTTCAAAAATGTTCACATTAGAATAAGTCGTTGTGTCCTATAGTTGTTTTGTATTGTTTTCTATACCTGTGCTTTATTTTTTGATGAGGAGGAGGAGGAGAAGGAGGAGGAAGAGGATAAAGCTCCCTAAAGCTTTAAAAAGTATCACATAGACTGCTACTTAATAAAGTAGTACTTTGGCCAGTAGCTTGGTCAAATAGGCCTCTTGGAGAAGAGTTAACTTTTAAAGTTTGACACCTAGCAAATAATCAGTCAGAGCAGAGGCACCTCAATTTCCTTTAAAGACAACTAAAACATATAAACAGCACTGTAGAGACAAGGAATACGAGAAACTGTTCTATTTACTCATCAATCATGGGGGAAAGTAAATAATACACCTTTCCTGCACCATGGGTTAGGAGTTAGTGATTTTCTATAAGCAAATACTTATTTGCTTATCTTCTATAAGGATTAACAAGATGAAGGAAACCAGGTGTGGTGGTACATGCTTGTAATTCCAGATACTTAGGACACTGAGGCAGGAGGATCGCAAGTTCAAGACCAGTGTGATCAACTTAGCCTGTCTCAACATAAAGTAAGAAGGGTTGGGGACGTACCTCAGTGGTAGAGCATTTGCCTAGATATGTAAGGTCATCAGTTGGCTCAATCCCCAGTGCTGGGGGTGGAGAGAAGGAAAGAGGAGAGCAGAGTCATCAAATTCAATAACAGGTTGGGCCTCTGAACTTCCACCTGAAAAGGACCTCCCACTTTGGTGGGAGGGAGCAGAATCTGGTGCAGGCTCAGGAGGTGAAAGCAATTCTGCACCAAAGACAATGTTGTCTAACCAGGCAGCATGATGGCTTTCCCAGGATGCTGGGATGATGGACCACCACCAGCACATTCTCACCCTGTAGGGAAGGAAAATCATTGAACACTCCTGAGAAAACTATTAATTAATATCCTGGATAATTGCTATTTTTAATCTCAGGAGATATGCAAAAATAACTTTAACTGAGACAGGTCAGGAAAGCTCAAGCTAATTTTGCAGACACCTTTGAAAAGGGCTATAAGTGGATGAGGAATAGGGGGTATATGACCTCCTGGAAAAAACATCAGACCTTGTTCCAGCCCTCATTGTCAAATCCTCTTTCATCTAGAGCTGTGGTCAGCTCAACTGAGTGTACTGTGCTATGGTTATCTAATTCTTGACAATTTTAATGGCTTTAAAATCTGTAAAAGGAAAACTTTTTATCCAACGAAACAGAGAATTTCTTATTACAAAAGTCTGTTAACCACCAGAATAAACTGCTAAGGAAAACTCTGCCACAAGAAACTAAAGATCCTTCTATGCAGAATCCCGAAGGTGTGGGAGCAGGGGAAGACAGGTCAAGCACATGCTGTGGGTGTCTCCCAGGAGGTGATGATTGCACTGTCCCTTCACTGCCCAGGTGTGCTGGTCATCACAGGACGGCAGGAGAGTAAGATGATGGGAGTATACACGATTTAAGTTCAAACCCTGATCTTTGTCCCTTTCTAACTCTGTCCTTGAGCAATTTAATCCACCTTTCCTCATGTCCATGTCCTTTAGGGGGACCACCCATGAGCTATATTAAGCATCCTTTCTCAGCCTTGAGCCAAGCGGGTGTTGGTCTGGTACTGCACGCTGTTTGAGTTGCGTGATCCAGGTGGTCTCTACCTTCACCCAGCAGAGAAGTCGGCTTTCTCATAGCTCTGGACTTGGGTGTTAAACAGTGGGACTATGTCAGCCCACCCCCTGCCTTTATTTGGTGAAGAACATTCTATGGAAACTCCTTTGTTAATTTCCCTATAAAGGGATTCCTGGTGCTCACTCTCTCTTTCCAGAGTGAAGCTGACCCTTAAGGTCGCAGAGCCATCCTGCCCTTGGTTTAAAAAGTACTCTCTGTGTTGTGTGTTTTTTTTTTTTGCTGCTTTCTTAGCTTAATGTTGCAGCCAGCTCTTTTAAACCCAGGTCATCTCATCTGCCCGGATTGTGGTCGAGATGCCCTCACATGTAGAACGAAGGTGTAATCACATCTATTCATTAGATTGTTGTGAAGGCTGAAGGTAATGAGGGATGCAATGGGCAATTTATCAGACATTCCACAAGAACGCACTAAATGAGATCCATTTCCATCATCATTATTAACCTCACCGTTGCAATTGGAAGGAGTGTTTATTAAGCAACAAGATAACCAGACTAGTGGTTCTTAAAGTATAATTCCCAAACCAGCAACATCTGCTTCACTTGTGGACTTGCTAGAAATGCAAATCTAGCCACACCCCCACCTTCTAGACCTACTAAATCAGAACCTCTGGGGTGGGACCTAGCAATCCTAGTGTTTTAAGGAGCCCTCCAGTGATTTCAGACATGTGAGTGTCTGAGACCACTGATACAGAACAATCCTATGTCGAAGCTTCTTGGAAGCTTTAGAAGCCAGAGGCAAGCCTTATTTTTCCAGGAAGCCTTGCTAAAATTTTACTTTTTTTATTGTCTGAGAATAATGAACTTGAAATCTAGCCTTGATTCTATCAGTCATTGATGCTGAAAAGAATTCCTGTCTGGTGCCTCACTACCTTTTAAGTACATTGAGGGCAGAGATTGTGATTTGTCATCTAGGTGTCCCCCAGCATCTCACACATTGTCTGACAGGTGTAGACACTTGATAAATATTCATTGCCTGAACAATGAGTCAAAGTTAGAAGAAAGTCTGCAGATGATTATAGCATTCAATCATCAGATAAATTCACATCTAAGGGAATCTAATTTAGAATTTTGTTTAAATAATACTTTCTGGAACTTTGAAGACACTCATTTCTTGGGTTTAGTAAGCAACTTAAACATATTTTATTAAAAATCTGACTTCCAATTGAAATAGGAAAAAAAAGATTAAGAGTGATTTTAAAACCTCAATAACTAAATCCCCAATGAAATTGAATTTGGGACAGTATTCAGTTATCCCTGAGGTTAAAGAGGAAACCAAAAGAAAACAAATGGGAATAAAGAATTTCAGTTATTTTTTTAGCTCCAATTCTGAGGTTAGAACCTAAAAATAGAGTGAAATGGCTTTCTTCCTCAATATATGCAGATATATATTTCAGCAGAAACATAAATAATTATATCCCAAAGCATGACAAAATCCAGATTAATCAAAGGAAGTTAAGTAGACTAGACTAAAGATAATTTAGTTAGGCAAGGATATATGAAATTTGTGTTTGTTTTAAGAAGGTTTCAATTAATCCCTATATCTCATTAAACATGCATCCCTGTTCATTAAATTTTAAAATATTTAGAAAGTACAAGTCATATTATTAATTTGAAGCATCACATCTTCATAAAAAATGTATTTTCCTTTAAGAATTAGTGTATAAAAGTAACAATTGTAATTCCAGGAGGTATAAAAAAAATAAATGCAGTTTGGCACTCATCCATACCTATAGATTATATAGAAAAGGATTAAAAGTAATAAAAAATTTGAAGGCAGTAATGCCAGAATCAACCATATTTATTTTGCTTCTTTTATTTGACCATCTATCAGTGTAAACAGCCTTCCATGAAAACAAATTATTTCATCAATATTTTCAGGAAAACATATTTGGTTTCATTGTAAGATCTGTTGTCACCAACCTTGGAAGTTTGGTCTCCAGGCCCTGGAATACCATCTCTCTTGGAAAGTTGACTTGGAGAATGAATGAAGAGCAGCACCTATGTGGAGCAGCTCCCATACGTTAGAGAGAAAAATAAAACTGGGTGACTGGCAATGATTCCTTGGTACACTTGATGAAATAATGCAGAGTTAACTAATGAATTAATAAAGGTGTTAGATCCATCATTTTTACTTTTGGCTTAGGAATAACAAGAGACTCTCTGGCTCAGGAGCACCATGGCAATAATTTGTAAGTAGGCTGAGGAAGATAAGGGACATCCCAAAGAGCTTAATTTACTCTCAATGAAAACTTACTGACTCATTCCTTCATTCATTTCTCTTTAATTTGCTCTCAGTTATACCTTTAGATGTTCTTTAGATTTTAAAAGTAGGACAATTGATTTATCCACTTTTCTATGCCTCTGTTGACTCTTTTGATGACTGAAATCATCCTGTAAAACATTTAGAGGAATTCTGTTCACTTTTCAATCTTCCTGAAATTAATAAAAATAGTTCAAAAATTTTCCTCATTTTAAATTTCATCATGTCCTCACCCTTTTTTCTCCATTAAAATGGTTCTTGATACCATATAACAGTGGTATTAATAACTCTGATAATAGAAAATATTGCAATATTTTTTTGTTTTTTAAAAAGTCACCTTGTGCTGGGCATGGTGGCGCATGCCTGTAATCCCAGCAGCTTGGGAGGCTGAGGCAGGAGGATCATGAGTTCAATCTCAGCCTCAAAAGTGAGGCACTAGGCAACTCAGTGAGACCCTGTCTCTAAATCAAATACAAAATAGGGCTGGGGATGTGGCTCAGTGGTCGAGTGCCCCTGAGTTCAATTGCCAGTACAAAAGAAAAAAAAAGTTTTTACTTTATCTGCTGAACCTTTGAAACTAAGAAATTTTGTGTGTGCAAGAAAGAACAAAATGTCTCAGCCTCCACCAGCATGTCAATCACTCTGAAAGCTCTGCCTCCTGGCTACACACAGAGTTATACACTATCACTCTGATAGGATAGAGATTGTCAAGGCCTGTTTCAAATACTCAGCATTTAAATCACACATGTATGCACACACATGCACACCTGGCAGGTCCTATCATTAATTGATAATAGAGCCTTTGTGTGTGTGTGTGTGTGTGTGTGTGTGTGTGTGTGTGTGTGTGTGTGCTGGTGATTGAGTCCAGGGGCACTTTACCACTGAGCTACATTCCAAGCCCTTTTGTGTGTGTGTGGCGGGGATGGGAGGTGCTGGGGATTTATCTCAGGGGCACTTGACCACTGAGCCACATCTCCAACCCTATTTTGTGTTTGATTTAGAGACAGGGTCTCACCAAGTTGCTTAGCACCTCAGTTTTGCTGAGGCTGGCTTTGAACTCATGATCCTCCTGCCTTAGCCTCCAGAACCACTGGGATTACAAGTGTGTGCCACTGTGCCCACTTTTTTGTTTGTTTGTTTGTTTTTCTTTTGAGACAGGGTCTCACTAAATTGCTGAGGCTTGCTGTGAACTTGGGATTTTCCTGCTTCAGTGTCCTGAGCTGGTGGGATTGCAGGCATGCACCACCACGCCCAGCTCATAAAACAGCCTTTTAAGAGTGGGCCTTTGTGTGGCAAATGAGCCAGGTTTTTAGGATAGAGACATGCTCAGGAGACATCTCAGCTCATGTCTTCTTCCATGCCTATTTCAGAGGCCAACCAATGTTGCAAATGGCAACTGATAGTTCTAGGCCCCTTCAGATGCCTGTGGTATAGTTAGGTACTGTCCTTATTACTCTGTCTCCTCCTTGGCTCACATTTGATGGAGCGATGATTTTATATGCTTAGATTAACCAATGAATAAACAGAGGTTTTTTTGAAGAATGTTATTTGATAGTTCTGCAGAAAGTGTACACTTGACTCATATAACAATACTTGTTAGTTTGTGATATTAGAGGTATTTTTCCTTCATTATTAGCTCCCAAGCTTCTGAGTCCACTTGGTTTGTGATGAGCTTCTGACCATTAATGGTTAAGCAAAGAGCAAGATCTTATATAAAGATGGTAATAGACTGCTGAAGCTGCCATGATTTGGGACTTACCTCTGATATAGGTGCATGGTATCCCTGCTGGAACAAGGGTCTTTTCAGTTACATATAACAAATCCTTTCTTAGGGATTAGGTGATTAGCACTGTTCCTTTCATTTCTGTGACCTAGGAGATAAAAAATGAACACACATGATCTTAATGGAAGGGAATAAGTCAGGCTGTATGTTCTAGGCATAATAAAAACCCTTCAAGCCAGGCATGATGGCACATGCCAGCAGCCAGGGAAGCTGAGGCAGGAGGTTTGTGAGCTCAAAGCCAGCCTCAGCAAAAAAAAAAAAAAAAAAAAAAAAATGAGGTGCTAACCAACTCAGTGAGACCTTGTCTCTAAATAAAATACAAAATAGGGCTGGAGATATGGCTCAGTGGTCAAGTACCCTTGAGTTCAATCCCTGTTAACACTGTTTTTTAATAGGGCCCTGCAAAAAGCCATTCAAGTGGTGACAATGGTTACATATGTTCCTCAGAGTCCCGAGACTTAACATGGTCCAAACCACATAGCATCTTCTTAAAACACCTCTTCCAATTTCCATTTCTCCATGACTGGTACCATTTGCTGAATCACATCTAGACACCATGTCCTAGGATCTCTAAATCCAATTTAGCTCCATTATCCTGAGTTGGTGGGTAAGATGTAGGAGTCGAAGGTGGACATTTAGGAGGTAAGGTGAGTTGAAAGATGAAATAGATGATTCTGGAGAGATCAGATGAATTCAGGATTCAGGTGGTAATGGCCCCTGCCCTTCAAAGAGACCTCAGTAGTAATCATCAGAGTGTGTCAAGAAGTCTACTTGGAGATTTGTAATTGCTGCAGACAATGGATGGCTGCTGAGAGGCTAGTAATAAGACCTATAGGGTGTTGTGTTAGATACGGAGTCACTGAAGTCTATGGCAGTTCAGAACAGCTATGTTATCTAGCTGAGCCACAGATACAAAAACTGAATGCAGGTCTCCATCCTTGCTACCCTCTACTTTCCTGAGGAAAGCAGCCACCAGAACATATGATCTTGAGAAGTGTGAAGGTCAAAGCCAACATGTTGAGATCACACTGAGTCCCTGGTTGAAGAGTTAAGGTGGACGATGGGACATAGAGCTGGGTGCAGTGTTGTGCACCTGTAGTCCCAGCTACTTGGGAGGCTGAGATCGGGGGTTGCTTGAGCCCAGGATTTGAGAACAGCTCAGGTAACATAGGGAGACCCTGTCTCAAGAAAGAAAGAGAGAAACAAGGCAGAAAATGGAAGGAACTCACCAGGAAAGTCAAAACTGAGAAGAAGCCGAGTTACTTGGACAGGATTTTGAAGACAAGTAGTGTAAATGCCTACTGAACTTTTTTTTTTTAGTTGTAGTTGAACATAATACCTTTATTTTATTTATTTATTTTTATGTTGTGCTGAGGATTGAACCCAGTGCCTTGCACGTGCTAGGTGAGCCCTCTATTGCTAAGCCACAACCCCATCCCCTACGTACTGGACTTTTTATCAGCTCCCAACATTCTCTCATGTGGGCAAGCCAAGATCATTCAAATGATTAGCACAGGGGCAAAGAGCAGCAGGACAAGCTGGTTCATGCCCAAGACCTTGATTGTCACTGTGCAATAACAAGTAAATTGATCTGGTGAGAGGGAGAGAGACAGAACTCTGAAGAATTGTGTGGGTCTGAAATAACCTTTCTGGGAATGCAGAGGAAGTTGATCAGGGACACAAAAACACTCCCCAACAACCCTGTGATGCAGCTAAAACTGAAGATTACGCATTTGTCGTAGCACCATTACACTTTGACTTATAGTTTTCTTTAGTAATGAATGGTTTCAGGAAAAGAGGAAACAGATTGCAGTGTTAACAAGGAGAAACCTAAATAAACCTTCTAGCTTCACTTGCTCTGAATTGATCTAAAACCCATGAAT
The DNA here is from genome assembly GCF_052094955.1 of Ictidomys tridecemlineatus. Lineage (NCBI taxonomy): Eukaryota > Metazoa > Chordata > Mammalia > Rodentia > Sciuridae > Ictidomys > Ictidomys tridecemlineatus. The sequence goes on from NC_135481.1 coordinate 82,589,128, forward strand.
TTGGGAATTCATGTGCATAGCCGGGCAGTGCATTACTAGTCTCCCACTAGCTTTGCTGTGGGTGACACCTCTGTCACATGGGTTATGATGAGAATGGTTGACTAGGTTACTCTTCAGTGATCCTAAGCCTGCTTTTGCTGAAAACACTGTCTCTTCACTGGGGCCTACAGATGTCTGATGGGCTACTGGAATGAGATGAAAAGGTTTGATGCCTTGACTTTGAGGTTAGATTCTACTCAGTTCTATATGTAGACCTGTTAAACATTTGAGATGTGTTTAGTCCAAGGTGATAATATAGGGTTAAGTTGATCTACACTTGCCTAGTCGTCCTCCCCACCAACCCTTAAGGCTAAAGACACCTAGCAGCCACCATGACCAGAAACCATGAAAGGAATAACAACAGGTGGTGCCCAAGTTCCTGGAAGATCCCTGTCTATTCCCAAAAAAGACACTGTTAGCCTATCCCTCTACCTCATTATTTCCATCCTGTATCTGCAACTCCTCAACCCCATGGAGTTGAGAAGCTGATTTGGGACCAAAACTCCCTCTTCTCCATTCTTTGTCCACCAAAAACAGACTTTCTTTCTTGCTAACATTTGTCTGTTGAGTGCCTCTTGGATTGATTTTTTAAGGGATTAAACCCGCCACCTGGGGCCAGTAACAGTAGGGGTGACACAAGCTTTGGCGTTCACAAAGCAGAGGCTTTGTGGTTATACAATAAGGTAAGAGAGTGAGAAGGAAGTAAATGAAACAGTCCACTGTGTAGGTCTAGGTTGAAAAGGAAGATGCAATGGTTAATCTTATGCATCAATGTGGCTGAAAACATTGCCCAGATACTTTTGGTAAACAAAATTCTTTAAGTTTTTGTGAGAGTGATTTTGGAGATTAAATCAGTATATTTTGAGAAAAGTAGATGGCCTGCAATCATGTGGGTGGGCCTTATTCAACCTATTGAAGGCCATAAATAGAAGACTGAATTCCCCCAACCAAGAAGGAATTCTGCCAACAGACAGCTTTCACACCTGAATAGGGGATCCTCCTTGAGTCTCTAACCTGTCGCCCCCAACTCCCTGCAGATCATAGACTGGCAGCCTCTGTAATCATTTGAGCCAATTCCTTAAAATAAAGCTCTTTCTAAATATACACGCAAGCTATTTATTGTGTTCTCAGGAGAACTCTGACTAATATAGAAGGTAAATCAGGACAGAGGGAAAGAACTGGGTGAAGGGACATCAAGGTATCAGAGCCCAGAACAGTAAGTTCAGTGAAGGAAACTCTGTCTGGGACTAAGAAGGATGGTAAGTCGCTGCCTTCAGAGTGAGGAGAGTTTCAGGTTTTGTGCAGAGTGCATCTGAATAAGAACAATCAAAGAATAAATGTAAACAATGTGGAACTGAGAGAACTTTGAGGCTTGGGAGCTGGATGGGCTTCACGTGCACAATGAAGGGGTGCCTTCCACCTGAGTGTGGGGCCTGGAATGCACAGAGGAGATGGTGAGCCAGCTTGTCAGTAGACAGGAACCACTGCCTGCTAAAATTCTCCAGTGCCCTTGAGCTCCTTTGCATAGCAGGAAGGTTCTTCCTGACTCAGCACTTTGCACCTTCCCTGTTCCATGACTCTGCTCAAGCCCCAGCCCAGCCTGGCTTCAGCCACACTGACCTTTTCTCAGGAGATCTGGAAGCACACTATGCTCCCGGCCTGCAAGTCTTTGCATATCCCATTCTTCCCGGCTGGCATTCTGCTCCTGGCCCTACTCCTCTCTTTCCATACTGGAGATTTAAAATGAGGTAAAAAAGAATCCTCACTTTGACTATCTGTCCTAATAAACCAATGGCTATCTGGGCAATAGTCTCTTAAGGGGGTCAGGAAAATTTCTTCCTATACTCAGAGATGAGTTGAACTTTCAATGGAGCAAGTTGTACTTTCCTATGGAACTGCAGATTCTACAAATCGTTTAAAAAGTTTCGGACTGCTCAATCTCAATCACATCCTAGGATTTGAGCTATCTTGGTTCAGTTCAGGTAGCATCAGATAATTGTATTAATTACTTGCAACGACTGAGCCCACAGTAGGTAGCAAGGTATGGGTTTGCCTCCAAGTTCTTCATTTTTTGCATATCAAAAATGCCATCTTTCTGCCAAACTTCCAATTGCAATGTTTAGTGCAGATATATGCTTTCTGCATTGATTTATCTTACTGTTCTTGATTTTCTCCCTACAGTCTCTCTTGAACTTAGTGCTTTATTTAAAAAGTGCTAAACAAAACATGAGTTGGTTTTAGCATTTAAAGCATGAGGTAGTGCGATAAATAAGTGGACAGATGGTAATCAATTACACTTGATTCTTGGCTTTCCAACTGATACCTGGATCAGAGACTCTGGCAATAAACTTTATGGAATCAGATTTCTGATTTCTTTTTTGGCCTGAGTAAATTTACCCCTGTGACTCATTTTTTCCCTCCATAAAAATTGTATGGAGGCGAGGAGTCGTGTTAAGAACAATTCCATTGCAAGTGGTTACCTTGCGTGTTACTCTTCTTCCCAACCATGGCCCTCAAGTTCTCCCTAGTGATACAGATGACATGACAGTACAGCTCCATCTACGACCAGTCTTTCACAAGTGACCCTTCTCTTTATAATTAAGCAAGCTGAAGCATACAGTGGAAGAAATAAAGTATGATTCCCTTCCTTCTTAAACTAACTACTCTCTTTCTTTAATAAACTTCTTTTTCACTGTGAAATTGAAAACACAGCTTTTTCCTGATGACCAGATGGCCCAGCAAATTTAATCACTTCAAGTACTCCACACTTCCTCTCCACTGCCCTCCATGGTGGGGAAATCAAGAGGCAAACTCCTCATTTCTCCCAGATGCCAACCTCCTTGAAAACTTTCCCCAACACTATTATAAAAACCAGACATGCATGAGCAATGAAGTTGGAGAAAGCAAATGTTACTTTAAGCTATAAAACAAAACCAAAAAATCTTTCAGAAGAGAGTCATAGTAAATAAATAACAGAAATAAGTCAAAATTATATTCCTGATTAATATTTAATTCAACAAGAATGGCAATAGCTATGTGAATTAAAAGTTTCCTTCAAGTTCTTAATTACTCCTCCAGAAAGTAAAGCAAGGAAATTTGGATATAGATATTGTTGAACAAAATCTCAGCCACATCAATTAATATCCACTTAATACTGTGGACTTCACGATTCCTTGGTATATCCTTCTTAGACAGTCTAAGGCATATTGATTGAACTTTCCAAACTTGTTTCTTCCACCTTAAAAAAAATGGATATAAAAACACAAGGAAAGAAATTCATGTTGGTAAGGTATTTTCAAGCCCAGATAAATTAACTACACAAAGAGGAAATTATTCCCATAATTGGATCTCCTGTATCATCAGGAAATCAATCCCCTCCTCCTTCCTCAAACTAATTTTGAAGTTAGTGACTAATGCTCTTGCTTACATGGGAAACAATAACTCCATTATTGCTTAAAATAATAGCCTGCAAGGATTGCTAGGAATTGTCAAGGAAAATTAGTTTGCTACAAGGATTTTTATTAACAGAGTTGTGAAGTGAAACCAGAACTGAAGGAGCAGCACCTATTCTGCATTAGAAAATCATGTTCTTGGAAAATGTTCAAGCAAGCCAAACAGTGGTGTATGCCTGTAATCCCAGCAATTTGGAGGGCCGAGGCAGGAGGGATGTAAGTTCAAGGCAGGCCTGGACAATTTAGCAAGATCCTGTCTCAAAATAAAAACCAAAAAATGACTAGAGATGTAGCTCAGAGGTAGAGTATGGCAATAAAACCATCATCCATAAATAAAGAAGGTTATACAAGTGGTGGCCTCAGGTCTTAGATGGTACACTTTCTCACCCTTGAGATGTTTCATTTTATAACATGCAACTTGACTGGACTCCTGCACTCTATTCTTTCCCAAAAAGAACTGGTTACCATGAACCTTCACTTTTGATAATCGGTTGTAAACTTTAATGAATCAGAAGCCTTAGGTGGATACAACAATATTGTTTATATGACAATTCCTCCCTAGGAAAGAACAGAAATCTTCTGAGTCAACAGGAAAAAAAAAAAACCACTTGCTAATTCAAGACAGTAAAAAAGTTCCTCATCATAAAGACATATAAACCAAGAAGGGGTTTTGATAGTTTTGTTTATTGGTGATTTCATGCACACTATTTATATACCTGGTTCCTGCAGAGGTAGACTAAAGAACACTATCATTTCAAGCAACAGTCTGAATGCTAATGACACCAGGAAGAGCAACTCAGAAACACGTCTTGTCGTTCCTCCATAAGACACTGCAACCTGGACTTTGAACTAGAGGGTCACAGAATATTTATATTTTCTAATCAGTTACAGAAACATTTCCTTTGGTGCAAAGGAGTGATCATCACACAATATTTCATAGTAATTGTTCAGCAAGGAAAATAGTGTGCAATAGAAAAAAAAATAAAAAGACTGCAGATCTTAGTTCCTAAAATAAACTTTATGCAATCACAGGAAGCATTTAGATCCTTTTTTTTTTCCCCTCTCCTGCAGGAAAATGGAACTATCTCTGGGCCACAGGAAATAACTCAAGTTTTAGAAAATCCCTGTGGAATGAGAGAAAAAACTTCAAGTGGATTTCTGAGTCCCATAAATGATGGCATAAAGGACAACAGATGTTCAGAGACCAAGGTACTCCAATAAGAAGTAATTGATTTGTAGTGGTGAGAGTGACAACTCCAACTAAGGTGCATGAAAATAGAGCACAGAGTCACTCATACAGCACTACATCAATACGTCTGCACACGGCTAGCTCCTGGTTTCTCATTGGCAAAAAGAGCAAAAAGAGTAATGATGGCAAGAAAAGCTGAAGAAAGGGGAATGACAGGTGGGAAGGGAGAAAAACTGGACAGGACTCTGATATTGGAATACAGGCCGTTCGCACAGAAATTAGTGGAAATATGGGCATGTCCATATTGATGGCACAACTTAAGAAAAACCAACAACCCAATTCTATAAATATGCAAAAATTCATTCTACAAAATACAGTAATTAGGTAGAAAAAGCAGTTTATAGCATGCCACTGTCTGACTGCAGCCCTCAAATTCTTATGGTGAAACCTAACCCCAAATGTGAGAGTTGGGGCCTTAAGATCTCCACAGCTCTACATTCAAGAGTGGGATTAGCGCCATCAGAAGAGGCTTCAAGGAGCTTGGTCTCATCTTCCTCTTTTGCCACATGAAGACGGAGACAGAAGACACCATCTTAAAAGCAAAAAGTAAGTCCTTACCAAGGACACATCTGCTAGTGTCTTGATCTGGGATATCCTAACTCCAGAACTTTAAGAAATCAGTTTCTATTATTTTTAAATTTAACCTGGGCACAGTGGTGTGCACCTGTCGCCCAGCTACTGGAGAGGCTGAAGTGAGTGGATCACTTGAGCCCAGGTGTTAAAGTCCAGCCTGGGCAACATAGCAGCATAGAAATCTAAACAACATGTTTACAACATAAACAAATAACCCAATCTTTCTTTCTTTCCCTTAATTCATTCCTTCCTTCCTTCCTTCCTTCCTTCCTTCCTTCCTTCCTCTCTCTTTTTTTACAGTGATCAAAAAGGACTGACATAGCAGTTTTATCAAATTTAATTATAGATGTCAAGAGAATAAATCCTTTAAAATCTAAGATACCCACAGCTCTGGCATTGCTTTGTAGGGCATAGTAGGAGGCAAACATTTTTGTAATCCCCCAAAGACTTACCAGTAGTTTATGTAGAGCGAATCAGGAAGAATTTCAGTTTTTGTAGAGATTTCTCCCTTGTGGTATTAGTGCAAAAGGAGATTCCACAAGACCTTCTGGAGACCATCTATTCAGTGACAGTATTCGACTACACTGAATTTAATAGGCCATTAATAATAAGCTAAGTTGCATTTAATAGATTGGAAATGTAGTTTTATATGATTTTTTAGACTCTTGGATTTTGGCAACAATAATTAAGCAGACTGGACCACTTAATCATTTACATCATCAAAATATATATTTCCCTATGTTCTACTGTCTAGAGCCACTGCCATCATCCTTATCCAGGTCCTGCTCCCTCCTGGCTATATTCCTGTGATGGCATCCAACCGTTTTCACTGCTTTTGTTACTGAATGACCTTCCTTTGCCCTGCCACCACCACCACCACCGACAACAACAACAACACCTAACTTCCTGCATAGGGCTGAACCAATCTTTCTAAAAATATAGCTTCTATAAGTTATGTCCAGAGTCAAGAACTTCACCATAAGAATCTTGAGGGATGCAGTCAGACAGGAGAATGCTATCAACTGTTTTTTCTACCTATCTTAACTTGTAAAGATAATGACGCATGCAACGTAAATTGTAGCATTCCTCACACATTGCCTTATAACAATATAATCCAGTGATCATTCCATTTCAGAACACTCGTGCTGTTTCATGCTTTTTTAGTAGCTGTATTGTGCTCCATGGTATGTATGCATGTTCTATAATTTCTCTAACAAGCCTCTGTTGAAGAGAATGGGCTTGAGTGAGGAGGATGTATGTATTTCTCCACATCATATTACAAGGTTTTATTCTGTACAAACACACAAATGTAAAAATAAGTTAAATAGAACAATACCCATGATTCCCACTCAACCTCCTAACTTTAAAAAAAAAAACAACCTTAACATTTACCAATATCATACCTGCTCATTGTGCTCCTTTCCTGCCTCATGTTCCTTTCTCATACCCTAGAAGGAACCCTAAACCTGATTTTAATGTTTATCACCCTTTATGCTCTCTTTTTAATACTTTTAGTTGTGGATGGACACAATACCTTTATTTTATTTGTTTATTTTTTTTATGTGGTGCTGAGGATGGAACCAAGTGCCTCACAAGTACTAGGCAAGTGCTCTACCACTGAGCCCCAAGCCCAGCCCCAATCCCATGTGTTTTTAAGAAAATTTTATCCCATGTATATATAGAAAAGCCAGACATGTGTTGTCATTTACTAAACAGAGATTTTAATGATACGCTGTAAATTATCTTCTGTAATGTGCACTTTTCTCACATTATGTTTCTAAGATTCATCCATTTTATAAAGTAGAACTGATGCATGATATTCTATTGTGTGACTGCAACAATGGGGAATTTATTTATTCTTCTATAACCAGATGTCTTGGTCTGGTAAAGCTGTCATATAGACTGGGTAACTTATAAACAACAGAAATTAATTTCTCACAGTTCTGGACGATGAGAAGTCCAAGGAAAAGGAGTCTCATACAGGTTTACTTCTGGTTCAGAAATGGCTGTCTTTTCACTCTAACCTCACATAGTGGGAGGGAGAGACTAGGTAGCTCTCTGGGGTCTCCTTTATAAAAGTATTAAAAGCCAAGAAATACTCATGACTGAGTCACCTCCTCAAAGCCCCACCCTCCTGGCACTATCACCTTGGGGGTTAAGATTTCAACTTAGAAATTTGGGGACCTGTATTATAATTTTGTCAGTATAATGAAATATCTAATGCCATACATATAAAGAACAAAAAGTTCACATAACTCAGTTTGAGAAGTTCAAGGGCATGGCACCTCCATTGGCTCAGTTCTCAGCAGCATGACGTCTTGGTAGATAACAATGGCAGGAGTGTGCAAGGGATTACATCTTGAAACAGGACACAGTTGGTGTGGAGGATGGTTTTTATAACAGCCCTCTTTTGAGACAAGGATCTCTGGAGAACCACATTTGGAAGGCACATCTCCAATGACCTCCTATCAGGACCCACCACCTGCCAGTAGGGCTCCCCTGTGACCAGAACTTCAATCACAATGGACTCTTGGGGAACATTCAATCCACACCCAAAGACAGCAGGAGAGCACATTCAAACTGGTAGCAGACAACTGGATTATTTGCAGATTTTTGCTACTTTGAGCAGTGCTGCTCTGAACATTCTTATACATGTCTCCTGGTGACATGTACAAGGAATTCTCTGGAAATACCAAGAAGCAGAGTAGTAAGCTGTATGACTACAATATTACAACAATGTTCCTAAAAATGGTTGTGCCACTTTACTACCCCTGCCAGCATTGTCCAAGACCCATCTCTTCTAACACTTTATCAGGCCTCTCAACTTTTACAATCTAGTAGGTGTCAAACAGCATCTCATTGGTTTTAACTTGCCTTTTCCTGATCAGTACTGGGATTGAGCTTGTTCTGTTTATTGGTGACTCATGTTCTCTCTTCTGTGAAATGCCTGTTTGTCTCCACTGCTCAGTTTCCAATAGCATACCCTTATTGACCTGTAAGAGTTCTTGAATTATTCCCAACAACTAGTTCTCTGCTGGTTTTACGTGCTTCAAGCATCTTCCCTGTTGGTGGCTTATCTCACTTTCTACATGATGTCATTTACTAAACAGATATTTTAAATTGTAATATAAAGAAATTTATTCTTTTATGATTAGTGCCTTTTGTATCTTGTTTAAGAGCTTCTTCCCATGGTCATAAAAATCCAAAAATTTCCTCTAAGTTTTAAAAGTTATCCTTAAAAGTTGATTTTTTACATTGCACAAGGTAGGAATCTATTTTTTCTTACCTGGGTAATCAATTGTCCCATCCCAATTTTTCCAGTGATTTGGAATGCCCTATTTTTTTTTTCAAAGAGAGAGAGAGGGAGGGAGGGAGAGAGGGGGGGGAAATTTTTTAATATTTTCTTTTTTTTAGTTTTTCAGCGGACACAACATCTTTGTTGGTATGTGGTGCTGAGGATCGAACCCGGGCTGCATGCATACCAGGCGAGTGCGCTACTGCTTGAGCCACATCTCCAGCCCTGGAATGCTCTATTTTTAAAAAATCATACATCAGTGCTCGAATGTTTAATAGACTATCTCAAGTCTATTTTTCCAATTTTCTATTCTTGTATCAAACTAAACTGTATTAATTACTATAGATTTATATAAGTCTTGATAGAGTGAGTTGCCCTATCTTGGAGCTCCTCAGCTATTCCTAGACCTTTGTTCTTCATGTAAATTTAAAAATCAGTTCGTGGGGCTCTTTAAAAAGGGAGAATTATGTTTCATGGGATGCCTTTTTGTACTTTTAAGTTTTTGTCTGGAAGACGTGCATCATATATGTGTGTGTATGTATCTATTATATATATGTAAATTATATATATATGTATAATTTTGGGGCCTGTTCTGGGGTTGAACCCAGGGCCTCACACATGCTAGGCAACTGTACTATCACTGAGTTAAATCTCCAGCCCTATGAAAAACATTTTTTTCAGAACTGCTTATTGTATCAAGGTCAAACAATATTTTATGTCACTCAAGGCTCTCTGTATTCTGATCCATCTCCCACCCTGTTACCCGTTTTACACATATGAAGCTACATCTCCATTAGGCTGGTTTCTTCCTGGCTTTCTGCATGTATAATTTTCTCACCCTCATCATTTGTTTCCTCATATTCAACCACTTATTTATTTATTTATTTTTAGTTGTCAATGGATCTTTTTATTTATTTATATGCAGTGCTGAGAATCAAACCCTGTGCTTCACACATGCTAGGCAAGTGCTCTACCACTGAGCTACGATCCCAGCCCTCAACCACTTATTCTTTATTCTTCAAGCCTGATTCCAGATCTTCTTTCCCTAATCCATTCCTTAAAAGAGCAAATGTACCATTAGACAGGTATAGACTCTTTTATTTTAAAATCCACTTAATTTGTGGTAGCTAAGTATCCTCAGTAGTTAAAGCATGACTCCCCAACAGCAAGTGCAGGCTGAAAAAGAGTTGAAGGAATATTCTTGATTGGTGTTCAATGTATTTTAGACTAACCATGATTGCCAACCTTTGGATCCAGTCACAATAAGGCCTTTTAGTTTTCCTATGCTGGTTTTTTGTCGTCCTTGATCTGGGTGAGCAACTATGCTTCGTGGGTTACGAGGGAAAGCCAACATCTAATGGAATTTATTTGCAAGTGGCTTTTACAACATAATTTGAAAATACCTTCATCAGCACAGACAGCTTAATAACATGATCTTATGGTGGTTTACCATGTATCTGTGTAGTTCTCCATTTGAAGAGATGATAAAGAAACAACTGTGTGAACCATAATTAAATCTATTAGGCACAGTGTGAAAGATAATGTTTAAACAACAGTTTAGCAGCTGCGACACCCATACCCTTCAGTGGATTTTCATGGCTTGAAACATATGTAGTTGAAAAGGATTTATTATTCCTTATTTCTCAATTTTTCAAAAATGAAAACCTTTATTGCTTGACATGTTTTTCTAAAAGAAAGCTGGTGTTCCTCTAAAGGTCCAAACTAACCTGCAGTATAAAATTACCAAAGGCACAAAGTGTAAGTGAGATGAAACAAAAACTCCCAGCTATGGAACTTTAAATACCTAAAAGATTAAAAGGGATAAACAGCAGTAAAGTAGACACTGAAATATACAGACACTTTTTGTCTTCTTTTAATTAAAGAACTTTTTTTTTTTTTGGTATTAAAATCCTTCTTCTATTAACCAACTCTGTTGCTAATAACCTAACATTCAAGGGGAATGTTGGCAGTTAATACTCGGCAATTAATAAGTTGGAAGTGTGGCACATCTCTGTTTTATTTAGGTCATCCAATTTCAGAGTTTCACATTTTCAGAGTTCTTTTAGGAACTTAAAACTGAAGATTGGATTTAAATGTTCGTTAAGTAAGAGTTTCTGATTAGGAAAGTAGTCAACAACTAAGTTCTAGTGTTATTATGCTCTTTGGAAACTTCAAGCCAAATTGTTTCAAAATAGTTTAAAATGTGATTAACAATTTGCTGCTCCAGATCACACAATAGGATGTGGCAAAGAAAGAAAAGAGAACAATCGAACTGATTATTATTCAATTTTCAACCTGAACTCCAAATGTCAGTAGTTATACAAACTTACAAGTGAAAGGAAGGGAATGCTCATCTAGTTTTTCAATATGGTGTCTTTAGTAGAGAGAGAGACTTTGAAAAAGTAATTTTAAAATAATCTTATATGGCAATTGTGACATTTTAGGCATTTAAAAAAGGTTAGTGTCTTATAGAAATACTATTCTAAGACGGGCACAGTGGCACATGCCTGTAATCCCAGTGGCTCTGGAGGCTGAGGCAAGAGGATAGCAAATTCAAAGCCAGCCTCAGCAAAGGTGAGGCGCTAAGCAACTCAGTGAGACGCTATCTCTAAATAAAATACAAAATAGAGCTGGGGATGTGGCTTAGTGGTCAAATGCCCCTGAATTCAATCCCTGGTACCTACTCTCCCCCCCCCCAAAAAAAAGGAATAGACAAAATATTGTCCTGAAAAGCATAATCCACTATCAGAAAGCAAATCATTAATGTGTCATTTTTTACAGATTTGTTGAAGTATAACTGATGCATAATAAACTGCACATATTTAAAATGCACACTGACCAATGTATATACCTGTGGAACCATTGCTAGGATCAAGTTAACAAACATTTCTGTAACTTCCAAAAGTTTCTTCATTTACTTCTTAATCCATCCCTCTCTCCACAACCCTTCTCTCCCAGTACTCACCTCCCGGTGGTACTAATCACTTTGTCACATAATTGAATTCACATTCTGGAGAACTGTATGTAACTGCAATTATGCTGGTTGTGTTATTTTTTGTGTATCTTTTTCATTTAGCATTATTTTTTTAATACTCAGTTGTTCCATCAATAATGCTTTCCATTTTATCACCAAGGAGTATTCTATTGTTTAGATATAACAAACTTTAGCCATTCACCTTTTGTTGCATATCTGAGTTATTTCCTGTTTTTGTATATTATAAACAAAGCTGCTAGGAACATGTACATGTAAGTCTTCATGGAGATGTATGTCTTGTTTCTCTTGGGTAAATATTGAGAAGGAGAATAGATTTTTGGAGAGTGAACCTTTAACTTTTAAGAATGTGCCAGATAGCACTCCAAAGTGGGACTCTCACCATCACTGTGTTAAGAGTTCCAGTAGATCCACATGGCCATAAACGCTTGGTGTGGTTGATCTTTTTTTCTTTTGAAACGGGTCTTGCAAAGTTGCCTAGGTCGGCCTCAAATTTGCAGTCCTCCTACCTTAGCCTCCCAAGTACCTCGGATTATAGTCACATGCACTACTGCTCCTGGCCTGGTCAATCTTTTACTGTAGCCATTTTAGTGATTTAAATTTGCATTTCCCTACTAATTAAAAATGTTGAGCATTTTTATGTTATTTTTTAATGATATAATTTCTTTTGGTGAGATGTCTGTTCAAATCTTTTGCTCATTTTAAAATTGTGTTATCTTATTAATGGGTGTTAAGAGCTCCTTCTATATTTTAGATATAAATTCTTTGCTAGACATATGTCTTACAAATCTTTTCTGTCTATAAATTGCCTTTTAATTTTTTCTTAACTGTGCCTTTCAAACTGTTAATTTATCAGCTATTAGTGTTCTAGTTTTAGAGTGATTTTTGTGTCTTATTTAGGAATTTTTGCATAACTCAAGATCATTAAGATATTCCCCTATATTTTTCCTTCTAGGATATTTACAGTTTTCATTTTTACATTTTAGGTACATAGGATTTAGTGTGTGTGTGTGTGTGTGTGTGTGTGTGTGTGTGTGTGTAAAGTGTTGCTGGGGATTGAACCAGGGCCTCTTATATGCTAAGCAGGCATTCCACATTTGAGCTACATCCCTCACCCCCACCTTTTGGGGGAGGGGTACCCAGGATTGAACTCAGTGGCATTCAACCAATGAGCCACATACCCAGCCCTATTTTGTATTTTATTTAGATACTAGGTCTCACTGAGTGGCTTAGTGCCTTGCCATTGCTGAGGCTGGCTTTGAACTCGAAATACTCCTGCCTCAGCCTCCGTAGCCAATGGGATTACAAGAGTGGGTCACCGTCCCCAGCCTACATCTCCTCCTTTGACTCATACAAGTGCAAGTAGCAAGGTGTAGGGAGAGGTTCACTTCTTTGCAAAAAGATGTCTAACTGGGCTGGGGATGTGGCTCAAGTGGTAGCGCGCTCACCTGGCATTCGTGCGGCCCGGGTTCGATCCTCAGCACCACATACAAACAAAGATGTTGTGTCCGCCGAAAACTGAAAAATAAATATTAAAAAATTTAAAAAAAAGATGTCTAACTGTTCAAGCACAATTGTGAAAAGATTCCATTCTCCACTGAGTTGCCTTGACACCATTGCTCTAAATAATGTCATCAAACTATGTAGTTTATGTCTTCATTCTCTAATCTATCTCACCATTCTATATTTCTATATTTGCACCAAGACCACATTGTATTAATTGCTCTACTCAAGCTTTATAATAAGTCTTGAAATCAGGTGATATAAGTCCCCAACTTTAAATTTTTTTCTTCAAAAACTGTTCTGGCTATTCAGGGTCCTTTTATTTACATATAATTTTTAGAGTCATCCATTTCAATAAAAATGTCTCCTAGGATTTTGGTGGGCCTGCATTGGATATAATTCAATTTAGGCAGAACAGTTATCTTAACAATACTGAGTCTTTCAGATCATGAGCATGGTACCTCTCACCACTTACATGTTTTCTCTCATTATTGTTTTCTAGTTGTTTGCATATCAGATTTTTTATATCTTATTACATTTATATGTCAATATCTCATGGGTTTTTAGGGGGGTACTATTGTAAATTATACCTTTTAAAATTCAATTTCTAATTGTTCATCAGTATATAGAAATAAAATTGATTTTTGTACGTTGACCTTGAGTACTTCAATCCCAATAAATTCACTTCTTAGTTCTAGTTGTCTTTTTGTATATTTGCAATTTTTTCCATAGATAATGGAATCATCAGTGAACAGTTTTATTTCTTCCATTCTAATCTGTTTGCATGTGTTTCATTCTCTATTACACTGTGTAAGAGCTTCAGTCTGATATTGAATAAAAGTGGTGAATTTGGAGAGCTGTGCAATGAGTCTTCAGCATTAGCTATGATGTGAAATGTAGTTTCTTTCTTTCTTTTTTTGGGGGGTAGGGGTGGGGTGGGTAGGTACCATTTATTAGATTGAAAAATAACAATAAATTTTGTATATGCTTTGTGTATATCTAATGAGAGAGACATGGTTTTCCTTCTTTAGTCTTTTCTGCTTACTCAGTTCCTTCTTTAATCTGCTTTTTTTGGGGGGAGGGGAAGGGGAGGGTATCAGGAATTGAACTCAGGGGCACTCGACCACTGAGCCACATCCCCAGCCCTTTTTTGTATTTTATTTAGAGACAAGGTCTCACTGAGTTGCTTCAGAGCCTTGCTTTTGCTGAGAGTGGCTTTAACTGTGATCCTCAGATTCAGCCTCCAGAGCTGCTGGGATTAGAGGAATGTGTCACCACACCCAGCTAATCTGCTGTTGACTTGGATTGCTTTTCAAATATTACATCAATCCTGAATTTGCAAAAAAAAAAAAAAAGTATGGTCATAACATTTTTGTATTTTAAATGTAATGCTGGATTTAATTAATTAAGATGTTGCTGAGAATTTTTGTCTCTGTTAGTGAGAAATATTTGTAGTCTTCTTTTCCTTCCCTACCTGGGTCATGTTTTGAGTATCAGGTCAATTCCAGCTTTATCCAATGAGTTGGGAAGTGCTTCTTCCTCTTCTGTTTTCTGGGAAAGTTTGCATATAACGGGCATTATTTCTCCCTTTAATGTTGGGTAGATGTTGCCACAGAATGCATCTGAGGCTGGAGATTTCTTTGTTAGTTCTTAATTACAAATTACATTTCTTTATGTGATTCATGACTATTCAGGTGATCTATTTCTTGAGTGAGGTTTGATAGTTTCCTTCAAGGCATTTATTTCATCTAAATTGTCAGTTTTATGCGCATAAAGTTGTTGGTAATGGTTCCTATTGTCCTTTTAATTGTACAATTAAATTGTAGTGATATTTCCTCTTTCATGTGGTGATTTATGTCTTCCTTCTTTTTCTCTTTTCTTAATGAGACTAGCTAGAGTTTGTCAGTTTTGTTCACCTTTACGAAATGCCAACTTTTGATTTCACTATTTCCTCCATTGATTTCTTCTCAACTTCATTGATTTTTTTTTTCTTTCCTTTTCTTGCTTTGGGTTTAATTTTCTCTTCTCTCTCTAGGTTCTAATGTGGAACATCACTGATATGTGATCTTTCTTCCTTTCTAAGGTATGTATTTAATGCTATAAATTTCCCTTTAAGATGCATTGCTTTAGCTGCATCCCATAAATTTTGATATGGTTTGTTTTCATTTCTATATAATTCCAAATATTTTATGATTTTCCTCTCTTCATTCTTGAACCATGGATAATATAGAATTGTTTCCTTTTTTTCAATTTTTTCAATTGTAATTTGTTATATACGACAGCAGAATGTATTACAATTCTTATTACACATATAGAGCACAATTTTTCATATCTCTTGTATACAAGTATATTCACACCATTCATGTCTTCACACATGTACTTAGGGTAATGATGTCCATCTCATTCCACCATCTTTTTTATACCCCTTGCCCCCTCCCTTGCTCTTCCTCCCCTCTGCCATATCTAGAGTTTGTCTATTCTTCTCATGCTCCCTCTCCCAACCCCACTATGAATCAGCCTTCTTATATCAGAGAACACATTTGACCTTTGGTTTTTTGGTTAACTTCACTTAGCATTATGGTCTCCAACTCCATCCATTTACCTATGAATGCATAATTTTATTCTCTTTTATTGCTGAGTAATATTTCATTCTGTATATATACCACATTTTCTTTATCCATTCATCTACTGAAGGGCATCTAGGTTAGTTCCACAGTTTAGCTATGGTGAATTGTGCTGCAATAAACATTGATGTGGTTTGTGTCTCTATAGTATGCCGTTTTTAAGCCTTTTGGGTAGAGACCAAGGAGATGAATAGCTGGGTCAAATGGGGGTTCCATTCCAAGTTTTCCAAGGAATCTCCATACTGCAATGTATGAGTGTGCCTTTTTTCCCACATCCTCGGCAATACTTACTGTTGTTTGTATTCTTGATAGCTGCCATTCTTACTGGAGTGAGATGAAATCTTAGAGTAGTTTTGATTTGCATTTCTCTAATTGCTAGAGATGTTGAACATTTTTTTATATATTTGTTGATTGATTGTATATCACCTTCTGAGAAGTATCTGTTCAGGTCCTTGGCCCACTTATTGATTGGGTTATTTGTTTCTTTTGGTGTTTAGCTTTTTGAGTTATTTATATACTCTAGAGATTAGTGCTCTATCTGATGTGCAAGTGGTAAAAATTTGCTCCCAAGCTGTAGGCTTAGAGAGCCTGCACTAGTTGCTCACCTCACTGATTGTTTCTTTTAGTGAGAAGAAGATTTTTAGTTTGAATCCATCTGTTTATTAATTCTTGATTTTAATTCTTGCTCTATAAGAGTCTTATTAAGGAAGTTGGGGCGTAATCCCACATGATGGAGATTAGGGTCTACTTTTTCTTCTATTAGACACAAGGTCTCTGACTTAATTCCTAGGTCCTTGATCTGGATTCCTAGGTCCTTGAGTTTTGTGCATGGTGAAAGATAGGGGTTTGATTTCATTTTGTTGCATATGGATTTCCAATTTTCCCGGTACCATTTGTTGAAGAGGCTGTCTTTCTCCAATGTATATTTTTGGCGCATTTGTCTAGTATAAGATAACTGTAATTATGTGGGTTGTCTCTGTGTCCTCTATTCTGTACCATTGGTCTACCTGTCTATTTTGGTGACAGTACCATGCTGTTTTGTTACTATTGCTCTGTAGTAGAGTTTAGGCTCTGGTATAGTGATACCACCTGCTTCACTCTTCTTGCTAAGGATTGCTTTAGCTATTCTGGGTCTCTTATTTTTCCATATGAATTTCATGACTGCTTTTTCTATTTCTATGAAGAATGTCATTGGGATTGTGATCGGAATTGCATTAAATCTGTATAGTGCTTTTGGTAGTATAGTCATTTTGACAATATTAATTCTGCCTAACCAAGAACAAGGGAAAACTTTCCATCCTCTAAGGTCTTCTTTAATTTCTTTCTTTAGAATTTTGCAGTTTTCATTGTGAGTTCTTTCACCTCTTTCATTAGTTTGATTCCCAAGTATTTCATTTTTTTGAGGCTATTGTAAATGGGATAGTTTTCCTCATTTCCCCTTCAGAAGATTTGTCATTGATATATAGAAATGCCTTTGATTTATGGGTGTTGATTTTGTATCCTGCTACTTTGCTGAATTCATTTACTAATTCTTGAAGTTTTCTGGTGGAATTTTTTGGGTTTTCTAGGTATAGGATCATATCATTGGCAAATAGTGCTAATTTAAGTTCTTCTTTTCCTATCTCTGTCCCTTTAACTTCTTTTGTCTAATTGCTCTAGCCAGTGTTTCAAAAACTATGTTAAATAGATGTAGTAAAGGTGGGCATCCCTGTCTTGTTCCAGTTTTAGAGGGAATGCTTTCAATTTTCTCTCTTTAGAATGATGTTGGCCTGGGATTTAGCATAGTTAGTTTTACATTGTGGAGATATGTTCCTATTATCCCTAGTTTTTGCAGTGTTTTGAACATGAAGGGGTGCTATGTTTTGTCAAATGCTTTTTCTGCATCTATTGGGATGATCATATGGTTCTTATCTTTAAGTCTATTGATGTGATGAATTACATTTATTGGTTTCTATATGTTGAGCCAATCTAGCATCCCTGGGATGAACCCCACTTGATCATGGTATACTATCTTTTTGATGTTTTTGTATTCGATTTGCCAGAATTTTATTGAGAATTTTTGCATCTATGTTCATTAGAGATATTGGTCTGAAGTTTTTCTTTGATGTCTTTGCGTGGATTTGGAATCAGGGTGATATTGGCCTCATAGAATGAGTTTGGAAGTGATCCCTCTTTTTCTACTTCCTGAAATAAATTGGAGAGTATTGGTGTTAGTTCTTCTTTAAAGGTCTTGTAGAACTCAATTGTATCCATCTGGTCCTGGGCTTTACTTGGTTGGTAGGCTTCTGACGGCATCTTCTATTTCATTGCTTGAAATTGATCTGTTTAAATTGTGTATATCATCCTGATTCAATTTGGGTAAATTATATGACTCTAGAAATTTGTCAAAGCCTTTGATATTTTCTATTTTATTGGAGTACAAGTTTTTTCAAATAATTTCTAATTATCCTCTGTATTTCTGTAGTGTCTGTTGTAATATTTCCTTTTTCATCACGTATGTTAGTAATTTGAGTTTTTTCCCTCCTTCTTTTCATTTTCATGGCTGCTTGTCAATTTTATTTATTTATTCAAAGAACCAACTTTTTGTTTTGTCAATTGTTTGAATTTCATTGATTTCAGCTCTGATTTTAATTATTTCCTCTCTTCTACTGCTTTTGGTGTTGATTTGTTCTTCTTTTTCTAGAGCTTTGAGTTGAAATGTTAAGTCATTTACTGTTGACTTTTTTCTTCTTTTAAGGAATGAACTCCATACAATGAACTTTCCTGTTATTACTGCCTTCATAGTGTCCCAGAGATTTTGATATGTTGTATCTGTGTTCCCATTTACTTCTAAGAATTTTTTCCTCCTTGTTATCTTTTGCAACACACTGGTCATTCAATAGCATATTATTTAGGCTCCAGGTGTTGGAGTACCGTTTATTTTTTTTTATCATTGATTTCTAATTTTATTCCATTATGATCTGATAGAATGCAGGGTAGTATCTCTACTTTTTTATATTTGCTAAGAGTTGCTTTGTGGCATAATATATGGTCTATTTTAAAGAAGGATCCATGCTGCTGAGAAGAAAGTGTATTCGTTCATTGAAGGATGAAATATTCTATATATGTCAGTTAAGTCTAAGTTACCGATTATATTATTGAGTTTTATAGTTTTTGTTCAGCTTTTGTTTGGATGATCTATCTAGTGGTGAAAGAGTGGGTTATAGTCACCCAGAATTATTTTGTTGTGGTCGATTTGGCTCTTGAAACTGAGAAGAGTTTGTTTGATGAACGTAGATACTCCATTGTTTAGGACTTATAAATTTATCATTGTTATGTCTAGTTGATGACTGGCTCCATTAAGCAGTATGTAATATCCTTCTTTATCCCTTTTGATTAACTTTGGCTTGAAGTCTATTTGATATGAGGATGGAAACCCCTGCTTGCTTCTGCAGTCCATGTGAGTAGTATGATTTGTCCCAAACTGTCACTTTCAGTCTGTGGATGTCTTTTCCTATGAGTCTCTTGGAGGCAGAATATTATTGGGTCTTTTTTAAAATCCAATCAGTTTGAGTTTAGGCCATTAACATTCAGGGTTATTATTGAGACATGATTTTTATTTTCAGCCATTTTTGTTTATTTTTGGTATTTAACTTGATTTTATCCCACATACATGGGAAAATAATATGTATTCTGCTTGTTTGGGGGTGGAGTAGCCTCTAAGTGTTTGGTTTTGTTTAGGTCTTATAATCCTTACTAATTGTCTGTTCTGGTCCCATTGAATACTGAGAGATACATATTGAAGTTTCCAACTATAATTGCAAATTTATTTACTTTTGGTTCTATTTTTGTTCCTTATATTTCAAGCCTGTTTTGTTAGGTGGCTATTTAGTATTGCTACATCTTCTTGCTTATCTTCTTTATCAATCATTATGTAATGTTTTTCTACATCCCTGGTAATACTTTTTGCTCTTTAGTATCTGATGTTATAGTCACCCCACCTTTGTTTTTTGTAGTTGTGGATGGACACAACACTTTTGTTTATTTTTATGTGGTGTTGGGGATCAAACCCAGTGCCTCACACATGCTAGGCAAGTGCTCTGCCACTGAGCTACAGCCCCAGCCCTCTACGTTTCACTAATTATAGTGCATTTGTTTCCATCTTTTGTTTTTCATCTTTTTTTATCTTGGTATTTAAGATGTTTTTCTTATCCAGGTGTGGTGGCTCATGACTTAATCCCAGCCCCTCCAGAGTCTGAGGCAGGAGGACCACTTGAGCCCAGGAGTTGGAGACCAGCCTAAGGCAACGAAAAACATAATGAGTCTCAAAAGAAGGAAAGGAAAAAAAAATTGCTTTCTTTTAGACAGTATATAATTGGGTCTTTCTTTTTTTATCCAAACTGACAGTCTCTTGTCTTTTAATTAATATGTTTGGGACATTTTTATTTATTGAAATTATGAATATATTTGGATCAAAATCTGCCATCTTGCTATTTTTTATTTGTTCTAGTATTTCTTTTGTACCTCTGATTCTGCTTGCTTTTGGACTAGGTATTTTTATTACTCTGTTTTCTTTCTACTGCTGGTCAGTTACTTAACTTTATTTTAAAACTGTTAGTGGCTGTTTTAAAATTTACAATGTTTAGCTTTCATTACTCACAATCTACCTTCAAATAACATACCATTTCTTGTATAGTGTCAGAATTTTACAACCGTATACACCCGTATACTCTTAGTATATGCTCCTCATCTCCTATGTTATTGTTGCCACTTGCTATAAACTTATAATACATTGTTACTATTTATATTTAGTCAATTGTCTTTTAGAACATTTACAAATAAGAAATAAGTATTTCTTGTATTTACCTTCATTTGAACCATTTTCAGAGATTCTTATTTCCTCATATAGATCAGAGTGTGTGTCTGGTGTTCTACCCCAAAACCTTCCTATTACATTTATGGCAGTGTAGTGCACTATAAATGAACTGTCTCAGCTTTTGTTTTCTGAAATGAATTTTACCTTTTGAATGTTTTCATTGGCATAGAATTCTGGATTGACAGTTGTGTTTGTCAATTTAGTACTTTAAACATACCTCTTATGTCTTATAGCAAATCTGCTGTAATTATTTTTGTTTATATGTAACATTTTTACTGCTTCATCATTTTCACTTTCTCTGTTTTTCTAGTTTCAATACAAAGTGTCTAGATTAAAAAAAAAACTTGTTTAGACCTTTCTGAATTTGTAGTTTCATACCTTCTAGAAATCTAGTAGTTTCCTTTAAATATTTTGTTTGTTCAGTGTCCCTCTCCTCTTCTTATGAGGTACCAATTATCCCCCACTCTTGCATGCTGTGTGTGCTTTTAACTTTTTATTCTTTGTATCCCAATTTGAGTGTTTCTTGTTCATCTACCTTCAAATTCATATTTCTTTCTTTATCATGTTTACTGATGAGCCCAAAGGGATTCTTCATCTGTTGCTGTTTTTTCATTTCTAACATTTAAATTTTTTTTTTTTTTTAGTTTCCATCACTTTTCTAAAATCCCTGTTTCCTCAAGCATGTTGTCAAACTTTTCTGTTAGACTCCAACATCACTCATAGTCAGGAGACGCTGGGAGGCATCATAAGACCTGATTTCAAAATATATTACTGAGCCATAATAATAAAACCAGCATGGTACTGGCATAGAGACAGACACACAGGGTAAGGAGATGGAATAGAAGACCCAGAAATAAATGCGCACACCTACAGCCACCTGTGTTTTTGACAAAAGTGCCAAGAACATATGTTAGAGAAAAGATATCCTCTTCAACAAATGATTCTGGGAAAACTGGATGTCCACATGTGGAAGATAGAAAGTAGACCCACATTTCTCATCCTGTACAAAAATCAACTCAAGATGGATCAAAGACCTGAATGGAAGTTCTGAAACTTTAAAAACTACTAGAGAAAAAACATAGGGAAAACACTTCAAGGTATTAGCACAGGCGATGATTTCCTGAATAAGATTCCAATAGCTTAGGAAATAAAAGCAAGGATTGACGACTGGGATTACATCAAATTCAAAAGCTTCTGTACAGCAAAGGAAACAATCAGCAGAGTGGAGAGAAAACCCACAGAATAGTAGAAAACCTTTGCCAGCTATTCATCTGACAGAGCAGTAATATCCAGAATATTTACAGAACTCAAAAAATTAATGACAAAAGAATAATCCAGTCAATAACTGGGCAAATGATTCTCAAAAGAAGTAAATATGGGGCTGGGGTTGGAGTTCAGTGGTAGAGAGCTTGCCTAGCATGTGTGAGGCCCTGGGTTTGATCCTCAGCACAAGGAAGGAAGGAAGGAAGGAAGAAAGGAAGAAAGAAAGAAAATAAAGGCATTGTGCCCATCTACATCTAAATTTTTTTTTAAAAAAAGAAGTAAATATATGAAATAAAGATGCTCAACATCTTGAGCACATCAAAACTTCACTGAGATTCTTTCTCACCCTCTTCAGAGTTTCTATTATTAAAAAAAAATACTGGTAAGGATGTGGAGAAAAAGAAACCCTTATACATTGTTAGTGGAAATGTAAATTAGTACAGCCACAATGGAAAACAGTATCAAGGTTCCTCAGAAGACTAAATACACAGCTACCATATGATCCAGGTATACCACTTTGGGGTACATATACCTAAAGGAGATGAAGTCAGCGTACCTATGCTTATTGCAGCACTAGTCACAATGGCCAAAATATGGAATAAGCCTAGATGCCCCTCAACAGATGAATGGATTAAAAAATATGGGATATATACATAATGGAGTATTATTCAGCCATAAAGAATGAAATCTTGTCAGTTGTAGGAAAATAGATGGAACTGGAGGTCATCACATTAAGCAAAACAAGCAAGAACAGAAAGATAAGTATTGCATATTTTCTCTCATGTGAAAAGTAAAAGAACCAAAAACAAAAACAAACAAACAAACAAAAAAAAACCAGAATCACCGAAGTAGAAAAGGGAATATTAGGGAAGGGGAATAAGACCAGGGCAAGAGGGGAGAGATGGGAGGACAAAGGCAGTGGGGAGGTAAAGATAATCAAAGCGTGAAATGCACATGTATGGAAATGACACTCTTGAAATTCATTAAATTTGTAGAATTAGAATGTATTAATAATTATTATTTTTAAAAGACAAGTTGTAATTCTGTAGTTCATTCAGATTTTTTGGTGGGGGACACACTGGGAATTGAACCTAAGGGTGCTTTACCACTGAGCTACATCCCCAGTCTTTATTATTTTTTGAGACAGAGTCTTACTAAGTTTTTTTAGGGCCTCACTAAATTTCCAGAGCTGCCTTCAAAATTGGGATCCTTCCGCCTCCGCCTCCCCAATTGCTGGGATTACAGTTGTGTGCCACCACACCTGGATCAGTTTTTTTTCTTGTCGCAAATATGGGTATGATGCTTTTTCCGATTTTCTCCTACCTAAGAAAAACTCAAATTCTCCTCAGTAGTTTGTCATTGTTGCTTTTGGACTTTGTAAGCTACTCCTAAATATAAAATGAAAATGCAAAAAATCATGCATTGCCAAAACATTCTTTTTTAAAAAAGATTTTTTTAGTTGTAGATGGATACAGTATATCTATCTATCTACCTACCTACCTACCTACCTACCTATTTATGTGGTGCTGAGGATCAAACCCAGTGCCTCATACATGTGAGGCAAGCTCTCTGCCACTGAGCCACAACCCCAGCCCCAAACATTTTTTTAAATTAAGTTTTTATTAAAGCTTTATATATGATTCTACTTAATATAAGTTTCAAAGAATAGGCCAACTCTAATGTTTAAGGCACAGATTAAGTGTTAAGACCTCGGCAGTGGGTTAGCTCTGCATGGGCAGAGGGGTAGTGACTGAAGGAAACCCCTGGGCTTCTGGATGCTGGCAGGGTTCTACTTTTTAACCTGGCTGGTAGTCATGTGAACGTTCACTTTGTGAATAATCACTGAAGCTGTATATTTATGTCTTCAGTATTTTCCAGCATATGTATTGTACTATGTGAGAATCTCTGCCAACCCCCTAAAAAAGTTTTTGCCCAGTGGTAAGCTTTCTTTTTACTATATGTGCTTCAAATGGAGGAGTGGGACTGGCTAACCTCTAATACACTCTTGAGTTCTGTCTAGGAGTCTATAAAGATATTCTGCATTTTCTTGAAGTAAGGCAGGGGTTTGGGGTTCTTTCCTTATATGGAACTGAGAGATGCAGACTTCAGATAAAGGCATATGTAAATGTTGGCTTTACTATGCACAAAAGCTGGATTCAAAGGTAAGTGACCACAGTAGGCTATGAAATACCCAAACATTAACTTAGGTGGATTTACCAACTTAAGTCCAAAGGAGAGACGGGAGACTTCAGTTTTCCCTGTAGCCTGCCTTAGGAATCTTAGAATTTGGCTGAAGTCAAAGAACATAAAGGGCTTTGGGAAGAGATTTTCCTTTAGGATGAGTCACAGCTTCTTTCCTGGAATGCAGCAAGGAAGGAAGTCTACTTTCTCCCTTGGATAGCAGAATAGTCATTCTCTACACTCTGTATAGACACATGAAAAGAAAGAAAGAAATATTATTCCTTAACAGGCAGACAAGCAGACTAGCTATGCTCGAGTCTTATCTTTGAAAAGAGCTCTTAAAAATCTTTTTTTTTTTTTTTTTGGTACTGGGGATTGACCTCAAGGCTTTTTACTTCTTGCTTTTATGGCTCATTTCCCTCCTTCCACTTCTAAATCTGTATGTATATTCCATCTCCATGTTTTTCCCAATAACTTTCTCTGAAGCATCTGTAGACACTAATTAAGTGAAGGAAAAGAGGGGATAGTCATACATAGAGACTACTTTTCCCATTTCTATACTAAATGTTCCAGATTATGGCACATAAAGTTCCTCTAAATCTTACTAAAATCCTGTTTTTCAGAGTTAAGTTTGGTTTAAGTACTTGCTTTTTAGTATGCTTAAGTGCTCAATGGTCATCTTTATTGTTTCCTTCCTAAATTAACAATAAAAATAACCATCTGCAACTTTAAGTCATTATTTCCTGCTCAGTGATGAATGATGATTACTGTGTCCACAAAAGTTTTTACTCGTGATATAAATTAGTATGGATAAGTGGTCCCCAAATTTCAGTTCACATACAGCAGCACATGTTCCTTTTAACTGGACTTTTATTTTTATTTAGACATATTGTAATTTATATACAGTTGCAAGAAATAATATAGATTCCATTTGTCCTTAATCTGATTTCGCCTAACAGTAACATCTTGCAAAACTGTAGTTCAATATCACAAGCAAGGTACTGACATCAAAGAATCACAATAGAGAATATCTCCATCATTACACAGATCTCTCCTATTTCCCTTTTATAGCCACATTCAATTCCCTCTGTCCCCTTCCCTCTATAAAATGGTTGGCAGTAATCTGTTTTCCATTTCTATAATCTTGTTGCTTCAAGAATGTTGAAAGGGATTGAGTTTTTCACCATGCATAATTATCTGGAATTCACCCAAGATATTGCACATATCCATAGTTTGTTCATTTTTAACTGTGGAGTCATATTTTAAGGTATACATGTACCACTGTTTGCTTGTCCATTCACCCATTCAAGAAATTTTGAGTTATTTTTGGCTCTTACATATAAAGCGGCTATGAATAGCAATACAGGGTGTTGCCTGAAAATGTGTTTATAATGATATGCAACTCTTTTCCTAACTTTCTGGCTGATAACCACAGAGCAAAGGACATCAAAGCATTTGACAAATATCCTAGACCACTTCCTTATAACTGACAATTAAATAATGACTCATTCTTATCAGTACTTGCAGTTTTACAACTATCTCTTACCTGACCTTGCAAAGTCCTTGACTGAGCCTTAACTAGATAAGATATATGTTTTTCAAAGCATATTATTTGAAACATGAACTCCTGAAATGTTCCTAAAAGGTAGTGGTGGAGGGGGGTTCATGGTCACATTGAAGAATATATTACTCTTGAAATTAACAAATGCACACTGGTGTACAAAGGAGGAATTCAGTAGCCAGCTACCCAAATTCACATCCCAGCTTCATCACTAGGAAATAGTAACCCTTGGCAAGACACTTAACCTTCCTATACCTAAGTGTCTTCATTTGTAAAAGGAATAGTATTCCACTCATATGAATGGAAGAATGTGAGGACACATAGAAAGCACTTGATAAATATTATTTATTTATTTTTATTATTGCCATGACAAATTTAAATTTTCATAATACACATGCCAGGCCCTATTCCTGGAGATGCAGATTCGTTAAGTCTGGGGTAAGAGTCTGGTCTTGATGGAAGCAGAGGCTCAACTTTATTAAAAATATGTCCAAGATAACACTATAGACAGTATTTAAATGCAGACCAAATTTCTTGGAGGGGAGGCGTTACATTTGTGTCCATGTACAAATTTAGTACATCCTTTAAATGATTAACTCTGCTATCCTGAAGAGTGTAGTTCTCTCTCATGTTGGGATTATAACATCATAAACCCATGATTCCTCAAGAGGTAGTTCAATAAAACAAAAGCAGTTTGGTGCAGTTCACATACATACACACACACACACACACACACACACACACACACACACACACACCTAAATATATAGCAATTAGCATGGATACATGAAAATTTTAGCTGTGGGTCATAGCTTAGCAAATCAAATCTACAATAAGACATTATTTCCTTAGAAATGAAACAATCATGATTGCTATTATTTCTGAAGGTTCTACCACCACAGTGCTTGTTTCCAAAGATCTCTTTCTGATCAAATACGAGGACAATTTCCAGGGCACACAGGGAATCATTCTGGAGGCGGTGGCAATCTTCTGACCACTTCCATAGCAATCCTCAGGTAGGCTTTAGCCTAGAAGAAAACAGATTCATTTGTTCCACATGAACTGTTTGTCATAGATGCCCACTGTATTTGATGGTAAAAAGGTTGGCTGAGAGGAAGAAATTCAGTAGGGAGGAGATAATGCTGTGTATATTACAAGTGAAGCAGGGGAGAAAGGATTTTAGATTATGGGAGGGTAATTATTTGGAAGGCGACTTTCTGAAAAAAATATGTAGAACCAGCAATTACTGTTTTTCAAACTCTA
The DNA here is from genome assembly GCF_052094955.1 of Ictidomys tridecemlineatus. Classification (NCBI taxonomy): domain Eukaryota; kingdom Metazoa; phylum Chordata; class Mammalia; order Rodentia; family Sciuridae; genus Ictidomys; species Ictidomys tridecemlineatus. The sequence goes on from NC_135481.1 coordinate 82,615,978, forward strand.
ATCCTAGTGTCAACACACTAGAAACCCTGTGTAGTTGTAGAAAAATTATACCTTCCTCCTCTGATAAGTTGATAATCCTGAGTTAGATACTACCAGAACTGCTTTGGCATAGAGGTCTTAGTCATTTTAAGGAGGATTATTTATCACCACCCTATGGTTTATCTTTAGAAAGCATTTTCTTTATTCTAAATGGTTTGTAACACCAGCACTGAGTACCTGTGGGCTCTTTTACCTAGCAAATTTTGGGTGTCATCCAAGAATTTCTGGTTCAGTGTTACACTCTTCATCACTGGGATCTGCAGTGCAATGAATTACTAAGAGAAGCTTCTAAGCCACAGAGTGGGCCACAAATTAAACCAAAGCCCATGTGTCCTAGTTAGAACAATGATCATAGTATTTGAATTTTATAAATTTTAAAAACTAATTGCCATGCAAATATTACCTTCTTGACTTATCCTACTCATAAAACACAACAACAAAACAAGCAGTAAGATTTTTTAAAACTATTGATGTCTACATTGATATATTTACAGTCATGCACCCTATACCACGTATCAGTGATAACAGCTAAAATTTACTGAGTACTTAATATTTGGCAAGTATTTTATTTATCTACATAGTTACCATGGGGGTAAATTCTGTCATTATTCTCACTTTACAGATGAGAAATCAAGACCCAGAAAAGCAAAGAGTCCATCCAGAGCATTAATGCTAGTAGATACTGAGCTGGGCTTTGAACCTAGCTGACCAACCCCTCAGTTCTGCACAGTAAAAAGATATATTTGAGGTGTGTTTGCTGACTTGATGAAATGCGTTAAGGATGCTTCACATATCTTCATTTTTAGAGACTGCCTGAATCTTAAGAGTTGAATTATGTTTTAGTTTTACAAGAAAACTGTTAAAATTTCATCTCAAAAGTTCTTTAAAAAAAGCAGCTTTCTAAACATGGATAAGTTAAATGGTTTTTACTGAGTACCTACTATATCAAGTACTATATCAAGTACTAAGTACTTCACACTTAGTCATGTAAAACAAGCATCATGGGTTCAACTTCTATGAAGAAACTGGAAGTTGTTTTCTCAAGGTCCTAATATCAGCAGACTGGAAAACATTCACACTAGGTCCAACTCACTCTAATGCCCAGCTCTTTCTACTATACCATATATTAAGCAGTTACTCACAACACAAGAAATTATAATCATAATGAATAGTCTAAAAATGGTTTCACTCTGTTATATTTTATAGAATCAATCATTTTTGTTTAAAATGGAAATAACTTGTACTTAAAAATAAATATTTTTCTTGAACTTAATGTGTTAATTTTCACTCATCATCCTTACAAATACTTTTTTTTCCCTCCATACTGTGGGATGTAATGATATAAAGGGAAGCAGAATAGCTTGAGAGTGAAGAATTGGGGCCTTAAAGCAGATAGGCCAGGTTTGGAATCTCAGCGTCAGTACTTATGAGCTGAGGGGCCATTGGTAGGTTACTTGACTCTTCTAGTCTTGTTTTTCACATCTGTAAAATGGTTATAAAATATATTTACCTAAAAGGGCTTGGGGGAATATTAAGTGAGAATAAGGCATGTGGAGTGCTGGCACAGAGGAAGCAGATAGGATTTATGAGGAGCTGCTGCTATTATCATCATACACTTGAGAAATTTGCAATCTCATTAAAGAGCTCATATTAACATGCCCTTTAAGCACATTTCCCACCTGAGGAATAATTAAACTAAACTTCTCCTTTTTGTTTAATACATATCTGGCAAAAAGGTCACACATACATCAGATGTAAAAGATTTGACTGAGATTTCCCAAACACTCTCTTCTTCCATCACCTCAACTCAACACAACCAATCATTCCTTTCTACTCTAGGTCTCTTTATTAAGCCGCCTAGAAGCACAAATGTACATATAGAACCTATTTGTCTGCAACAGTGGAGAAGCCAATATGCAAGAATTTTATGGAAGTTTCCTTTGTCTTTAGATGTTGAAGTTTTAATTTGGCATGCATGGTCATTTCATATTAAGAATGTGAAGTGATACTTTGGAAAATATGAGACAATAAAGTTTCCACTTACATTTGTAAGTCTTTACCACAAGTTTCTTATAGCACATTTTTCTGCACCTAATATTTGTACTTGATAGAAAGGATAAAGCCACAAAATTATCAGTCAATCATGGGCCCATTTTTTGTATCCTGGTCTCAGTCAAGGGCAAAGACAGTTTTAGTTGAATCAACAATTATATTCTGACCTGCATGAGGCCATGCTATTGCGTTTCTACTTTCTAAGTAACCACCTTCCCCTCCACCCCGCACCTTCCTCTATTGCTTTCCCTGGCTGTTAATGCCACTCACATTTGGAGTTTTCCTCCTTTTCCCTAAGTGGTGTGTGTATGCATAGGGTTTGGCCATTTGCTGGGTCCATAGCAGCCTGTCAGTGCTTTTAATTGGTGCTACAAGTCCTTCCAACTTTTCCAATGATATCTCAAATTCACTAAAATTCACACCTTTAAATTAATCACTGCCTTTAGTGTTTGCCTCTTCTGAAAGCTAAATGTTGTCAGGAATGTTAACTCCTTAGTGCCTTTAAAGTATTCTGTGGGTAGAGAACTGAGAGTTCTGACAGTTGGTGCTAGAGGAGGGAGTGATGGGATAGAAGGGAATGTGGATTAAGAAGGAAGTCAAAAACAAAAGATGAAACTTTGCTGATTAGTAATTTTGTTTGTGGATCAACCTCTAAAAGCAAACAAAAAAGTGTAGGGCTAAAGGGCTAATGAGCAACTGTGGGGAGCCACTCCTGAATTACATCAAGCCATGGAGATTTAGGTTTTTTCCATCCACTGCTCCCCTGCACGCATTAGACTGACCAAGGCACATGACCTCTATCTCCGCTCCATGAGGAAGACCCGTCCTCATAGCTCCGAAGTTGGGTGTAACCCGTTGGCAACTGAACAGCCCACCTCCTACCTTATCTGGCAAAGAACATTCCATGAAAAACCTTCCATGTTCCCTGATATAAATAAAGCAAGCGGGAGCGCCATTTTGTTCTTTTTGGTGTGTGCAAGCTCCATCCTAAGGTCGGCTAGCTTGTCCTTTCAAAAACATTTCCTGTGTTCTGTGGTTTTTTTTGTCACACAACCTTTCTTTCTTAGTCTTTATTTCGCAGCCAGCCCATTCTACCAAGAGGAACCCCATTCCCACCACTTGTGCGGGACACAGGCGTGAAGCAACAACTAATTTTACAGTTTCCATTCTATTAACTTTTGTGGAAGTTTATGTTGGCAAGTAAATTCTCCCATTATTCTTTAAATGAAGGTGTATAGGTAAAATGGGCACTGAGCTTCTGCCAGTACCACAGGATCTATTGAAAGTGTTGTGATTACTTTCTGGGAGTGAATTTCCATTTCAGTTTGTAGGGGAAAAGGAAAGAGTTTTATAAGCAGGCAAAACTCATTATGAGTCTAACTAGAAAGATGCATATTCCAAGACTCAATTACAACTTCCTAACCTTCAGGAGTTAACTTCTTTAACACTAAAGCTGGGAACTCTACTCTCATTTCAAAATTCAAATTCTGCCACTGTGAATTTCAAATGCCAATGGAGAGTGACATTTATCTAGTGTTATGTAAGGGAATGGGCATAAGTGGGCTCAGCCCTTTAATAAAGGGAAGAGAAAAGACATTTCGTGTCATGACATCTTAGATGGAAGTTTCAGAAGTTAATAAGTACAGTTGTATTCTATTTGGCATTTTTCAAAGTATTTTCACATTATTATTTCATTTCATCCCCATTATGACATAAATTTATAGGAGTAGAGAAAGGTTCAAGAGGTTAGGGAAATTGCTTCAGGTTACACTTAGAAACTGGCAAACTTGATGATGAATCCCTGCGCCGACTCAGCTTTAGTCTTTTCCTTCCATGCAGAGATCCCCTTTGAGAATTTAACAAAAGTTCTTGTTCAGTTCCCCAGAAAAATGTTTCTTCACACATTCTGGATTTAATTTCAGGGGATTCTCAGACCCATGTGAAGATCATGTTGGGCCTTGCAGCCTAAAAATCCAAGAGGTAGAGTCTGCTTATCCTCTTCTCTAAGCTCTGTGATATTATGAACAGAGTTGAACTGAAACTCAGCTTATATACACAACAGACACTGAACTAACCTTGCAGTTATTAGAAAGTGAAGCAGACAATGCATTGGGAAGAGAATGCATGGGCTGTACATCAGAGGTGAGCGTGGAACTGGCTTTCAGTACTATCTTAGACAAGCTTCCTTAATGTAAATGAACCCCTGCTATTCATCTAAAATAATGTAGATTATTATACCTATCTCCCAAATATGCTATGAGAATCAAATAAAATAATGTATTTAATATACTGAAGCACTATAGAAGAAACTGAAGAAATAATAGCTATAATATAGGACCCAGAAGTTAATATACTGGAAAGAAGCTAACATTTGAAAGGAATAGACTTGTCTTTTAATCACACCTTACAATTTAATACCTCTGTAAATTATTTAAATTCGATAAGCCTCAGGTTCCTCATCTGCAATAACAGGGCTATTTACACATTAATTTTTTGTGAGAATTTCTGAGGACTGAAATAATGTAAATAAAATGCCTGACAATGTCTAGCACACTATAATTAACATTATTATTAAGAAGATGACTAGTGATAACAAATATCTGCAAATCATGAGTAGGAAGTAATATCTTCCATGGAAAGAGAACTAAATACAACATATTATTTTTTCCTTCTTATGGCCATGTCTAAAAAAATTGATCAGATATCTTCATATTCTTACATGAAATTCTCACCATTTTTACAATAACCTCACCAAATCAAAGTTAGCCTAAACTATAAAGGTTTAGGCTGTCCTACAACTCTAGAAATGTTACCCAGAAACAGTAAAATAATGGGTCTAATATTTATGCAAATGTAGATCATATTGTAAAAATATGTAACTCCAAAAAACTCCACAAACACAGTTGTTTAGACTTTCAAATCATCTTAACTATCTTTGGATGACTGTTACATGTTCTCTTCTATTATATTCTAACATCACTGTGATGTGTCTTGCTTTTGGAGAATTTCAAAGAAAAAAAATAATAGGTGGAAAAATATTTAAAAATCAAAACCCATAATTGAAATAAACTAGTAAGTAACTTTTCTTATTTATAAGGAATCACTGTGGGATGTCTAAATATTCTGTTCTTGGGAGGCATTTGAATGTGTGTAATTTTTTAAAAAATCCTTCAATTTTGGTATTTTTCATATACTACATTTATAAAATATACCTATAGTAGTTGGGATTGTCAGGTTTTAATTACGAAAGCAATTAAGAATTATAGTTTTACACTACTCTAAGATTTCAACTCACTCCAGGCAGAATGACAACTATTAAGAATACAAACAATAAGTGTTGGCTGGGATGTGGGGAAAAAGGCACAATCATACATTGCTGGTGGGATTGCAAATTGGTGCAGCCAATATGGAAAGCAGTATGGAGATTTCTTGGAAAATTTGGGATGGAACCACCATTTGACCCAGCTATCCCACTCCTCTGTTCATACCCAAAGGACTAAAAAGCAGCATACTATAGTAATGCAGCCATATCAATGTTTGTAGCAGCACAATTCACAATAGCTAAATTGTGAACCAAACTAGATGTCTTTATTCATAAGTGGATAAAGAAACTGTGGTATATATACACAATGGAATTTTACTCGCCTTTAAAAGAGAATAAAATCATGGCATTTGCAGGTAAATGGATGAAGTTGGAGAACATCATTTTAAGTCAAGTAAGCCAATCCGCAAAAAACCAAAGGCTGGATGTTTTCTATCATAAGTGGATTCTGATCCATAATAGGGGTGGGGAGGGGAACATGGGAGGAATGAAGAAACTTTAGATAGGGCAAAGGGAAGGGAGAGGAAGGGAGGGCATGGGGGTAGGAAAGATGGTAGAATAAGGTGGATATCATTACCCTAAGTACATGTATGAAGACACAAATGATGTGACTACTTTGTGTACAACTAGAGAAATGAAAAATTGTGCTCTATATGTGTACTATGAATTGAAATGCATTCTTTCATGTATAATAAGTTAGAGTACATAAATTTTAAAAAAGAATTAAAGTTTTGCTATCTGAAAGCTATCTATACAAGACTAAAAAAGGAAACAAAATTTTTTTTGGCTTTGAAGAATCGTTTTTATTGTGGAATATAAAAAGAATATAAAGCATAAATATATTACTTTTCTAGTGGAAACACAACCCAGACCAAGAACCATACTTGCTGATAACCTTGAAATCCTCTATTCACTTCTTTCTAGTCATCTCACCAAAGTAGCCACTGCCCTGACTTAATGGTGATCACATCTTTGGGTCTTGGTCTTAATTTTTTTTTAATTTGTTCCAATTAGTTATACATGACAGTAGAATGTACTTTGACACATCATACATAAATGGAGAATAATTTAACATTTAATCCTAAAAGGTGGAGAAAAGTAAAACAATGATAACTGCTATGCTGTATTTACTCAAAGATCATATTACCAGCAACTCAATCACCTGTGCCATAGCTATTAACCCTTAAGAAAGGAAAAAGGCCCTTGGGCCTCTGAGAGAGATAACTCAAAATGAATCAACTTTACTCATCCAAAATTCTTGGTGTAATTTATTCTTTATTTATAGCTCTAGCCAAGCTGGTATCTTTTATTTTTTCAGTTCACAGAAGATTAGACAAAGCAAATTAGAAGGAAAAGGGTAGAGATTATGGAAAGACAAAATAATATAGTACTATAAGGTTACATCCATTAGCTAAGACAAACTATTAGAATAAGATTGACTGGGGATATTCAGGAAAGGGGCACAAAAACTACACCAAAATTGATCTACTAGTTGACAACTCACTTTTTAAAGTTAAATGGCAAGTACTACTTAGGACAGAGAAGATACATTTTACTTCTACTTTGAAAAGATTAAAATAAAAGATTTTATGCTTAAACATTTTATATTTTGGCAATTTTTAAAATCTATTAACTGTATCCCTGATGATATTAGTTAATGAAACATTACTAGTCTTTGCATTCCACCTCTCTGATGATGCACACTCTTTATCTATCCAAGGTAACACTTTATTACATTAGCTTCCCTTCTCCCAACAATCAACTGGACTTGGAATACTGAAATATAATTATCTCATTATATTTCACATATTTTTAATAGTTTTTTAGTTGTTAACAGACCTTTGTTTTATTTATTTATATGCAGTGCTAAGGATTGAACCCAATGCCTCACACATGCTAGGCAAGTGCTCTATCATTGAGCCACAACCCCTAGCCCCTTTATAGACTCTTATTTGTGTTTCTCATGAGAAAACTGGTTGGGTGATGATTCTCTATAAGTGAATTTATTGAGCCAACACTGGCAGCCTGCCATATAAAACAGTGATTAATTTAAATATATTTTGAACAAGTTAACTAAACCTTGTTTATATATATGCTCTCTGAACATGAACAGATAAGCTTGATTATCCCAATGTTATTTTTCAAAAAGTGTATATCCTGTAAAAAGTAATAAAAAATATTTAAAATCATAACTTACCTCATCACTTTCAGGCTGTGAAAACACAACTGGCTGGCCTGTATCTGAAGTCTCCCTTATACTGGGGTATAAGGGGATCTCTCCTGAAAGAGCCCATAAGATATTTGTTAGTACCAGAGAGGTCTGTTACAGGCATTTGGAATTTCACTTTTTAAATTTTGGGAAAAAAAATAAATAAAATCTGAACAGAACTCATTTGAATTAAACTGTATTATGAATATCTTTGAATTAAGCTGAGTCATGACATTCTCAATTTGTTAAATCTCGAACAAAGGAATTTCAAACAAAAATTTAGAAGCAAGAACTGCATGTGAGCACACGAAGTCTATGTGGCAGTCAACCAAGACATGAAGCCTCGATTTGCTTTTCACTGGAGGTCTTTCAGCAAGGAATGGCTTAGGAGACATTTTTAAATTATTTTCCCCTGTAATATCCAGTACAGATACATCATGCCACACAGCAAGAGGAGAAGATGCAGAGGCCCAGTAGTCCAAACAAACTACGACAAAATAACCTTCCGATGCTTGCAGATGAGTAGGCCAACCTGTTGCTTCAGCTGTCTGCCCCTCTATCAAGTAGAATCATCTTTCTTTTGCAATTTACTAATCTATGTACCATTATATGTAACTTGTAAGAGTTTGAAGAGTTCTCAGGAAGTATATAATACAAACCTCCACTATATAGATAGTAGTCGGAGATGTTACCTGATTTCAGTCTCAATCTCTTCATAATTGAATCTGCTGCTCTAGTTCAAGGGGTAACCCTCTGGATTCTGTGACTAAATTAAAAGGCAGGAGATGGGTCCTGAGCTGGAACTCTAAATTATTTTCCCATAATAATGTTAGACATGGCAGTCTGCAGCACTATCCAATTTTTGTGACCTGAAATCACTGTTTCTGTATCATTGTATCAATGTTTCTGATAACATTTTTAGGCTACTGTACACTTGTGAGCCATTGGTTAAAATGTAACTTCCCAGTAAGAGATTGCTTCTTTATGAGATGTTTCAAATTCTAAATAAATGACTTACAAAATTGCACCACTCATAAGTTAGGGAATTACAATATTGTCAACATAATTCAATAATTCCATTATAATTACACATTTACTTTATGATATAAGTGAATGTCAATCTGTTATGTCATTATGCAGATTTGGAAAATTGAACTTTCTAGGTTAGTTAATGAAAACAGTTGCAGAATATAATTAGTGGCTATGATTATAGCGATGTATCAAAATATATCATTAGTATTCACCTAGCATTATAGTTGCTCCAATAGTGCAAATGTTTATTAACAGTAACACATTTAACATTAACTTTTAGAAATTTAATTATAATAGAGAATGTTTTGAAATTCTTTGATCTCTAAGGGATCTTAATTTTTAACTACCTAAAACTAATAATTCATATTCTGTCTCCCTTATTCAGAATGTAATATCTGCTATTTCCCAGAACAGAAACTCACTCACAATTACAATATCAAAACATTTTCTAAAAAGTCCATTAAGTTGTGGATTTTTGAAAAATCTCGTTTTAACCCAAATCTGGGTTTTGCTCACTTAAGATGATTGTAGTTCTTCTCACTAATTTAAATTGATTCTTTAATTCAGTGCTGTGAACAGTGTACATAATATAAATTTCAGGTGTCATATTTTATAGACATTAGCAAACACATAAAAAAGATTATAGATAGAGGAAGATGGCAGTGAGAGAGAGGAAGAAAGAAGGGGGAAGTACTGAGGACACCCAATTGTGTTAATTGCATTTATTAATATGTCCAAGTGAATCCCACAACTATATATAACTATAACGTACTAATAAAAAATATTGTAGAAAGCAGTAAATACTGCCATTTTAAAGCTGTAAAAATGACAAATACAGAAGTGATCAGGAAGGCATTTTTATTTATGCTCTGAGAACTGACACAGAAATCGCATTTATCTGTTTATACTGAAATATATGTGCCCACTTAGCCAACAAATTGATAACCATTATTTAAAATATTGCTTCAAGATCACTGTACTTGGACCACAAAACTTTCTTCTCAAATTTAACTTACAGGCAGTTTTTATCTAGTAGAAATTATTATCATAGTTCGTAGAACAAATCTACCAAAAAAGCCAAAGAAAGGTTAACACATAGAATGGCACTGTACTAACATAATTAAAACACAAAGCCAAAAGCCACTGATAATTTTCTGTGACACTATCACCAAGCTTCAGACCCATCTTCCCTTCTGCAACTTCCACTGCAGAACTTTACAATGTTAAAGAACTTAACAATAACCCACAACCCGCGGACCAACTTCCACTGCAGAACTTTACCTAGAACAACTTACCCAGAACATCAAGATCAAGGGTCTGTGCTAGCTTCTTTGCACCATCAGCACCAAAAATATGAGTTTTGTGTTTACAGTTTGGACACTGGAAAACACTCATGTTTTGGACAAGACCAAGAACCTAGAATTAAAAAAAAAAAAACATTGAAATTAAAATAAAATTACATCATATTTTAATACATCATTTCAGCACTGAGTACCTACTAGGTGGTGATATAATAATAAGTTATAGACTCTGCTCTCAAGGAACTCACAAGGTAGTGAGACATAAAGACATAGGTAATTAATACAGTGATAAGTACTAAAAGTCACTGAGTAAACAGGAGCCAAGAAAAACTGCCTGGGAAGAATAAGAGGAGTTTTTGAGTAGCTCACAGACATTTGTTTCTTCAGGTTGCAAGTGGCAAGAGTGGGCAAGGCCTACAAAAGGAAATACAGGCAGAAGAAAGGGCACAAACTGAAGCAGCCAAATTTAACTATTTGGGCCCACATAATTTGTAACCTAGTGTGTGGTCAAGACAGAAGATGGTTTGTTAAGGAAGGCCAGGGTCAGAAGGTAAGGTGCCAAATGCCATCCATATATCTGAGACTTAGACACAGGAAACCACAAAGGTTTTTAAAGACAAAAAAAGATGATATCAAAGAGTTAGTGTTACACAATCAGATTAGTCCTGATAACAATATGGAGAAAACAAGAGGGGAGAAAATAGATGAAAATAAATAGTTAAGAGCTTACCTGTGGCAAAGTCTCATGGTCAATAATAGCTAACATATAACATATAACAACAACCAACAAACAGGCCCAAACAGTGCTTATTACAGATCACATACTAGAATAAATGCTTTAAAGGGACTATCATATTTTCTCCTCACAAAAAATTCACAAGTATTTTATCACCCCCATTCTATCCTTGTGAAAACTGAGCCTGTCAGTTCTTATTAGAATGTTATTGCTTGAAACAAAGTTTTGTAGTAATATAGAAAATTCCCATCTCTTTCTGGGTTTCCCTAGCTTCTGGCACAAAATAGATCCTTAACAGACATTCACTGGATAAATACACAGGCTCCGCAAATATAATCTGTATTCATGATCCTTTTAATCTCGCTTTCTTATTGATGAAAAACAGTGACTCCCTTCCAGAATAAAAATGCAGAACACTACCATCAGAAGCTTAGAGATAACAATGTCTGGATCATCCTATCAATTCCACCATAAGATTATCACTGCAGAAGATTAGAACATTTACATATAAAATGAAGAATAGCATTGATAGTCCATAATGAAACAGACCAGAAAGTGATAAAATTTGTTATTCTTTTGGAAAGAGGAACAGGAAAGACTAAGGTTGCCCACAACACATATAAATGAAGACAAACAGTGAAAGACATTAATTTGGAGCAAAGCATGTTCTAAGCATCTAATATATATCCTTTTGCTGATGCAAAGTATCACAAAAATAAATTACACTGGGTTTTGGTAATTCAGCACCAACTCCAGAAAGCTAGAAGAAAACATAGCTTCATAGCAAGAGCACTTTTTTTTTTTTATTCACTATGTCCATATGAATATACTTATTGCTTGGGCAGTTTTTCTGCCATTTATGTTAAATGTTTTATATACCCTGACTACAGGGCTTTCAACTTAAACATAAGAAATATCATTCAATAAATAAGATTAGGATATTTATAGACAGTGAAAAATCTAGGCAAGGCATATTTCAATTCATAGAGAACAGGAAAAGCCTTATTACCTTGGAATTTCTTAGACTTCCCAAGACATAAGAATCAAGAATATACCTGCAGTTTGCATGATTTACTTCTCATTATCAAATTATTCTCCATGGATTGTATAACTATCTCATATTCCCTACAGACTACATAAATGTCACAGACATAAAATATGAAACGACAACCAAACAATATTTAATGCACTCTTATTGTATACCAGTAACCAGGCTAAACACAAATGCTAGCATACTGTGGTGAGCCAAACAGACTTGATGCTGGCCCCCTTGAAGCTTGAGCTCTAATTGCAGAAATGCATTAAACAAGAAACACATTTCTGTGGAAGCAAAGCACAAAGTATATGAAAGAGCAGAACAGAGAAGACTCCACTGACTCTAGAAGTCAGAGAGGGTTTCTTTAAGGAAACATTTAACCTAAAAGATACAGGATAACCAGGCAAAAACTAGAAAAAGGGAAGAAAAATATTCAAGACACGGAGCATATGTCTACCTTCAAGAAATTGAAAGGCCAGTCTTGAGGCCTCGGGGATGTGATGAGAGTGACATGCAATCAGGATGGCAAGGCAGGGCATATGGGCCACATTCAGGTGTCTGGGTTCTCTAATGAGCACAGAGAAGCTGCTAACGGTTTCAAGTTACAGAGGCCAAAGTGGCCAGCAGTTTAGTGGACTTACTACTTGGGGTTCCTATCTCAGATTTAAAAAATAACACAAAATATCAGAAAAAAAAACTAAAAAAAATTGTCTTTGTGTATTTACTAAACAAACACAAATTCAGGTCTGTGTGCTCCAAAATCAATCGTGGAAAGGTGATCATTTTTAGTGCTATTTAAAATGTTCAGTTGTCCCAGGCACAAAGTTAGGACTTTTCTCCTCTGCAATTAGGTAATGACATGTAACTTGTTTTGGCCAATAAAAAGTGAGCAGAAATGTCACGTGCCCCTTCCGGGCTGAAGCTTTAAGTGTTAGTTTTTCATTATCTTTCCTTATCCTTTCAGATGGGAGCTGCTCTGTCAGTCTGGGTGCCAGAGTTAGAACAATACAGAGGAAATGTTGAAGCCAAACCACAATGGATATGTAGCAAAAGAAAGGAAACTGGTGTGGTTTTAAACCACTGGAATTTAAGGATTGTTAACACACATGGCCTATCCCATTTTGGCTGATACAGAAGTATATAAAGAAAATATTAGAATTACTATTTTATGATCACCTTTTAAATTTCAATTATTGTGCTTTATAATACAAATAGGATTAATTCAGTAATATATGCATACTATATACTATATATATGTATATATAACATAAATATTCATATATTGGGTATATGTTCAAGCATCATTTACTGATGATTCATAATCAAAAAAGTTAGGAAATAAAGAACCCTCTGTATGTTTGAGAGCCAGGGTTTAGACAACACTTGGCTCTATTACTACTAATATCTAACTTCTTTCAGTTCAAGGATAAATGCCCCAGTAATGTTTCCTAGGTCATCTTAAATAAACTAATTCCACTTAACTTTAGAATTTCTTATCTTAAGAACTTCTCATATGTATATACCTTTGCTTGATTAAAAAATTGATTGTAATGAAACACTAATTTATAGAGGAGATGATATAGCACTGCATGTTAATTGCATATTCACATGGAAAATAATGAATCTCAACCCACTTCTCACCACATACACAAAAGTTAATTCTAAGTAGATGTAGAATCAAATGTAAAAAGGTAAAACAATAATACTTATAGAAGAAAATAGGTAGATGCAGGCAGAGATTTTTCTAGAACCATACAAAGAGGCATTAAACATCAACTTGACATTTTATTAACTAGAACTTCATCAACAGAGTGAAAAGGCAGACCACAGAGCAGGAGATGGTTTTACCTGAAATATATAAATAAATATATAAAGAACTCCTGTAAATCAATAAGGAAAAGTCAGACAACACAATAAAAAACAGACACGAGACTTAATAAGCACTTCACAAAAGAGGATGTCCAAAGTACATTCATGCTTAAGACTAGTTTAGGAAAGATGAAAATCAGTACAACAAAAACAAACACAAATACCAAATGTTGATGAGGATGTGCTCATTTTTCAGCTGGATTATTTGTTTCTAGCTCTTGAGCTGAGTTACTTAGGTATTTTAGATATTAATACCTTATCAAATGTATGGTTTGCAAATACCTTCACCCACAGATGGTTTGTTTACTCTAATTGTTTCCTTGCTTGTGCAGGTGTCATCACATTTATCTATTTTTACATTTGGTGTCTGTGCTTTTGGGTTCATCTCCAAAAGATCACTGGTCAGAACAATGCCAGAGAACTTTTCCCTCATAGTTTCTTCTAACAGTTTTAGAGTTTCAAGTCTTACATTTAAGTCTTTGAGCCATTTTGAATTACTTTTGTATATGATATGAGATAAGGGACTAATTTTATTCTTCTGCATGTGAATATCCAGTTATCTTAGCATCATTTACTGAAGGGACTATCCTTTCCCCATGTGTATTCATGGCACTTTTGTCAAAAAACAATTGGCCACAAATGTGTAAATTTATTTCTGGGTTCTCCATTGTTCTATTTCTTGAATACAAACAGTGTGTACGTTCACTTTGTAAAAATTCATTGTGGATACACCTCCAGTTTGTACCTTTTAGGTAGGTAAGTCATAGTCCAATAAAAATTTGCTTAAATAAAGAGGTAGTCATGAGAAGACTAGTAATAAAGCAATAGGACAAGGAACTAAAACAATGGTATATTACTCATCTTGTATACCTGCACACAAAAATAACCATCTGATTTAAATAGGAAATACTATATAAAAATAAGAAAGTAGCAGTAAAATTAAGATGAGCTGCTTGGGAGAAACAACCTCCTGTTCTTCTTAATACTACAATGAAAGATCTGAAACAAAAGTCTAACCTCAAAGAAGCTGTGAAATGATGAGGTTATAGATCTGCAATGTCCGATCAGATAATCATTTGTCACATGGGGCTACTGACCACTTAAACTGTGGCTGGTTAGAACTGTGATGTGCTGTAAGTATAAAATACACACTGAATATCAATGACAGTATGAGTAAAAACAGGTAAAACATATCAATAATTTTTTAAGTTTGTGTTTAATTTTCAATTTTTTTGTCAAAGCATATCACAGATGCACACAAAAACATGCTCAAATCTTTAAGTGTATGGCTGAATGAACTTAATAAAGTACAACCATGTTACTAAAATCCTGCTAAGTACTGCCAGCACCCTGGAAGTTTCCTTGTTACCCTCCAAAACACTTCCCCAGAGGTATTTATTTTTTTTTGTAAATTTATTTATTCTAATTTGTTATACATGATGGAAGAATACAATTCATTTCATATTACACATATAAAACACAATTTTTCAAGTCACTGATTGTACTCAAAGTTTTTTCACACCATTCATGTCTTTATACATATACCTAAGGTAATGATGTCTAACTCATTGCACCATCTTTCCTACCTCCTTGCCCCCTGCCTTCATCTCCCTACCCTTTGCCCTGTCTAAAGTTCCTCCCTCCCATGCTCCCTACCCATTGCCATTATGAGTCAGCATCCTCACTCAGCCTTTGTTTTTTGGGGATTGGCTTACTTCACTTAGCATTATATTCTCCACCTCCATCCATTTACCTACAAATGCCATGATTTTATTCTCTTTTAATGCTGAATAATGTTCCATTGTGTGTGATTGTAATGTGTGTGTGTGTGTGTGTGTGTGTGTGTGTGTGTGTGTGTGTGTATATATATATATATTTTTTTTTTTTTAAAAACAAAGTTTCCCTAACCATTCATCTACTGAAAGACATCTGGGTTGGTTCCACAATTTAGCTATTGTGAATTGTGCTGCTATAAACATTGATATGGCTGTGTCCCTGTAGTATGCTGTTTTAAGTCCTTTGAGTATAAACTGAGGAGTGGGATAGTGTGGGTCAAATGGTGGTTCCATTCCAAGTTTTCCAAGGAATCTCCATACTGCTTTCCATATTGGCTGCACCAATTTGTAGTCCCACCAGCAATGTGTAAGTATGCCTTTTCCCCATATCCTTGCCAACATTTATTGTTGTTTGTATTCTTGATAGCTGCCATTCTGACCGGAGTGAGATGAAATCTTGATTTGCATTTCTCTAATTGACAGAGATGTTGAACATTTTTTCATGTCTTTTGATTGATTGTATAGCCTCTTGTGAGAAGTGTCTGTTCAGTTCCTTGGCCCATTTATTGGCTTATTTGTTTTTTTTTTTTTTTTGGTGTTAAGGTTTTCGAATGCTTTATATATCCTAGAGATTAGTGCTCTATCTGATGTGCTTGTGGTAAAGATCTGCTTCCATTCTGTAGGCTCTCTATTCACCTCACTGATTGTTTCTTTGCTGGGAAGAAGCTTTTTAGTTTGAATCTATCCCATTTATTGATTCTTGGTTTTAATTCTTGCGCTACAGGAGTCTTATTAAGAAAGTTAGGGCCTAATCTGACATGATGAAGATTTGGGCCTACTTTTTCTTCCATTAGGTGCAAGGTTTCTGGTTTAATTCCTAGGTCCTTGATCCACTTTGAATTGAGTTTTGTGCATGGTGAGAGAAAAGAAAGAAAAGAGAAAAGGTTTCATTTCATTTTGTTACATGTGGATTTCCAGTTTTCCCACCACCATTTATTGAAGAGGCTATCTTTTCTCCAATGTACATTTTTGGTGCCTTTGTCTAATATAAGATAATTATAGTCATGTGGGTTAGACTCTGTGTCCTCTATTCTGTATCACTAATCTACCAAAAGCACTATATAGATTCAATGCAATCCCAATCAAAATCTCAATGACATTCTTTATAGAAACAGAAAAGCAGTTATGAAATTCATCTAGAAAAATAAGAGATTCAGAATAGCCAAAGCAATCCTTAGCAAGAAGAGTAAAGCTGGTTGTATTACTATACCAGACCTTAAACTATACTACAGAGCAACAGTAACAAAAACAGCATGGTATCAGCACCAAAATAGACTGCTAACCTGATTTCTAACACCATAAATTAATTTTATCTGGTCTTGCACTTGATATGAATGAAATCATGCAACACATTCATCCAGCTAAACTATTTCTGTGTGGTTCATTTTCATTAGGTCCCCAAATTTCATATCCATTCTCCTATGGGATCACTTGAGTTATTTTCAATCTTTGGATACTATAAATAATGCTTGTATTAATGTTTTTATATGTCCTTTTGTGGGGGATTGGGTATTAGGTTATACCCCAGCTATCCTTTCCACTATAATTGTAATTTGCATTACCATAATTATTACTTAAATTGAATATATTTAAAAATGTATTGGTCATTTTCATGTCATTTCCTATAAAATGCCTGATCAGGTGTCTGGCTTATTTCATCTGTTCACAGGTGCCTAATTTCACCCATTTTCTCGTTTTTTTATTTTTACTTTTAAAAATATGGCTACTAAAAATTTATAAGTTACATTTATATACAATATATTGGTAGTTATCCTATTTAAAGTTTCAAAGTCCTAATGATGTCCAAAAACATTTTATCAGGTTCTGTGATTTATTATAAATATTTTAATATATTGAATAGAAATGAAACATTTACTTTCAAGAATACTCAAAACAGATTAAACTATCAGTTTCTTTGCTTTTAGCTGGAATCACATCAACAAAGAGTGATAGCACTCTTATGTGGTTATCTTGTCCTGTGCAAAAGCTCATACAACAGTTTTATACATATAAAACTTCATGTATGGATAGACACACACATACATATATTATGTATCCTCTCTTTAGTTAATTAAATAAATTAGTTATTAAAAAACACATGCAGACTGTGTGGCAAACAGCTCTTTCAAAACATAGGGTGAGCTGGAGAAAAACATAAAAGAAAGGTGTGAGCATTAAAAAGTTAGAAATCACTACTCATATTCATTTAAGAGCAATCCTCTATAATCACTGGGGCTTTGAATGGGGAAAACTAATAAACTAAGGAAGAACATTAGAATATCCATATTCCAATTTTGTTCATAAAATTTTTTCTTTCTTAAATAGGAAAGAATTCATTTCCACATGGCCCCCACCAAAAAAGCCTTACATTTTATGAATACTTTATGTATTGTTAAGCTGTTTGTTTATTGTAGAGCTATTGTGTATTTCCTTTGATAGCTGAAACATTATAGAACAGACGTTTGTTATAGCTTAATTTACATAATGCCATTGAGATGCAGCTGTAAGCATGCTCAATCATTTTTTAATGCCTCATCAAAGTATAAGCTCCTTTTCTTTTTACCTCAGCTTGTTTTACTGAAAGAAAGCTAACATCAGCCACCACCAACATTTTATATGTTATTTCAATTCATCATTGGCTCAGAAGGGTACTTCCTTTATTAACTTTTAAAAAATTGACTCTCTTGAAATATCAACATTGCTCTGAATATTGGATTTTTGTGTCTAAAGGTACTGAATTAAGCAGGCTCAAAAGGCCCCAATTTTAATTTCTTCTTGACATTTTAAACCCAGATTCAGGTAAGTAACAAGCAAGATTTTCAGGCTACTATATAATCCAATTTCTCAAGGTTACAATCAGGTTAAATGCTTGCTGGTTGGAAACTGTCATGTGGATTAAAAGCTATGTTTCAAGAAAAATTAAGGAGGAAAAACTTATTGTTAAATAGAGAATGAATTATAATAAATGAAACAGATTAGATTCATAAGTGCTTTTCAGTTCTCCATAGGCTCAAACCAGTTTTTGGTAGACATCTGAAGCATGTCTATAGATATTATAATTTTAAAAAAAATTAGATGGGTGTTCTTTTTTTTCTTTATCAGAAGAAGTAGTCTGACATGGAAAGAATAACAAGTAGGGAGGCCTGCATCCATGTTGCTCTCAAAGACCAACTAAGTAGCTGTGGGACCATGATATATAACTAAATTTTTCTATTCCTTGAATTCTTAATCTCTAAAATGAGGATTATAATGATGTCTAAAGTCTACCACTATAAAAACAACATTCAGAGCTACCATTTATACTACTAGGTACTGAGGTTGTACTACATACTGCATATATGTGCCACAGTGACCGATAGATATTGCCATCTCTACTTCATGAAAGAGAACAGTAAAGCTAAATTATTTGTTCAAGATTACACTGTAAATAACAAAGCCACAATCCAAACTATTTAAGTTACTGGTTTGTATTTGGAAGTCACCAAAAAACAAACAAACAAACAAAAAAAAAGATGTAAATGGATAAAGATTTGGTGTATGGAATTAGGTAGCCTGAGATAATGAATATCCACATGGTTTAGTAGAGCAATTTAACATAATAATTAAGGAAGGCCTAATTAGAACCATCTTCTTGCCACTTGGTGCCACAATCAAGCTTCAGACTTCATTCTCTTCTCCAAGATCCTGAGCATGAAACTCCCTTTCCCTTAATCCTTATTCGACTTTATGTCAATGAAATTTATAGATTTTTAATTCCTCTCTATTTTTTAATCCATCATTTTCTTCTGGTTTCATTTGTTTACCTGAATAATCAGAACCCCAATGATAAGCAAATTATAATGAAGACTCCTATATCCTACAGTTATCTCACCCTGAGATATTCCCTGATGATGACAGTACTAAACTTGAACTCTGGATTATCCACAGAAATTGCAGTTAAGAATGTGGGGTCTAGGGGATAGGGTAATATCTCAGTGGTACAGTAATTGCCCAGCAAGTGAGCTCAATTCCCAGCATGAGAGGGGGGGGAGGGAGAGGGAGGGGTAGGGGTAGGGAGGGAGGGGGAGCGCTTTATGAAACAGCAGGCTACTACTTGGTTAAATAATGTCCTCTACTTCACAGGCTTGTTTGCAAGGATGACTTTAATTAATCCAAATCACAAAGAAGAGCATCCTAATTTAAAACACATATGAATTGAGAGATTCTGTGGCAAGACACAGATGAACATACTCTTTCAGTCTCTAAGAAGTAATTATGGCTACAATGCAGAATGCTGTCTGGTCTTGTAAAGGTTATCACTAGAGAAAAGTCATTTTTCTAAAACTAAAATTACCCAATTGTGAAGAAGGAAGCCATATGTGATATATCATATGCAAACCAGTTAACATACATTCCTAAAAAGAATTTAAATAGTACATTGTAAGGTCTCCACAGGCAATACTGAGAGATTCTTTAAATATATCTGAATTAGTCTGTTTTTCATTACTATAACAACATACCTAAGGTGATCTAACATTTTAAAGGAAAGAGGTTTATTTAGCTCATGGTCTTGGAGATTAAACGGCATGGCCCTGGCATCAGTTTGGCTTTGGTGACGACACCATGGCAGATGGCAGGAGTTTGAGAGAGCAAGAGATTGCATTGCCAAACAGAAAGCTAGATACTGATTCAGGGGTCAGTTTTACTCTTGTAACTCATTCTCAAGAAAGTTCAAGGTCCCCATCATCCCTTCCAAGAGCATGCCTCCAATGACTGAAGGACTTCCACTAGTCCCCACCTCTTGAAGATACCACCACCACACTAAAGATAGAAATCTCCAACACATGAGCCTTTGGAAGACAAACCACATCCAAACCATAGAACATCAAAGGTAGTAAATAGCTGCAAATAGACTGCATCACACCTCGTGTACTGCGCCACTGCACAGGTGAATAACGAGTTAGAACGACCAAAAAATATCTTGTTAGGAACTTACAGCAAAATTGGGGTGCACTGAAACCTAGAGGAAGGATTTCCAGCACCGAGGTCTGGCAATTGAGTCTCAAACACGAGCCAACTGTGCGACCGGATATCCAGGCTGACTGATCCACGCAGCCCGCCCCGCGGCTACAGACTGCGGGGAACCGTTGAGAAGTGACCAGCAAGCAGAGAGAAACGTCGCTATGGATTCTGTGGAATCCTGCCGGCTGAGCCCTCACTGAGCCCCGGGCTGAGTTCGGGATTTCAGACTGGGAAGGAAGCAGTACAGTTCTATCCCCCACAACAGAAACTCCACCAAGGAAACCAGCGGCCACCATCTTGGAGAGCTGACATAACCACCGCCAGTCTCCGACAGATTGAAACAATAAAACAGGTGTGTGTTAATCAGCTCATCTCCTATACAGCGGGAAATTCGCATAAAATCTCTCCTAGGCTTTCCGGGGGAGGGATTATCTGAGCGAGCCTGTGTAAAGACGCGGGGAAAGCTAGAGACACCTGACCTTCAACTCCCCCTCCCATCAGCGGCAAAAACAAAACCTGTCTTGCCAGCGCTGGCGGGGGGGGGGGGGGAGGGGGGGGAGGGGGGGGGAGGGCAAGCAGAAAAAAATCAAAACAATAGAGTGCCGGGGTTCCCAATAGCCACCCTCCACACCCAGTGAATGGCAGGCTTAGAGTACACTTTGAACTGCCGAGAGGCATCACTCAGGGAAAATCTGGTCTAGCAGGAGAAACCAGGACTAGCAGGAGAAACCAGGGGACTAGAGGCCAAGCCCTCGCGACTGGGCGGCTGGAGACCCCATGCCCACCGGCGACATCCCACCCGCTGCCCGTGTGACTGGGCGGTTGGAGACCGCCCGCCCGCCAGCGACAGATCACCCGCTGGCTGCCCGCGAGACTGGGCAGCTGGAGTCCGCCCCCCCATCGGCGACCAATCACCCACCGGCTGCGTGCACGACTGGGCGGATGGAGACCGCCCGCCCACCAGCAACCAACCACGCGACTGGGCAGCTAGAGATTGCCCGCCCGTTGGCGACAGCCGGCCCGCTGTCCGTACTGGGCGGCTGGAGACCGCCCGCCCGCCGTCGACTGATCGCCTGCCTGCTGCCTGCATGACTGGAGACCGCCTGCCCACTGGCGACCAACCACATGACTGGGCGGCTAGAGATCGCCCACCCACTGGTGACAGCCTGCCCACTGCCCTCGCGACTGGGCGGCTGGAGACCGCATGCCCGCCGGTGACCGATCGCTGGGAGCTGATACCAACCAGAGACAGTCCAGTCCCACCCCCCCATTCGAACACCCCGGCAAGAAGCCTGGGGCCCACCATAACAGAGAGGTGACATCACTGAAGCTCGGCTGTCGGAATTCCTTCTCAGCAGAATCCACTTTAGCAGGCATAGTCTACCAACACAAAGGAGAGACAACAGAGATATACAAAACCAAAACAAATCTATAGAAGAGAGCAGAAACACAGCAATCAAATAGAGCTGGAAAGTAATGTGAACATCATGAAAAAACAAGGGAAAAAAGGAGTACAAACAATGCAGGACAACTTAAATATACAGGAGGACCTAGAAGCATCAGAAACATGGATAGGGAAAGAACTGAAGACATACATAACTCAGATGGAAAGGAATTTTAGAGAAGACATGAGACAGCAAGTCCAAGCAATGAAAGTATATTTTGAAAACGAATTAAACAAACAAATTCAAATGACAAAGAACGAGCTTTACCAGGAGATGGAGATCTTAAAAAAAAATCAATCAGTAATCCCAGAAATGCAGAAAACTATAAACCAAATTAAAAACTCAAACGAGAATATTACAAATAGACTAGATCAAGTAGAAGTCAGAACATCAGATAATGAAGACAAAGTTTATCAACTTGAAAAGAATATAGTCAACACAGAAAAGATGCTTAAATCTCATGAGCAATCAATTCAAGAGATATGGGATGGCATAAAAAACCAAATTTGAGAGTCATCGGGATAGAAGAAGGCATCGAGATTCAAACCAAAGGAATGGACAACCTATTAAATGAAATAATTCTAGAAAACTTTCCAGAGATGAAAGATGGAATGGATTGCCAAATTCTGGAAGCCTACAGGACCCCAAACATTCAAAACCATAATAGACCAACTCCAAGACATAATTATGAAGATAGCCAACATACAGAACAAGGAGAGAATATTAAAAGCTACGAGAGAAAGGAGGCAGATTACATTCAGGGGTAAACCAACTAGGTTAATGACTGATTTTTCATCACAGACTTTGAAAGCGAGAAGATCCTAGAACAATGTATTTCAAACTCTGAAAAATAATGGATTCCAACCAAGAATACTGTATCCAGCAAAATTACGCTTCAGAATTTGACAATAAAATTAAAATCTTTCACGATAAACAAAAGCTAAAAGAATCCGCAGCCAGAAAACCAGCACTGCAAAGCATTTTGAGCAAAATACTACAAGAGGAGGAATTGAAAAATAGTGCCCAAACTAACAGTGGGAGGTATCTCAGTAAAAAGGGAGGAAAATAACCAAAAAGTAAAAACTAGCTAAACTAAAATAAATAAATAAATAAACATGACTGGAAGTATAAACCATATTTCAATTGTAACCTTAAATGTTAATGGCCTAAACTCACCAATCAAGAGACATAGGCTAGTAACCTGGATCAAAAAAACAAATGCAACAATATGCTGCCTTCAGGAGACTCATATGATAGGAAAAGACACACAGGCTGAAGGTAAAAGGTTAGGAAAAATCATACCACTCACATGGCCCTCAGAAGCAAGCAGGACTGGCCATACTCATATAAAATAAAATCAACTTCAAACCTAAGTTAATCAAAAGGGATAAAGAAGGACACTATATACTATTAAAAGGAACCATTCACCAACAAGACATAACAATTATCAATTTGTATGCACCAAACAATGGTGCTGCAACGTTCATAAAACAAACTCTCCTCAAGTTCAAGAGTTAAATAGACTACAACACAATAATTATGGGTGACTTCAACACACCGTTCTCGCCAATTAGACAGATCCTCTAGACAAAAGCTGAATAGAGAAACTATAGAACTCAATAGCACAATCAATAACCTAGACTTAACTGACATATATAGAATATATCAACCATCATCAAGTGGATACACGTTCTTCTCAGCAGCACACGGATCCTACTCAAAGACAGACCATATATTATGCCACAGGGCAACTCTTAGTAAATATAAAGGTGTGGAGATAATACCATGTATCATATCTGATCATAATGGAATGAAACTGGAAATCAATGATAAAAGAAGGAAGGAAAAATCCTACATCACATGGAAAATGAAAAATATGTTAATGAATGATCAATGGGTTACAGAAGACATAAAGGAAGAAATCAAAAAATTCTTAAGAGATAAATGAAAATACAGACACAACATATCAGAATCTATGGGACACAATGAAAGCAGTTTTAAGAGGGAAATTCATTTCTTGGAGTTCTTTCCTCAAAAAAAAAAAAAAAGAAAAAAACCAACAAATAAATGAACTCAAACTACACCTCAAAAACCTAGAAAAGGAAGAGCAAAACAATAGCAAATGTAGTAGAAGACAAGAAATAATTAAAATTATGGCAGAAATCAACGAAACAAACAAAAAAAACATTGAAAAAATTGATAAAACTAAAAAAATAAATAAGATTGACAGGCCCTAGGCCATGCTAATGAAGAGAAGAAGAGAGAGAACTCAAATTACTAACATACGGGATGAAAAAGGCAATATCACAACAGACACTACAGAAATACAGAAGATAATTAGAAGGTATTTTGAAACCCTATATTCCAATAAAATAGAAGATAGTGAAGATATCGATAAATTTCTTAAGTCATACGATCTGCCCAGATTGAGTCGGGAAGACACACACAATTTAAATAGACCAATAACAAAGGAAGAAATAGAAGAAGCCATCAAAAGACTACCAACCAAAAAAAGCCCTGGACTGGATGGGTATACAGTGGAGTTCTACAAAACCTTCAAAGAAGAATTAATACCAATACTTTTCAAGCTATTTCAAGAAATACAAAAAGAAGGAGTTCTTCCAAATTCATTCTATGAGGCCAACATCACCCTGATCCCGAAACCAGACAAAGACACTTCAAAGAAAGAAAACTACAGACCAATATCTCTAATGAACTTGGATGCAAAAATTCTCAATAAAATCCTGGCAAATCGAATACAAAAGCATATCAAAAAAATTGTGCACCATGATCAAGTAGGATTCATCCCTGGGATGCAAGGCTGGTTCAATATACAGAAATCAATAAATGCTATTCACCACATCAATAGACTTAAAGATAAGAACCATATGATCATCTCGATAGATACAGAAAAAGCATTTGACAAAGTACAGTATCCCTTTATGTTCAAAACACTAGAAAAACTAGGGATAACAGGAACTTACCTCAACATTGTAAAAGCTATATATGCTAAACCTCAGGCTAGCATCATCCTAAATGGAGAAAAACTAAAGGTATTCCCTCTAAAATCTGGAACAAGACAGGGATGCCCTCTATCACCACTTCTATTCAATTTAGTTCTTGAAATACTATCCAGAGCAATTAGACAAAAGAAATTAAAAGCATAAAAATAGGAAAAGAAGAACTTAAATTATTGCTATTTGCGGATGACATGATAATATATTTAACAGACCCAAAAGGGTCTACAAAGAAACTGCTAGAGTTAATAAATGAATTCAACAAAGTGGCAGGATATAAAATCAACACACATAAATCAAAGGCATTCCTGTTTATCAGCAACAAAACTTCTGAAATGGAAATGAGGAAAATTCACAATATCCTCAAAGAAAATAAGATACTTGGGAATCAACCTAACAAAAGAGGTAAAAGACTT
The DNA here is from genome assembly GCF_052094955.1 of Ictidomys tridecemlineatus. Classification (NCBI taxonomy): domain Eukaryota; kingdom Metazoa; phylum Chordata; class Mammalia; order Rodentia; family Sciuridae; genus Ictidomys; species Ictidomys tridecemlineatus. Next base: position 82,641,288 of record NC_135481.1, read on the forward strand.
ATACAATGAAAACTACAGAACCCTAAAGAGAGAGATAGAAGATGATCTTAGAAGTTGGAAAAATGTACCCTGTTCATAGATAGGCAGAACTAACATCATTAAAATGGCGATATTACCCAAAGTTCTCTACAGGTTTAATGCGATCCAAATCAAAATCCCAACAGCATTTCTTGTAGAAATAGTTAAAGCAATCATGAAATTCATATGGAAAAACAAAAGACCCAGAATAGCAAAAGCAATTCTAAGAAGGAAGTGTGAATCTGGAGGTATAGCAATACCAGAGTTCAAACTGTACTACAAAGCAATAGTAACAAAAGCAGTGTGGTACTGGTACTAAAACAGGCAGGTGGACCAATGGTACAGAATAGAGGACACAGAGACCAATCTACAAAATTACAACTACCTTATATTTGATAAAGGGGCTAAAAGCATGCAATGGAGGAAGGATAGCATCTTCAACAAATGGTGCTGGGAAAACTGGAAATCCATATGCAACAAAATGAAGTTGAATCCCTTTCTCTCCCCATGCACAAAAGTTAACTCAAAATGGATCAAGGAGCTAGATATCAAATCAGAGACACTGTGTCTGATAGAAGAAAAAGTTGGCTACGATCTACATACTGTGGGGTTGGGCTCCAAATTCCTTAATAGGATGCCCATAGCCCAAGAGTTAATAACAAGAATCAACAAATGGGACTTACTTAAACTAAAAAGTTTTTTCTCAGCAAGAGAAACAATAAGAGAGGTAAATAGAGAGCCTACATCCTGGGAACAAATTTTTACCCCTTACACTTCAGATAGAGCCCTAATATCCAGAATATACAAAGAACTCAAAAAATTAAACAATAAGATAACAAATAACCCAATCAACCAATGGGCCAAGAACCTGAACAGACACTTCACAGAGGAGGACATACAATCAATCAACAAGTACATGAAAAAATGCTCACCATCTCTAGCAGTCAGAGAAATGCAAATCAAAACCACCCTAAGATACCATCTCACTCCAGTAAGATTGGCATCCATTATGAAGTCAAACAACAGTAAGTGTTGGCAAGGATGTGGGGAAAAGGGTACACTTGTACACTGCTGGTGGGACTGCAAATTGGTGAGGCCAATTTGGAAAGCAGTATGGAGATTCCTGGGAAAGCTGGAAATGGATCCACCATTTGACCCAGCTATCGCCCTTCTCGGACTATTCCCTGAGGATCTTAAAAGAGCGTACTATAGGGATACTGCCACATCAATGATCATAGTGGCACAATTCACAATAGCTAGACTGTGGAACCAACCTAGATGCCCTTCAATAGATGAACGGATAAAAAAAATGTGGCATCTATACACAATGGAGTATTATGCAGCACTAAAAAATGACAAAATCATAGAATTTGCAGGGAAATGGATGGCATTAGAGCAGATTATGCTAATCGAAGCTAGCCAATCCTTAAAAAACAAATGTCAAATGTCTTCTTTGATATAAAGAGAGCAACTAAGAACAGAACAGGGAGGAAGAGCATGAGGAAAAGATTAACATTAAACAGAGACGAGTGGGGGGAGAGAAAGGGAAAGAGAAGGGTAAGCATATGGAAATGGTAGGAGACCCTCCATGTTACACAAAATTACATATAAGAGGTTGTGAGGGGAAAGGGGGGGAAACAAGGGAGAGAATTGAACAACACCAGAGGAGATAGAGAGGGAAGATGGGAGGGGAGGGGAGGGGGGACAGTAGGGGATAGGAAAGGTAGCAGAATACAACAGTCACTAATATGCCATTATGTAAAAATGTGAGTGTGTAACCGATGTGATTCTGCAATTTGTATTTGGGATAAAAATGGGAGTTCATAACTCACTTGAGTCAAATGTATGAAAGATGATATATCATGAGCTTTGTAATGTTTTGAACAACCAATAAAAAAAGGTAGTAAAAGGTAGTAAACATACTAGAGAGTTAAGTAGAACCTCTTGATGACCACATAGGAAAAATTATGCTCAAGGTTAAAAAAGAATAAATACATCACTTGCCTGCACTTCCACAAAAGAGTACCTATTTTTTAATTTTAATGCTGGTAGGCAAGAAAATTAGGTAAAATAGGACTAATAGATGCTAAAAATGCTTTGGTTGACATTACAAACACAGAAGTTCTGAAGGCATTCAGGGATTTAGATGTGGCACTCAGTTCAAATGAATAACTTTTTGCCATAAATGATTACTTTTTTTTTTTTTTGTATGAGGGATTAAATTCAGGGGCACTCAACCACTGAGCCACATCCCCAGCCTTATTTTGTATTTTATTTAGAGACAGGGTCTCACTGAGTTGCTTGCTTAGCACCTTGCTTTTTCGGAGGCTGGCTTTGAACTTGTGATCCTCCTGCCTCAGCCTCCCAATCTTCTGGGATTATAGGCATTCGCCACTGCACCTGGCCCATAAATGATTACTTTGCCAGAAAAATAATAAACCACAATTCTGATCTTTATTGTCAAGAAGGTGTTTCACATTTGTAGGATATTTAATAATGAAAGTGGGAAATGGAAAGAAAACAGTGATAAGAAGTGTCTATTCGAGGTTGTAGTATCATCTAGTTTTTCTTAGAAGACAATATAACCATTTACCTTTACAAATTACTAAAAAGTTTCAGAACAAAACAGGATTTTTCTTTCTTTGTTTTTAGTAGACAAAGTAAACCAATCTCTCTCTTATAAAATGAATAACTATTTACAAGGCTGTTTAGAACTTTCAGAGTTATTTATTAGGAAACAAAAAAGGTTAAAGATTAGGCTTTAATCTTCATATTTATTGCCAGGCCAATTATATGGTATAGACTGCTGGCTTCTCACCAAAACCAATGGTCTCATCTTCCTTGGCACATAGCTCAACTACACATGGGGGTCTCCTTGTGCTAATGTGACCAGCTGACTTTCACCTAGTGGAATGAAGTACAAGTTTCTGTACTGCATTTAGGCTTGGTCAATAAAAATTTCCATGAACATGCTTCTGTACTGTGTTTTTCCCTCCAGGATGACTAGAATAAAGATGGTCCCAAACTTAAAAGTCACATGGAAGGGGCTGAGGCTGTAGCTCAGTGGTAGAGTACTTGCTTTGCACATGTGAGGCACTGGGTTCAATCTTCAGCACCACATAAAAATAAATAAAGATATGTGTCCTTCTACAACTATAACATATATCTATGAAAAAATGACAGAGGCACCAACAGCCTAAATGACCACATGGAAGAAGGCTACCCTGACTGCCTGTTAATCTACTAGCAATGTTAATGTGAACAAAAAATAAACTTGTATTTGCATCATTATATTTTGAGGTGTGTTTGTGACAGCAATTAGCTCAACTTATTTCAAAGTTTAAATAATGCAGATTTTTAGAATCTTAATGACTTTAGCAACCTAAGAACTCTTTATGAAAAAGGATGGTTTAGGTTCAACTAAAATACTCAAAATTAAGGAAATCTCATACAGTATTTATCTAAATGTTTAAAAACTTCTTGTCAAAATTCTTATTAACAAATAATGCATTAGTCAAAATGCCTAAGCCAAATACATAAACATCTATGAATTACAAAGTTACCTGCTTCAATGACAACATCATGAAAAGGTATTATAATAAGGGACATTAATTATATGACATTATATCAACATTGAGTGTTCAGATTGTGCCAAACACTGTAATGAGTCATTTAGCATTACATTATCCCCTTTATTTCTCATCTCAACTCCCTGAGGGAAATACTACTATAATCCCCACATTATGAATGAGAAAATTGAGGTATAGAATAACTTATTCATATCATAAGAGTTACAAATGACACAGCTGGAATTTGAACTCTACAGTTCAAATTCCTGAGCTCCTGCTCTTCACTACTAGGTAACAATGGCTCTGCAAGTAAAATGTCTTATCATCCCCAAATTATAAAATTTTGAGAGTAATTTAATTTGAAACTAAATGAAATCAAAATGAACATTAAATAAAGAATCCTCTAAATAGTTAAAAAATATGAATAATAAGTGGTTCTATCTGATGCAAATGATATTAAAAAAGCCAGGACCAAATTGCTTTCTCTATCAGTCTCTTCCTTGACAAACAGTATTAAATCATAACCTTCACAATGAATAAGGGCAGAGATTCATGAGCGAGAATCTAACCTCTTATTTCTAGTTTGTTGTCGCCCTGATCAGAAAACCAGCCCCTGGTAGATTTATTAATGGCAACATAACTCTCAACATGTCTTTGATTTCTGACTTTTTGGTTCAACCCCTGACCCCATGAAGTCAATTGCCAAGCCTGCTAAGTCTTCCTTGAAAATGTCAGGTACATTCAATTCCCCTTACTATGTTCACTGCCATTGTTTTAAATCAGACTTGTACTACCTGTCACCTACTCTAGTGCTTTTCTAACATTTTTTTTTCTCCTAGTACTGGGGACTGAACCCAGGGGTGCTTTACGCTGAGTCACACCCCAGCCTTTTAAATTTTATTTTATTTTTAAATTAAAAAAATGTTAATTGTAGGTGGACACAATACCTTTATTTTATTTTTTTAAATGTGGTGCTGAGGATTGAACTCATTGCCTCACACATGCTAGGCAAGTGCTCTACAACTGAGCCACTACTGCAGCCCTGTTTTAAAATTTTAAGACAAGGTTTCACTAAGTTGCTGAGGCTGGCCTTGAACTTGCAATCCTCCTGCCTTAGTCCTCTGAGTTGCTAGGATTACAAGCATGTGCCACTGCACCTGTTGTTTTTTTTTCTAACTTTTTAGATTGTCTTCCTGTTAATAGAAATATTTTACATCTTGACCCAGTATAAACACATATATATGTGCATTTATAACAGACATCAAATTTTTATGAAATAAGATTTTCTCTTCCTAAGAGCAATGTACTCTAATATTACTTAATATTTGGTTACATCTCTCACTATCGATTTCATGATCACTGGTGGGTCACAACTAGTAGCGTGAATAACTTTAACTGTTGCAAATGCTTCCTTAGTGCCATCATGGTCTCCTGGCTCCTTTCTTTTCACCTCCACCAAATTAAACTTTTTAAAGGGCCATACTAACTATGTCTACTTTTTATACTGTCTGCTTCATATCCTATATGGATACTTCCTATAATCTAAAGAATATAGTCCAAATCCCTTGGTCTACCAGACATACGTCAATACATTACCCCAACTACAAAGTGAATAATCCTGATCATAATTTGAGCTTTTCTGATTCTTCTCAGATCACATTCTTTTCCCAAGTCCTTAGATATGTTTGTGAAAATTCTACTCAATCATTCAGTATATATTTATTTAGTGAGCAGTTACATGTCCTATGCATAGAGTGAAGCAGGTGGTCCCTGTACTCATAGAGCTTATAGTACAGTACTGTAAATGAGAAATTACTGACAAAAGGAGAAATAGAGTACAGCTGGAGTAGAGAGAGAAAGAGTTCACCTAGTGAATGGCAATGTGGCACCATGTCTCCCAGAGAAAAAGCCATTTGCTTAGTCTAAGTACCAAAGGATTTCCCAGGTAAAAAGTAGGAAAACATGATGCCAAGGGTTCTGAGGGAAAAAACGGTACATAGAAATCCAAAGAAGTAGAAGACCAGCTTGGCTACAGCAGAGAAAATTCAAGGCAGAGCAGTCCATCAGCCTGGGGAAAATGGAACAGTATTCCGTAGATGATGTTATATCCTAGATTGAAGTATTTACCATGACAGCCTATGCCAAGTATCTTAGCATCTACAAAGGTTTAAGGCATGTTTTCTTGCCATCCAGGAACTCATATTCTTCTGTGAAAACTGATAGATAAGCCTTTAATGGAGCCAAAGTAGATATATGTACAAATAGTTCAGAGAAAGGATTTAACTTTTCCTGACATATTGGGAAAAGCTTCCTAAGGGAGGTAATACCTGAACAGAAATTTGAAAAATGATATGAGTTCCCTAGCTGACAATGACTTATAAAGCAAAGGACCAGCATATATAAAATTACAGTACCAAGAAAAATTTTTTAAAAAGCATGACTTTTCCATGATGGCCCACAGGACAATTGTGTTTTCTTTCTTTTTCTTTTCTTTCTTTCTTTCTTTTTAATATATGACAGTGGGATGCATTACAATTCTTATTACACATATAGAGCACAATTTTTCATATCTCTGGTCATATACAAAATACTTTCACACCAATTCATGTCTTCATACATGTACTTTGGATAATAATTAACATCACATTTCACCATCATTTCTAACGCCATGCCCTCTCCCCTCCCTTCCCCTCCAACCCCTCTGCCCTATCTAGAGTTCATCTATTCCTCCTATGCTCCCGCTCCCTATCCCACTATGAATCAGCCTCCTTATATCAAAGGAAACACTTGGCATTTGGTTTTTTGGGATTGGCTAACTTCACTTAGCAGCATCTTCTCTAACTCCATCCACTTATCTGCAAAATTTGAAGACAAACAACAATAAATGTTGGCAAGGATGTGGGGAAAAAGGCACACTCATACACTGTTGACGGGACTGAAAATTGGTGCAGCCAAAATGGAAAGCAGTATGGAGATTTCTTGGAAAATTGGGAATGGAACAACCATTTGACCCAGCTATCCCTCTCCTCAGTCTATACTCAAAGGACCTAAAAACAGCATACTATAGGGACACAGCCATATCAATGTTTATAGCAGCACAATTTACAGTAGCTAAACTGTGGAACCAACCTAGATGACTTTCAATAGATGAATGGATAAAAAAAATGTGGCAGATGTACACAATGGAATATTATTCAGCAATAAAAGAGAATAAAATCATGGCATTTGCAGGAGGATTGTGTTTTCATGCTCCTAAGAATTTAGAGACCCTGCACCACCATGGAGTTGGTTGGCAGATTGAGTAAGTACTTGAAGAAACAGGCTTTGTCTCCTTTTTTCTTTTGTAAGTCCTACAAGGAAGCTTATCATAGTACTGTACTTACAGAAAGCACTCAATATCAGTAAATATGTATATACTAAGTGATCCCTTATTTGAGGAAGGAATAAGAGAGTAAACATATTCTAAGATAATTTTCATGGGTTGGGAAGGATATGACCAAAGAAGGAAGTGAAATATCTGTGACTCAAAAATTCAAATGGTAGGAGAAGAACTCCAAATCAATAGGGCTGGGACTCCCTTGTAAACAAAGGTAATAAAAATAGGTTAGGTGAGAAATTACATAAATTACTATTAAAAATGTGTAAAATTGAATGTTTTTAATTTAAAAAAATTGTGTACGTACAAGTACTGGCATAGTTGATATCATTTCAAGCAGAGAATAGAGAATTTAATAGTTCATCTCTTCTCCACCTTTTGATATCTATGCATTGAGTTTTAAGAAAATCATTTAAATTATCTTCAGCAGACATTACTAACTCAGTCCATACCAATGAATTCCAATGACATCATTGTTTCCATGGTAACTAATGCACTTCAAAAGGGGGAAAACAGAGAACAAGACTAAAAACCAGAGGAAAAATGGAATAAAGTGGAATAAATAAAGAATAACATCTCCTTTGCATTTATGGAACACTTTCTAATTTCAAACACTTTACCATTATTTAGACTCTGAGGCTTTTAAGAGCCAGGGGTTCTTAGAAGTGATCAAATCCACTTCTCACTTTCAGCCCAGATTCCCTTCTCAAGGTAGCTGCACTATGGTTGTCAAATAACAGATAGAGCTCATTGTCAAAATAGTTCTCACTCATTTACTTATAAATGTTGTTGAACATCTTTTTTGATCTGAAAGTTTAAGAAATCATTAAGACATTCTACCTCTTTAAAAAATTTCACAGTTGAGAGGGCAAATAATATTAAAATATGGGTGAAAAAAGAGGGCTATAATAAAGATATTGGAAGGCATTAAAAAAAACAAAGGAAGGAACCATTAATTCCATCTTGGAATCAATCTTAGATTACACAGCTTCAGTGACTTATTTCTACTCTCCTTCAGTCCCACACACCCACAACCACATCCTGGACCTTACCATGACCCAGATCTGCTCCAGTTCTGAAAATCTGAACTCCAACATTAACTGTTCGAGCCCAAACAGTTCTCTTATTCTCTAAATAATGCCTGAAATACTCCTATGTGCCTTATACAGCCCATCATCCTTCACTTGAGATACTTCTTCCCACATTCCCTAATATCCTCAACTTTTATCCTTCAATGGCATCCACCTAATAATAGCCTAACCTGGATTTTGTGACCATCCCTTTCCCCCTTTGTTATGTTCTAGAAGGATTATCTTTCTACTTTCTGTCTTAAAACCCAGAGAAAATTTTGTTAGAACAGTATGAGGCTGTTTACCTTTTTATTTATTTATTAACAGATAGTAAGTGCCACGGTCTGCCAGTAAGTACAAGTTAACGCCTAAACTAAAAGGAGTTAGACATGCTGAATTTGGCAACTATAGTTATCAGACTCTCAACTAGCAAAGTCTAGTAGTCTAGTAGGAACTTCCCCATAGTCGCTGCCACCTCAAATGACTATGTCAGCGGAAATAGTCTATTGACAAGGGGATAAAATAGGAAAAAGTTCTTACTCCCACCTTTTTAAGTTTATTTTCCTCACAGACTTCATGATGTTTTGAATAAGCTAGACAAGTTTCTCTACCTCCACCTTATAGAATGAGAAGTTAAGCATTTACTTACACACAGAAAGAAGGTCATTATCCTAACCTTAAGGTGATCTTAACAGACCATGGGCTCTATTACCTCATTTCTGCCAGAAAGAATGACAGATTACTTATAAATTCAGAGTCATCATTTTTAGTAGAAAGCCCTCTCTCTTAATTTTATAGTTTAAAATATCATATAATAAGCAAACCTTTTTAGCTATCTGGGTGGGCATTATTCATTTCTAGTTTTTCTTGGAGGTCATAAAGTCACTCTGTTCAAACTAGGTGTTTTAGAGACAAAGTTTTATGAGATGACCATTTGGATATTATTGCTTTAAAATTTTTCTAAGCTAAAATTCACAACATAGAACACTGGCCCTACACTACTTATCAATCACAATTTTACCCTTGCTAGTGAAAAATAGCCTTAGATTACCTGGAAGGTAAGAGTTAAGGTGTCTTCCTTATTAGGCTCAATTTTCTCCTCTTTTTCTTTTTTTGCCCTGTGGTGCTGTGTGCATGTAAGGTAAGTAATCTACCACTGAGCCACAACCCCCAGTTCCCAGGCTCCTCTATTTTCACCAGAGCATGTTGATCCAACCCAGAGCTCCACGTTTTGTCAATGCACACAGCTCTGCATTAAGTGGCAGGAGAGAAGAGGTACTTGTCAAGGAAGGTCACCTGAATCCCACTATTGTACAATTTTATACTTTTCAAATCTCCCCTGATAAACATTTATGAAAGCTTTTCTGAGAGTCCATTCATTCTAATACATTATTGGGTCTTATCCTGTGTCATGGTCTCATTTAAGTATCTGAAGATAGTTATGAATTCTTTCTATGCCAAAATGAACATAATTGAGCATATACCTTGTTATGGGAAACAGGAGATAGAGAGAATTATGAGATCTCTGAAGCTAATCCAAGAGCTTAAAAAGCTCTGTTGTATAAACTTTAAAATCTATCCTTGAAGTTAGCAAGTCCATTAGAGAGCTGCATAGACAGAAGTATCACCTTGGCCTTGTACTTGTACACCTTGTACACTTTGTCACCTTAGCTTACTCTAATTGTCCCCTGGCACAGTTTCTCTTGTTGAGGCATACTTGAAGGAGAAAGCTTTTTTTATTATAAAAAAGTAATGAGAACATGTTCAATATATATAGTTTCTTCTTTCTGAGAACACTGAAAAGTTCTCTTCTGGTCTCAGCTGTTTCTCTGGAGCATCCAGACTTTTTTCACCTTGTGGTAGTTGAGGGTGTTTTAATGGTGCCCTTGGCTGGTAGAAAACTCAGGGCATGCCTCCAGCAGGTATTGAAGTTCTAATGGCATGCATTTATACTGACTTTCTATTCATTCTATCTGATTTAAATTATTCTTTGTCTGTTTTATTATATTTTTACCTTGTTCAATTTTATCATACTGTGCAGAAAATCCTGAAGTATCTCTTAGAAGAAGGTAGGCTAATAGTGAGTTAAAATGTAGGTATTTAAGTCAGCTATTTCGCTGCTGTGACTAAAGGACCCAACCAGCACAATTGTAGGGAAGAAAGTTTATTTGTGGGCTCACGGTTTTAGAGGTCTTAGTCCATAGAAAGCTGGCTCTATTCCTTGAGGAGGCTGGAGGTGCTCGAGGTGAAGCAGAACTTCATGGTAGAAGAGTGTGATAGAGGTAAGCAGTTCACATGATGATCAGAAAGCAGAGCCACTCCACTGGCCAGACACAAAATATATACCCCCAAACCACATCCCCAATGTCTCACCTCTTCCAGCCATACCCCCTGCCTCTAGTCACCACTCAGTTAATCCCATCAGGAAATTAATACACTGATTGGGTTAAGGCTCTCACAATCCAATAATTTTTACTCTGAACCTTCTTGCATTGTCGCACATGTGAGCTTCTGGGGCATGCCTCACATCAAACTATAACAGTAGGAGACAACAAAAGGAAAAAAGTATTCTTTTTTTCACTTGTTCTCCCATAAGTAATCTCTTCAAGTCTATCTACTAGTTTCCTAAAATGCTCATCATTGTCATTATTTTTTTTTTCAGTGAAGAAGGCTACAAGTATTTGAGAGGAATAGAACTTTTTCAGAAAACTTGTATCAGAAGGATATTTCAGAATTTTTCTTAATTAATAATGTATAGACAGGTACCTATAAGAACTTTTAAAGTGATCATAAATATGAACTAGGAATTTCATAAAAATTTCTGTACTGGACTAAATTAAAACTCAGACTGTATTCTTCAATTACTTGCTTCTTCAGTTAGAAGAGTTTCATTTTTTTCAACAATGAAGCTGTCGATGCTTACCGGCACATGGACTTTTCGAAACATCTCGGCACCTTTGTGTGCATCCATCAATGCAATGTCTTGGGGTGTGGAGACAATCACAGCACCTAACCAAAAGAGAAACAAAACTGTTGGGAGTTGGCCTGGCTCCAAAGACTAACTTCCCCATCCCTCCAAAAGAGCCATCCAATGGTGAGCCCTGCTGGCTCACATGATCCTTACCCACCAATCACACTAGCCCTGCTGGCTCACATGATCCTTACCCACCAATCAGACTAGTCCTGCTGACTCACATGATCTTTACCCACCAATCAGAAAGCACCCATGCCAACTGTCAAACTGTTCAACCATTAAACTGTCATAACTGTAAAACCACCCCTGGCTCTATAAATATGCAGAGCTATTCCTCAATAAATGGGCATTTTCTCCAACCATGAGCCTTGTTCATTCTCTCATTGGTGCCGAAACCCGGGAGGGGGAATGCCTCGCTGCTCGAGGGCCCCCCTCTCAAGGTTTGCCGTCATCGTCCACTCTTTTGCACACTGCTACTACTCACACAACACTGGCTCTTCAGTAAGTGAGTTCCCCTATCGGGTATCCAACTTCAGATGGGCTACACAGGGGCTTTGACTGTAATCATCCAGCAAATCTCTGATGCCCAATCTGGAGGAGAGAACGTACCCCACCACGACCTTCACGGTCACGGTGGACTCTCTGGAACCCAGTTCATGAGCGGGAGGTACTGAGGGGTAGAAGAACAGGCACTCCTCTCTCTCTTAACCACTCTTGTCCCTCTTCTGACCTATGGGGGCCTCTTCTTCCATCCCTGCAGACTCCCTCTTATTAAATTCTGCAAACAGATTGGCCTTACTATCAATTAGACAATCAAAGTCAATGGCCCCCAGGAGGACCCCTAGATCCCGCAATTCTCAGAGATCTGTTTAACTTCTGCGAGCCCTTGAAAAAGTGGAAGGAGATCCCCTAAGTTGAGGCTTTTTTTCCTCTTCTTCGTTTTCACCCCGGCCTATCCGGCAGATAAACCCTATCCCTACCGACCACCCCCGTTGGCTCCGTCCAGCCCCTCAGGTGCTTGCCCTGATTCGGCCGACACCTTTAGTCCCCCCAAACTAGGTCCTGCTCCCTAGTCCCACAAACCATGGCCTCCTTAAGAGAGGTTGCTGGACCTGAGGGCATTATCCCGTTCTCTATGAATGACTTCATGCAATTCGAGGGAAGGTTGGGCTCATTCATCACAGAAGAGAGTTTCAATTGGTCCTCCAGGCTTATAGCCTCACTTATATGTTATTGGCTAACACTCTCCTTCTTGAGGAACGTACCAGAGTCTGGGAACTTGCCAGAGCCCATGCGGATGAAACTCACCAAGTTAATCCCAGTCACCCTCCGGGGCCACTTATTGCCCCAGATAATATACAAGCTGTCACACAGAATAGGGACTGATTCTCTGCATATATTATTGCTGGACTCAAAAAAGCGGCACGGAAGGCCATCAATTTTAAAAAATTACAAGAGACCCCATCCAAATTTCTGGATCAGCTTACGAAAGCCCTTCAGCAGTAACCTAGATCCTGAAACCCCAGATGGCTGTCATGTCCTTATGACATATTTCCTCTCGCAGAACTACCCCAACATCTGGGCCAAACTAAAAAAGCTCAAACAAGGCCTTGCCACCCCCCAGACTGAGAAATTTCAGATGCTAGCCCAGGCCCTGCAGGGTGCTTCCTCAGGTCACCGTCCATCACCTCAGGTCAAACCACCCCCACCCCACCCTCCGGGCACCTGCTTCAAGTGTGGCTAGGAGGGACACTGGGCCAGGGCATGTCCCACACTACATACCCCAATACCTCATGCCCTAAATGTCAACAACAAGGTCATTGGGGCTCTGACTGTCCTAGATGCCGTAAGAGGCCTATGACCAGGGAACCCTCCGATCTTCTGGGCATGGCAATCAATTGATGGAGTCTTGGGTCCTTGTTCCCGGCCGTAACGATCAACAGACAGGGACCCAGGGTGCAGATTCAGGTGGATGGACACAAGGTTGACTTTCTCCTTGACACTGGGGCTATCTTCTGAGTCCTGACAGAATTCTGGGGGCAAACGGTGCCGTCCACCTCTCCTATTGTTGGGGTAGGAGGAAAGACCATCTATCCAAGAAAGACTTCCCTATTACTCTGTTCCACAGACAACTTCCCATTCTCCCAGACATTCCTAATTATGCCCCAATGTCCAGTTCCTTTGCTCGGCTGAGATATTCTCTCTAAATTCAATACAACAATCAATATCTGGGCTCCTAGCATCAGTCGGGCCCCAGAATCAGCCTATTCATCTTTTCTGGCCCTTTTGGCAGAAGACTGGCCATTCTGCTCCACTTGTGAGGCTGACATGAAACACCATACTAAAAAAAGACCCCTACCTATGAACCTGGTTGACCCGATTCTATGGGATACCCACACCCCCTCCACCGTTTCCTGCCCACCAGTTAACATTCATCTCATGCTATCTTTGTTTATATATTTATTTTTTAGTTGTAGTTGGACACAATACCTTTATTTTATTTATTTTAACGTGGAGCTGAGGATGGAACCCAGGGCCTCTTCTATTGCTGAGCCACAACCCTAGCCCCCAAACAATGCTATCTTTTAATTCTTCATGGAAACATTACTTCTCTAACATTATGTTCCTTACAGCTTCAAAGAGTCTACTCCATGAGTTAGGTAATTCATACAGATTTTATATAAATAAGAAAGATGAGGAAATGTGTTCTTTGCTCTTGCCTTAGACTCCTCACTTCTAAAATCACAACTGATCAGTGATTAAGAATCATAACTATATCACTGAATCCTCTTCCCATTCACATAATGTGCTAGTGAGACATGCATAAAGCAGGCATAATGTCAAGAAGCTAATAATCTATCTGGGAGAACTTCCCGCCAAAAAAAAAAAAATCAAAGATTACAACACAAATTGCCAAGTATTAAAGCAGAGATGTGCATCTGAAGTTATAAAGGAGGGACAGGAAGGAAAGCTAACTGGAACAGAGGATGATGCTCTATGGGGTGGGAGGTGAAAGATTAGAAGCATTGAGGAAAAGTTTCAGAAAGATTATTCCTAAGTAGAGACCCAAAAGTTTATTTTTTATTTTTATTTTTTTAAGAGAGAGAGGAGAGAGAGAGAGAGAGAGAGAGAGAGAGAGAGAGAGAGAGAGAGAGAGAGAGAGAGAACACACAACATCCATCTTTGTTTGTAATGTGGTGCTGAGGATTGAACCCAGACCACACGCATGCCAGGTGAGCACATTACCGCTTGAGCCACATCCCCAGCCCCCAAAAGTTTTTTTTTTTAATTTTTTAAAGACAAGGATTTTTTTTTATATATTTATTTTTTTAGTTTTAAGTGGACACAATATCTTTATCTTATATTTATGTGGTGCTGGGGATCAAACTCCATGCCTCAAGCATTCTAGAAGAGTGCTCTACCACTGAGCCACAACCCCAACTCCCTAAAGTTTATATTCTAGAAAACTCACACTGTAGAGATGGTTTGGTGGGGGATAAACTGAGGGCCATAGCATGAATTCAGATTCAAAATAGTGGTGACTTGAATTAAGGCAGTATTTAAGTGACAGAGATGGAAGCTTCCCTAGATCTCCACTATTATCCTTACAGAAACCAGATAGCTATTGGGATGGATACAGAGTTTTGAGAAAAACTGAAGTATGATTTTTTTCATTAAGTGAAAACAACAAAGGCCTATTTATGATTTACAGAGGCTATAAATTTCTTAAATTTTATGGTTTCTTCTACATTGGAATTTTTTTGCAGTACAAAGATTCGGTTTCTTTTAGATAATAACCCCAAAATAATTAACATGAATATATTATAGATCACATGATTGGCCAAAACCTTTTAACTAAATACACAGTGCATGGACATTTCAGAACCCCAAACCATAAAATTGGTACCAAATTGTAAGGTTTATCATAGTTAATGAAAATAGAGAAAGAATTAACAATAACTGATTATACCAAGTGGAGGACAAATGACTCTACAAAGTACTGTCCGAAGGGATGTTCTGAAGAAATTAGAATAGAGAAAATCTGTAGACGAAACTAGTTTTCACCAAGTACATGGTGAAATAAGGTAATATAAGCTAATAAACTTAAAAAAAATCTGTGCAATAGTAAGCTACAAATTCATCTTGCAATCAGCATTTTCATTTCTGCAAAACTTTATCTTTCACATTAAATGTCATTAATTTGAATTTTATTGATTTTGTAAGTTTTCTTATATTTTTATGTTTTTAATGTTTTTAATTTTATAAGAGCTATAAACAAAAGGAATTTTTTAAGTAACTATTTAAGTAACTAGTTTTATAATAAAAATGAATCAATATGGGATAAGGGGAGGAAATTACTTTCCTTTTAGAAGGAGGGTTTACATTCATTATTCAAGTTTGAGATACACCAGCTTTAGAATTCAAACACACAAGGATTTGATGTTTGATTCTACAGCTGATTACCTGTGTGATTCAGGGATTACTTAACCTGAGTTTCAGTTTCTTCATTTACAAAATGACACAGTGATATTTAGATTTCAAGATCTGTTATGATTTAGATAATAGGTGTCTCCCAAAAGCTCATGTGTGAGATAATATAAGAAGGTTTAAAGGAGAAATTATTGGGTTATGAGAGCCTTAACCCAATCAGTGAATTAATTCCCTGACAGGAATTAACTGAGTGGTAACTGCAGGATGATAGGGTGTGGCTGCCGGAGGTGGGTCATTGGGGGTATATATTGGTGAGCTAAGCTTAGTGTGTCTGTATGGCTCTCTCTTTCTCTCCCCCCCTCCCCACCTCCACCTTGGTGTGATGTCTTGAGCTGATTCTCTCCACAACACTCTTCTAACAAAACGCTCTGCCTCACCTCCAGCCCCTAGGATGGAGTCACTATCTATGGACTGAGACCTCTGAAACTGTGAGCCCCCAGAAAAACTTCTCCTCTAATTGTTCTTGTCAGGTCTTTTGGTCATAGCAGTGAAAAAACTGACTAAATCAGGACTGAAATAATACAATAAACCACTGTACACAGAAGCTTAATATGGTGCCTCACATTCAATAATGACAGATATTATTAATAATACCATCACCATTATTATGTTTTTTTATTGTTATTATTAAAATGTCTTAGAAGTTGCTGAGAAGATAATTTTCCTATATGCCATCAGACAACTGCATCTTACTTTCAAACTGTTCCATGGACAGCTATCTTCCTATTTTAATTTATTCTGCCTAACAAACAATGGTTCTTTTTCCTCTATTTTAAGGATGGATAGAAATCATATTTCTGCAAAAATTATACTCTATAAATCTGATATATTTCCATGGTTTGCTATCTTTTAGATTCTGATGTCAATGTTTCACCATATTTTCATTTTCAGCCATTCTGAAGGGAAGAATTCTAGCTCTGGCCCCATCTAGCTATGTGACTAATCTTGTACAAATAACTCAGAATCACTCTGGGTATCAGTTTTCATAGCTGTAAAATTACTACATGTACTGGTCTCCAAGGTCTCATTTATCTCTGATTATATAATATAGCATTCCCACTTAACTATAAACATTTTCAAAACCACCCTTGCTCAACCTGACTGCCCTAAAATAATCTCATTTAGGTCAATGAGAAATGCCCTCTCCTTCAAGAAGTATTGCCTCTCAATCTCAGAGCCATTCTCTTTATACATATGGAAACTCCTTAGTTATTCCCTCTAAATCTTCTCCTTAAATATATACTAGTATACACTCTTGTCTACTATTTGCACTATCATTACAAAATATAGCTTTATGATTGTTATGATTTGGATGTGGTTTGTCCCCCAAGGGACATGACAGAACTTTTAAGAGGTGGGACCAGAACCTTTAAGAGATGGGTCCTTGTGGGAAATACTCAGGCTTTCATTGAGGATGCTGTCTTTAGAAAAAAATAAGGTAATTTTCATAGGACCCCAGTTAGTTCCTGCAAAAGAGAGTTGTTATAAAAGAGAGCCTGACTGACTCTTTGAATTTCTCAGACTTCCTGTCTTATTATGTGATTCCTACTCCCACATGCCATTATGCCATCTACCATGATGTGATATAGTCAAGGGGGTGTTTACCAGAGACCAAATGGATGGGGCTACCTGATTTTAGGTTTTCAGTCTCTAAAACTGTGAGCTAAATAAACCTATTTTCTTTATAATAACTATCCTTATGTATTTTGCTTAAGTGGAAAACAAGTTAACACAATGGGAAGTTATGTTTATTTTCATCTTTTTAATCAAACAAAAACAATGATGTAATATCTTACACAAAATAGGCACTTAACAAAATATCAGTGACTTAACGACTTTCTTTTATTTTCAGACTTATCCATCCTAGATTACTGCAGCATGAATTCTTAGTTGATAACTCCTTAAGAGTCAAGAGCTCTGCATTAGGTACTATACAACCTCAAAAATTCAGTAAATCTCAATACATCTCAATTAACTCCTCTATAAAATGAATTTATTTCCATTGGTCTATTTAAAGTGTTATTTCATTATTTTATAAAAAATAATATGAAAAATAATAATTATGTTCACTGACATTATTTTTAATAGCTATAAGACACTAAAGAGAGGGATTAAAGTGATTTGACTTTCTCTATACTTAACCCTAACAAAATCACAAATAACATTCATTTTAGCTGAGATTCTTTGCTGTCTGAATAGCACATAAATTAATAACTTTTTGACATGGAAAACCAGCATGTCCCATTTAATATTCACAAAATATGTGAACATTTCATTGGAACTACCAACCACATTAATTGAAATTAGTGACTAAGTCTTTGATCACAATATAATCAGCCTTTGGCATACTGTCCTGGTCCAACATAAATCACTATCTCTTCACGTTGCACTAAAATGTAGTGTATCCTGTAAATAACCATTCAAACAGCCCAACAATGGCGTTTAGAATTTACTAGAAGAAATAAATAAACAATAAACAAACCTCCAATAAAATTAAATTTAATCCTTAATCAATTTATACATCTTAACTCCAAAATTTTAACTTTAAAAGAACTATGTCAATTTTTTCTTATTAGTATCGCTTAGCTTAAAAAATGGTTTCCAAACCCTGGTGTTACATTTTATCTTTATGGTTCCTGGCTTTTCTTCCTATTAAATATTAATTTTGTTCATGGCTCATGAAATGTGAACCATTATGAACATGCCTAGAAATTTCTTCCTTTATAACATCACTAATGATGTCACTTCAGTTTCATGATGTTGGAAAACTTGTGCTCCCTGTACTGACCATAAGAAAATGTCAGCAGAAGCAAAAACTATCAGCAGTAGCATTAAAAAAAAAGAAAGAATGCTCAGTTTGCAATAAATGGGATTATCTGGGAGACTGATTACCCATCTCAAGAATTCCATTGAGAATTCTCTATCCATTTTCTAAGGTAAATGTCTAAGTCCTAGCAAATAATATTATTTAAATATATTTCCCAACTTGTAATCTGCTTTTTATCAGCTGTCAAATTCTAAGAAAGGTCATCTTGGTAGATTCTGAAAAATATGAAAACCTCTTACAAAATAATGTAGAGTACTATCTTAATTGTTAATTCTCTTTACTATTAAGAGGAAAATCTACAACTGTATATCTGGATTTGGGTCAGAGTTCAGAGTAGTTAAACATTTAAAACTAATTATTCCAGATGTTAGGCTGATCATAATTACACCACTGTTGGAACTACTCAACTATGCATTCTAGTCTCCAGGGCATAGATGGAATCTAATTCCCAAGCTTGATTGAGAACTTCAGGTTTAGAACCTCATAAACATGTACAACAAAATCTGCTCAGAAGTATACCTGGAGGAATAATTCTATCTTACAACTACTGAGCCCATCAATGCAAAACCAACTAAGACTAAAAACAAACATTAACTATTATTCTTAATGCTCACAGTGCTTTTAATATTTAGTGCTACTGATTCTCCTTAATTTTTTTTAGAGATAGACTTGCAGCAAAAGACAATAATCAGAGGCTAGGGATATAGCTCAGTGGTAGAGTGCATGCTTAGCATGTGTGAGGCCCTGGGTTTGATTCCAGTAGCATAAAAGAAGAAGAAGAATCATTCAACTTCTTCTGATTTTAACACAAAAAATAACAAACATTTTATGATTTTTAAGTTAACCATAATGTAGATTGGCTTTGGTAGTTTTCAGCTCTCCTTTTTCTCCTTGGACTTTCTGAATTATAAATATTATGTTCTGTAAGATCAAGGAAGTCTACTAATATTAGTATCAGCTTAAGCAGTACATGATTTAAAAGTCAATTTACCTCAATTGTATTCACAGACTACACTCCAACAGCAATAATTCTCGGAAGAATCACTGTTGTAGACTCCATGCTACCTTCCAACAGAGTTAAGAATTGACTACAGTCACAAAGAGGATGTGTCCTATTAATTTAGGGTCACAAGTTCAATGCCAATTTCAGCAACTTAGCAAGACCCCATCTCAAAATAAAAAATAAAAAGGGTTAGGGATGTGGCTCAGCAGATAAGTGCCCCAAGGTTAAATCCCCAGTATTCAGAAAAAAAAAAAAGAATCAATCATTTGCTCACCCCAGAAACAAATCACATTAAAGAAATTACATTAATTGCTGCCAAAACAGATTTATCAAACACAGTAATTAATAGAAACCACAGTATTTGAGAGCTACTGATGAATATGAACATGTTGTACTTTGTGAACTTTAATTAAGAATTCAAGTTCATCAAAGGAATATGGACACATATCTATTGTTTAGAAATAAAGACTGGTTCTTCAATATAATAGATTCAACAAGTAAAGGGCTTCCAGCCAATTTACATTAATGATACTACAAAGATTTAACCAGGGTCACCCAGGTTGCAATCAATAAGGAGACACTGGGGCTCAATGAGGCTTCCACAGATTTTCAGGAGTATAGGATGGAATGAGATAGATCTTATCACAAATACATGTTCTCTCACTCTCTCCCTCTTTGTCTTTCTCCCCCTTCCTCCCTCCACCTTTCTCTCTCTCTCTCTCCCTCCCCTGTCTCATTCTCATCCCCCTTCTCTATTCTGATGCCTCCAATAAAGTTAAGATAAAATCCTGGTTTCTTTCTAGTTTTGTATCCATGCTTACGCTGATCAGAAAACACCTTGGGAAACCTACACATTGTACAAATGTGTCTCTACAACTCAGAAAGATCTTTTCTTCTTCTGAAGGTCTGTTCATGTTGAACTCTAAGATTTATTATTCTGCATTTCAAATTCTGTTAGAAGCACATATAGCTCAGCTTGCCTGCAACTACAGCAAGCCACTACTAAAGGATGCTTGTTTAATAATGGAACACATTCCTTTTGAGACATGCTAGCCAAATTGCCCAGGCTGGCTTCGACTTGTATCCTCCTGCAACAGCCTCCCTTGTAGCTGGGATTACAGGCATGTACCATCATGCCCGGCTCAACACATTCCTTTTTATAACCATCTTTTTTTTTTTTTTTTTTTGCTAAAAGATCCAGAGAGAACTGCTACTTCATTTACACTAGATTTTATATAACCAGGTACATTTCATAAAAGAGAGGAAAAGAGACTGAGACTCTATATGGGAAGATCTTAGTCAATATCCAAATACGTTGTACTTAAGATGTGAAGACATTCTTCAAGCTATGCTTCAGATCCTGATAAATTTCTAACATCTACATCCAAGGGCAAAACCTTTTTAGATTTTGGGACTTTACTTTTTCCAATATTTGATGGATTTAAAAGTAGCTTTTAAAATGAACCCAATGACACATTGGCCATTATATTATTCACTGAACTTTAAGACCTTTAAGGAATTTTAGCTGTCTAGCTTGTCATGAAGGAAATGCTCAGAAATTCAGCAAAACTGAATGATCTCAGACACTATCTAAACACAGGATAGAGGACCACCTGGTAGGAATTCAAATAGATGGTTGGCTTAGACAAGAAATTCTCAAAGTTAAATATAGAAATCGGGAGGGGATGCTTATAAAGTCTGGGCCTTTTTGTGTCATAGTTCAGAAATTATTAATTCTCAGGCTACTTCTTTGAATTGTACTGTAATTTCTACTTGTGAAGAATGTTCAGCCAAATACAGGGGCCCTAAAGAGTTTATTTTAACTGCAGATTAGAAATATATTATTTATTAGCCAATGATGTTATATTTAATTTTATAAAGTTTTATCTAACAAGGACTAAAGTTTCAGAATGAAATACCAGGAATGACCTAAAAGATAAAATTGTGGAATACAGTTGCTAGTCTTTCTAACAGTTGGTATAATTTGTGTAACAACAAAGCAAATTTATTTTGGAAAGAATTTTTATAATTTGATAAATAAAACAAAAACTCTGTCTACATCATGAAGTTCTTGCCAAGTATCCATTAATTATAACTGCATCCAACATTTGCAATGGAAAGACAGTGCACCTGAAAGAAGTCCAAAATTGACTATCTCCTTTAATGTTCCAATCTGGGAACTGAAAACATAAATGAAGATTTACTATTCCAAAACACTAGGAAAATCTATAATTTAAGTCTTCTATTTAAAAATACTTTTTAAAGTTATAGATGTACACAATACTTTTATTTTACTTATGTATTTTTATGTGGTGCTGAAGATCAAACCCAGTGCCTCCCATGTGCGAGGTGAGCACTCTACCGCTGAGCCACAACCTCAGCCCCTTAAGTCTTCTACTTTAAGATGCAAGCATGTTTCTAGCTTTATAGTATGGGTTAATTATAAATTGTAAAATTGTAAGGAAAATACAGCACTAAAAATTCAATGCAAACAGTATTGTTCCTTTTGCTTTGAAAGAGTAAATTACAATCAAGGAACTATTTCAAGCAGAGGCCTTTGGCCATTCACGTATTTATCACATCACCAATAAGTTTCTGATCTCTCAATCCCTCATGAGGGTAGGTTTTCACATCACAAAACCACTGTCCAAATTCACAAAGAGTGTCATCATAGAACAGACAATTGATTAAGCCAGGTAAATTACTGATGGAGAGGAAAATACCAGGGTGAACATGTGTGGGTTTTTTCCTCAAGAATTTTTGATGAGTAGTTCAATCAGAGAGGCAATAGGCCCAACACTTTTCACAAGCCAGAAAAGTCTTTTCATTTTAAGCAATGATGAAATATTACAGTAGCTTAATTTAAAATTCCTATCCCATCTCATTTAAATGAGAAAGTAGAAAAAGGGTCTCTGGCTTTCCTTCTATCAATAGGGCCCAGACAGGAAAGGTCTTAGACAGGGAAGAAAGGACATCACCTCATTATCATAATATAACACCAGATGTTAGGGCAGCTTTTCTGGAGCCCATAGATATTCAGGGTATTAATTAGCTGAATACTTTGCCATACACAGCAGCTTTTCCCTATCCAGGAGTTAAGAAATCAAAATAGGACCCGCACTGTGGATTATTAGAACATTAAGAACTACTTGGATGTTTTCTATATCACTTTTGCCATTCCCTGGAAGAAAAAGAAAGAACAAACCAGGGATTATAATGGCTCCCCTGTTAGCTGCTCAGTCTCTGTCCCTTCTCTTATAAGAAAAATTTCCAAATGTTTCATTTCTGTATCAATCTTTACTTATAAAGAACATTTCCCCCCTAATTCTGTCCTATCAAAAACAACTTTTTCATCTATTACTTCTCACTACACAAAATATATTTGCATCACTGCTCACCTACAGTGTATATATTCTCTTTATGTTTAATGACAGTATAATATTGTCTCATGATAATATCGATTTTCTACCAATTTGAGTGTATTATTGTGCAGTACTGTCTATATTAGCTTGAAAACTTCTATAGAGCAGGAATCTTGTCCCCTGGCTTTGTATTTCATCTGTCACAGTCACTAATTTATAATGAAATGATGACCATGAAGATGAGAAGCTATGTTAGTTATTCCACTGGATGTACTCTTCCTTCTTTTCCCTCTTCAGTCTCTGCCCAGGTTCATTTTTCCATCCTCTGTCTCTTGACCAGTGAGTGCCCTGGTAGCTGACCTCTGTGGATTGTATCACCGAGTTTCCTTGTCTTTTGACTCCAAATGGGGATCTGCCACCAACAAGTACCAGTAGCAGAAAAAAGAGAATGTGGGAGGGAAAAAAGGTGAAGTATTATTACCTACCTTGCATGCTACTCTCTCCAACCTTGCTATAGTTCTGAGAATGGCCATAGCTTTCATCAGACAGCCCTTTCCCAGGGTTCCAAGAAATCTCCAGCTTCCACTAACACAGTTCACTCATTTGCCTCTTCAGGGGTGTGTATGTGGGGGGGGGGCAGGGGGCAGTAACAACTTCCTACTGTCACTAGTCCCTGGGTACTTCACCATCTCTTGATGGTTTTCTGAATGTTGCCCACACCTCTGCAACTAATCCCTTCATTAAATGAATTCTTTCTTTCCTGCTAGGACCTTGACTAATATGTACTTTAATATAAGTAAATTACTGAGACTTCAATTCTTGGTAAAATTAATCTTCACTTAATTCCAATAGTTAAAATGAAACTAAGACAGTTTTTAGACAGTAATTCAGAGGACTTCAGTTGAATAAAGAAAAAAATATTTTAGGTAATATCTATTAGAATTTGAATACTAAAATAGTCCATGTATTTTCAAGGAAATTATAATACTTCTTGAAGAATATTAATCATTTTCATTATGGAAAAGCAACTGAGTGATCAATGATTCCTAAGAGCATATAAGCATGCATTTAAGACATACTTCCAGAAGTCAGTCTTGGAATCTGTCCAATATAAAATAGGCAACAACTAATAAACAAATTAAAGAAATAAGCAAAAAATTAGTAAACTGTATAACTAAACAAAAAAGAAAAAAAAAGTAGAAAAATAATAAAGCCAGCCATAAAAAAAAACTCTGCCTTCTCCTCTTGGCAACTTCAATAAGATAAGAGCAAATCTTAAGACTATAATTATAATTGGTCATTTCTCATCCTTTAACCTAACTCCTTTCCCTTCAGCAATTACTGCAACCACTAGGTATCATTCTGGTCTATACTTGTAATATGTAATGATTCAACAGTCTATGTAAACTCAAACTTAAATCTATTAGCCATTAATATTGCTGTCAACACATTTACCTTTATTGTTGTGATACAATACTTTTAACACAAGTAAGGAATTATTATTTTTCTTCAAAATTTCTTCTTATAATGAGCCTGTCATCCAACCCATGGAACAAAATGGAACACACATAAAGAGCTGCTAATTAGCATTCACAAAGAGGATCTTTTTGCTTATACAGGTCTGCCTGCATAAATTTTCTAAAAGAATGTCTTTTTCCAAATATAAAAAATTTCATTCTCATATGGCTTCTAGAAATACAATGACACCAAGACTCCTAACTGATGACATTTCGCTACCCCTCCATGAAAAGCTCTTTTAAAGTCAAGTAGTTTCTAAAAAATGATACATTTAGATAGAGCTTTTGCACCATCCAGTGATTACAAAAAGGATGAATTATTTTCACATCAGTTTACTCCCATCTCATACTTAATAGCCTGTCTCACCAAAGAAAACATCTCAGATTCCATTAAGGTTACCAATGTATTAAAACATTCAAAATATCCATAATAATGAGGTTATATCAATATTTTAAAATAAAAGTATATCTTGTCAAAAACTTAAATTACATGCTTTTAGTAATTAAATGTCAATGAAATGACTTCGAAAATCAGTAAATAACTCGTGAAGACATTTTAACTATTTTTCCATGAGTTCACTTATATATGCAACTACATCTTTGTGAAATTTGGGGAAATCTTTAGAAACAGGTTCGATACAAAGGGTAACTACTAATACTTAAATTCCACATAATAAAAAAATCCACTACAATATATAAATAATTTGTATTTGATAAATTACTTTGTTAATTGCTCTTTTGACTTTAAATAAGTAAAAGAATATAAAATTTTCTTATAGTTGTATTTACAAAACAGACAAATTTCCTAATATTTTCTCTCATTCCATACTTGCTCAATAAATATTTACTAAGTGCCTGCCACATACACCAGTGCTGTAAGTTATTGGACTGCTATTAACTAGTGAAGTTTGTATATTTCATAGTTTAATATGCTTGAGTGCCTACATTTCTGGAACATAGAATTATATCACCACCTTTCAAAATGTCTTTATGTTTTTTTAAATATGCTCATTCTGATAATCTGAAAAACTCAATTTATGCTTTAGATCTCTAATGGAAAATTTATAAGTTCTTTTTTAAGCATAAAAATGTTTGCCTGTCTTGCAGTTTGTTTTTTCTCTATGGCAACATCAACACATCAAAGAAAGCATAAATTACTTTAACCTTTTAAGATTTAGATTTACCTGAAATGGGAATATTCTGTGAAACCGATAACTGTACATCTCCTGTTCCTGGTGGCATGTCAACAACTAAATAGTCCAGTTGACCCCAATCTACCTAAAAATCAAAATGACATAAATAACATCATTGTATAAACATTCTAGTAAAAATAGTGAGTATAAACAAAATGAATGTGCTAATAACAAATCTAAAATAACAGCTGTCACTTGAGTCCTCACTAGGTGCCAGGCACCAAGGGATAAGGTCAAAGATGAATACATGACAGCCATTGCCTCTGGTAGATCTTTGAATGATACGCTTAAATTTCCAGATAGTAATGGCAACCCCATTTTACAATTGTCTCCTAATCAGGACAAATCATTTAATTTCACTGGGTATAATTCAACATTTTATCTAAAAGGTCTTAGCTTTTTGCCCTTGGGGTTTTATTGTTGTTGCTTGCTGGCATAGCACTTCCTATGCAAACATAAATTTTCTAAATTTGTTGAGAGCCAGAGCCTGCTCAGTGATGCCACCCCCAGCTGCAGCCCCAGCAAACTTCCAGCTGATTGGCTCCTCTGTGGTGACGCTCATTGGGCTGTTTCCCTGTCCTTTCAGACCATGGAGCTGCTCATTGGGGGACTCTTTTGGCTCCGCCCACACGACCTGGAAGTCTGCCTCAAGGGGGGGGGGCAGGGGGAACCTGAGGTTCTGGCTCACTAAAAATAAAGTTTGTTCCTGCTTGACAAGTGGCTTGTGAATTGTCCCCAGCCAGACTGTGGCATAAATTTATCATTTTTCCTTCACAAAATATGACATACTAATAATGAAAACCAAAACTTAATAAGAAAAAAATTAAATATAACTACCATCCCAATACTATTAACATTGATTCTTTCTTTCCAAACATTTTTTAAAAAGAAATTTAGCAATTATATAAGTCTATAATGCTCAGACTCAATCTAGTTAGTTCTTAAGGATATCTTGTGCTCTTTTCTTTTCAGATAGTTCTTCCCTGAGTTTCCAGTCTTCTGAAAGGTCCTAGGATCCTCTCAGTTGCCTCAAGTAGAATCTTGGAATCATACTTAATGCTTCCTTTTCCTTCTTTACCCCAGTCAGTTATTCTGCCTGCTAAAATCGTTCAAATGTATCCACATTTCTCTTCTTCTACCGCCAAGGAGCCAAGGGAGGTCACTGCCACCTATTACTATTAAAGCCTCCCAGCCATTCTCTCTGCTCCAGTATTGCCCTTCCAGTCTGTCCCTAGCAACACTGAAAACAGACCACATAAAAGATGCAAGACTAGTTGTGCTTTTTTGCTTAACACTATTTTCCAGCTTTTAGGATAAAATCTGAGTTTAAGCTCTAAAACACTGTGTCTTGTGTTTTTGAGTAGTTCCTCCTCATTCTTCAGATCCTAGTTTAAAATTCGCTTCCTTAGGGAAATCTCCCACTAGATTAGATACAGTGTTCCTACTGTATCTTCACCTAGTCACTCATTTATTTGTCAAAGAAATGGTTAAGTACCTTCTATATATTAAGTATTCATAATTAAATGGTATCATGGTACCTACTTTTCAGAACTTGAAAGATTTTGTATCTTCCTATAAAACTAAACTGAGTTAGAATACTTTAGAAAGGAATGGACACATAGGAGATAATTACTAAGTTTTTTCTCCCCACGGAATGAATGATCAAATAAACACATACAAAAAGGTTTGAGATTTGTTTTTTTTTCCTTTAATCTAAATGGTAACTGTGTAGGTAATTCCATATTATGATTTGTATAATTCAATGTGTAACATGCCTTTTCCACATAATCATTTTTGATAAAAAGTTTGAATGAGATTAGATCAATAGATTCGTTCACATATTAATACACCTATTCAACACATATTTATTGAGAATCTATTAGGTGCCAGCCATTGTTCCAGGTGATGGGGATAGAGCAATGAATAAAACAACATTCTAGCTACTGATATTTTATTAAGGGAGACCTGAATACAGACAAATCAGAGCAATATGTGTTATGAAGAAAACTACAAGCATCTCTCACTATACAGTTATTTGTCTCCTGTTTTGGATAACCAGATCAAATAAGAAAAGTTCTAAAAAGCTCTTCAATTCTTGAATTTCATATATAAAGTGATAAAGAGTTCAGATAGCAAAGAATTTATCAAAAAATTTCTTTGACTTTCATTGGTTCCCAAGGTCAGATGATTAAGAAAACTTGTACAGTAGAGAGAAAGGATAGAATGGTGACCGGTGCTACTGTAGAAAGGGTGGCCAGAGCCACAAATGAAGTGATAAAGCAAGTGATGCAGACAGCTAAAGAAAAGTATTCCAGCCAGGAGCCCCAGCAAGTGATAGGCACATACAAGGAATAATGAGAAAACCAAGTCAGTCTTTCTAAAATAACACCCCATTACCACTGATCTCTCTCCTTCCCTGACATTGCTTTTCTTCAAATATTTACCAGTATCTGACACTACATATTGATTTGTCGTTTAGTAATCCTATGCTATTTTACAAATGTATGCACTTGATACTGATAAAATGCCATATTTTAAGAGAATGATGATATGATGAACATTATTTGGCTAATATTTAATATAGGGTTCTTTGGTTTGAAAAACAATTACCCCAAGGTTAACTATAAACACCATCTATAAAATATCTCCAAGAAAAGATAAAGGATGGGCTGGGGTGAGACCCTAGGTTGTATCCCCAGCACTGAAAAAAAAAAAGGGATAAAAAACTTTTAATTTTTTATTCTCAGTAAGCAGATTAACAGGTTTGTTTCAGAGAATACCAGATGACTGGTGCCAACAATTTATCACTGTTTTTCCTTAGCATTTAACCATATTTATCATGTTATCTTCAAGTTCTTATTTCAGAGACCTATTAAAAAATTGTTAAGGCAATTCATTTCCAATTACTCTTAAAATGAATTTAATCTATTTGAGAAAAGAACCTAGTTCAACACCTTTGTCACACATAGTGGCTATCCATAAAGGCTTGCTGATTGGAATTGGACTTAACTAAAGTTGATATGTGAGTTTCAGTTTTATGATATTCACTAATACTAATATTGAAATATATTAACTACCAAGAAGTTTCAGTTCTCTTATAAAAGAGCCACCAAAAGTATTGATTTTTAGAATGATTTGGGGCTTCTCCAGATTCTACATAAGAGTTTGTTTACTTGTAGAAATTATGTTTTACTAAGTGTAAAGAAATATACCAGAATCTCATTTATTAATAAAACCCAGTGGTAGAACCAGATTTTGTGTGTCTTGAAGCATATACATTTTGTATGGTTCTCTAGTCAAATAGAAACACAAAATTGTGAATGCAAAATTAAATAAAGATATCAATATAGATGCTCCTTGACTATAATCAGATTACAACTCCAGAAAATTGAAAATGTCATCAGTGAAAAATGTGTTTCACATACCTAACCTGCCACCCACAATAGCTTAGCAACACTCTAGGGTAGTGGTTGTCTTCATAATGCATGGTTAACTGAGAACAGGGGCTTGCTGTGGCTGCCCAACATAACAAGAGACCATAGACAACTAGTCAGGGAAAAAGATGAAATTCCAAAATCCGAAGTAGTTTCTATGGATTGTGTATTGCTTTCCCATCACTATAAAGTGGAACTACTTTAAGTCTCTTAAGTAGGGAACACCTGTATTTATTTAGAATATGAAAAAAATCACCATTAAGTGCCAGAACTTTAAAGATTCAAGTTCTCTAAGATCTCTTGAATAACAGGAATGCTTCCTAAATGCAACCTGGTTTCCACTCTCCACCTAGAACATTGTACAATTCCCAAGATCTCATAAGGTCTCATGTGAACATGTAACACTAAGCTGAAATTTCATTAGCTTCATCGCAATCCCACCTCTGGTAAAACCTTCTCAGTTCTCTCTCATGCTCCAGTCACAAAGGATTACAGTAGGAAAGTCTCAGTCAGTCTAGAACTGAAGATACCAAGGTAGTCCAGATGCCCTATGAATACAGAAATAGCACTACTGCAGAGAATTCAGCATGTAGCCACCAAGTCAAATACATGTAAAACTGAAGGGGGACAAAACAATGAAAAAGGAGAATCAAAAAAAGAAAAAAAGAAGTCAGAACTTAGTCCTCCTAATTGGCACACAATAGGGAGGCCAAAGTTACCAATAATATATTGACTATATATTTCAAAATAACTAGAAGAGAGGATTTTGAATGTTTTCACCACAAAGCAATAATAAATGTTTAAAAAGGCGATAAATATGTTTATTATCCTGACTTGATTATTATACAATATATATCAATATTGAAACATTACATCGTGCCATATAAACATGTACAATTATGTACATATTTATGTAATAAAAAACTTAGGAAAACAAAAACACAAAGCCAGTGTCCAGGGCAACTGAGGAAAATGGGATGAGACAAGCAATTAGGACTTGAATCTGTAAAAAGAAGCTTCTCACTTGATGCCTCTTTTACACAGTAACTTAGGACTCTTATGTCCCTTGGAATTATTTGACATGCATCCAGATCCAAATATAATGCAGTCCCAGAACTTGTACAAAGCCATATCTATCTTATCTATCTATTTATATATCTGTGTCATGGTTTAGATGTAGTGTCCCCCAAACCTCACATGTGAGACAATGCAAGGAGGTCTGGAGGACAAATGATTGGGTTATATCTTTAACTCAATCAGTGAATTAATTCCTGATGGGATTAACTGAGTGGTGGCTAGGCTGTGGGTAGGTGGGCTGTGGCTGGAGGAAGTGGTTCACGTAGGGCATGGCTTTGGGGATATATATATATTTGTGTGTGTGTGTGTGTGTGTGTGTGTATCTGATCATCATGTGAACCAGCTTCCCTCTGCCACACTTTTCCTCCATGATGTTCTGCTTCACCTGGAGCCTGAGGAATGGAGCTGGCCTTCTATAGACTAAAATCTCTGAAACCACAATCCCTCAAATAAATTTTTCCTCCTTTACAGTTGTTCTGGTTGGGTCATTTTAGTCACAGCAGTGAATAAAGCTGACTACACAGTCTGTATCCCATTCCTGATGTGAAAGTCCTAAAATCCTTGGAAACTCCAGAATGGGAAGAGTGTCTTTTGTATGCTCATGAGTTGACAGGAGGCTGGAAGCTCTTAGCCACAGTGTGGGACCAACCATGTGATCAGAGAATTGGAACTTTCAGTCCTACATCTGACTCAACCAACATGAAAAGGGAGAAGGGCTGAAGGCTGAGTTGACAAAGCAATGGCCAATGATGTAATCAATCATGATGTAATAAAGCTTCTTATAAAAACCTAAAGGACAGAGTTCTGAGGGTTTCTGAATAGCTGAATATGTGAAAGTTCCCAGAGAGTGGCCTTCCAGGAGAGGGGATAGAAGCTCAGTGCCCTTCTCCCATATATATTGCCCTACACATCTCCTCTTCCATCTTAGTGTTCATTTGTATTCCAAATCTCTGGCTTGTTGTCCACCAAGTGATTTCTCCTACCATGATGCTATCCACAATGCTGTGATGCAGCCAAGGGGGCCCTCATCAGAGGCCAAACAGATGGAACCACCTGATCTTTGACTTTTAGCCTCTAAATAAAGCTCTTTTCTTTTTCTCCTTCCCTCCCTCCCTCCCCCTCCCCCTCCCACCCCTGCTCTCTTTCTTTCTTTCTTTTGGTACTGGGGATTAAATCCAGCAGTGCTTTATCATTGAGCTATATCCACAGTCCTTTTATTTTGAGGTAGGATCTCAATAATTTGCTGAGGCTGGCCTCAAACTTGTGATTCTCTTGCCTCAGCCTCCTGAGCTACTGGGATTATAGGTATATGCTTCTATATCCAGCTAAACGTCTTTTCTTTATAATTTACCAAGCCTTAGATATTGTTACAGAAGACAGACTAATAAAACTGGTATGGAAGACGCATTTAGCCTGCTCTCAAGCCCCATGGCCAAATTTTACAGGCAATAATTACCAAACTCCTAGGACCTTAGATTCAACTAATTTCTAGGATTTGAAATCATTCTTCCAGCTCTAAGAATTCTTGTTATTTTTATACATAATTATCTCCCTAATTTCAATGTATGCTTCCTAACAGAAAAGAACATTTATATGCATTTCTGTACTTTCCTTCTACATCCAGCCCTCTCCACAGTGTCTAACAATATTTAATCAACAGCCACTGAATGATTCTGTGAATCAAGCTGCTTACAATTTTATTATACAACTAAAATTAAAATCTTTGCCATAGGAAAGTACAATAAACTAAATATTCAAGGACATGAATTTAATGGGCTACTGGATACAGGTGCAGACCTTAACAACATCTCTCGTCAAGAATGGCCAAAACATTGGCCATTACAACAAGCCACTCAAAAGCTTCAAGGCCTAGGAGTGGCGACTAATCCCCATAGAAGTGCAATGGTATTAGATTGGAAGGATCCTGAAGGATGTGAAGGAACTATACAGCCATATGTACTGGATTATCTTCCTGTAAATTTATGGGGACGAGATATCCTAGACCAATTAGGCTTGACATTAACAAATAACATCAACCAAAATGCACCCACTATTATGACTAGACAAGGTTTTAGGAAAGGAAAAAGATAAGAAAAACAAGAACAAGGTATAGCAGCACTAATACAAATAGATCAAGGAACAGACAGACATGGGTTGGATTTTCAGAAAGGGCCACTGAGACAATAAAAATTACCTGGAAATCAGAAAGACCAGTATGGGTTCCTCAGTGGCCCCTGACTAAAGAAAAGATACAAGCAGCCCATGATCTTGTCAAACAACAATTAGCAGAAGGACATATACAACCTTCTGTTTCTCCCCATAATACTCCCATTTTTGTCATCAAAAAGAAATCTGGTAAATGGAGATTATTGCAAGATTTAACAGCCATTAATAATGAGATGGTTATTATGAGACCTGCTCAATCGGGGATTCCTCAATTGTCTGCTTTGCCAAAAACTTGGTATGTTTTAGTTATAGATAATAAAGATTGTTTTTTTCAATTCCAATTCATCCTGAGGATAGTCCATGTTTTGCATTTACTATACCTGCACTGAATCATGAAGGTCCTGATCAGAGATATGAGTGGAAAGTACTCCCTCAAGGGATGGCTAACAGCCCAACTATGTGTCAAATTTATGTTAACAAAGTAATCCAGCCACTTAGAAATCAAAATCCTGAACTACAAATATTTCACTATATGGATGATGTATTATTAGCACACAACGCTAAAAACACATTGCTAGAATGTTATGCCACACAAACTTATTAAAAAATTATAATCTAGAGATAGCAATAGATAAAGTACAATTAAATTTTCCAATTAATTATTTAGGAGTTCTATTACCCTCAACCATGGTCCGTCCACTAAAAATTCAAATACAAGTAGATCAACTCAAATCACTTAACGACTTTCAAAAGTTATTAGGAGACATAAATTGGATAAGGCCTTATCTAGGTATACCAACAGGAGAGTTGGGACCTTTATTCGATATCCTAAAAGGTCCATCAGATCCAAATTCACCCCGCATGTTAATGCCTGAAGCAAGAAAGTATTAAAAATCATTGAAACATATATGGAAAATATGCATTTGGATAGAATTTATATAAGTTTGCCTTTATTATTTATTGTACTACCAACAAAAAATATTCCTACAGGAGTATTTTGGCAAGAAAGTCCATTATTATGGATACATTTATCTTATTCTCCTAACACTATTCTTACTAGGTATCCTGAGGCTGTAGGACAATTAATACTCAAAGGACTAAAAGAAGCAAAGGGAGTGTTTGGAATTTCTCCCAATAAAATTATTACTCCATATACTATGAATCAAATTGATGAGTTAGCTAATGAGTTAAATACTTGGGCAATAATCATGTGCAAATCTAATGTTTCATTTGACA
The DNA here is from genome assembly GCF_052094955.1 of Ictidomys tridecemlineatus. NCBI lineage: Eukaryota > Metazoa > Chordata > Mammalia > Rodentia > Sciuridae > Ictidomys > Ictidomys tridecemlineatus. The sequence continues at coordinate 82,674,601 of NC_135481.1, forward strand.
ACCACTTACCATCTAATCCTTTATTGTCTTTTTGGTCATTGTATCCTGTAATTTTTCCAAAAATGACAAGAAAAACACCTATCATGAATGCTCCAAATATATTCACTGATGGGTCAAATAATGGTAAAGCAGCAATAGTTACACCTGATCAAACTTTTACATTTTTAGTACCCAAATAATCAGCTCAAAAGGTAGAGCTTAATGCAGTATTACAAGCTTTTGTGATGTTTAAAGATTCTGTATTTAATTTATTTTCTGATAGTCAGTATATAGTTAATGCTATATACTGAAGATGCTGGTAGGATTTCCCCTTCCTCTACTGTTTTCTCTTTGCTTTCCACTATACAAAGTCTAATCTGGGACAGAAAAGATCCATTCTTTATAGGACATATCAGGGCACATACAGGATTGCCTGGAGCCCTTAGTTTGGGCAATGATTTAGCAGACAAAACTACACATGACATACATATTTTCTCTATACTAGAAGAAGCTATAAATTTTCATAAAAGGTTCCATGTCAATGCTAATACTTTACAAAAGCGTTTTAAAATAACTAAGGAACAAACTAGACAAATAACAAAACAATGTCAAAACTGTGTGACCTTTTTACCACAAGTTAATCTTGGAGTCAATCCTAGAGGATTGATACCTAACCATATTTGGCAGATGGACGTCACACACTTGCCAGAATTTGGAAAATTAAAATATTTGCATGTTACAGTTGATACTTCTTCTGGATTTTTGATGGGCTCCCTTCATGCTGGAGAAAAAACTAAAGATGTTATAGCTCATTGCTTACAAAATTTTGCCACTGTGGGCGTTCCAAAACAGTTAAAAACAGACAATGCCCCTGGTTATACTTCTACCTCTTTTAAACAATTTTGCTCATCATTTGGCATTACTCATATAACAGGAATCCCATACAATCCACAGGGAGGACAAGGCATAGTTGAAAGAGCTCATCAAACTATTAAAATGTACTTATTAAAGCAAAAATAAAGAATTGGGAAGAGGTATATATTCCCCAAAGATAAACTTAAAATAACCCTTTTTACTCTAAACTTTTTAAATTTGGATTCATCAGGACTTAGTACTGCGGAAAGGCATATGTGTTCAAAAAATGTGCATAAGCCCAAGGTACTTTGGAAGGATATTCTAACAGGACAATGGAAAGGTCCTGACCCAGCAATTGTCTGGAGTCAAGGGTTTGTTTGTGTGTTTCCATAGGGAGAACAGCAGCCCAATTGGATTCCAGAGAAATTAACTAAAGGGATTTCTACAGACCAAAAAAAAGATGATTTGGCTCAAATCCATAACAACTGATATCCAAAACTCCAGTTTGGCTATCCTTACATCTGGCTGAACCAGGATGCTTTTTTCAATATCTATTTTATTATTGCCCTTTTCCACATCATGAAGTTCTATTTTGTTTTTTGAGCTCATACAGACATAGGTTAATGTTTTGCTGATCAGTTCTATTTTTTGACTATAGAGTTTTTAAACATTGCAATGGAGATTTCACCTGTAAAAAGTTATAAGGCCTTTACTATTATGTTATGTGTTGTATGTATTATGTGTGCACACTTGTGTTTTGTGTTATATGTTTGAATGTACGTATGTCCATATATCATATATGATGAGAGCTCATGAAAAAATGGATCCAAATATTTTTTTTATTCACATGATTTAAATGGTTTAATTTAAATTGGGTAAATAGCTGTTGAGGATTGTTTCAATATATGAACAAAAAGGAGGTTAAGAGATCTGTTTGTTTACTTTCACCTTTCCTTTTCATTATATTTAATAATTCTCTTCAAGATGATGTAAATTGTTAAGAAAATTGTTTTCTTTTAGTGCCTTCTGGAATGTTACATAATCTTTTCTTTAGCCATTATTGCCAGAATTTCTATCTTCATCCCAGTGCTGGTGAAGACAAAGATAAAACCAATCTACAGCTTCTGCAATAGCCATCACTTAACTGCTTGCAGAACTTGCCTGGACTATGTATCACTTGTATGCATTGTGAACTCACCTGTATGCATTGTGAACTATCTGTTGGTGCAGCGACTTGTGGTATTGTTGGGGTATTTTTGCTGATGATGTCATCGGTGGTACAATTTTTCCAAAAGGAGCCGTCAATTGGCTTGGTGTATCTTCCTCCCTTCTGCTTGTCATGATTGTTCAGCTAAAATTTGGGGGCCAACAGAGGTAAGGCAAAGAACCTCACCCCCCCCCCCCCCCGCTGGTACAAAGACCTCTCCACAGGTGTGGCTGTATACTGAACCGGTAGTCATTGATGGGTAAGATCCAATTGCAATGGTACCAACCTAAGACAGGAGGCTGACGCCTTGAGGTCAGCTCATCCGATAACAGGTAAGAACCATATGCACTATTGGACAACCTAAGGCAGGCATGGTCCCTAAGCCACATGATTGCTGTTTAAAAAGAGAGGGGGAGATGTTGAAAGCCACAGCCGAAGGGGCCCCAGCAAACTTCCAGCTGCTGGCTGATGACTGGTTCACAGCGGCCCCAGCAACATCTAGCTGATTGGCTCCTCTGCGGTGATGCTCATTGGGCTGTTTCCCTGCCCTTTCAGACCACGGAGTTACTCATTGGGGGACTTTTTTGGCTCCGCCCACGTGACCCAGCCAATTGGCCTCAAGAGCAGGAGGATTGGGGGAGGTGGAGAGGCTGGTGGTTGTGGGAGAGGCTTGTGGGAAGCCAGTGGTGGCAGTTGGGCTCTGAGGGTTTTTCCTGAGGAGCTGTTTTGTTTGGCCTGTGTGGTTCTAAAAATAAAGTTCGTTTCTTTTGACAAGTGGCTCCTGAATTGTGCCCAGCCAGACTGCGGCAATAGGTAACTTTTACATATAATCTAAATGGAACATGAAGTGTTTTTCTTTATATCTGAACCATGAGTTTTGCTCTGCCCTGTGGCCTATTTATAAAATCATGCAACATCTTATTTTAGTTATGAGAAGAAAATTGCTATGAAATAAAAATTATTTAAATATAAATTCCACAGCAAATGTCTGAATAATACAAAAAAAATTCTACTACAGTTGATGGCCTACTGGCTTGTGGAAATAAATGATACAACACAATAAACTTATCCTTGAAATTATTCTAAGAGTTGACCCAATTATACAAGAACACACTATTCAAGTTACAATAATATAAGTATTCTTCCCCTAATCTTTTCATCCTCCCCACCATGATAAAGTTCTCCATTCTTTTTAAAATATCTGCTTTTCTAAGGAGAGGCTACTTGGGTAAATCCCTCCAAAATTACTATAAACCCAAACAGAAAGTGTACGGAGAAAAAGATGAAAACTTTATTCCTCTCCTTTCCCTTTACCATCATCTTCCATTTCCTTAGTTGTCCTCTTAGTAGAGATGTAAAGCAGACTGGACTTGACAGCTTGGAGAAGGAAAACTATTTCGATAAGCTAGTACATGGATCCTTCTTTGAAAACTCTCTGAACCTACTTACTTAAATAATATTTAAAACATGCTGTCCCAAGGATGACTATGTAAACACATACAGTTGAAACAGTAAAACTTCAAAACCAAAAATAATGACACTACCACAAAAGTAAAAGTATTTCAATTACTTATAGAAACTCTTAAGTTCTCTCAAGTCCTGCTTTGGGTCAACTGCTTATATGTATAGATTTTCATAACCTAGGAAATAGATGTTAGTGCAGGATAGGACTGGTACCAAAAAAGTCTGAAATACTACAAACCCATTTGAAATATCAAGCTATTTTAAAGAAATTCCCATGGGCTGGGATATAGCTCAGTGACAGAGCATGTGCCTAGTATGTGTGAGTTCTGGGTTCAATCTCCAGCACCAAAATAAATAAATGAATTAAATTACCAAAATAACCTTAAAATTTATTTATTTTTGGTATATTATGGTTATACATACCAGTGGGGTTTGTTTTGACATATTCATAAATGTAGAGAACACAGTTTTCTCCATTTCAATTCTCAGTAGTAGCCCTTTCCCCCCCATCCTTTCTTCCCTGATTAAGTTTCTCTACTGATCTTTCTTCTATATTTATTTCAATTGGTGCATTACAGTTATATAAAATTGGAATACATTGTGATATATTCACACATGCCATAGCTCAATTTGATCAACATCTTTCTCCAGTTTTTCTCCCTTTCCTTTCTTCCTTCTTCTCCTTTGCTCCCCTGCTTCTACTCTACTGATCTCCTTTCTGTTTTCTCCCTTTTTATTCCTCTTTTCTCTCTCACTTCCACATACGAGAGAAAACATTCAACCTATGACTTTCTAAGTCTTAGCTTACTTCACATAGCATGATGTTCTTCAGTTCCATCCATTCACCAATGTTATGGTTTGAATGTGAGGTATTCTCCAAAAGCTCACATGTGAGACAATGTAAGAAGGTGCAGAGAAGAAATGATTGGGTTACATGAGCCTTAACCCAATCAGTGAATTAATCCCTTGATAGGGTTAATTGAGTGGCAACTGAAGGCAGGTGGAGTGTGGCTAGAAGAGGTGAGGTATTAGGGTGTGGCTTTATGGTATACATTTTTTATCTGGCAAGTGAAGTATCTGCTTCCTGATCATCATGTGAGCTGCTTAACTCTGCCACACTGAAAGAAAATGGATGCCAACCAAGAATACTATACCCAGCAAGATTAAGCTTCAGATTTGAGGATGGAATAAAAACCTTCCATGATAAACAAATGTTGAGAGAATTCACAACTAGAAGCTTGCTCTACGGAACATTTTCAGCAAAATATTCCATGAAGATGAAGTGCGGGGGGAAAAAGTAGAAACCAGCAAAGGGAGAAACTACACTAAAGGAATAGTCTATCAAAGGAGAAACTAATTCAACTTAAAAACCAGAAATAATTCAAAATTACTTGGAATAAAATCATACCTCAATAATAATCTTAAATGTAAATGGCCTAAACTTATCAAACAAAAGACATAGACTGGCATATTGGATTAAAAAACAGGACTCAACAATATGCTAAGCAAAAACATCCACAGACCAAAGGTGAAAGGATGAAAAATATATATCACTCACATGGACTGTGTAAACAAGAGAGGTTTCTATCCATATATCAGATAAAGTGAACTTCAAGATAAAGTTAATCAGAAGGGAAAAAGAAAGACATTTCATACTGCTTAAAGGAATTATACATCAACAAAATATAACAATCATAAATATCAATGCCCCAAACAATAATAGAGCATCTATGTACATCAAACAAACCCTTCTCGGTTTCAAAAATCAAGTAGACCACAACACAATATTACTGGGTTACTTTAACACACCTCTCTTACCAGTGAATAAATCCTGCAAATAAAGAAACTATAAAACTAAATGATTCAATCAATAATTCAGACTTAACAGACATATATGCAGTATTTCATCCATCAATGATCGAATATACTTTTTTTCTCAGCAGCACATGGATCCTTCTCTAAAAAAAACCATATTTTATGCCACAAAGGAACTTTTAGCAAATAAAAAAAAAATGGAAATAATACCTTGCATTCTATCAGATCATAATGGAATAAAACCAGAAGTTAATACTAAAATAAAAGTAGAAGTTACTCTAACACCTGGAGACTAAATAATATTCTACTGAATGACTAATGGATAGCAGAAAAAGTCAGGGATGAAATAAAAAAATACTTAGAAGTAAATGAGAATAGCAAAACAAATCTCTGGGACACTATGAAGGCAGTTCTAAGAGGAAAGTTCATTGCATTGAGCCCATTTATTAAAAGAATATAAAATAGCCAAATAAATAACCCAACATTATATCTCAAAGCCCTAGAAAAAGAAGTACAAGTCAACATAAAAAGCAGAAGAGAGAAAATAATTAAAATCAGAGCTGAAATCAATGAAATTGAAAGAAAAAAAACAATTGAAAAATTGATAAAACAAAAAGTTGGTTCTTTGAAAAAATAAATAAAATTGAAAAACCCTTAGGCATCCTAGTGAAGAAAGAGAGAAAACTCAAACTACTAGAATTTGTGCTGAAAAAGGAAATATCACACCAGACACTTCTGAAGTACAGAGAATAATTATAAACTATTTTGAAAATTTATATACCAATAAAATAGAAAATATTGAAGATATCAACAAATTTCTAGAGACACATGATCTACTCAAACTGAATCAGGAGGACATACACAATTTAAACAAATCAATTTCAAACAATGAAATAGAAGATGCCATCAAAAGCCCACCAACTAAGAAAAGCCCAGAACCAGATGGATTCTCAGCAGAGTTCTATAAGACCTTCAAAGAAGAGCTAACACCAATTCTTGTTAAATTATTCCATGAATTAGAAAATGAGTGAACCCTTCAGAACTCATTCTATGAGGCAAATATCACCCGGATCCCAAAATCAGGCAAAGACACATCAAAGAAACAAAAGTTCAGACCAATATCTCTAATGAGCATAGATGCAAAAATTCTCAATAAAATTCTGGCCAATCACATACAAAACATATGAAAAAGATAGTGCATCATTAGCAAGTGGAGACATACTAAAATCAATAAAAATAATTCATCACATCAATAGACTTAAATACAAGATTATCTTAATAGGTGTGGAAAAAGCACTCTTTCTTTTTCAAACACTAGGAAACCGAGGGATAGTAGGAACATATCTCAACTTTGTAAAACCTATATTAAACCCAAGACCAGCATCATTCTAAATGTAGAAAAATTGAAAGCATTCTCCCTAAGAACTGGAACAAGACAATATGTCCTCTTTCACCACACTTTTTATTCAACACTGTCCTTGAAACTCTAGCCAGAGCAATTAGACAAAAATAAAGAAATTAAAGTGATATGAATAGGAAAAGAAGAACTAAAACTATCACAATTTGCTGACAACATGATTCTATGTTCAGAAGACACAAAAAATTCCACCAGAAAACTGCTAGAACTCATAAAGGAATACAGCAAAGTAGCAGGATATATTAAAAAAATTAACACCCATGAATCAATTGCATGTCTATATATATCACTGAAAGAGAAATTAGGAAAACTACCCCATTCACAATAGCCTCAAAAAATAAAATATTTGGGAATAAATCTAACAAAAGAGGTGAACTATTTCTCAATGAAAACTACACAAGACTCAAGAATGAAATTGAAGAAGACCTTAGAATACGGAAAGAACTCTGATTGCTCTTGGAGAGACAGAATTAAGATTGTCAAAATGGCCATACTACCAAAAGTGCTATACAGATTTAATGCAATTCCTATTAAAATCCCAATGACATTCTTCACAGAAATAAAAAAATCAATCATGAAATTCATTTGGAAAAAATAAGAGACCCAGAATTGCCAAAGCATTCCGTAGCAAGAAAAGTGAAGCATCACAATATCAGAGCTGTAGTAACAAAAATGGCATGGTATTGGCACCAAATCAGACATATAGACCAATGGTGCAGAGTGGAAGACACAGAGTCAAACCCCACATAAATACAGTTACCTCATGCTAGATAAAGGTGCCAAAAATGTACATTGGAGAAAAAATAGCCTCTTCAACAAACTGGTGCTGGGAAAAATAGAAATCCGTATGTAGCAAAATGAAATTAAAACCTATCTCTCACCCTGCACAAAACTCAACTGAAAGTGAATCAAGAGACACTGCACCTACTAGAAAAAAAAAGTAGGCCCAAATCTCCATCAATGTTGGTTTAGGAACTGACTTCTTTAACAAGACTCTTAACACACAAGAAGTAAAATCAAGAATCAATAAGTGGGATGGAATCAAACTAAAAAGCTTTCTACAGCAAAGGAAACAACCAAGAACATAAAGAGAGAGCTTACAGAATGGGAGAAAATCTTTACCATCTGCATCTCAGACAAAGCATTAATCTCCAGGATATATAAATAATTCAAAAATCGTAACACCAAAAATCAAATAACCCAATGAGTAAATGGGTTAAAGAACTTCACAGAAGAAGAAATACAATTGGTCAACAAATATATGAAAAACGTCCTTGAGCTGGGGATGTGGCTCAGGTAGAGTGCTTGCCTAGCATGTGTGAGGCACTGGGTTTGATTCTCAGCACTGCATGTAAATAGTCTATTAACAATTAAAAAAATATTTTTAAAAAATGTTCAAAATCTCCAGCAATTAGAGAAATTGAAACTAAAACTACACCGAGATTTCATCTCACTCCTGTCAGAATAGCAATTATCAAGAATACAAGCAACAATAAATGTTGGCAAGGATGTGGGGAAAAACATCCATTCATACATTGCTGGTAGAACTGAAAATTGGTGCAACCACTCTGGAAAGCAATAAAGAGATTCCTCAGAAAACTTGAAATGGAAACACCATTTAACACAGCTGTCCCATTCCTCAGTGACTTAAAATCAGCATACTACAGTGACTCAGTTGCATCAATGTTTACAGCAACTCAATCCACAATAGCTAAACTATAGAACCAACCTATGTGCCATTCAACAAATGAATGGATAAAGAAAATACTGTACTTACACACATTACTCAGCCATAAAGAATGAAATTATGGCATTTTCTGGCAAATGGATGGAACTGGAAACTATTATGCTAAGTGAAATAAGCCAATCCTCCAAACCAAAGGCCAAATGTTTTCTCTGATATGCAGATGCATATTCACAATAAGTGGGGGGTGAGTTTGGGAAGAATAGAAGTTCTTTGTATTAGACAAAGGGGAATGAAGGGAGTGGGAATGGTTATAGGAAAGATAGTAGAATGAAGTGGACATTACTATCCTATATGCATATATGATTAAATGACTAATGCAATTCTACATTGTGTACAACCAGAAGAATGAGATGTTATACTCCACATATGTATAATTTGTCAAAATACATTCTGCTATCATGTACAACTAATTAGAACAAATGAAAAAAATGTAAAAAAAAAATGAAGTAATATTCTACTCTTGAACCTTAGGTTAGAGGGGCTAGTGAATGGTAAAGAGGTGAGATGGTAGGTTTATGGATAATGGGTGAACAAGAGCAGAAGGAATTAAGTAGTTACTGAGAGCCTAGTATAAGGTCAGTATTAGATACTTTGGAAATATATAATGCTACAAAATAGATACCTCTATTTTACAGATAAGAATACTACAGATTAAAGAAGTTATGGAATTTTCCAAAGGTCATGCTGTTGGTAAATGACAGAGCTGGGATTTGGATCCTTGACTGTGTGACTTGCCTCATGTTCCCATTCTCCCAGAGTTGGTTATAGCTCATTAAGAATTGTTCGAGCTCATTAAGAGTTCTGCTAGTAGGGTGGGGGTTGTGGCTCAGTGGTAGAGCACTTGTCTAGCATGTGTGAGGCACTGGGTTCGATTCTCAGCACCACATATAAATAAGTAAATAAAATAAAGGTCCATGAGCAATTAATAAAAATATTTTTTTAAAAAAGAGTTCTGCTAGCAAAATCTCATGACTCTAAGTACATAAGAACTTCATTATATTACTTTTTCATATGGTAAAATAGGAATATAAAATAGAACCTGCAGAATGGCAGAAAATTATTTACACAATATAAAAATGGAAAAATTATTCATTTATTTCCCATTTTTTCCGCTTTCTGGTACAGTATAATGATGTTTATTTCTCTCTCTCTCTCTCTGTGTGTGTGTGTGTGTGTGTGTGTGTGTGTGTGTGTGTGTGTTAAGGTCTGTAAACAAGGGTCAAAATAACACCTGGTATTTTGCCAGGGGAATGTTAGAGTTCCTAAACAAGTCTGGATGGTGCCTGGCAAAATGCCAGAGGGAGTGGTTTGAGAAGTAACAAAAGCGAGCCATTAAGTGTGGAGATTCCTTATTGGTTGACTGATGTATCTAGTTTATGTTAATTAGATAAGCTGTGTGGAATGTATAAATAGCTCTGTTGTCCTACAATAAACGGCTCCTACTCCTGCTGTATCAACGTACACAACTTATTCGTCACCCCCCGGTTATTCTGCTGCAGCGGACTGTGGCATATGTGTGTGTGTGTGTGTGTGTGTGTGTGTGTGTGTGTGTGTGTGTGTGTGTGAATGGTTATCTCTGTACTCTTTACATGATTCTGAGTCTTTTGTATTATAAAGTAAAGGGTTCCAGTAACCATGGAAATTTGAGGTATAAATTTCCTGACTTTGTGCTATAGAAGAATACTAAGTGAAGTTAGACAATCCCCAAAACACTAAATGCCAAATATTTTCTTTGATATAAGTAGGCTGATTTATGGTGGGATAGGGAGAGAGAAGATGGGAGGAATAGACGAACTCTAGATAGGGCAGAAGGGTTGGAGGGGAAGGGAGGGGGCATGGGGTTATTAATGATGGTGGAATGTGATGGACATTATTATTCAAAGTACATGTATGAAGACATGAATTGGTGTGAATATACTTTGTATACAACCAGAGATATGAAAAATTGTGCTCTATATATGTAATAATAATTGTAATCCATTTCACTGTCATATATAAATTTAAAAAAATACTGGAAAAAAAAGCCTCAACAAAAAACATTAAAACAGTCCAAAGGGGGGGATATTTTAACTTTCAATAATCTACCATTAAATCCAGGTTTTATATTAAATCAATAATTACAAACATCTACACAAGGAACTTATGTGGAACAATCATTTAAATCATAGTAAAAAACCTATGAAGACTAAGAATAGATAAAATACTTTAAAGATGTTCTAACAATACCTATAGCTTTTTAAACATAACATTTTTGAAACTGGGTCAGTAGATTTCATTTAAAAAAATGAAAAATCTAAATCATATCAAATAAGAAACTGATCACAAGAAATTTTAGCTCCATATGCAGTTAAATTTTAAATATAAGCTATTATACTGAAGTTTTGTATTTTAAATTCTGATTCAGACATTACTTGCTATGATCTTAAGAAAAAAAATCAGCACTGAAAGGTAAGTTTGACAAAAACTGAGACTATGAACCTAGCTTGGGCCAGATAAGAATCCAAACATCTATTTATCAGATAAAGGACTGGGAAACATGCATATAAAAATTCTAATAATCTTTGTGACAAATTAGCTGTGGGATGATGGGCCAGCTAAGTAAGTGCTATGCCTTAGTTTTCTCCTCTGTAAAATAAAGTATTTTTAGGATATCACTAAGTTTCCTTCAAATTACTTAAAAGGGAAAAAAGGCTGACAAAAATCTGTGCAACCTGAAAAATATTTGGGGAAATTGCCTGCAGAAAAAGTAAACAAAAGATATTTTACTCCAAAGCACCAAAATACCAAACTTTTTTAAAAAGGAGAAGGAAGAGGAAAAAAGAAATAATAACAGTAGTAATAGTATACCTCCTGTTAGAACAAAAAATCTCTTAGTAACTTGATATAATTCACAAATTTATTTTATATAATGACCTATTTCCTTTGGAAAATTTAGCTGAATTTTATAAAGAATCCTAAAATATCTCACTGTACCCATCTAGGAACTAATAATTAATAATTATATTGATACAAAATGAATTTACAAACTAGATTGTAAAAATAGACCCACAATTGTTAAGGGGATGTCCCCCCAGGTGAGAAACAGGGAGGGATACAAACCTCCTTTTTGACCACTCATGACCATTTATATACTCAGCCAACAAAACCAAGCTCTGCTCATTCTGGTACTTCCCACACATCTATTATTGTGGATCAATAAAAGAATAGAAGAAAACATCACTTAAGAAACTTGTCCTAGGGGCTGGGGCAGTAACTCAGTGATAGAACACTTGCCTTCCACGTGTGAGGTACTGGGTTCGATCCTCAGCACCACATAAAAATAAATATTTTTTTAAATGAAACTTGTCCTATTTGTTTTCTTGCTATACATGAGATTTGTTTACTTTTGATTTACTCTATTTCTGATACCATCTAACTTCAGGTATTTTTTTTTTCTGATTTGTCTTTAGTTACTAGAGAAACTGTTATTTATGTGACTTCTCTCCAGTTCTTAATATGATAATCAATTAAAGAATTTTTTCCTTTGGATTACCCAAATATTTTCATGCTTTTTAAAAAATTAAAGGATTAGAGCTACAGAATATTTTTTAAGAAATAACCTTTTAGTAGGTAAAGAAATTAGCAAAATGTTCAGTATAAAGCAGAAGGGTTATGTGAATGGTCAATGGATAGATATGCTAAGCACAAAGGTGTCAAAGTCTTATTAGTAATTCACTGAACTTCCACAAGATGTATACATTTTCTGTCATTTTGTTTCTTCATATTACAATGGTATGAACAGACAATTTTGCAGCTAGAAAGGACCCAAGATATTATCTTGTCCAAGGTTTTTATTTTACAAATAAAGAAACTGAAACTCAGAAGTTAAATGATTGTCTGAAAGTTACCCTGGAAAGTAGGGACAATTAAAACATTCTTTGTCTGCTTTAAAATTTTGTTTTAGAAGGGTAAGTGATATTGTGATTGTTTTAATATTTATTTTTTGTAGTTGTAGTTGGACACAATACCTTTATTTGTTTATTTGTATGTGGTGCTGAGGACTGAACCCAAGGCTTTGCACGTGCGAGGCGAGCGCTCTACTGCTGAGCCACAACCCCAGCCTTGAGATTGTAATTAAAAAAAAAAAGTACTAGATAATTACATAGTAGTAGTATTAGATGAAAAAAGTTAAAAGTTACATTATCATATAATGTAAGAAAAAGTTAGAATATCTCAATGAGCATAAAAGGTTTAGCCTTACCAACAAATACTACGAAAAAAATTGTTCATTTGTGAGGTCAACACATTCCAAAATGATCCAAACAAGTAATTTTTAAAATCTTTTTGATTTGCCTTGATAATTTAATCATAGTGAATTGCCTTTTTGAAGGCTAAAGGAAAAATTCTCCAGAGTAACACTAAGCATGAGAATATTTGGTCAAAATATAATTTTAAAAATATGTAAGTAAATTTACTAAAACTAGGGACTAGTGAAAAGTCACATCTGTTGTTTGAATAAATTAAATTAGTATATTTTAGAGACCTATACCACGTGTCTACTGTTAAGCAGACTTTCATCTACAAAGCCAAAGAGAAGGCTGTACATTTGCTATCATAAGTAGTGACCTCATAGTGAAAACTAAATAATGCAGCAACCTTTAAGTGTAACTAGTTTTACCACAAAAGATTTTTAAAAGGTTAAGGAATATGAGAATTGAGATGGAGATGATAAGATATAGAGGGAAATAACAATGAGGATGGAGGAATAATAAACACATAAAACAACCTAATTCCCATTTCACCAACTTCAACATTTTCTAACTTCCTGAACTACATAATTACTCCAGAACCATACAAAAGACATCTAAAAAAAAACCCCTAAAATCATGAAATTTCAAAGAAGTAAGATAACGGATGATTTTATTTATCTCATGAAAAGACCATTAAATGAGCAATCCTTCATTCTCATTTAAGTTCACTGGTCATTTCATCTAAGCTTACTCACAATAATTTTGTATCCTGATGAGCAAGTGAATGTGGCAATGTAGCTAGAAGTTATTCCTGCCTCAATAGGTAACTAGTATGTTCATATTTATCTAATATTATGTGCTTAATGCCAGAGTACAAAGTAACCCAGTATAGAGGATAATTTAATACCAACATTTACAAATACTAAGTACTGTTCTAGACATCAGGTATACAGCAGTGAACAAGATCTTTGAAGTCGTTGCCCTCAGGAAAGGGGGATAGGAAAACAAATAGCAAACCAATTAGTAGATCACTTGTAATCTTGGTGAAAGTTATCTCAGTGTGTTATCTGTAAAACTGGCAAACTAACATTACTTTTTATAAATATCATTATATCCTTCCCAAACAAAAAACATGACAAACGTCTACAAGTCAGAAATTACCTCTGGACTTGTATGCCAATTATCCCTGCTCTATCCCCACCTCCAGTACTGCATACATAACAGATTGTCCACCAGAGTTTGAGGTGAGGGCACGCTGTGAAATAGAAGAAAACTAACTATTACATGATAGGGTTCAATCCAAGACTTTGTTCTATATAGATGTGCTCTCAAATAAAACCATAATGATAAATATGTACCATTTGAAGCATATTTTATCTGCCTTAGTTTCAATGTGAGTTTCCATATAAGTCATTTTTATTTAACAAATATGATGACTATCACTTTACAAACCTTTGTTACCAACTAAACTAATGTAAATCAGATTATGAATTATAACATATTTTGACATGAGAATTCTTTTTTCTCCCAGTAGAAGAAATAAATTTTACTTGACAGGATGAATGTATACTTTTGCAAAATTGCATCAAAACAGGCATATAGCTTGGTGTTTGGTTCTTGTATTTAAGACAACTAGATAAAAATGAGCAAATAAAATTAAGGGTTAAAGTTCTAACTAAGCTACCTTTGCACCAGAAATAAGACCATTTGGATATAAGTAATTAAAAGTCTTTGAATCAACTATTTTCTTGGTAATTCTGAAACATTAATGTATAGAAAATAAATTAGAGAAAAGCAATACATGCAGATTCCCTGTGTAAGTTAGTAATGGCCTGAATCAATCAATCTCTGTGTGTATGTGTCACATGTATCACACACACACCACAATCCTCCCCAATCAACAACACATGAAAACACAGGCAACACATGAAAACCTACACTGAGAAAACTAAGGCTAAAACTGAGCAAAAAAAAAAAAAAAAGAAAGAAAGAAAGAAAAGAAAATTGAAGAAATGTATACTAAAAATACATCAGTGAACTTACTCGTTTAAGGACAGGGGACAAGCTTTATTCACTCTTATATGTTCATGCCACGCACTGTTCAGGCACACTGAACAATAAATGTCTAATTTTTCTGAGAACCACAGAGGCAATTAAGAGACCATTCACATCTGCCCACCACCAAAACTAGTGACCTCTGGCACCAAAGCCCACATTCTTACTATGTAATGTACTTCCTTTCAATAAAGGTTACTTCTATACCCATTATTCTCATTCCTCTCCTATTATCCTCAAAAGATCTTACATAGATCCTTGATGAAAGTTCTGAATGTAACTAACATTTTGAAGGTTTTACAAAGACCATTCAACAAACTTCACAACTAATCTATGAAGAAACCCAGGAATGATAAACTAAGACTAAAAATGGGTGAGAGAGGGTGAGGGTGAGAGAGAGAGAGAGAGAGAGAGAGAGAGAGAGAGAGAGAGAGAGAGAGAGGGAGAGAGGGAGAGAGAGAGAGAGAAACTTATACTAACAATAGACCATTACCACTGCCTTCCTTCCTGTTAGGCAGTGAACTCATTCATTTAAGGACAGAGGACAAGATTGGCTAGTTTCTCTATATCAGCAATTGTTTTAGAATTGGGATAGAAATTATTGGCTATACATTATAATATAAGCTCAGAAGTAAGTACCTATGAATCAAAAAGCCATGAGCTCCAAAATCCAATATGCAGATGAACAATGTTTTGCTACAAAAATAAAAACCTTATTGGCATTCATACTTTCTTGAAGGGCTACTTCACATCTATTATTAATGAGGCACAGGAGTCCCCATATGTGGAACCAACACTTCTCTCAAAAACTGAATGTGGATCCATTTAAACTGCATACATACATATAAAAATTATACACACACTCATAATACATGCTTTATCAGATGTTTTAATAAACACAGAAATTATATAGTCAACATGGGTGCTATCCCATACACAGGATGGTTTATTAGCTTTTCATCACTGACCAAAATATCTGACAAGAATGGCTTTGAGGTGAGACAGAACATCATGGTGGAAGTGAATAATAAAGGAAAACCATTCAACTCATGGCAGCTAGGAAGAAGAGAGTCAGAGGGAGGAGTCAGGGACAGACTATATATTCCCCCAGGCATGCCCCCAGTGACCCACTTCCTTTAGCCATGCCCCTCCTGCCTAGAGTTATACTACCCAGTAATCTGTTCAAATTAATAATCCATCAAATGGTTTATTAATCTACTGATTAGGTTACAGCTCTCATACTCTGATTGCTTTACCTCCTTTGGGGTATGACTTATATCCAGAAAATATATTTTCTTTATAACTAGAAAATTTTTAAATTGTTTATCTCTTCATAGTTGTAAGCATGAAAAACTATATACAGAGACTGCTCGGAGATCCAACATGGCAGCAGGCGCGGAGAGATCAAATCTCTGACCTCTTCAGCTGTGCGGGCATAGGAAGTCGTAAACTGTCTAAATGCTGTTTGCTCAGGATCACTAGGCAATGCAGAGCTGACGTGGATCTGGGGCGAACAGTCTGGGCCTCTCAGAATACACACCAAGCTGGGATCGGCTGCATTCAAGCTCTCGTTCGCCTGCTTCTCGCAGCCAAACCACTATGACTCAGCACTAACGATCCCGCTGAAACAACTGGACAGCCCTTCTGATCCTACAGAAGGAAATGCCAACCGAGCCTTCATAGGCAGTGGCCACAGGATTGAAACAGGGCTTGGGAGAGACAGTCAGGACCCACCCGTTGCATTAGTCACCCAGCAAAGGGAAGGAACTGTCACCATTTGCATGGGATACCACCATGGCGGAGAAATGATGTCACCAAAATGCAGCAGAAGAGATAACTTCATTGAAACCAGCGGCAACAGCATCAAATAAATTTATAGGAGTAAACAGTAACTCAGCAGTCAAACAGAACAAGAAGTAACATGAGCAGCATGAAAAAGCAAGGAAGAAAAGGAGTACAAACAATGCAGGACAGCCTAAATATTCAGGAGGACCTAGAGTCATCAGAAAAATGGTCATATAAAGAACTCAAGGAGCACCTTAGACAGATGGAATGGAACGTTAAGGAGGATACGAGACAGCAAATTCAAGCAGCGAAAGAATACATTGAAAATGAATTACAGAAACAGATAAAAGAAGAAGTTAAGCATCTTTATCAGGAGATAGAGATTATAAAAAAAATCAAACAATAATTCTAGAAATGAAAGAAACTATAAACCAAATTAAAAACTCAAATAAGAGTATCACTAATAGAGTGGAGCAAGTAGAAGCCAGAACGTCAGATAATTAAGACAAAATATTTCATCTTGAAAAGAGTCTAGTCAACTCAGAAAGGCTGGTTAAAAATTACGAGAAAAACATCCAAGAGATATGGGATAACATAAAAAAACAAATTTAAGAGTCATCGGGATAGAGGAAGGCACAGAGATTCAAACCAAGGGAATGAGTAACCTGCTGAATGAAATAATTACAGAAAACTTTTCAGAAATAAAAAAGGAAACGAATATACAAATTGTAGATGCATACAGGACACCGAGCAAACAAAATCACAGTAGACCAACGCCAAGACACATTGTTATGAAGATATCCGATATACAAAACAAAGAGAAAATATTAAAAGCTACAAGATAAAGGAGGCAGATTACATTCAGGGGTAAACTAATAAGGTTAACAATGGATTTTTCATCATAGACACTAAAAGCGAGAAGATCCTGGAACAACGTATTTCAAACACTGAAAGACAATGGATGCCAACCAAGAATTCTGTATCCAAGAAAATTAAGCTTCAGGTATGACACCCAAATAAAAATCTTTTATGATAAACAAAAGCTAAAAGAATTTGCAGCCAGAAAACCAGCATTGCAAAGCATCTTGAGCAAAACACTACACGAGGAAGAAATGAAAAACAATAACCAAAACCATCAGTGGGAAGTGCCTCGATAAAGACAGAGGGTGGGGGGAAAGCTAATCATGGAGAAACAAACTAAATTAGAAAAAAAAGATAAATAATCAAACATGGCAGGAAGTATAAACCATATATCAATAGTAACTCTAAACGTTAATGGCTTAAACTCTCCAATAAAGCGACATAGGCTGGTAACATGGATTAAAAAAACAAATCCAACAATATGCTGCCTCCAGGAGACACATCTGATTGGAAAAGACATACACAGGCTCAAGGTGAAAGGTTGGGAAAAAATATACCACGCACACGGTCCTCGTAAGCAAGTAGGGGTGGCCATCCTCATATCGAATAAAATCGACTTCAAGACGAAATTAATCAAAAGGGATAAGGAAGGACATTATATACTGTTAAAAGGAACCGTTCACCAACAAGACATAACAATTATCAATATTTATGCACCAAATAATGGTGCTGCAACATTCATAAAACAAATTCTCCTCAAGTTCAAGAATCAAATAGACAACAACACAATAATTATGGGTGACTTCAACATACCTCTCTCACGATTGGACAGATCTTCCAAACAAAAGTTGAATAAAGAAACTATAGAACTCAATATCACAATCAATAACCTAGACATAACTGACATATATAGAATATATCAACCACCATCAAGTGGATATACTTTTTTTCTCAGCAGCACATGGATCCTTCTCAAAAATAGACCATATATTATGCCATAGGGCAACCCTCAGTAAATATAAAGGGGTGGAGATAATTCCATGCATTTTATCTGATCATAATGGATTGAAACTGGAAATTAATGATAAAAGAAGGAAGGGAAAATCCAATATCACATGGAAAATGAACAATATGTTACTGAATGATCAAAGGGTTACAGAAGACATAAAGGAGGAAATCAAAAAATTCTTAGAGATAAATGAAAATGCAGACACAACCTATCGGAATCTATGGGACACAATGAAAGCAGTTTTAAGAGGGAAATTCATCGCCTGGAGGTCATTTCTCAAAAAAAGGAAAAACCAACAAATAAATGAGCTCACACTTCATCTCAAAGCCCTAGAAAACGAAGAGCAAAACAACAGCAAATGTAGCAGAAGGCAAGAAATAATTAAAATCAGAGCAGAAATCAACGAAATTGAAATAAAAGAAACTATTGAAAAAATTAACAAAACTAAAAGTTGGTTCTCTTAGTCCGAAGCCCGGTACCCGAGCTGCGAGCCGCGCAGCGCTCAGGGCGGGTGACTCCGGTAGTGGCAGTGGCGGCTGCGTTCGCCTCGCCGTGGGAAGCTACGGGGATGCGCGTTTCCTCCGAAGGTCCCTTCAGCGGCGGCTCGGAGCGCGCTGCCCTGCTGCTGTAGGGAGCGGCGTTGGAGCAGTCACTCGCCCAAGACCCTCGGGACCCACTCATTTCGGCCCCTGCATCGTAGTGCCTGTCCCCGACTCCAGAGGCGCGGAAGAGGAGCGGTGCCCTCGGCGGGGCGAGGAACATGGGGAGAGCGGTGGAGGGGCGCGCCGGTGGCTTTCGTGGCTGGGGCTCTGCTTCTGGACAGCAGGGACTGCGGCTGCCCGAGGATCACTAGGCAATGCTGAGCTGACGTGGATCTGGAACGAGCAGTCTGGGCCTCTCAGAACACACACTGAACCTGGATCGGCTGAATTCAAGCTCCCGTTCGCCTGCTTCCCGAAGACAAACAGCTGTGACTCAGCACTAATCCATCCGACTGAAACAACCGGTCAGCCCTTCTGATCCTACGGAGGTAAATGCCAACCGAGCCTTCATAGGTAGTGGCCACAGGTTTGAAACGGGGCTTGGGAGAGACAGTAAGGACCCACCCGTTGCATTGGTCACCCGGCAAAGGGAAACAAACTGTCGCCATTTGCAAGAGATACCACCATGGCAGACAACTGACGTCATCAGACTGCGGCGGAGGAGATAACTTCATTGAAACCTGCGGCTACAGGTGTGTAATTCGCTAGCCTTCCCTCTCCACACATCGGGGAAACCTTAAGGGCCAATCTCAGCTCTCCTGTAAGGGCCTCTCCCAGCTCTCCCGTGAGCACGGTAGCCAGACCGAGGGAATTAGAGGTGGCGCGGGACCCGCCGTCGCGGGACTACCGCTCCCACCAGTGCAGACAGCTGAGGTCTCTTGCACCAGCTACTGGGGGTGTGGCTACCGGAGGGGCAGTAAAATTCGCTGAGGATTCTCAGCCCCAAGCTCTACAAACTTAGGGTCTGAGGGAATGGCAAACTGGAAGAGTGTGCCCAGTCATTCATGACAACAGGGCTCCCAGGAGCAGCAGACCTGGTGTGTACCCAGTATTGTGGTGAGCAGCACCTGTGAGAGGGGCCTGGCTAGAGGAAAAGTGGGGAAGTGACTAGACACAAGAGGACGCCCTAGGCACCCAGGATTGGAGACTCGCCCAGTCTGGGAGGAGGAGCTGCTGCACAGTGATTGGTTTCCGCGTATTGATAGGAGAAACTTGGCCCGGTGGTCACAGCGCCACCTACTGGAAGAGAAGTTAATCAAACTCTAAGACTGCATTTATTAGTTTTTTTTGTTGTTGTTGTTCTTGTTTTTTGTTGTCGTTATTGTTGTTGTTGATGTTGTTTTTTTAATTTTGATTTGGGGTTTTCTTTCAGTTTCATTTTTCTTGTTTTTTTAATTTTTTTTTACAATTTTTTTTTAAATTTTTTTTTCTTCCAATTTTAATTTTTTTTTTATTATTTAAAAAAATTTTTTTTTCTTTTTTTATTTCCTATTTTTTTCTTCTTTTGTCTTTTCATTTCTTTTCAATTATCTTATCCCCCCTTCCTTGAATTCTACCTGCTTACTCTCATTCTCTTTAGTGACTTTTTCCATTCCCTTCTAATACCTTTCCTCCCAAGCATCAAATAAATTTATAGGAGTAAACAGTAACTCAGCAGTCAAACAGAACAAGAAGTAACATGAGCAGCTTCAAAAAGCAAGGAAGAAAAGGAGTACAAACAATGCAGGACAGCCTAAATATTCAGGAGGACCTAGAGTCATCAGAAAAATGGTCATATAAAGAACTCAAGGAACACCTTAGACAGATGGAATGGAACCTTAAAGAGGATACGAGACAGCAAATTCAAGCAGCAAAAGAACACATTGAGAATGTATTACACAAACAGATAAAAGAAGAAGTTAAGCACCTTTATCAGGAGATAGAGATTATAAAAAAGAATCAAACCATAATCTTGGAAATGAAGGAAACTATAAACCAAATTAAAAACTCAATTGAGAGTATCACTAACAGAGTGGAGCAAGTAGAAACCAGAATGTCAGATAATGAAGACAAATTATTTCATCTTGAAAATAGTCTAGCCAACTCAGAAAGGCTGGTAAAAAATCACGAGAAAAACATCCAAGAGTTATGGGATAACATAAAAAAGCCAAACTTACGAGTCATCGGGATAGAAGAAGGTACAGAGATTCAAACCAAGGGAATGAGTAACCTGCTGAATGAAATAATTACAGAAAACTTTCCAGAAATAAAAAAGGAAACAGATATACAAATTGAAGATGCATACAGGACACCGAGCACACAAAATCACAGTAGACCAACGCCAAGACACATTGTTATGAAGATATCCAATATACAGAACAAAGAGAAAATATTAAAAGCTACAAGAGAAAGGAGACAGATTACATTCAGGGGTAAACCAATAAGGTTAACAACGGATTTTTCATCACAGACACTGAAAGCAAGAAGGTCATGGAACAATGTATTTCAAACACTGAAAGACAATGGATGCCAACCAAGAATTCTGTATCCAGCAAAATTAAGCTTCAGGTATGACAACGAAATAAAAATCTTTCATGATAAACAAAAGTTAAAAGAATTTGCAGCCAGAAAACCAGCATTGCAAAGCATTTTGAGCAAAACACTACACGAGGAAGAAATGAAAAACAATAACCAAAACCATCAGAGGGAAGTGCCTCGGTAAAGACAGAGGGCGAGGGGGAAAAATAATCATGGAAAAACAAACTAATTTTTTTTTTAAAAAAAAAACGATAAATAATCAAACATGGATGGAAGTACAAACCATATATCAATAGTAACTCTGAATGTTAATGGCTTAAACTCTCCAATAAAGCGACATAGGCTGATATCATGGATTAAAAAAACAAATCCAACAATATGCTGCCTCCAGGAGACACATCTGATTGGAAAAGACATACACAGGCTGAAGGTGAAAGGATGGGAAAAAATATACCACGCACACGGTCCTCGTAAGCAAGCAGGGGTGGCCATCCTCATATCGAATAAAATCGACTTCAAGACTAAGTTAATCAAAAGGGATAAAGAAGGACATTATATACTGTTAAAAGGAACCATTCACCAACAAGACATAACAATTATCAATATTTATGCACCAAATAATGGCGCTGCGACATTCATAAAACAAATTCTCCTCAAGTTCAAGAATCAAATAGACCACAACACAATAATTATGGGTGACTTCAACACACCTCTCTCACCATTGGACAGATCCTCCAAACAAAAGTTGAACAAGGAAACTATAGAACTCAATACCACAATCAATAACCTAGACTTAACTGACATATATAGAATATATCAACCATCATCAAATGGATATACATTTTTCTCAGCAGCACATGGATCCTTCTCAAAAATAGACCATATATTATGCCACAGGGCAACCCTCAGTAAATATAAAGCGGTGGAGATAATACCATGCATTTTATCTGATCATAATGGAATGAAACTGGAAATCAATGATAAAAGAAGGAAGGAAAAATCCTACATCGCATGGAAAATGAACAATATGTTACTGAATGATCAATGGGTTACAGAAGACATAAAGGAGGAAATCAAAAAATTCTTAGAGATAAATGAAAATACGGACACAACATATCGGAATCTATGGGACACAATGAAAGCAGTTTTAAGAGGAAAATTCATCGCCTGGTGGTCATTCCTCAAAAAAAGAAAAAACCAACAAATAAATGAGCTCACACTTCATCTCAAAGCCCTAGAAAAGGAAGAGCAAAACAACAGCAAATGTAGCAGAAGGCAAGAAATAATTAAAATCAGAGCGGAAATTAATGAAATTGAAACAAAAGAAACTATTGAAAAAATTAACAAAACTAAAAGTTGGTTCTTTGAAAAAATAAATAAGATTGACAGACCTTTAGCCATGCTAACAAAGAGAAGAAGAGAGAGAACTCAAATTACTAACATACAGGATGAAAAAGGCAATATCACAACAGATGCTACAGAAATACAGAAGACAATTAGAAATTATTTTGAAAACCTATATTCCAATAAAATAGAAGATAGTGAAGACATCGATAAATTTCTTAAGTCATATGATTTGCCCAGACTGAGTCAGGAGGATACACACAATTTGAACAGACCAATATCAATGGATGAAATTGAAGAAGCCATCAAAAGACTACCAACCAAGAAAAGCCCAGGACCGGATGGGTATACAGCAGAGTTTTACAAAACCTTTAAAGAAGAATTAATACCAATACTTTTCAAGTTATTTCAGGAAATAGAAAAAGAGGGAGCTCTTCCAAATTCATTCTATGAGGCCAACATCACCCTGATTCCGAAACCAGACAAAGACTCCTCAAAGAAAGAAAACTACAGACCAATATCTCTAATGAACCTAGATGCAAAAATCCTCAATAAAATTCTGGCGAATCGAATACAAAAACACATCAAAAAAATTGTGCACCATGATCAAGTAGGATTCATCCCTGGTATGCAAGGCTGGTTCAATATACGGAAATCAATAAATGTTATTCACCACATCAATAGACTTAAAGATAAGAACCATATGATCATCTCAATAGACGCAGAGAAAGCATTCGACAAAGTACAGCATCCCTTTATGTTCAAAACACTTGAAAAACTAGGGATAACAGGAATGTACCTTGACATTGTAAAAGCTATCTATGCTAAGCCTCAGGCTAGCATCATTCTGAATGGACAAAAGTTGAAGGCATTCCCTCTAAAATCTGGAACAAGACAGGGATGCCCTCTATCACCACTTCTATTCAATATAGTTCTCGAAACACTTGCCAGAGCAATTAGACAGACGAAAGAAATTAAAGGCATAAAAATAGGAAAAGAAGAACTTAAATTATCACTATTTGCAGATGACATGATACTATACTTAGAAGACCCAAAAGGGTCTACAAAGAAACTACTAGAACTAATAAATGAATTCAGCAAAGTGGCAGGATATAAAATCAACACGCATAAATCAAAGGCATTTCTGTATATCAGCGACAAAACCTCTGAAACGGAAATGAGGAAAACTACCCCATTCACAATATCCTCCAAAAAAATAAAATACTTGGGAATCAACCTAACAAAAGAGGTAAAAGATTTATACAATGAAAACTACAGAACCCTAAAAAGAGAAGTAGAAGAAGATCTTAGAAGATGGAAAAATATACCCTGTTCATGGATAGGCAGAACTAACATTATCAAAATGGCGATATTACCAAAAGTTCTCTATAGGTTTAATGCAATGCCAATCAAAATCCCAATGGCATTTCTTGTAGAAATAGATAAAGCAATCATGAAATTCATATGGAAAAATAAAAGACCCAGAATAGCAAAAGCAATTTTAAGCAGGAAGTGTGAATCAGGCGGTATAGCGATACCAGATTTCAAACTATATTACAGAGCAATAGTGACAAAAACAGCATGGTACTGGTACCAAAACAGGCGAGTGGACCAATGGTATAGAATAGAGGACACAGAGACTAATCCACAAAGTTACAACTATCTTATATTTGATAAAGGGGCTAAAAGCATGCAATGGAGGAAGGATAGCATCTTCAACAAATGGTGTTGGGAAAACTGGAAATCCATATGCAACAAAATGAAACTGAATCCCTTCCTCTCGCCATGCACTAAAGTTAACTCTAAATGGATCAAGGAGCTTGATATCAAATCAGAGACTCTGCGTCTGATAGAAGAAAAAGTTGGCTCCGATCTACATATTGTGGGGTCGGGCTCCAAATTCCTTAATAGAACACCCATAGCACAAGAGTTAATAACAAGAATCAACAAATGGGACTTACTTAAACTAAAAAGTTTTTTCTCAGCAAGAGAAACAATAAGAGAGGTAAATAGGGAGCCTACATCCTGGGAACAAATTTTTACTCCTCACACTTCAGATAGAGCCCTAATATCCAGAGTATACAAAGAACTCAAAAAATTAGACAATAAGATAACAAATAACCCAATCAACAAATGGGCCAAGGATCTGAACAGACACTTCTCAGAGGAGGACATACAATCAATCAACAAGTACATGAAAAAATGCTCACCATCTCTAGCAGTCAGAGAAATGCAAATCAAAACCACCCTAAGATACCATCTCACTCCAGTAAGATTGGCAGCCACTATGAAGTCAAACAACAACAAATGCTGGCGAGGATGTGGAGAAAAGGGTACTCTTGTACATTGCTGGTGGGACTGCAAATTGGTGCGGCCAATTTGGAAAGCAGTTTGGAGATTCCTGGGAAAGCTGGGAATGGAACCACCATTTGACCCTGCTATTGCCCTTCTTGGACTATTCCCTGAAGACCTTAAAAGAGCATACTACAGGGATACTGCCACATCGATGTTCATAGCAGCACAATTCACAATAGCTAGACTGTGGAACCAACCCAGATGCCCTTCAATAGATGAATGGATAAAAAGAATGTGGCATCTTTACACAATGGAGTACTATGCAGCAATAAAAAATGACAAAATCATAGAATTTGCAGGGAAATGGATGGCACTAGAGCAGATTATGCTTAGTGAAGCTAATCAATCCCTAAAAAACAAATACCAAATGTCTTCTTTGATATAATGAGAGCAACCATGAACAGAGCAAGGAGGAAGAGCAGGAAGAAAAGACTAACATTTAACAGAGTCATGAGATGGGAGGGAAAGGGAGAGAAAAGGGAAATTGCATGGAAATGAAGGCAGACCCTCATTGCTATACAAAATTACATATAAGAGGTTGTGAGGGGAATGGGAAAATAAACAAGGAGAGTAATGAATTACAGTAGATGGGGTAGAGAGAGAAGAAGGGAGGGGAGGGGAGGGGGGATAGTACGGGATAGGAAAGGTAGCAGAATACAACAATTACTAATTGGGCATTATGTAAAACTGTGGATGTATAACCGATGTGATTCTGCAATCTGCATTTGGGGTAAAATTGGGAGTTCATAACCCACTTCAATCTAATGTATGAAATATGATATGTCAAGAGCTTTGTAATGTTGTGAACAACCAATAAAAAATTTAAAAAAAAAAAAAAAAAAAGTTGGTTTTTCGAAAAAATAAATAAGATTGACAGGCCCTTAGCCATGCTAACGAAGAGAAGAAGAGAGAGACTCAAATTACTAACATACGGGATGAAAAAGGCAATATCACAACAGATGCTACAGAAATACAGAAGACAATTAGAAATTATTTTGAAAACCTATATTTCAATAAAATAGAAGATAGTGAAGACATCGATAAATTTCTTAAGTCATATGATTTGCCCAGACTGAGTCAGGAGGATACACACAATTTGAACAGACCAATATCAATGGATGAAATAGAAGAAGCAATCAAAAGACTACCAACCAAGAAAAGCCTAGGACCAGATGAGTATACAGCAGAGTTTTACAAAACCTTTAAAGAAGAATTAATACCAATACTTTTCAAGTTATTTTAGGAAAGAGAAAAAGAGGGAGCTCTTCATTCTATGAGGCCAACATCACCCTGATTCCGAAACCAGACAAAGACACCTCAAAGAAAGAAAACTACAGACCAATATCTCTGATGAACATAGATGCAAAAATCCTCAATAAAATTCTGGCAAATCGGATACAAAGGCACATCAAAAAAATTGTGCACCATGATCAAGTGGGATTCATCCCTGGGATGTAAGGATGGTTCAATATACGAAAATCAATAAATGTTATTCACCACATCAATAGACTCAAAGATAAGAACCATATGATCATCTTGATAGATGCAGAAAAAGCATTTGACAAAGTACAGCATCCCTTTATGTTCAAGACATTAGAAAAACTAGGGATAACAGAAACTTACCTCGACATTGTAAAAGCTATCTATGCTAAGCCTCAGGCCAGCATCATTCTGAATGGAGAAAAATTGAAGACATTCCCTCTAAAATCTGGAACATGACAGGAATGCCCTCACAACTTCTATTCAATAGAGTTCTCAAAACACTGGCCAGAGCAATTAGACAGACGAAAGAAATTAAAGGCATAAAAATAGGAAAAGAAGAACTTAAATTATCATTATTTGTGGATGACATGATTCTATACCTAGAAGACCCAAAAGGGTCGACAAAAAAACTACTAGAACTAATAAATGAATTCAACAAAGTGGTAGGATATAAAATCAACACGCATAAATCAAAGGCATTTCTGTATATCAGCGACAAAACTTCTGAAACGGAAATGAGGAAAAAGACTCCATTCACAATATCCTCAAAAAAAATAAAATACTTGGGAATCAACCTAACAAAAGATGTGAAAGATTTATACAATGAAAACTACAGAACCCCAAAGAGAGAAGTAGAAAAAGATCTTAGAAGATAGAAAAATACACCCTGTTCATGGATAGGCAGAACTAACATCATTAAAATGGCGATATTACCAAAAGTTCTCTATAGGTTTAATGCAATGCCAATCAAAATCCCAATGGCATTTCTTGTAGAAATAGATAAAGCAATCATGAAATTCATATGGAAAAATAAAAGACTCAGAATAGCAAAAGCAATTCTAAGAAGGAAGTGTGAATCTGGAGGTATAGCGATACCAGATTTCAAACTATATTACAGAGCAATAGTAACAGAAACAGCATGGTACTGGTAACAAAACATGTGGGTGGACCAATGGTACAGAATAGAGGATACAGAGACTAATCCACAAAGCTACAACTATCTTATATTTGATAAAGGGGCTAAAAGCATGCAATGGAGGAAGGACAGCATCATTCAACAAATGGTGCTGGGAAAACTGGAAATCCATATGCAACAAAATGAAACTGAATCCCCTCCTCTCGCCATGCACAAAAGTTAACTAAAAATGGATCAAGGAGCTTGATATCAAATCAGAGACTCTGCGTCTGACAGAAGAAAAAGTTGGCTCTGATTTACATATTGTGGGGTCGGGCTACAAATTCCTTAATAGAACACCCATAGCTCAAGAGTTAATAACAAGAATCAACAAATGGGACTTACTTAAACTAAAAAGTTTTTTTCTCAGCAAGAGAAACAATAAGAGAGGTAAATAGGGAGCCTTCATCATGGGAACAAATTTTTACTCCTCACACTTCAGATAGAGCCCTAATTTCCAGAGTATACAAAGAACTCAAAAAATTAGACAATAACAAATAACCCAATAAACAAATGGGCCAAGGACCTGAACAGACACTTCTCAGAGGAGGACATACAATCAATCAACAAGTACATGAAAAAATGCTCATCATCTCTAGCAGTCAGAGAAATGCAAATCAAAACCACCCTAAGATACCATCTCACTCCAGTAAGATTGGCAGCCATTATGAAGTCAAACAACAACAAGTGCTGGCGAGGATGTGGAGAAAAGGGTACACTTGTACATTGCTGGTGGAACTGCAAATTGGTGAGGCCAATTTGGAAAGCAGTTTAGAGATTCCTGGGAAAGCTGGGAATGGAACCACCATTTGACCCAGCTATTGCCCTTCTTGGACTATTCCCTGAAGACCTTAAAAGAGCGTACTACAGGGATACTGCCACATCGATGTACATAGCAGCACAATTCACAATAGCTAGACTGTGGAACCAACCCAGATGCCCTTCAATAGATGAATGGATAAAAAAAAAATGTGGCATTTATACACCATGGAGTATTACACAGCACTAAAAATGACAAAATCATGGAATTTGCAGGGAAATGGATGGCACTAGAGCAGATTATGCTTAGTGAAGCTAGCCAATTCCTAAAAAACAAATACCAAATGACTTCTTTGATATAATGAGAGCAACTAAGAATAGAGCAGGAAGAAAGAGCAAGAAGAAAAGATTAACATTAAACAGAGACATGAGATGGGAGGGAAAGGGAGAGAAAAGGGAAATTGCATGGAAATGAAGGGAGACCCTCATTGCTATACAAAATTACATATAAGAGGTTGTGAGGGAAATGGGAAAATAAACAAGGTGAGAAATGAATTACAGTAGATGGGGTAGAGAGAAAAGATGTGAGGGGAGGGAGGATAGTAGAGGATAGGAAAGGTAGCAGAATACAACAGTTACTAGTAGGGCATTATGTAAAATTGTGGGTGTGTAACCGACGTGATTCTGCAACCTGCATTTGGGGTAAAAATTGGGAGTTCATAACCCACTTGAATCTAATGTATGAAATATGATATGTCAAGAGCTTTGTAATGTTGTGAACAGTCAATAAAAAAATAAAAAATAAACTATATACATAATTCACTGGCTTTTGACTGCTTACAATATTTTTCACACTTCTTTTTTGGAATTATTTTCAAATTCTGTAAAATTTAAAATGTTTCATTTATGTTCCAGTTAAGTCTAAAGGAAATTCTATAACAGTAGTTCCAAAAATTAAATTATCAAAGACAACATCCCTGAAATAAGTTCATGTTTCATAGAGTATGATTTCCTAAATCTTAAAAGATGTTTTCCATATAACAAGCCACAATAAATCTACATTAAATACAGGGAAAAAATGAAATAAACAGGGCTGGGGTTATAGTGGTAGAATGCTTTCCTAGCATGTGTAAGCCACTGGGCTTGATCCTCAGCACTGCGTATAAATAAAAGTAAAGGTTCATCACTGACTAAAAAAAATTTTTTTAAAAAAGCAAATCTCCTTAGAAGAAAATTTATACTGGCAAACACCCAAATCTGAGCAAGTTGCCAGATCTGTAGCACTAGTAACTAATAAAAACAAAAGCAGATAGTGGTGTATTTCTGGTGAAAAAGTCATGATCTAAGATCATACTGGCCATACACAGGATGGTGAGAGGAGCCACCCTTGGCCATGGCAAAATAAGTCCAATTCTGCAGCTCCTGATGTGCTGTGGAATAAAAGCTTTTCTAAGACACAAGGATACAAAAATTCACCAGTCTTCATACTGTATTTGTATCTCCAGTAATAAAGGAAAGTTATTTCACGAGTGAAATACATCATTTTACTCAATAACCATTATGAACAATTTCCCTAGTTATTTTGAATGACAACAATTACTTGAATATAAATATAGTCACATACCTCATGACAATGGTCATGATAATGGTCAATGATGGGCCACATGTATAATGGGGTCCAAAAAGATTATAACAGAGATAAAAAAATTACCATTCCAAAGTGACAACTTAGCAGTCATAATGTGGTAGCACAGTGCATTACTCACGTTTGTAGTGTGGTGTGTAAAAATCAACTGTACTGCCAATCATAAAAGTATAGCACATTAATGTAAACTGCATAATAATTGACAACAATAATAAAGGACTGTTACTGGTTTATGTATTTACCATAATATACTTCATATTACTCTTTTAGAGGATATTCCTCCTTATAAAAGCAAAACTTACTATAGAAAGTGTGCAGCATTATGCCAACAGCAGTCTCATAGCTCATATTTATCTTGTCTCCTGATTGCATTAAGAGGTCACAGCAAGTGACTTACCTACACCATGTAAGTTGTGTAAACATCCTATAATGTTTGTGCAAGGAGGAAACTAGCAGAAAACGCATTTTTCGAAAGTATCCTTGTTGCTGACTCCTAACTATATAGTGTTTGTGTGTGTGTTTAAAAGAGAAATCTTCATCTCCCTATGCATTATAATTGTATGTGCTTTGTTTTTATTTACATCAGCCAAGAACTATTTGCCAATTTTTCAGATCACATATAAGTACAAATCACAAAAATTAACCTCTACTTATCTAGAAATAAAAAACAAATTTTAGATAAGATATGACATTACTCAAAACACAAATAAATACTAAGAGAAAATTTGATATTTTGTGAGTTTTCTAAATTCTTCTGACACTTTGCTAATAGAGTGAATTTTCTCACAATAAACCTTTGAAAACATTAATAATGAGAATGCCAGATTGTGGTATGTATGTGTAATAAGAATTGTAATGCAAAAAAATAAAACAAAGTACATGTATAAAGACATGAATTGTCGTGAACATACTTTATATACAAAGATATGAAAATTGTGCTTTCTATGTGTAATAAGAATTGTAATGCATTCCGATGTCATGTATTTAAAAACTAAAATTAATTTTAAAATAAAGAGAATGCCAACTGTAAAAATAAAGAGAATGCCAACTGAATTTTAAATAGCTTTGCTAGGCAACAATAGTAGATATTATTGATATTTATACATTAAAAGATGAATAAAGAGTTAACAGTTCTATATACTTTTAATTGATTTACTCAAAAAAACACTTACTGAACACCAACCATATTTGCCAAGCATTTGAAGTAGTGGGAATTTAATGATGAACAGGATAGTCAGGAACTCAGCACCACACCTGTGGAACTTATACTCTACAAGGTGGGAATAGTGAATAAACACATACAAAAGAAAATGTAAAATCATAATAAGTGATCTCATGAAACAAAAGAAAATGATACTGATTGTGACAGTCGCTTTTCTGAGACGAAAAGCTTAAGATAAGACATAAATAACAAGCTGGGATAGACCATACAGATTGCAGAAAGTTCCAGATAGAACAGACCTAAGTTCAAAGTGAAAATGAAGTTGGGGTATTTGATGAAAAGAGAAAAAAAAAAAAAAAAAAAACTCCAGGCAAGGGTGAGTTTGGTAGAGATACGGAGTAAGTAAGCAGAAATCAAATCAGGCAGAACCTTGAGGCTAATATAAAGACTTTGAGTTATGGTCTAAGGACACCAGATTTTTGCTTTGTTTTATATTTAATTGTAGTAATTTTAAACATGCATGAACGAAAAGAGCAAAATTAACCCCTACATATTATTTATCATTTGTTTTTAGTGATTATCAATTCCTGGCTAGTCTTATTTAACTTATACCCTTACACATTCCCTATTTACCCCTCAGGCATCATACTGCTTCACATACACAGATTTTAGGATCTGTCTCTAAAAGACATGGACTCTTCTTGCAAATACTACCACAATCTCTATAGATTATCCTGTATCCTATAGGTTATAATCTTTAGGTTATTCTAAATAAGAAATGTCAATGGATTGTACTAGAATAGTAGAAAAGAAAAGAGAAACAGAAAGATTTTGGATATATTTGGAAAGTAAAATCAACAGGGCTTGCTGAAAGATTATATATATGGAGCGAGGGAAAGAAAGAAATAACGGGTCCTAAGTAGTTGGCCTGAGCAAACTGGTTTATGGGAAACACAAGGAGAAACAGATTAGGAAACAAAATCAACTACTTATGATGTAGATGAAATTAAACCAATATTTATCACATTGCTGTTTGTATCCTGCCAAAAAGTAATAAAACTTTCAGAATAAAAATAAAATATAATTTAAGGATATTTTTCTATCAACAATACTTTTTGTTGAAATATAAATATGAAACAGGATAAATTTTGCCCTTTTATATCAGATAAATATATTTTCTAACCCCCCACACTGAGTATATATTAAAAAAAAAGACATGCCAGGCTAAAAAAAATTTTAAAGGATGGTAATAAATATTACTTAAACTCAGATTGACTATGAATCTCTCATAGGAGCTAAGAGATCACTACAAGTAGAAGAGCTAGACAGATGGCCAGAATATAGAACAATGGAGAAGCAGGGCTCAAAAACAATAACCAGTTGATTAATATTAACAAACTAATCTTGGGAGAAGATGGGAACACCATGGCTGGATGAGGTGGTGCACTCCTGTAATCCCAAGAGCTGGAGAGACTGAAGCCTCAGCAACTTATCAAGGTGCTAAGTAACTCAGTGAGACCCCATCTCTAAATAAAACACAAAAAAATGTGGCTTAGTGATTGAGTGCACCTCAGTACCAAAAAAAAGAGGGAATACCAATTCTTTTTTTAGCAGCTCATGTTCCATTCTGACATTTCTAAGTGAGTACCATTAATTCAAATTGTCCTGTTGGATTTTCTCTTAACCTCTCTCTAGGAAGTAAGAAGAAGAATATGGAAAGTTTAAGAGAGAAGCCCAATCTCAACATATTGACAACAAAAGTAATTAATGTTAACTTATAAATGACCACATTTATAAAGATATATTATCTAAATTTTCATACTGAAAAGGAGTATCAGATTTGTCACAAATAATTAAAACATATAAAAATTTTAGAATATTACACAGTTGGGTAATCTATATTTACAGAATATCTAATTGGTGAGATAAAAATGACATGAAATCACTCCATATTCATATATGAATCATTCATACCAGATTATGAATGTAAAGAATCATTCACATATAAATTAAAATATGAATAACAGTTGAACAAATTATATGGATTTGCATTAGAACATATGTATGTGTAAATTTAGCTTATTTAATAGTAACTGGGCTCCAGGATAGACCTTCCTTTTTTATATGTAAATGATGACTCCAGTTACATTTCCCGGTGTCAATATTGTCCTATTAATTGGACTCTACTGATTTAAGGAGTAAAAGAAATAACTGCCACTCACAATCAAGCTACAAAATAAGAAAAAGGATAAGCACAAATATAATTTCAAACACCACAAATGCAGATCAAATATTTCAATAATTAGCAAGAGATATCTTAGACTTAAGGGAACTATTGAAAGAAAGGAGGGTGGATTCATTTACAAAGACTTTAAAAGTAAGGATGATATTTTAGCTATGTCTGAAGACAAAAAAATCTTTCAATATAATGTACACATTAAAATATATAAAGTAATTCTACTATATTGTGTAGAATTATTTTAAAATATTTTGAATTCTGAGATATAATTGCTTTTTTAAGTACTATATTTTATCCTATTTTAAAATGCTTTTCTTGACACTTATTTTAAAAGAAACATAATTAAGTACTTTGTGCTTCTGTATATTTTTCTTAGTCAGAATCATCATGAATGTTTAAATGCAAATTAGTTCCATCAAATATCCTCAGAGATGATAAATAGTATTCTGAATATCAAGTATTCAAAATGCATAGTCAGACTTCCAAACTGCTTGTTTAAACAAAAAAATGTGCAAACCCAGATGATATATCTATTGACATTATTTGTAATGCAAATAGATTCTTTATATTTATATATATGACATAAGATCTCAAATGAGGCCTCTTAGCCTTAAATTTTTTTGCTAATTTACTAAGAGATCCCCACCCCAATGCTCTACCCCTCCGGGTAATTTCCATTTTTTTCTAACTCACTCCCATGTAAAAGTTTCACTATATTTCTTCTACCTCATTATCTCCCTATCTAAATTCTAACCCTTCTCCAAAATAAGTAATTGACAATTTCTTCAACATCCATCTCATGTATCATCCTTAACATGGGTAAAGTGAGAAACAGAGTTATGGTTTGGCCTAACAACAGCAATGCACATATTTTCATTCTCTTGGTCTTTCCAATTGCTATTTCTTTGATCTCCTCTGAAAGCTACTCTGATTACCCTACTCTTAGCTATAGAAATTAGTGTAATGTAACTTTTAAGAAGTTGGATGGAATGTAAATCTAAGGATTTTAATGAGTAGTCACAGACACAGGATGTCAGGGATTATCTGATCCTGGGGAAATTTTTCTCACAGTTAAGGTATATATGGTATAATCAAGCCAGAATTTCTATAAACAAGTGAGTGAAGATATTTCAGAAGCATTTTAAGAATCTTACGTTTTATATTCAAAACAGAAAGAAGGAGGAGGAGGAGGGGGAGGGGAAAATGATGATTATGACAAAGAAAAAGAACTGCCTAATAGAGGATATCACCATAACCTGTAGTACGGAACATTAGCGTTAAATCAGCTTGTAAGAGTTAAATAGATGGGAAGTGACATTAGCCAAATTATATTGTTATATTGTGCATATGTATGAATATGTAACAACAAATTTCATCATTTAGTAAACTATAATGCACCAAATAAAACTGTGGAAAGAGGGGAAAAAAAGAATTTCATAAAATATCCACCTATGGTCACCTCTAAAGAATCACTGAAAATATCATTCTCCAAATCTTTTATCAAATCATTAATTCTTTCTGTTTTTACTCTATTCAATACATCTTTGCAATAGCTTACAGTTTTCAAATACACAAATTATATCATTTATATCTTAAAGTAACAATTTCTTGATAACATGTATGAAAATAATAATCACTAAAATATGTGCAAATTAAATATTAGAATGGGAAGGCATTCTTTAGAGATTCTTATGTAAAGAAAGGAACACTCATATGTTGCTGGAGGGACTGGAAATTGATACGATCATTGTGGAAAGTGGTATGGAGATTTCTCAGAAAACTTGGAATGCAACTACCATTTGATCCAGCTATCCCACTCTTTGGTTTATACCCAAAGAACTTAAAAATCAGCATACTATAGTGACTGAGCCACATCAATGTTTATAGCAGCTCAACTTACAATAGATAAACAATGAAACCAACCTAGATGTCCTTCAACAGATGAATGGATAAAGAAAATATGGTATAAATAACAATGTAATATTACTGTGCCATAAAGAAGAATGAAATTATGGCAATTGCTGGTAAATGAATGGAACTGGAGAATATCATGCTAAGCAAAATAAGCCAATCCCCCCTAAAAATCAAAGGCTGAATGTTTTCTTCTGATATGCAGATGCTGATTCACAGATACTCCAATTAGGTAGAGGGGAGTGAAGGAAGGGGAGAGGGTATGTAGGTAGGAAGGATAGTAGAGTGAATCAGACATTATTATCCTATGTACATATATGACTACACAACTGATGTAATTCTACATCATGTATACCCAAAGAATGAGAATGTGTCAAAGTGTATTCTACTGTCATGTATAACTAATTAGAACAAATTTTTAAAACTGGGGAGAAAAAAGAATGTAGAGTCTTCTTGAACTAAAGACACTATTTTTTTACTTTTACTCCTTGTACTTTAACCCTTTTCATAGAACAATGAAGAGAGGTTACCATCAATGATGGAAAGATTTTGGAGAAGTCATGAAGAAATGGAATCATGAAATAAAGAACACTAGAGCTTTGAGTAGGAGAAAGAATAAGGCATTGAGATATGTGTGATAAAAGTGGGTGTAGGAACTATATGCCATTCTAAATCTTGAGGTTCTGAGCAGCCTGAGGAATGGTATCACAGAGACATCTGAAGAATTGGTTTCTTTCATTTGTTAACTGCTATGTCACACTTCAGTTATCAACATTTTCTATTTTCAGGAACACTTTGTTGTTATTTTTATATGGACCTTCACATTAAAAAAGTCTTTTTCTATACCCAAGCAAAAGGATGGCTTCTTTGAGAATCTTTGAGTTATACAGTAGCATCTGAGAATGGGTACCACACTATGAAAGAGATAAAAGATACCAATCTGGCCAGTATGAGATTTCTACCAGGTATGTTCAGCAACCTGGCTATAGAAATAGAGAGGCTAAACTGCAATTCTGATACAAGAATGAGCAATTGAAAAACAAGGAGGAAAATGGTGAGAAAGTCATCTAAAGGATGAAGATGAACTTAAGATTCAGAAAAGAAGGATATATTGTAAGGTACTGTTAAGGTCAGAGAAAGTAAAGATATCAGGAATAGGTTAAATTGACAGTGTGCTACATAAAGTGAAGGAATAAGTTGGAAGTTTGGAGTAAGAGTAGGACTCTGAAAGGTAAGACTTATAGGTAGGAGAGTTTTACTAATAATAAAATCTAAATGAGATCATGGTAATGGATTGCTGAAAGAGAATATGGTAACAACAAATTTGGAAGAATACAGAATAACCACTACTTCTAAAACTGGAGAGGCAGACAGGTAGATATGCAATTTGATATAGAAACCCACAAGCAGAAATCTTGCTCAGAATAAGTTCAGGAAAACCTAAACTGTAACTGACAATTGCTGAAGGTTCAGTGCTCACAGTCAAAAACTCCAGGAAGATTCAAATATAGGAGGATCCCTACAGTTTGTGAGTTTTACATACAGGAGCTCAACCAGGTTCTCACAGTGAATACCTGAGAAAAATCTAAAGCTTTAGGCATAAGTAGTAAAGCAGCCATTCTGCTATACAAAAGAGGATTCGGTTATTCTCAAGAATGTCTAACCCTCAGAAGAAACTATTTTACCAAAGCCTCACCTGCTGGGTTTATATCAGAGCCTAACACATCCCAGTTAAATTCTGCCCTTCCTGGAGGAAAGTGGGGGAGGCTGGCAAGCATGGGTCTGTGAAACACTTCTGAACTTCACATGCCAGGGGCACAGATTCATTAAGAGACTAGGACCTACCCATTCACTGGACTACAGAATACTTCCCCCTCTACCCACATCTCAAAA
The DNA here is from genome assembly GCF_052094955.1 of Ictidomys tridecemlineatus. Taxonomy (NCBI): domain Eukaryota; kingdom Metazoa; phylum Chordata; class Mammalia; order Rodentia; family Sciuridae; genus Ictidomys; species Ictidomys tridecemlineatus. Next base: position 82,711,828 of record NC_135481.1, read on the forward strand.
ACACATTGAAAGACCTATTTACAGCTACTCCTTTTACAGAATACATCGTGTCTGACTATCAAGAAAAAGTACATTGGAGCAAATTATATTACATGCTTGTGTAATTATGTCAAGATAAACTCCAATGTTATAAACAACTATAATGCACTAATAGAAAAATTATCAAGAGAAAAAAGTACAATGCACACTAAGAGGCAAACAACAATAAAAAAATCCACCACTAACAAAATACAGTTTGAAAAGACAAAGCAAGTATGAGAACCAGACTCAGATATGGGCAAACATGTTAGAATTATCAGACCAGAAATTTTTTAAAATGATGATTAATATGCTAAGGGTGCTAATGAATAAAGTAGACAGCATGCAAAACAAATGGCAATTTAAGCAGAGAGAAGGGAATTCTAAGAAAGAATCAAAAAGTTTGGGGGCTGGGGAGGTGGCTCATGCGGTAGCGCACTCGCCTGGTGTGCGTGTGGCCCAGGTTCCATCCTCAGCACCACATATAAACAAAGATGTTGTGTCCGCCAAAAACTAAAATAAATAAATAAATAAAATAATCAAAAAGCAATGCTGGAGAACAAAAAAAGCTGCAATGTAAGTGCAGAATGGTCTTGATGGGCACATTCAGAGACTAGAAACAGCTGAGAAAAGAATCTCAGAGCTTAAGGACATCTCAATAGAAACTCACAAACCTGAAAACATGGATTTAAAAAAGGAAGGACATCAGAGAAGAAATAAGCAAAGGTAAAATAAAACTTATTTTTCTTACAGATCTAACAGGTAACAGTGTTCAAGATAATTGTGATAATGTTTTCAAATGGATATTTTTCATACACATTCATATGTTTAGATATATGCTGATGTAAAAGTGAAATGAATGGCAGTAATGACATATTGGATAGGATGGAGAATTGGGATTTTTGTTTGTTTATTTGTTTGGACTGGGGATTGAACCTAGGGGCACTTTATCACAGAGCTACATCCCCAGTCCTTATATATTTACTTTTTGAGACAGTCTTAGCAAACGTTCAAAATAAAAATATAAAAGGTTTTTTTGTTTATTTTTTTTCCTATGGATAGAGCCGAGAACCTCAGATATGCTAGGCAAGCGCTCTACCACCCAAAACTGAACCCTGGTACTCAAAAAAAAAAAAAAAATTGGATTTTGGATTTCTAGACTAGGAATGCTCAACTGGTAAATCTATGCAAACATTCTAAAATCTGAAAAACGCTGACATTTGAAACATTCCTAGTCCCTCGCTTTTAAGTAAAATACACTCAACCTGTATGTACAAGGTTATTTTAAGATATCACTAAACGACTATTAGAATGGCAAAATGATAATGATTGTGATATCTATTCTACAAAAATGTAATTTTAAAGAGTATCCACCTAGGGGGCTGGAGCTGTAGCTCAGTGGTAAAGCACTTGCCTCGCATGTATAAGGCACTGGGTTTGATCCCTGGCACCATATGAAAATAAAGATATTGTGTGTTCATCTATAACTAAAAAAATATGTATTAAAAAAAGGAGTATCTACCTAAAAATCACTACTAAGCAGGGCATGGTGGGGGTGCCTACTATCCCAGTAACTCAGGAGGCTCAGGCAGGAGTATCCAAGTTTGATACTCCTAGACAATATATCATCTCAAAAAATTTTTAAAAAATTCTAATTACTAAGAAATGCTTCAGGTACAACCACAGATGTAAAAACTTATTGTTTTATATTGATATTTAAAGCTAATTCCTCTCCTCAGACGTTAGATGACATATTTCTCTGTTGGGCTGTCCAGATTATCATTTTCTTCTGGGAGTAAGAAAACATACACAGAGATAAATTAAGTCCTTCAAAGTACTTGAAAGTATACCAAAAAACAGAGTATAAAATAAACACAGAATAAAGGAATCATCAAGGGTCCCCCAAACATTTAAATCTCAGATTCAGGCTCACAGAGTTTCATCTGCAAAAAAAGTAAAACAACAAAAACCACTCATCACAGCTCTGTAAGGCTGAAGCTTCTGACGAAGAGAATTCCAGTAGAACCCACGTAACTGGCAATCTCTTAACTCTACCCTCCAAATAGCTTAGCTTTCCAATTACTTTCTTTCCTGAGTAATTGCCACAGCTCCCCCTTGCATTTGTGATATGGCCTCAGGTAAAACAAGTGAAAGTAATGTTAGTGAATGTGAACATATCAACTACTTTGTTCAGAACATGAACTATGACACAAGTAGTAACAACAGTTATGTTTCAAGTTAGGTACTGAAAACTTAAAAGCTCTCAGATTCTTAAATATTATATTAAAACACAAAGGTAATAATGTAAAATTTATACATATCTGGTAATAATGTAAAATTTATAAATATCCATCAATGAACTTATTTCTTAAGTAAAAACTATACTTGCAAATAAATACTAAATTAAAAGCATTTCCAAAGAACAAATAAACGAAGTATCAAAAAAGTTAGAGCTTGGAGGCTTATGGTTTTAATTTTCTATATTCTTCTATAAAAAAAGGAGAGATTCAACTGTTAAGTGCAACTAGAATGAACAGAATTATTTATTACTGTAGGAAGCACAAAGATATAAATAAGATGCTTACTAGATAGCTATCAAGGGTTAGGTTTTGATCACATATAGGGTCACTTGATTTACAATCAAGATGCCACAGAAGTTATTTATTGGGATAGCTAAATACCCCTATGGAAAATAACTTTGACCCTATTTAACCCTCATCAAAAAAATTAATTTGAGAACAATCATAGACTTAAATGTGAAAGTTGAAATGATTAGCTTGTAGAAGAAAACACTGTGAGAATGTAAAAGAAATATTTCTTAAATAATACATAAACATAAAAAGAAAATTTGATGAATTAGGCTTAATTAAAAGAAAGAATATTTGGATCAAAATATACCATCAAGAGAGTGAAAATACAAGCAACGATTAAGAAAAGACATTTCCCATACATCTGCAAAGGGCTCCATACACAAAATATATATCAAATGCCTATAAATCAACAAGAAAAAGACCATAATGTGACTGAGAAATGGACAAAAAACCTGAACAGGCACTTCATAACAAAAGAATATCCAATTAGCCAAGAAGCATGACTCAATATACATATGCATTTTTAAACCAATATATACCAAAACATACCCACAAGAATTGTAAAGAGACAGGCATACCAAGGGTTGATAACTGGAACTCTCATATATTAAAGTTTGGAGCATAATGATACAACCACTTTGGAAAACTGCTTAGTATCTGGTAAACATACACAAGCCAAAAATCCAGCAATCCACTTTTAGGTATATATCCCAAAGAAATGAGTACATCTCTATGCTGTCAAGTATGTACAAGAATATTTATAGCAGCTTTTAAAGTAATATCCCAAACTAGAAACAAATTCTACTTCGGATATGTTATAATATATATACTAATTATAGAATAATACAATGAAATACTATATAGCAACAAAAAATAGACTTACATCGGATATGTTATAATATATATACTAATTATAGAATAATACAATGAAATACTATATAGCAACAAAAAAATAGACTTACGATTCATGTAAAAACACAGACAGGTCACAGTATTATGCTGAGAAAAAAGTAAGGGTTAAAATATTCTACTAATATGAAGTTTAAAGACAGACAAAGCTAATACATATTTAAAAGCACCCTAGTACACACCTATAGTCTAGTGACTTGGGAGGATGAGGCAAGAAGATTGCAAGTTTGAGGCCAGCCTCAACAATTTAGTTTTAATTTTAATTACTTAATTTTGACCCTGTTTCAAAATTAATAAATGGAGATGTAGTTCAGTGGTAGAGTGGCCCTGGGTGCACTCCCCACTACTGTTAAGTAAGTAAATAAAATTTTTTAAAATTAAATATATTTTAAAGAAGTCATATACTGGTTATTTGTGGGTATGAATAATGAGTGTGAAGGCACAAGAGGGAAACTCCTGGGTATTAAAAATATTCTAGATCTTGATATGGGTAGCAGATATATAGAGGCATATAATATATTAAGATTAACATACCTTACACAATTTATTGTTAAATAGTTCTTTTAAAGTTTTTTATTATTATTATTACTTTTAAGTTAGAGTGGTGGGGGAAGAAGATAAAAACAATGTTAAGAAAAATCTGAACAGAAAAGCAACATCACAGGCTAGGGTTTAGCTCAATGGTAGAGAGCTTGCCTAGCATGCACAAGGCCCTTGGTTGATCTCCAGCACTGCAAAGAAAAGATTACATATTTAAAAGAATTCTATGCACAAAATAAGTTTCAGACAAATATTTATTGATAATGATAAGGAAAAAAGCAACAAAAGAAAACAAAACCCCACTTCATTTCAAACAACCAGGAAAAGTTATAAGACTAAGTAATATATATTCACTCTGAAATGTATATAAGCTACTATAACAAGTTACCATTTACTGAGAATGCTTTATGTGTGCCTGTAGTAGCTTGTGAAGCATGTGTCAGACATATATCACACCAGTGATAGATAAACAAGTAATGTGGCTTTCTGCCTTTCCAAGATCATAAATGTATATTCATCCTGATTTTTAAGACCAGGGAAGCAGTTCTGCTTCGCAGGTAAAAGAATTAATGGGAGGAATAGGGCTGTGGCTCAGGAGTACAGTGCTTGCCTAGCACATGTGAGGCACTGGGTTCGATCCTCAGTACCACATTAAAAAAATAAATTAAAAATAATATAAAGTTATATAAGAAAAGAATTAATGAAAGACATCTAAAAAAAACAGACACAGAAGAAAAGCAGGTGCTCTTCCCTTATACTTTTCAGTTCTTTACTCCCTTGATCAGATACTATTATAATACCAAAAAGGTAGGAGTGATTATATCACTCAATATTCTATGGTTTAAAGTAACTAAGAGCTAACTTTGTCATTTTCTTATTGATTTGCTATCACTTGAAAAAGCAATTTAATATATACTTATGGGGGAATCCATTAGCACCACAGAAAGCACCAAAAGAAATTGACATTGAGTGGTAGATGTATACTAGAAACAATTTGGGCCTCCCTTCTAAAACGAGAGATTTTGTAATATCTACAGGCATTTTTAATTATCAGAAGCTCTGAACACCTAGTGGACAGAAACTAGAGATTCTACTAAACATCTTCTAGTACAAAGGACAACATTCTTTGCCTCCCAACAAAGGATAAACCAGTACATGGTATGGTAAAGCTAATAAAATTTAGAGTGGGTATAAAAGGAACTAAAAAATGTTATGTCATCTGATCATCCCTGACTTTTCTTCCTGGTTATAATCCAGAGATCAAAGGCCAGATCTAAAAGACTACCTAGGACTCACAGAAGAGGGACAGCTAAGAGAAGCCCTCTGTAGAACCTCTGGATTTCTATGGCAACATCATCTTTGATTATGAATAATAAATAACATTTATAATCATGCAAAGCATATGGTATCTAAGATTATAGTGAAGCTGAAAATTTTCTATTGCCTAATGACACTAGACTGTAGTCAACTGAATGTCACAGTGTTATGCATTACTAGTGTATTTATAGTGATGCTAGGGTAAATAAACCTATTAGTATTATAAAAGTATGGCATATTCAATTGTGTATGGTACATAATATTTGATACTAAGTGAATATTTTACTGGCTTATGTTTTTACTACAGTATATCTTCACCATTATTTTAGAGTCTCTTTCTTTTACTTACAAATTTTAAAAAGTTTATTGTAAAGTAGTATGCCATACTATGCCAGCAGCAGCCTCATACATCTCCTATGTACTGTGTCTCTTGATTGCATCATTTCCTCGTGTTTGACTTATACCTGTGTTACATTGTACATTACAGCCCTAAGAAAAACAGGCAATACCATATATGTATCATATGGTCTAGGTGTAGAATAAACTATACCATTTAGGTTTGTGTAAGTACATTCTATGATGTTTGCACAATGACAAAATCAATTATTAATGCATTTCTCAGAACATATCCCATATTAAGTGACACATGATTACATTTAAAATGAGGCAGTCAAAGTAATACTCAGGAACATTTATAGACTTAAGTGTGTTTATGATTCAAAAGATAAATACACTACAAAATTAGAAAATTAAAATACATCCTGAGAAAGCAGAAGAAACTTAAAAATAAAATTTATGAAATAATAAAATACAATTAACTATTACAAAGATATTATGAGAAAATTAAAGATCAATATCCCTATGAAAATAGATAGAAAAAAATAAGCAGGTAAAGCAGAGACAAAAGCCCCCTCTCCTCCTCCTTCCCTCTCTCTCCCTCTCTCTCTCTCCCCGCCTCTCCTATACAAAATATAAATAACAAAGGACACATATGTAGCATATAAAGAACTTCTACAAATTAATATATTTTATTTTTTTTTAAATGAGCAAAAGCCTTAACTTATCTCACACAAAGAAGATATTCAAATAGCTAATAACCACATGAAAAAGTGCTCATCTCCACTGGTCATCAGAAGAAAAAATAAGCAAACTTAAAACACAATAAGATATAAGGCTTGGGCTGTAGCTCAGTGGTAGGGCACTTGTCTAGCATATGTGAGACACTGGATTCGATCCTCAGCACCACATAAAGATAAATAAGTAAAGGTATTAGGTCCATCTACAACTAAAAAGACATTTAAAAAACACAATAAGGTAAACATTATACTTCCACTAAAATGACTAATGTCAAAAAGAATGACAATTCCCACATATGGCTAGCAGGAATGGAAAATGGTGCAGTCACTCTGAGAATCTTTAAGTAGTTTCTTATAAAATTAAGTGTATATCTACCCTGTGATTCAACAATTCCATTTCTAGGAAATAACTCAAAGAAATAAAAAGTATATATTCACATGGGAGTCTGAGGCAGGAGGATCGTGAATTCAAAGCCAGTGTCGGCAAAAGCAAGGTGCTAAGAAACTCAGTGAGACCCTGTCTCCAAATAAAATACAAAATAGGGCTGGGGATGTGGCTCAGTAGTCGAGTGCCCCTGAGTTCAATCTCTGTATGCCCCTCCTGAAAGTATATATTCACAAATATATATCAAAAGTATATAGTAGTGGCTACATTCATACTAGCCCAAAGAAGTTTAAACAACCCAATTGTCCAACAACCAGAGAGTGGATGAATAAATTATGGCATATTAAGATGAAATACTGTGGCTGGGATTGTGGCTCAGTGGTGGAGCACTTGCCTAGCATGTGTAAGGCACTGGATTTGATCCTCAGCACGAAATAAAAATAAATAAAATAAAGGCATTGTGTCCATCTACAACTGAAAAAAAAAAGATGAAATACTACTCAGCAATAAAAAGATCAAACTACTAATGTACAGAACATGGGTGGATCTCAAATTATTCTGAGCAAAGGTAAAATTACTCTATGACAAAAATATTCAGAGAGTGGTTGTCTCTGGGAAAACAGAGGAGAACTGACTGGAAAGGGGCACAAGAGAACATTCTATAATAATAGAAATGCTGTTTGTCTTATTTTGGATATTGGTTTTATGGGCATGCACAATAGTCAAAATTCACCAAAATGTTCACTCATCATCCTCACATTTTATTCCATGTAAGATGTACTTTAGTAAAACCAACAAAATAACCTGTATATTCAATCAACAAAGGTCAAAAGATTTCTTTTCTTAAAAAATAATAAAATAAGACACCATTTTGACAAATCATTTAAAAAAAATTAGAGGGGCTGGGGTTGTGGCACAGTGGTAGAGCGATTGCCTAGCACATGTAAGGCACTGGGTTAGATCCTCAGCACCACATAACAAACAAACAAACAAATAAATAAATGTATTGTGTCCATCTATAACTTAAAATTATTTTTAAAAAAAGAAAAAATAGAACTAGAAATGAGAAAGAAAGTTTAACAGAAAAAAAGTTTAACAAAAAAAGAAGTTTTAAAAAAAGGAGTTTAACAACAATGTAATTTTTTTATATTAGAACAGAATACTAAATATTCTATCATACCAATAAAATTTTCAAACTAGATTAAATGGATCATTTCCTAAGAAAACAGAAACTAACTAATGCAAGATGAGAAAGAAAATCTAAATAAAAATATAAGAAGGTGGGCATGTGGCACATGCCTATAATCCCAGCTATTCAGGAGACTGAGACAGGAGGAACACAAATTCAAGACCATCCTCACTAACTTAGCAAGACCGTGACTCAAAATAAAAAAATCAAAAGGAGTGTGAATGTAACTCAGTATTAGAGCACCCCTAGGTTTGATACCCAGTACCACAACAATTCCCACCACCACCAAACAGGCATACATGATATGGAGTTATGGATCCTAATTGAAACAAGTTATACTTATTCTCTGTAAGCATAATATGTTAAAATACACTTTGCTGTCATGTATATCTAGAAAGAACAAATAAATTTTAAAAAACACACACTCACAAAATTGAAAAATAATCAAAAACCAGCTGAAACCCTGAGAGTAATTAGGTCCAGATACATTCTTAAAATTTTTTATTTTTTATTTCTTTTGGTACTGGGAATTGAACCCAGGGGCACTTAACCAATGAGCCACATCCCCAGCTGTTTTTTGTATTTTCTTTAGAGGCAGGGTCGTGCATAAGGCTTCGATAATTTGCTGCTCCTGACTTTGAACTCAGGATTCCCTTGTCTCAGCCCCAGCCCCTGCCCCCCATCTCCCCGGCCACCCCTGGAATTACAGGAATTCACCACTATACCCAGCTGGCCCAGATACTTTTAAAGAATTCTTCCACTTTGGAGACTGTGAATGCACAAAACTAGAAAACTAATGTAATTCTAATTTTTAAAAAGGTGCACTGAATCAGCAGTGTTTTAAAAGAATATGCCCTAGAAATGTAAAATAAATGCCCAGAGTCTGAATTGTAGGAGAAGTAACTGGTCCAGAATCTAGTTTTACTACTTTCAAAACTGCAAAGTTAAAGAAAGAACAGTGGTAGCATAGCTAGAACTTAGGTCTTTCAGCTTACTTTCTCAAGTAAAGAACTGGAAATCTGAAGAGCCAACATGAAATCCAAATTCTATCCTTAGGTTATATTACATATTTGATCAAGTTTTGAGAATAATACTCCAAGTTTCTTCTGGTGATGTTCTCTTCTGAGGAAGGTTACAAAAGGAGTTAGTAGTATTTCAGAATGTAATTCACAAAAATAGACTGTTGTTAAAATTTAACTCTGGGTTTTCAGAATACTAGGCATTTCCAAGAATTCAGCCTCTTAGCTCTCCAGGTACTAAAAGCTGACAGTTGACAGCATTGAGTTTCTCATAAGCAAACTGTTCCCTGTATTCATTCTGGGCACCTACCTTAGGGTCTAAGAAATATTAGATACTTAAATATTTTCCTGAATGAAAGAAGGGTGAAGTTACAACAAAAACTTAAGCAATATTAGGACAGAGCTAAGTAAATTTGCATTATCACAACATTACCCATTTTAGAAGAGATGATGAAATCCAGGGGAAAAAAATGTACTGTCTTAGTCAAATTTATTGCATAAGCAAAGTATCGAATTTGGAACTCACATGGGCTCTCTGGGCTTTCTGATTCTTTGCACTGAATATCTATATCTCTGTCCTTTTTTGAATTTCCCACTTTTTACTGTTCCTCGTTGCATTGAAGATGATTTATTCTAATCTACCTCCCTGTTCACTAATTCTCTTTACATTTGCATCTAATCTGATATAAAATCTAATAACTAAACTTTTTGGGGGGGGGGCAGGGTAACCAGGGATTAAACTCAGGGGCACTCAACCACTGAGCCTCATCCCCAGTCTTATTTTGTATTTTATTTAGAGACAGAGACAAGGTCTCACTAAGTTGCTTAGTGCCTCACTGTTGCTGAGGCTGGCTTTGAACTTGAGATCTTCCTGCCTCAGCCTCCTGAGCCACTGGGATTACAGATGTGCACCACCACACCCAACCTAATAACTAAACTTTAAATGGTATATATTTCAGTTTTTAAAATTATTTGAATCTTTTTTTTTAACTCTGTTAGGTAATTTTTTATAGTTTCCAGTTTCTTACTGAATTTTTTAATTTGTTCTAATTAGTTATACATGACAGTAGAATGCATTTTGAAACATCATTCATAAATGAAGTATATTTTCTAATTCTTCTGGTTGTACATAATGTAGAATCACACCAGTTGTGTAATCATACATGTTCACAGGGTAATAATGTATGATCCATTCTACTATGTTTCCTACCCTATATTTTCTGTCCTTCCTTTTTTTTTTTTTAGAGAGAGAGAGAATATTTTAGTATTTATTTTTTAGTTTTCGGTGGACACAACATCTTTCTTTGTATGTGGTGCTGAGGATCGAACCCGGGCCCCACGCATGCCAGGCGAGTGCGCTACCGCTTGAGCCACATCCCCAGCCACCCCTCCTTATTCTTGACTTTATTTATTTGAACATAGTAAGTTGTTTTATACTCTATGTCTAATAATGCCAATATTTCATCTTCATTGAGTCTATTTCTATTGCCTGTTACATTCACTAATGATTATTCAAAGTGTCTTTGTTTTGTTTTGTTTTTCTGTGCCTGGTTATTTTTGCCTGTATTCTGGACAAGATACTTGAAAAAAAATTATTTGAAAAAATAAACTGATATATTAGATGATGATCTAATATCTAATATGGTGAGAATATTGAGCCAAGATGGTGGCAGGATGCTTTTAGTGCTGGGGTGTCTACTGAGGTAGGGGGGAGCCTGATGAGGTCAGGGGAGCTGGGCGACTACATTGTGCTACAGGTAGGTAGCAGCTGAGTGACTTGCGTGGGAGTGGAGGGGAGTCTTGGCGATCTGTAGATGTGTTAATAGGTGATTCTGCTAAGGTGCTCACTGAGTCTTACATGGGCTAGAACTTCGGGCTTTGGGTCCTGCTCCAACACCGGGTGTTCTGCTCCAAGGCTGAGGCCCGGGAGTCCCGCGCTGGTGATTTCTGTGGAGAGCAGCTGTATATGGGTCCTCTAACACTCTCAGAGATGGAATATTTCGATTAGGTGAGATCTGCGGGCAGGGTGGTGTGGGGCAAGGGGTGGCTCACTCCCTTCCCTCGACAATGTTTTTCTAATCTGTATTGTGGATCATTTCTAAAAGGGTAAACCTCTGGAATATTTTTATACTTGATCAAAATAAATAAGTACTCTTTATTCTATTGCTTGCATATCATGTAACTCCTTACTGCATGACACAAGAGGGTAAGGTGTGCCTTTTTTGTTCCTCAATTGTTGAATAATAATAAGTGAAGAAACTCATTCAATTTAAGATACTTTATGATACTTTAGCTTCTTAATGCTTTTAATTTTGTATGAAATTCTACAGTAACAATGTTTACTTTCTACAAGGGTTCACTCTTATAACAGGATCCCAAAATCTCAGGTTCAAATTTAGATAATAATAAATATTAACTTTGGTTTTCAAGTGGTTTAAAAACAATTTTAAAATAATCACAGAAGCACTTATTATAATAGCAACATCTCACAAAGGGGAAGAGCAGCAATCAGCTAGGTTAGAGACTACAAAGTAATGCCACTCAAGAAAGGACAAAGGGAATAAGAATGACAACTATTGATCATTTGACTACTAATGACTTCCTCAACCACAGAGCTGTCTCCAGAATCTCATTATAGCTGATATTTTTTCAAGTTTCTATGTTTGCAGTAAATCTAGATCTAGTTACCCACAGGCTTTATACAGACACTTTCAGGTTATAAGGTGATTCAAACAACATACCTAATGCATCTATACTCGGTACATACTTCTCAAATAAGTCCATCAAAAATGTTATAGCACAACACAGAAGAAGAAAAAAGTCCATTTAAGTGGCTGTCAGTTTCTATTTCCTTTTTTTTAATTTTCTTTTTTTTAATTATTAGTTGTTTAAAACATTACAAAGCTCTTGACATATCATATTTCATACATTTGATTCAAGCAGATTATGAACTCCCATTTTTACCCCGTATACATATTGCAGATTCACATGGGTTCCACATCCACTTTTTTACATACTGCCATATTAGTGTCTGTTGTATTCTGCTGCCCTTCCTATCTTCTACTATCCTCCCTCTCCTCCCCTCCCCTCCCATCTTCTCTCTCTACCCCATCTACTGTAATTCATTTCTCTCTTGTTTTTTTCCCCTTTCCCCTCACTTCCTCTTATATGTAATTTCGTATAACAATGAGGGTAGTTTCTATTTCCTTACTTGAGTTTATAGGAAATAAATATCAAGTTAAAAGCACCTGAATCCACTAAAAATAAGAGTGTTTTAAATGCTTTAACACAAAGTAGTTGAAAACATGAACTTCAATTTTTTCCTTCTATAATATAACGAAACTCGGATTTCAGCTGACAACTTCTATACTAGGTTTTGACTCAAAGCAATTTAGAAATAGCAAGTCAAAAACTCCTTAAAAATAAATTAGAGTTTATAATAGAAATAGTGACAGATGCTTCTTTAAAATAATGTCTGATAAGACCACTATATTTTAGAAATGACTTCATCACAGTATGCACACAAGTTTTGTATATTAAAATGTAAGAATGCCTAGTCTATAATTAAATCAGGATCATGAATAGTTCAATATAATATGTTGTAAAAAAAAGCATAATGTGACAAGAAAATATACTGAGTTAAAATATAATGCAAGCAGGGATTTATTAAAGCTTGTCATTTAGATTTAAACAACAGGAAATATCAACATAAATACCAGGGAGAGAAGTCAACAAGTACAAACTTACTGCAGCCTAAAAATGATTGATTTCCAGTGAGACTAGTGTATACCATAATTACTTATGAAGCCATATTCATCATGAGATGATCAAACCTCTAGACTGAGATGAAAAATATGAAACTTTAAAAATACATAATTTTAAAAAGCTTAGTTCTTCTGCTTCTGGAATCCTTGGTCATCTTACTGCTTACAGCTTACTTTGCTTCTACTCCTGCTATCACTCTTGCTTTCTTCTGTCTTTGATAGTTACAGGATACTATTTCTACCAAGCCCTGCTTATGAACTCTTCACATCTCTATTGTAACATAATGATTTGCAAAGCAAGCAGGGGCTAAAAATATGACCTAAATCAATTCTACCACCCTGAAAGAAAACTGGTAAGTGCTCATTTACTAAGCTGTTAAAGCTAAATGATGAACTTGAATTCATCATATTTAAAAAGAAGGAATACAAAAACATTACAAAAACAATTTTCCTAAAGTAACATGTATGCCTCAACATACAAATTATATCAATACAGAGTTTTATTAAATAATTTACAACAAGTTTTATCAAATAACACTACTGTCTCTAATCTTATAAAAATATTGGATTAGTCTTTTTGCATGAGTATGTGTTCTAGTGATTACTCATAATTTAGTGGTTTCAACAAGGAGCAATTTGCCCACAAAGGTACATTTGCAATGTCTGGAGACATTTTTTAATGCCATAACTGATATGTATGTGTGGGAGTGGGGGGTTACTGGTATCTGATGAGTATATAGAAGGCAGAGATGCTGCTAAAAATCCAACTCTATATAGAACAGATCCCCCAAAACAAAGCATCATCATCCCATAATATTCCTAGTGCCACAGTTAAGTAACACTGCACTAACTCCTTTGTTTACTTATTAAATAGTAATTTTACATAGTTTCTCCTATCTTTATCCCAAGTAAACACTCAAACCACCAAACAAAATCAGTACTGAACTTAAGGCAAAGAGGAGGGAAGTATGTATATCGACTTTCAAGAACAATTGAATCATTCATTCATTCAACAGATACAGGGCATTAAGTTATGCATTGAGATATTGTAGCCCCACAGACAGACAAAATCTCTGCTTTCATGTAGCTTGGGTGTTAGTGAAACTCGGAGGCTGAACAAATTTTCAACTGAATCAAAAACCCTCAGTGCCTGACACAGTCTGAAAAATTGATGTATCTATGAATAAGCTGTTATACTGATATAGCATTCATTCTATTTTTGGAAATGTCTTTATTTTAATGAGCCAAAATAACCTTCTCCATAGTTTTCACCCTTGAATCATAGTTCTGCTCTCTTGAATCATAAAGAACAAAATCTCTGTTCCACATGACAGCCCTTTACACATTTAAAGACAGCTATCATACATCTCTAAATTTTGTCTCCTAAAGGCTAATACAATTCTACCAGTGCTTCAGACAGCTTTTTATAAGACATGATACTTAAGAATAGAAGGAAATGAGTAAAAAAACACTACAGTTCTGCAATAATTTAGGCTATTAATCAGTATGTTCTATGTAATTTTTCTTCAATGATCCATCTCAAACCTATAATATTGCTTTTTGTAAGAAAGAATATAACATTTAGTAACTCCTATGTACAAAGAAATATGCTGCAAATTTTAGATGCATTATCACATTAGATAACCATAACAATCCTGTGAAGTAAACTGAAGTGTCTTTAGTTTAGCTCTAAAAATAATAGGCTCAGAAAAATTAACAGAATTTTCCCAAGACCCCATCCTTTACCTAAGCCTATGTTGCCTAAATAAAATATGCTGACTTTCATATTTTAATTCAGTTATTCAGATTACATTATTTCTATTTTACAATGAAGGCAACCTCAAAGTAGTTCATGCTCACATAAAGAAGAATTCTATTCTAGTAAAAAATGTACACATAAATTCTTACATCGAATGCCACTTTCGAATACCAAGAATATATGTTCTTTTTCTACCTATTCTGTATAGTTATAGTGAATTCTGGTTAATAAATTCTACATAGCAAATATTTTAACAAATTTGCTTTTCTATTAAGGAAATAATTTAAGACAATGTCCATTTGAAATTTATATACTAATTAGATATACTGTAATAATATACAATGCCAAAAATTCTTAAACTCATTCATGGTAGTCAGGCACTGTTAGAACAGGAATTAATAAAGCAGACTGTATTTGTAGCACTGAACAGGCCTTTTAACCTCTCTCTGTCTCTGTATTCTAACTTAAAAATGGAGGAAAAAATACAATCTATCCCATAGACTTGTTGAAATCAGAACAGGCTTTGAGTTGGCATCATCCTACTTCTGTTTTTCTCATCCTTTCCTGCATTTAATTCATTCCCTCAACACAAACCACCAAAGTAATTCTTCCAAAAATAAAATCTGACCATGTCACTCCATTGCTCAAAAAACCCCAATGGCTTTACCACACTTGAAATAAAACACAAAGCCTATACAATTCTACATGATCTAGTCCTTGGCTTCCTTGCTCACTTGGGACCACTGCACTTGGTCCCTCCATATTAAGGCTCTGACAAATACTTTCATGGTTCAATCCCTTTCCTTCAACCAAGTCTCTAGTTAATTCTCATCTACTCAGATAAGCCTTCCCTCATCATTCTCATATCTTGCTTTTTCTTCCATAACATTGATCACTATTATTTTAATTATTTGTTTCTGTCTCTCCCATAAAACATATGATCTATGAAAATAGGATTTTTATTTCTAGAGCCCCTATCATGGTATTTAGCACATCGTAGATACTAAATAAATGGTCAATCAACTGGCAAGGTGGTCAAATACAGTTGTCCAGCAGTGGCCTCTCCTCCACAAACAACTAGAACAACAAACAAACTGTTGCATTTTAAGGAAAGTGGCCAAGCAACAACTGTCAAACCCAGCAAGGAAGAGGTAGAAACCCCGTAAGATGTGGAGACCTGGGATGAGAGCATAGGGTAGAAAAAAACACACCTGATAACTACAACCCTAGCTTCTTGGCCAGGAGACTCCCCTTTGCAAGAGACGGGTAAATAAGAGAACCCAACATCAAAACAGATGCTGCTGCAGTGGAATTGACATATTGGAGATTTACCCTGCAGGCTATGCCACTGTTAGGCCTGACAACACACATTCCATCAGCACTGGCCTGCCCTGCAGCACTGCTTGGTTCAAGCACAAGCAAACCATGCCTTGTGCTGCCACTGCTACTGAATAAATATCCACCACTCCCAATGCAGACTGACTACTCTGTAGGTATTATGGTTTGGATATAAGGTGACCCAAAAAAAACTGTTAATGCAGAAATACTAAAAGGTAAAATTATTACCTGTAACCTGATCCATACATCTTAGTTTGAATGGACTGACTAGGTGATAAGCATAAGCAGGTAGGGTGTAGCTACAGCAGATGGGTCACTGGGTGTGTACTGAAAGGGTACATCTTTCCTATGAACTCTTCACCCCCTCTTTCTCTGCTTCTTTGCTGACATGAGGGGAACAGTTTCCCTCTACAACACCTTTCACCCATGATGTGCTGCCTCACTTTGGGTCAGAGCAATGGAGTTAGCTGTGTATGGACTGAGACCTCTGAAACCATGATCCCCAAATAAACTTTTCCTCTTCTTAAGTTGTTCCTGTTGCTTATTTTGGTCACAGTAACAAAAAGCTAACTAAAATAGTAGGTATCACATTGCTATGTGTACCACACACACATGGGGCAATAGAGTACCCTCTCCTCTATGTGGTCTCCAGAGACAAAAGGGCTCACTGACCATTCCACCACATATACCGTGCCTAAAGCAATCAATTATGGCTGAAAAATAAAAAGAAACTACACCATGGCTTCCAGCTGGAATCAAAGCCAATATAGATTATCAAACTGACATCCTAAAACAAATTTTCAAGAGAAAATACTTTACTATGAAACTCAACTTATGAAAGTGATAGAGACAACTGATCCACCAGATGCATAAATCTTAATGTAGGGACACAAGAAGTATGAAAAAACAAGGTAGCACAATGTCTTCAAAGGAACTCAATAACTCTTTAGAAACAGATCCAAAAGAAAAGGATGTTGACAAAAAACCTGGTAACAGTTAAAGAAAATACAAAAAGATAAAATTAGGAAGACAATTCATGATAAGAATGAGAAATACAGCAAAGAGATAGAGATCATAAAAAATAAACAAACAGAAATCTTGGAAATGAACAACTCAATATATAAGAAGGGAAACAGAAGCCTTATTAATACAGTAAACTAGCAAATCAACAAAGATAAATAAGAGAAAAAGAAAAGAACAAGCCTATTAAAAACAAACAGAAAAAAGTTAACAAAATGATATCAGCAAGGATTTACTATGAATTATAATATTTTATCTAAATAAGCTATATTTTTCCAAGTAAAAGATACAGAATAGCTGAATAAATAATCTTATTTAGTAATAAGATTAAACAGGATGTGGCCTATAAGAAACTCATTTCACCAACAAAGAAAGTGAAAGGACAGAAAAAGATATTCTACACAAATGGAAACTGAAAGCAAGTAGGAGTAACCATACTCATATCAGACAAAATAGACCTTAAGACAAAGGATATAAAAAAGAGACAATTAAGAGCAATGATCAAGAGATAGATTCAACAAGATATCATGATTGTAAAAGTACATACATTTAATGTTAGAGAGTTCAACTTTACTTTAAAAAAACACAACGCATTATTAGATCTAAAGAAAGAGAATTTCCAATACAACAACAACAGTGGGAAACTACAACACTCCACCTTCATCAATGTACAGATAATCCAGACTCAAAAAAAAAAAAATCAACAGATAAACAGTTAAATAATACTCTAAACAAGCAGATCTAACAGAAATTTACAGAATATTTCATCCAACCGCTGCAGAATACATATTCTTTTCATCAGCACATGGAACATTCTCTAGAATAGACCTTGATTTAGACTATTAAGGAAGTGTCAACAAATTCAAAGAAATTGAAATCATACCCTATATCTTTTCTGGACACAATGGCATAAAGTTAGAAACTAACAACTTTCACAGGCCTGTAATCCTAGCAACTGGGAGGCTGAGGGAAGAGAATTGCAAGTTCAAGGTTATTCTCACCGCTTTAGGGAGACCCTCAGCAATTTAGTGAGATTTTGTTCCAAAACCAAAACTAAAAAAAGGACAGGGGATGTAGCTCAGTGCTAAAGTGCCCTGGGTTCAATCCATTTAAAGAAAAAAGAAAGAAGAAAAGGAAAGGAAGCAAGCTAGTTAGCTTTGGAATGATACAAATACATGAAAACTAAGCAATATATGACTGAATGAGTCATGATGGGTCATTGAAGAAATCAAGATGTATATTACAAAATTTCTTGAAACAAATGAAAATGAAAACATCCCCAACTTACTGGATACAGCCAAAACAGTACAAGGAAGGTAGTTTATAGCAATAAGCATCTATACAAAAAAGAAAAAGAAAGATTCCAAATCTGCATCTGATTTATTAAATGCATCTGAAAATCATAGAAAAGCAAGAACAAACCAAACTCAAAATTAGTACAAGGAAAGAAATAACAAGGACCAGAAAGTATTTGAATAAGTAAACAAAATCAACAAACCTTTAGCTAGACTAGTGAAGAAAAAAAGAGAGAGAAAACCAAAATAAATAAAATCAGAGGTGAAAAAAGAGACATTGCAATCAATACTTCAGAAACAATAAGAAATAATTAGGAACTACTATAAACTACTGGAAAAAACTAGAAGAAACAGATACATTTCTAGACAAATATTAGCTACCAAAATTGAACCATGAGAACAAAGTAATCAGAACAGACCAATAATGACCAATGAGCTTCCGTCAGGAATAAAGAAAACTCCCAACAAAGAAAAGCTCAAAACTGGATGGCTTCATTAATACGTAATATCAAAATTTAAGGAAGAACTAACACTAATTTTTCTCAAACTACAAAGAGAAAATTGAAAGGAGGGGAATCCAGGCGGAAGTACCCTGATATCAAAATCAGGCAAGAATACAACAACAAAGAAAACTATAGACCAATATCCCTGCTGAACATACAAAAATTCTTAACAAAATGCTGGCAAACTGAATTCAATAGCACATCAAAAATATTATTCACTGTGATCAAATGGGATTTACCCTAGAGAAGCAACGATTCAACCAAATGTAAATAAATAAATGTAATGTATCTCATCGACACAATGTAAGATAAAAATTATATGAGCATCTCAATAGACAAAGAAAAAAATCAGTAATATTCAGCATTCTCTCATGATAAAAACAAAAAATAATAGCTACAGAAGGCTCATACATCAGCATAATAAACATTGTACAGGACAAATCAACAACCAATATCATACTAAATGGAGGAAAGCTGGAAGCATTTCCTCTATGACCTGGAACAAGACTTAGATGTCTACTCCCACTACTCTTATTGAAGAATATAAAACTGAAAGTTTTAGCCTGAGAATTTAGGCAAGTGAAAGAAAGAAAAGGCATACAAATAGGGAGGAGTCAAATTAACTCTGTTTGCAAATGATATGATTCTATACATAGAAAAACCTGAACACTCTATCAGAGGGCTATGAGAATGGATAAATTCAGTAAAGTTAAAGGATAAAAAAAAACTCCATGTACAAAAAAATCAGTAGCATTTACATACACCAATAACAAATCTGCTGAGCAAGAAATCAAGAAAACATAAGACCCCAAAAAGCCAAAGCAATCCTCAAGAAAAAGAATAAAGCTGGATGCACCACCATACCTGATTTCAAGACATACTACAGAGCCACAGTAATCAAATAACATTGATACTGGCATAAAAACAGACACACAGTCCAATGGAGCAGAGGAAAATCCCAGAAATAAACCCATGTGTCTACAACCAACTGATGCATGATAAAGGTGCCACAAACTTACATGGAAGAAAGTACACCCTCTTTAATACATAGTGTTAGGAAAACTGGATATCCATTTGCAAAAGATTGACTCATTCCTTTCACCCTATACAAAAATCAATTCAAAACTGACCAAAGACCTTAATGTAAGACCTAAAACTATGAAACTACTAGAAGAAAACATGGGAAACACTTCAGGACACAGGTATCGGGGTAAGACCTCAGAAGCATGGGTAACAAATGGGATTATAACAAACAAGATACTGCTGCACAGAAAACAAAACAATCAATAAAGATACAACCTATGGAATGCAAACCATTCACCTGACAAAGGGTTATTATCTAGAATATATAAGGAACTAAAAAAACCCTCAACAACAAAAAATAAATAATGCAATTTAAAAATGGATAACATTTCTCCAAAGAAGAAATACAAATGGCCACAAATGGCCAACAAATATGAGAAAAAGGTGCTAAATATCATTAGCCATCAGAGAAATGCAAATCAAAGCCACAATAAGATATGATCTCACCCTAATTACAATGGCATTTATGAAAAGGAAAACTCATAACAAATGCTGGTGAGAATACAAATAAAAGGAAACTCATATACTATTTACAGCAGTTATAGAGAACAATATGGAAGCCTCTCAAAAAAACTAAAATAGATCTACCCTATGATCTAGCCATCCCATATCTAGGTACATATTCAAAGGAAATAATATTGGCATATCAAAGAGATATGTGCATGCCTATGTTTACTGCAGCATTATTCACAACAACCAAGAGAAGGAATCAACCCAGGTATACATGGATGGATGGTGTATATGTGTGTGAGTATATATATATGTATATATATATATTTATCACACACAGTGATAAATATATATATATACATATATATACACATATGTGTGTATATATATACATATGTGTGTATATACATACACACACACACACAAACACACACACACACACACACACACACATATATATATAGTGATGAAATATTGGACTATTATCCATAAAGAAGAATGAAATCCTGTCATTTTCAGCAAAATGGATAGAAGTGGAAGACTTTACATTAAATTAAATAAGCCAGACACAGAAAGCCAAATATTACATGTTCTGTTTCATATGTAAAAGTTTTTTTAAAAAGTTGATTTGAATGTAAAATAGTGACTACTAAGAGCAGGAAGGGAAGAGAGAGCGGGATGTTGGATAATGGTATCAAAACATAGGCAGATAGGGCTGTGGTTGTGGCTCAGTGGTAGAGCACTCACCTAGCATGTGTGAGGCACTGGATGTGATATTCAGCACCACATAAAAATAAAATGAAGATACTGTGTCCACCTAAAACTAAAATAAATATTTTTTAAAATAAATATTTTTTATTTTAATTATTTTTTTAAAACATAAGTTCTGATGTTCCACAGCACAGTGAAGTGTTTATAATTCACAATAACTTAGACATTTTATGAAGAGCTAGAAAGTTGAGTTTGAGGGCTCCAAACATAAAGAAACATTAAGAAGATGAAAATATTAATTACCTTGATTTGATCAGTACACGTTGTATACATGTGTTGAAATTTTACACTGTACTTCGTAAGTATGTACAACTATCACATGTTCATCAAAATGGAACAAAAAATTCAAATGAAGTTACTTAAGAGGCAGCTGAGATGTAAAAGAATCCTTTCCCAGGTATATATGATCTTATGAAAGCTACTGAGCTTTCTTATACTTCTGTTTTCTTATCAAAATAGAAAAAAAAATGTACCCTACCTCATAAAAATTATGAAAGTGAAATAAAATAAGAGGTGAAGATTCTAGGCATATTCTACTATGCTAAATGTTTGCTCTCTCAGTTCATGGACTATAAATTCAAGCATGTGGAGTCTACTAGAAATACTTTCTATTTCGTGGATCATGGACTATAAACTCAAGCATGTGGAATCTACTAGAAAAATACTTTATATTTCGTGGAATGTTGGCAGCGTCTGTCCCAGACTCAGTAAATGTTGGCATTGAGTTCAATTCTATAGGGCAAACATATCTAACTCCCCAATATCTAATTTGCAGAAGAACCAAAGAGAGCAACTTGCCAAAGACTTTTTTAGTCACTAATGAGGTAAAACTGATAATCATGCACTCTACTAAAGGGGATCCACATTTCTTTAGACTGGAAAGACTTCAACATTGTCATAATTCCATCTGACTCCCCAAAATTCATATCATTTTTTACTCATTTGTTCATTCAGCCAACACACACACAGTAAAATTCAGCTACATGCCATGTACTATGTGTTCAAGATGAAAAGAACAAGGGTTGGTCCCTCACCCACCAAGAAGGAATTCAGGGGTTTGAAAATGGCTAATATTAAGGATTATGGAAACTCTAGGAAGAAAATCAATTATTTTATGAAAGGCTTTATTGTAGCATTGTCCAACAGAAATTTCTACAGTAATGAAAATATTCTTTAATCTGTGTTATCCAATATAATAGCCACTATTCACATGTGGCTACTGAGTTCTTGAAATATGCTTATGATGGACAAATTAAATTTTAAGATTTATTTTAATAAATTTAATTAAGTAGACACATGTCTAGCAATTACTATATTGGACAACAAAGATCAACAGGATAGGTAATATATGAGTAGAAATCATCAGAGATAGGAGTTAGTGTATTCTGTGTAATGGGAAGGACAGGAACTACACAAAAGTCTCTGAAAACACCTTGGTATGTTCAGGGAAGACTGCCTAGGAAATATGGAAGGTGTAGACCAGAGAATAATAGGTTAAAAGGGTTAGACAGGACCAAAATATGAATGTCTTTAAAAACCAGCTAAGGCTTCAATATAATATTGAAGACAATAAAAAATATCAAAGACTGTAAAGCCAAGGACTATATGACTACATCCATGGTTTACAAAGGTAATTTTTAACTATAGGATGAGTAATATTTTGAAAAATGAAAAGGCCAAAGGGTGGGAAGACCAGTTCTGTAGCAGATACTGCAGTAATTCAAGTTAAATGATGAAGGCTTGAACTACTATAAAAACAGTGAGAATAGAGATGAAGGAACATATTCCAGAAACGTTCTGGAGATAAAATTAATGAGATTCAGAGAACTCTGAGATGTGGCAGACAAGAATAAATTAAAGTAGGAACTACTGAAGTACCAGCCTTAAAAAACCCAAAATAATATCTAGGTATTTTTACATCAAATAAAGGAATTAAAGAAAGTTTATAGACTCCTGTTCAATGTTGTATTTAAGAAAACAACCCAAATAAGACAATAAGCTCTTAAAAGTCAAATCAATTATGTAATCATTCACGATGGTATACAGTAGAGTTATTAAAATTATTTTTAAAGAATACACACAGGATAGTGTTCATTATATGGAAAATGAAGTAAATAGGCTATAAAGCATCATATTTAGCATTATTATGAATTCATTTTATGCATTAGATTTTTTTTAATTAAAGGAATATGCCAAAAAATCAATAATGATTTACTTATTAGTGGGTCATTTTAGGTATTTTTGGTGACTATTTTTTTTATTATTTAATGATACTACAAGTATTGAATATTTTTTATTTACAGAAATAAACTTTTGCTTTTTAAGCATTGTACATAAAAGCACTAGGCCATAAGGTGGATCTACTAAAGTCCACAGCAATGTCACAAATGGAGGATTTGACATGCATGGCCAGATCTCAAGTCTACTATAGGAAACTAAACTTGCTAGCAAATTGACTATAAGGCAAATTGTTTTCTTTTAGAAAAATCTACTCAGACTATGAAGTATAAAATGAATTATTTCCCATTTAATTTACTTATAATGTCTTAACATTTGTAACAGGAATGACTCAGCAAAAGTTGCTGCCTAGGTATTAAAAGTAGGATAACACACCTCATAGCTTAAGCCAATGGTCAGCAAGAACTGCCTGAGTTTAAAAAAACTCTCAAGTTTTTTTAAACTCAGGCAGTTTCCCACAAACTTAAAGTAACTCCCACCCTCATTCCTTGTATATACTGCTGGTTATCACATTCTTGGGCATGTACTCTCCTTCTCTCTCTCTCTCTGCCTGATCTGCTGACAAGAGGGCTATCCTCCACACTCAGGATCTGTAAGTAATAAATCTTGGAATTTATTTCCTATTGTGATGGTATACTGACCCCAGCATGGGCCAGTTAGAGTATCCTTTGAAAGATGCACTGTAAACAACCACATCTACCAACACTTTCTTTACTGTTTGGGCAAGACCCCTAGCTACTTTGATGGTAGAACCCCAATTTAACTAGGGGCCCTCAGAATACATGTATAGCTTACATCTGTATACTTGCAACTACAGTTGGGAATGTTGTATAAACCTGCATTTTATTCTGCCACACAAAATAAGAGATTCATTCTATTCATATCAATTACAATTACTCAAGTTCATTTGAAATAGAGCAGACACTGTATGCTGAAGAAGCGGCTCAGTAAATGCTAACCTTTTTTACACATGCATGCCAGTCCTTTCTTACACTTAACAAAACCCAGCTTTCCAAGTTCTAAATTTAGATTTAAAAGAAATTCTGACCTGGCATAGATAAGCCTACTACAGAGATACATGGCTATGACAAATTCTTATACATACTGTATGTGAACAAAAGATAAATTAGATAAAGGATATAATAAATTCCCTCATTAAATAAAAAATGAAAGAAATTTTCCAACCATAATTTTAATCACTGTACTTTGCTATAAGATAAGGGTTGTACTTGTTTCAGGAAACCACACATATAATAAAAAGATAACGTTAGACTAACATTTCCAGCTATAATGCCAAGGCTTATTCTGATCATTCTACAGAAGAAGTAAATAAAAGGCTGAGAATAAAATCACTTTTCCATTTTAGATTTCTACAAACATGGTTTGATTTCCTTAACTAAAATTAGTTATATAGTTTATTTTTATGCTTTCTATTAAAACACACTGGCAGAGGACCATCTTTACACTGGGTCACTTGTAAAAAAGCTGTACAGCTAAGTAGCAGTCATTGGCTCATGCAATAAATGTAATGAAATTGACCAAGGTTATACATTGAAGTAGTAGCAGATCTGGGACTATGGCCAGGTTTCCTGGCTTGAAAACTAGTGCCTCTTTCTGACAAGATTACAGTTCTTAAATTAAAATATATTTTCCCAGAGAAATGAAACAAAGGATACATTTTAGGATACCAGTTAGCAGCACTTGGGAAACCTTATATAGCTCCCAAACCCAGAAACTTCCTTACATATTTTGGCTAACTACCATATATGACATAGTGGGCAAGAGTCACTAAAATAATCACTCCACAAACAAAGAGAATTCAGAAATCTGCAATAGCAATTAGCCACCAGTATCTTACTATGTTTCTGTGATCTGATGTCCATTTCCATGGAAACAGGAAAAGAAGTGAGAGGCAGCCAAGAGAAGAGATGTCAGAACTTGTCAGGTTCAGTGGCTGGGGCTGAAAGCTGAAAATACCATTTTTTTTTTAAACAAACAGTATCAGCTGACTTCTGGCATATAATCGATTCCCAAGTTAGGCAATGTCAGCTTGCTTAGAGAAGCATAAAGCTAAAGAACAGGCTTGGGGTTTGTTTTGTTTTTAAAAGCTTAGATTAAGGGGCAGAAAGACATTAAAAATCAAAATGTACAATATTCTAAATTTCTAAAATTTAAGAATACAACAGAATTATTTCAAATTTCACGAAGTAAAGGGAAGAATTTCTTACTATGATTAAGAGCCCTGCCACAGAACACTGAGTGGAATGAGTTGTAACAGGGTGGAGGTAGGGAAGAGTCCTCAGACAGAGGAAGCAGCTCATAGAAAGGCCGGAGACAAGAGAGTGGGTGGCCCTTTTAAGGTACTGCAAACACCCTAGGGCACTCAGTGTGGGATGAGGGGTTATCACAGGAAGCTTTCCCAAAAGAGGTGACATCTAAGCAGAGAGGTGAAGGGTGAGATGGAGTTTCAGAAGAATATTTCAGTAAGAGGAAAAAGCAAAAGTGAAAGCCTTGCTAAAGCAAGAGAAAGCAAACTGAATTCAGGAATAGTAAACTGCTTAGGTCAGTTGGAACAGAGTAGGAATAGGGGAATGCACCATGATTAGATCAAGTAGGCCTGATTTCCTGAGTTAGATTTTGAACTTTTGTCCTGAAAACAAGGTACAACTAAAAGTCTAAATCAGAAAAGTAACATGATGGGGGGTGGGGGGCGTGGGTAACCTATACCTTGGAATGGCTTGTCAGACTAGTTCAGATTACATAGAACCTGGTATGAAGTCTGTTATAGCTTTCCCTGGGAATGGAAGTGAGAAACTACATTGGGGAAGGGACAGCAGACAGATGGGAAACATAAGACACAGTGAATATAAATAGTGAGAAGGATGAGTCAAGGATGGCACTCAGGATTTTGGCCTGAATATCTGGGTATATGGTAGTTCCTATCACTGAATCTCTGTCATAAGCAAAGAAGGAGGAATTTCAGGTGAATGGTGATAAGTTCTCATCTGGACTTTATGACTTTGAGGGATCCATGAGACAATGAAGCAGAACTATCCAATTGGCAGTGGATCTACAATTCAGGAGAGATAGTTGGGCTGAACTTTAAGTATCTAGACTTCAGAATTAGATAAAATTGCCCAGAGAGAGCATAAAATCAGAGGAGAGTCCTCCAGATAAATTTTAGAGGCTTTAAACTATGTTCAAATGCTGGCTGCATCATTTACCAAGTACATGACCTTGAGTTATTTAATTTCTAAACCTATAAAATTAGAATAATTATACCTATGCTGAAGATTGATAAGGAATAAGTAGAGAAATGAGAAACTATAAAGTAGAATACTAAAAGATAAAAGGTAGATACCACAAAAGAATGCAGTATTAGAAAAACTAGTGGAAAAGAGTAGCTCATGATTTGTTGAGAGCCACAGCCAAAGGAGCCCCAGCAAACTTCCAGCTGCCGGCTGATGATCCAGCTGCCAGCAAACTTCCAGCTGCCGGCTGATGATTGGCTCACAGTGGCCCCAGCAACATCTAGCTGATTGGCTCCTCTGCGGTGATGTTCATTGGGCTGTTTCCCTGCCCTTCAGACTGCCAGCTGATGATTGGCTCACAGTGGCCCCAGAAACATCTAGCTGATTGGCTCCTCTGTGGTGATGTTCATTGGGCTATTTCCCTGCCCTTCAGACTGCCAGCTGATGATTGGCTCACAGCGGCCCCAGCAACATCTAGCTGATTGGCTCCTCCACGGAGCTGCTCATTGGGTGACTTCTTTGGCTCTGCCCACGCAACCCAGCCAATCAGCCTCAAGAGCAGGAGGATTGTGGGAGGTTGAGAGGCTGGTGTGTGGGGGTGAGAGGCGTGTGGAAGCCGGTGGTGGCAGTTGGGCTCTGAGGGTTTTTTCCCTGAGGAGCTGTTTTGTTTGGCGTTTGTAGTTCTAAAAATAAAGTTAGTTTCTTTTGACAAGTGGCTCCTGAATTGTGCTCAGCCAGACTGCGGCAATGATTAATCATCATATGCTGCAGAAGTCAATTAAAATAAGGAATGAAGGGGCTGAGGTTGTGGCTCAGTGGTAGAGCACTTGCCTAGATTGTGTGAGGCACTAGGTTCAATTGTCAGTATCACATATAACTAAATGGATAAAATAAAGGTCCATCAATATCTAAAAAATATATTTAAAAAAATAAGGATTGAAAAGTATATGTAGGATTTTTTTTTAAAGGCATCTTTGGTTACCCTGGCAAAAGTATGGTGGAGGAAAAAATATATCAGAAAAAAAAGTGGTAGGCAAGGGAGTGGCAGACAGATACAGGAAATTCTTTTAAGAAGCTTGGCAAAAGAAAGAGCAAAGATTAGGTAGTTATCTAGTATAAATCATGAAGTCAAGATAGAATTGCTTAGTTTTGTTTGTTTATGTATGTTTGTTTTGACTGGAACAAACTTGATAGGTTAAGATGTCTTTAGCTGCAAATATGAGAAAACCTAATTATCAATGCCTAAACAATTAAAGCACTTATTGCTTACTTTTAAAAAGTCAGAAAAAGTACATGACTCTGGGGTTGTGTTTTTGTGTTGTTGTTTTTTTCCCCAAAAATCTCAGTGATATCATCCAACCAAGTCTTTATCTTTTCATTCTGCCAAAAAGTGACTACACAAGACAGGCATCATGTCCTTAAAACACATTCCCCACGGAAACAAATGGTGAGAACAATGCTTGCCCTCTGTTAGGAAGCAAAACATCTTCCCTTGAGGTCCCCCCATTAGACTTCTTTACAGCTCATTGGCTAGAACTGGGTCACATGGCCACTGTTAGTGATAAGAATAGGAAGAAGATGACCAAACTTTCCAGTTCTATTTTGAAAAAGTAAGAAAGATGGGAGTAAAAATGACTTTTACATAGCCAGCCAATACTGTCTGCCACGGTAAGTTTAAATGCTGATGAGAAGATGGTATAAAAAAGAGAAAAGTCAAGGGCTGGGGTTGTGGCTCAGTGGTAGAGTGCTCACCTAGCATGCACGAGGCACTGGGTTCAATCCTCAGCACCACATAAATGTAAAATAAAGATATCGTGTCCACCTAAAACTAAAGAATAAATATTGAGAGAGAGAGAAAGAGAGAGATAGAAGTCAAAGACATGGAAGGGAAGGGGTAAAAGTTAATTCAGATCCAGATAAATCTATAAGAGGCTGGTTGGGAATTGAGAGAGTTTGTGCCACATAAATTTAATTTCAACAGAAAATAGAATTACTCATTTAAAAGTCTCAGATGAGGCTGAAGGCTAGAAGTCTTCAGAATAACAAAGTTGATTTTAGAATAGTTCGTATTTAGAACATAAGAGAGGGCTGCCTAGGATAATAGGTTTCTGGGCAAGATAGAAAAAGAAAAGAAGAAAGAATCATTTCCTAGAGATTGTTGGCAGTGTAGATATCATTTATTCATAATGCTACCCATACCACTTACAAGGATTTCCTTGAAATCGTACAGCAGTATGAGATTAAGAATAGAGAAAGCAGATTGTCGAATTCACCATAAACTGGAGCTTATGGTTTAGAGGAAAAGTAATATAGCAATGAGTAGCAAGTACAATACAAAACCAAGGAGACAAACGAGTTGAAGTTATCATCAGCAAGCCAGTGAAAGAAATAATGGGCCATATATTAATTGTGTTAGGAAAGAAATGAAAGTTTTGAAAAAAGCAGACAGAGTAGGACAATCAAGGAACCCAAGGTATACTGGCCATAATAAAAGGGCTGAAAATGTGGAAAAACTACGGTCAGATGAATAAGATAAGTACCTCCAGTGGACATGTTGGATGCCCTGAAAATAAGCAGCTAAAGTAAAATAGACATATAGGGTACTCAAGCAGGTGAGGAAATTGAAAGATTAGGATGTTAAATGAATTGTCTACACAGACAATGAAGTCAATGAGAATTGTGCTTAGGACTAGAGTAAAAAGGAAGAACCAATATCTTTATTTACAAAAGAGGAAAGATAACCAAAGGAGAAAGGGAGAGAGTGATTATTCTTTTAATAGCAATGATTATCAAAAAGAATATAAGTGTGGAGGAGAAGGTGTCTGAGGAAACAAAGAATATGCCAAATCTTATTCTAAATCTACAGGTAGACAGTGAAAGAATGAGCTGTATCCACTAAAGAAGACTTCATGAAAAGTTATATCTGCAGGGAGTCAGTTTTCAGTTTCAGATATTAAGAAAAACTTTATTTAATATAAAACTGGAGCTCCAGAAGTACAAAACAAAAATTTGGGAAGAAAAGGAAGGAATATTTGAGTTTAGAAAAGAAGTCCTATACAGTATAAAGATGACCAGAGAGGCTTATATTTCAGAGATTACCAAGAATGATAGGAACACGGTACATAATGGGATTAGGCCTACAGGTATTCCAAAGAACTAGTCCTAGTAATCTCTCTGGCTGGAAAACAATATGGCCCAGAACAATTACACTTTCAAGGAATTACTATTCTGAATTATATCGCCTGATTTTTTCAGTAACAATGTATCATACAGGCTAGGTTAACATTCTAATTTAGTTTTAGACACACATACATTTTGGAAACCAATATTATTCACTTCACAGGCTATCCCAAGAGCTTGGGATAAAAGGGAATTTGAGTTGGGGATTTTTTCAAATTTGGTAATATTTGAAAATATTCAAGAAGATACCTTGGGGTTGGAACACAAGTCTAACCATGAAATTCATTAACTTTTCATATACACTTTAAATATACATAGCCTGGAAGTAATTTTTTGGGGGGGTGGTAATCGGGAATTAAACTCAGGGGCACTCAACCACTGAGCCACATCCCAGCCCTATTTTCTATTTTATTTAGAGACAGAGTCTCACTGAGTTGCCTAGTACCTCGCCACAGCTGAGGCCAGCTTTGAACTTGTGATCCTCCTGCCTCAGACTCCCAAGCCACTGGGATTACAGGTATGTGCCACTGCGCCCAGCACCTGGGAATAATTTTATGCAGTATTTTTACTGCATCTGCATTTTGACTACAACTGTCACAAGAAGCCAGATGTGAAATTTTCCTCTTGTGCCATCAGGTCAGCACTCAAAAGATTTTGGATTTTGGAACATCGTAGATTTTGGATGTTAAGATTAAGGATCCAGTTAAAAAATAAATATTGAAGAAAAAAAAAGATTAAGGATCCTCAAACCTTATTTCTATGTAGTGAAGAATTTAACCTTGTACAAAACAAGGACTCAACATAACTGGCTTCTGACTTTAGCTTTTAGAAATAATTTCTAAGGTCTCTGCTAGACTATAGGCCTTGAGCAATGGAGTAGGAGTTTGCATCATGCCTAGAGGGACAGAAGAATAGAGACTAAGATCGGACACCTGCATAATGAATTATACCCATGTCATAGATCCCTCAATAAAGTTCAATCATCATGACTCAGATGCTCTTACTCAGTTGGCAATATTGACACACATTCTCAAACATTAATGCCAGAAGACTGGCACATCTTAACTCTGCAGAGAAGAGAGTAGAAGTTCTGAATTTAATAAATTCTTGAACTCTAACCAACTTCTTCTGTTGACTGATTTTAATCTGTATCCTTTTCCTGTAATAAACCATAATGTGAATATAAAAGCTTTCAGTGAGTTCTATGAATCCTAGCAAATGATTGGGAACCCCTGAACTTGCAATCAAGTGTTGTAAACAAGGGCAATAATGCCCTCTAACTTCATTATTTGGCCTAATTTTTTCACAATATATGTTCTCCCTAAATCTATTTGTTCATGGGGGTGGGGGATAATGATTTGAAAAGAATACCTGAGATTAGCTGAAACTGTCACTGAATGGCAACTAGTTTACTAAACTGCTAATGACCACCTGCTTCCATAAATCCCTCTGAGCACTGTACAAGTCAACAATTAATACTATGGACTGCTGAGTTTTAATCTGTATAAAGCAGACATTGTATCACTGAGATGGAAAAGTCTCCCTTTACTGTACACCTTGTTCTAGGTAACTGTGAAATGCCATTGTACCTTGGTGTGATGTGATCATGTCCAAAGAGTAAATCTTGTGAAATAATTTGAATTCAATTTTAAATTTTGTTCTTAATTGATAAAATAATAGTAATATTTATGGGTTACAATGTGATGTTTAATAATACAATGACATTATGAAATAATCTAAATTAAACTAACAAACATACCCATCATCTCACATTCTTATTTTGGGGACAATATTTAATATTTCACCTATAGCTATTACATTAATAAATGAATTACTGTAGTTACTGACATCATAATATAGAAGGATTTATCAAACTTCTCATTGCCATATTATTTAAAAATACTGTAATAACTAATTTCCATATAAAAATTGCCCCCAAATAACATATTACCAAAAATGTTAAAAATGCAATTGACATGGGATAAAAAAGGGGCATTTAAATAATGAAGAGATTCACAGACAGTTTCTCAGAAATGCCTTCTAAATCATAATGAACAGAACACAAAATTTGTAGCCAATTTAATTTACTAATATCAAATGATCATTTCAAGGATGATATAAAAGAGAATTTTCATTCTTTTAAGTAAAAACTTAGAACTTTGAAAAACTTCCAATTGTATAGTTTAGTTGCTCAGCCTAGAGAATCAGCAAGATTAACTGTAGGACCCTGGCCAAGTTATTTAATTTCTTTGGGCCAGTTTCTTCATTTATAAAGTAAAAATAATAACAGTACCGGGCTGGGGATGTGGCTCAAGTGGTAACGCACTCACCTGGCATGCGCGGGGCGCTGGGTTCAATCCTCAGCACCACACAAGATAAAACAAAGATGTTGTGACCACCGAAAACTGAAAAATAAATATTAAAAAAAATTCTCTCTCTCTCTCTCCCTCTTCTCTCTCTCTCTCTCAAAAAATATAAAAAAATAATAACAGTACCTATTACATAGAATTGTGTGGGTTAAATGAGATAACACTACAGGCAAACAGCATAAGGCTTATACAGCTTAGCACATGGTAAATAGGGATAATATATTAATCTGACCTATCTAATTTGATGCTTCTTACATCCAGCTAACTAATTCACCACACTAAAACTCTACCAAAATAAACTAACTGTAACAGTCTAACATTTGTTTCTGCAACATAAAGTCTTGGCATAAACACACACACACACACACACACACACACACACACACACACACTGCTAATTAAAAAACAAAAGTAGAAGGAAGGAACAATAAATAGAACAGAAGAATAGAATAATAATAGAACAATAATAGAATAGAAGGAACAAATAAATAGAAGGAATATCATAGAGTGGAGAAAGGGAAATGGCAGGAGGGAGAAAGGGAAGAAAAAAGAAAAGTAGTAGTACTGGGGACTGAAATGAAGCAAATTATTTTTCTTGCATATTATCATTACGTCAAAATGAACCACACTATTTTGTATATTCACAATACACTAATGATGTTTTTTTAAAAAAAAATCAATGGGTAAAGGTTGATAAATAATGCATGGATTTTTTTCTTACTTAATATTCCTAAAATTATTCCTATGAATTTATGAATAAAGTCAGAGGGCAGGTTGTTTTAAAAAGTAACACTGATGGTGTATAAAATGACTGATATCATGAGAGTCATACTTTGGGAAGAAAAATCTCTGAGTAAGTGAGAGGAGGAAATAAATTTAGTGATTGGTGGATGAAAGAAGATAAAAAGATTACCAAAACAGTCACCAGAAGTTTAAAATAGCCTTTCAACAATGAAAAAAAAAGGACCAAAATGAATGACATGGAATTACTCTGCAGCAATTATGATAGAAATGGGAATACAAATCACTCACCATTAAAAGAATCACTAGAAAAACATGTAGACTATAAGTTATACCATTATTTTATATACCACCAAGAAAGAAAAAAATTCTAAAATTAAACTATAAGAAAGTGCTAAATGTTAAACTGATGACACAATACCACAATGTTGTTGATTATAAAATACACTCCCATTTCAGAGACATTAAAATTTGAAAAACATGTATCTTAAAATTAATGAAATATAGTATCTGCCTAAATAGTAAAAAGAGGTCACAATCCTATGAAATCCCCAGTAGTATTCATAACCTCCTCATAGCCTGCTTGGGATCTGCTGAAGTCTCCTTGAAGCTCGAACAGCTCCAGCAGGCTTATGACATCTGCCTTTGACCCCATGATCCCACATCTGCACCTGAAGAGACAGGGTAAGCCCTTGCCCATCCAACAGGGGCCACAGCTCCAAGAAGCTCTCCTTAAGACACAGCAAGTAATTTTATATAACCTTTATTAAGGCGCTTTAATTATCACTGCAGAAGACACGATTCTTTTATAATTACCTCATCTAAGACTTAGTTCAAATTGTTGTAGATTATCTTCAAGGTCTACATCAACTACAGAATTGTGTGAAAAAGTCAGAAATTCCTCTGGATGTGTTCAAGGTAGAAATGGTCTATTGTTAAGGGTTTGGCAATCAGCCTCCTTTTTAATTTACTCATTTTCAAAAGCAAATTACTTTAGCCTCACTGGTTTTTGCTGCTAATGAATTGTGTCTGACATCTTTCATCCTCCTTTGATCAATATATTCTTCTGGCTTAGCACAGTTTTTCCTAATAGTGCTTCCTTTTGCACTAATTTTGATTGCTGGTTTTCAATTAAACGGTAGAGTACCATTTTATCAATTCTCTCAGAAACAAGCCGGTTTTCTGCATGCTGCCCACTTAAGTCAGATATACAATTAGAGCCTGCCCTTAACATGAAATGACCGTCTCAAGACCTCTACTGCATCACTTTACTCTGGCACATACACAAAGAATGAAATGAGAAAAGTTCTCTGTTGTCAGACAAAAGAATATATAAGTGTTTTTGCTTTATCAAAGAAACACTGGCCCAATTTAAACCACAACAATAGCTTTGATTCCTAGCACTTTTAAGTTCTTTCTCTTGTTACTTTCTGTTTGCTCTTTTTTCAGTCATGCCTAGATTTAGGCTAGATTCTCTATTTTTCTCTAATTTTCCTTTCTTCTTTATTTAGATGACAGAAAAATCCATTAATGATATCTGTTGTAATACTTTTATGTTTGGAATAAAGAGGCAAATCATATGTTTTGAAATTCTATGTATTCTGATTCTCTGTATTCACTTGCTGAGAATGAGAATATGAAGAAATAAAATCAAGGTAAAGTCTACCTCTCCTTATGAAGCACCCGAGTCAATGACAGAGAAGTTAGCCCACAAATGGGCTTAGAACATGGTTATCATTCAGGCAAAAAGATATATTCAAAGTAAACAAAGGTTTGGAACTCTAAAGGGGAAGAGCAGGGGGTGAGAAAATTAATACTGTATTGAAAAGTTCCAGGGAAGAAGGTGATGCAACTAGGTAAGGAAGCCATTTTACCTTACCAAAGAGAGAAACAGCTAGTGATAAAACGAATGGGACATGGGGAGATGACATGGTAGTTCCTGCATCCAGGACAATGCAAGATATGTCTGAAAGCCCTAAAATTTAAGGAAGACAATTTATAGCCAAGAATAGTGAAGTACTTTCATCTTTCAAAGGTACCAGAACAAGGGCTAATCATCAATACAGAACAAAAGATAATCTAGCTCAGCTAGATTAGCAGAAAACAAAGGGTATTTTAAGTAGAAGGAAATAACCAGCAATTAAAATTCATAGGCTGTTTGTAACTCCTTCTGACAACTTGTTCTTTTTCAATGCTGTTGCAGAGGGCTACAACAGAAGGCCTTCACTGGGTAATGGGTTAGGAAAAATGCTCACAGAGCCACGGCACTCTCCTTAGCCTCACAAACAGCTCCAACTCAAAACTAGAAGCAGGAAGTGAGAGTATGAGTGACTGACACTGTAAACACTAACTCCCTGTTCTTAATACTTTGGTTGCTTTGTTTTATTTCTGTTGCCATCTTGATAAAATTACCCATGTAAAGCTTTAGATCACTTAGTAGTTCTAGTAGGTGAAAAGTGTCTCTATACCTGTATTAATAGGAAAGAGAGGAAACAAAAGTAAATTGGTGAAGACAGATCTACTCCAGTGCTTAAACAACTCACTGTAAATGACTTGTGTGGGAAACTGGGAACAGTCAGTGCCAGTCTAAAAAAAATTGCAATACTTTTGGTCTTAGAAATCTATAATAGCAACATGTAAAAAAGAATATTTCATTATAATATTCAAAACTGCATGGATAAGTACTCAGTCATCACAGTGAGTTGAAGGTAAGTCATGTAAGTCATCCCTGACAATTAGCAGAAAATGAAGGGCATTTTAAATAGGAGGAAATAATCAGCAATTAATATTCATAGGCTGTTTCTAATTCCTTTTGACAACTTGTTCTCTTTCAATGCTGACCGCAGGGTTTCTTCTATGACATGGAACCTAAATGAGATTGCAAAATCTGATATCCTATAATGATAGCACAACCTAAATGGTCAAACCATATACTACTCAGCCTTGTTCTCTAAATTCCAACTTCAATTGCCTTAAATAAAACACTATACAATGATATATGAAAAATCACCAACATTTCCAGCATATCTGAATGTCAAAGGTAAGTCTAAAACTAAGCTTTTTCTTTTCTTTATTTCTTTTTGGTGGTGCTGGGGATTGAACCCAGAGCCTTGTGCAAGCACTCTACCGTATCTCCAGCCCCCCTAAAAACTTTTTAACAATTTGAAATCTGGAACTTTTTCTCACACATTGTTGTATCTTCAGCATCTAACCAACGTCCCAAACATAGTAAATAATAAGTAGCCAACAAATGTCTACTGCTGAAATGACAGTCTAATGACATTTTTTAAAGTACAAAAATAACTGATGCAAGTTCAATAGATAATTATTAAATGAATGAATAAATGCATGGTGTTTAAAAGAAACTTATGCTAGATTAATCAAACAAAGCCACTTATGAAATAATATTACCTTATAAAAAACATTTCAAAGAACCTGGCACTAAAGCCAAGTTATAATTCTTTTTCCTTGTTTACTAATCTATACTCTTAAACAGGAAATAGGAACTCAAAACTAACAAGGAACTCAAAACTCTTGGGCCTCAGATTAAAGTTCCAAATAAATCTAAGTATAATAATTGAGATATATTGTATAGAAAATCTGCTTCATGTTTAAAGGGCTAAAAAATAAAAATATTAAAAACAAACATGTCTTAGGTGCTTGAAAGACTACTTACTCTCTACCCTCTAACTGAATTAATTGGTGTTCTTCATTTTTAATGTTTCATGAAGACCTAATAAAGTATTTTAAAGTATGAGCTCATATAAAGTACCTGATGATGCAAAAATCATAAAGAGGACTGAATAAGGTCAAATATCCAAAACTGACAATGAAGACATTCAATGACTTCACCAATACTTAATGCAGTCTGTGAACCTAATCCCTGCAAGGTAATAAATTTCTTTGTTATATTTAAACAGGGCTAACTTAATTATCTTAAGAACATCATTTAATATTTTATCTCTTTGCCTAAGTGTCTGAGAACCTTTGAAACTTAATATATCATACTATAAATCTAGATGAGAAAGGTACTTTGTTATTAGTTATATAATGTCAAAAGAAGAAAAATGAGTAATTTCCTTAGAAACTGTTTAAACTATAAGTGACTACAAAGAAGGTGTCTGCAGTAATTTTTTCATGCCTCCATATATCTTAACAGTCAGATGATTTCCAAAGCTATTGCTACTGTCAAATAAGGATTTAAAAATATAATTTGGTTAAGTGCAGATGCCTTACAACTACTATTTAAAGATAAACAATGAACTGTTTAATGACTCATCTTAATGAGAACTATAAGGGCCTGTTTAAAATCTTTGGGAATAATTATTATTTGATATAAATATTACTTAAAATCAATGGGTTATATAAAAATGCTTTCACTATATAGACTTTATATTGAAATAGTACTCGTAATAAAATTTTATGCATATTTATTTCCACAATACATTAGTCATAACCTAATAAACTTCTATTTGCTGTAAACATTAAATACAGGAAAGAATTTGGTTGTTAATTATCCTATTAAACACTGGGAAAAGTACTGCCTATTATAGCTTCTTGTATAATCACTTGCCATTTGAGAAACTATGTATCAAACTCCTTTGGCTTTTCCCATGAGAGGTACTTAGGAGGTTCAAACTTTTTTTTTTTTCATTTTATACAGGATTAAGCAGAGCTTAGCCCAACTCAAAAGCAAAATTCTTTAAGAAACCAAAGGCTGAGAACATTCCTTATTCAAACGTGAGATTCCATTGTCAGGGAAATCACTAATACCAACTATCAAGGGAAAATGTCTCATTCCTATTGTAGGATCAGCTAAAGTGAAACTGCTTCTTTAGTTGCTAGGAAACAAGGAACTCATTATATGCCATTATCAGAACCCTAGAGAAGAAAACTGGCATCTGCTTCACATTTGGGGATACCAGAGATTGAACTAAAAGCACTGAAACTGCTGCCAAAATCCCTGGTCTCCAAGGTTTACACTGTGACCACAGCAGGTGCTCCTATCAGACTAGCCTTTGAAGTTTCCCTTTCTGTAGCTATTTTTCTAATAACTAAAATTATTTTTCTAATATCCCACATTTTCAACTCGGGATTCTAAGAAAAGATTTGCTCAGGAGTTAAACTAATTAAGTTTATGTTGAACACAATTTAAGAGTCAAAAATGCTACTCAGGAATCTTCTAAATTACTGAAAAGTTAAAAACTATTAGTTATTCATTGAGTGAAATATATTACATGTTTATGTCTTTGATAATTAAAGTCAAGATGGGAAATAAAAAGAAATTATTTCAAATATCTAGAGAAAGAAAAGAGACACATAAAGATAAATCCAGTACTTAAAACGACATTCTAGCATTTAAGTACCTAGTTTTCCTAACTGATCCTAAAGTTTTAACTTCTTATTTATGTCTCAACAAACTTTTTTGAAATACAACACAAAATATATTCATGAACACATACCCACATAACCATGTTTATTCATCAATCTTTTTCTTTCCATTAACAAATCAGATAGAAGGACGCAGGGTGAAAGTAGAGAGATAAATTACTAGACATTGGCAAGTTGAAACCAAAAGATTTCTATACTACAGCTTCAATATTCTTTTTTAAAAAAACTTACAAACCATCTTCCTTCATTAAATTAAATCATGTGAGGCTCCATGCCATATTATAATTCTTCTCTCCACCTCCCACCCTAATATTCACCTCATTTCGGTTACTTACATTTGCCATTCTGGGCTCAAAAACCTGCCCTGCTCAATAACTAACCCCAAACTCTTATCTCGAGCTACTGTGCTGGACTTCACTAGCAGGCCCACCTTCTCTCAAACTGACTCTTGCTCATCTTCTTTGTTTTATAAATATTATTTCCACTGAGGATTGCCAGATTTAGCAAATAAAAATACAGAAAACTCAGTTAAACTTGAATATCAGAAACAATTTTTTTTTCATTTGAGTATGCCCCAAATTATTCATTGTATATCTATCTGATACTCAAATTTAGCTGAGTATCCCACATGTTATTTGGTAACCCTATTGTAAGATACCTTGATCCCTGATACTTTCTCACTTTATTAGAGACCTGACTTTTTTCACATAACCTTATTTTATTTAAAAAAATGCCTAACTTCTTAAATGTCTTTCCTTTTATGAAGACAACCATTTCTTAACTTCACTTCTCACATGGCTTCTCTTGTAGCCACTGAATCACTTCTTCCCCATCACAGGAGATTTTCAATTAGTTGATGCCTTCAATTTTTCCCAGTTTCCTGATCCCTCCTGACTACAAATCTTCCTGGAAAACAGGATTTCATTTCAATGTTTCCCTCAATTTATTCCCTGGGTACATTCCCCTTTTGAACTTTCTGCCATGCCAGTTACTAATTCTAGATCTAACAGTAGGTTTGCCCACGTTAACTTTCAGGCTTTAGAGAGTTACTGAAGACAGTCATAAAAACTTGGTAAAACTAAAAGCTTTGACATTTAGCATCCAATGGGCTTTTTCTACTGCACAGAAATCCTATCATTCATCTTTTAATTTATTCCTCTGAAAGAATTATAAAGCATGTATCATTATATCCCTAAACGCAATTTCAGAACTGGGTTAGTCACCTGGGATAACTGAATTAAAGCTGCAAATTCCTTGGCCATACCTTGGATTTACCAAATGAAAATCTTCAAGTGGAAGAATTAAATAGGGAAGCTGTAAATCTGAATTCTCCACTAGCTCCTAGCTCTCCAGGTATTTTATGAACACTGAAATTTGTGAATCATTTTTTATTGAGTAAATTCAACGTCCTTTTCCTTCCAACTGAGAAGACCAAGGAAAAAATAA
The DNA here is from genome assembly GCF_052094955.1 of Ictidomys tridecemlineatus. Lineage (NCBI taxonomy): Eukaryota > Metazoa > Chordata > Mammalia > Rodentia > Sciuridae > Ictidomys > Ictidomys tridecemlineatus. The sequence goes on from NC_135481.1 coordinate 82,751,471, forward strand.
CTTTTATTAACTTTTTTTTAGCAACAAATATGATAGGGTTACCTCATCTACTCTCCTTTCCATTTGAAGTTTGAACTTGAAACTATAGACTTCCTTCTCAAAAATAATTCATATGATATCTAACTTCATTGCCTTTGTCTCTTTCATAATATTCCTTTTTCAATAATCCAATTATTTCCTACAATCTTCAGTCCCTGCTCAATGAATCCTAGTACCTTGGAAAAGATATGACTGTCCCCTTTTGTGAATGGAGGAGGCTTTCTTTTCATACCATTCCCCCATAAGCTATTTCCCCAAATCCCCATAATGGCTGTTTACCTAATAAGCAGAAATACCACCCCCTTTATTGTCTTGCTTTAATTTTATTCTTAAACTCTCATAATCCAATTTCTTTTTCATTCTCTCTCCTACCCAAAGTTAAGAAATGGTCACATAATAGCTGTTATCTCCTTGTCCTATCTCAAGCCACATTCTCACTGAATTTTCATTCTTAAAACTCTCCAAACTAGAGATTCTCACACTTATTTACAGATTAGAATCAGATGGAGACTCCAAAAATGCTGATACCTGGGTCATACTACAAGAGCATATGATTTAATTGGACTGGAGTGTGACCTGAAGTTTTTCAAGATCACTAGATGATTCTTTTGTACAGATATGTTGGAAAAACATTGCTTCAAACACATAACCTAATACTCCACTGAATGTAAGATGTATCATTATTGTATATAGCACAGTTAAAGAACAATAAAACACCTAAAATGAGTTGGAATCTATCAGGAGAACCCTACAAAAGCTGGAATCCCAAAGGACTACATTCTTTTAAACTAAAGTAAATGAAAAATCCAAAATTTAGAAAGAAATTAGAGGGAATAAACATCAATAAATCTTGGCCTTGGCAGGAGAGTGGGACATGGCATCACCTTAGGAACATGAACCCTAAGTTGGTACCCACAATGCTTTCCATTCTGAATTCATACCACTGAAGTGGACCCAAAAACCTCTAACAGAATTTAGTTGAAAGGTGCCTCAGATTGAAAGTATTCCCAGATGACTGCACTTAGATCCAAGCATAAAGTAACCCTAAAACAGCCATAAGTTACAAGATATATCTTGATTAAAGAAATAAAAATATTAAAAGAAAATTATATTGTGATCGATAAAATACAATAATAAGAGCACACTTATATGATACAGGTTTTCTAAGGACATTACATGTTTTAACTCATTTAACCTTGAAGACAAAGAAGCTACCATTAATCCCATTTTACAGGTAAGGAAACAAGCTCAGAGAAGTTTTTGCTCAAAATCACAGTGCGATGAGGACTTAAAACTCTTAGGCCTGCAAATAAATATCCAATAGACAACTAAAAGCAGGATAATAAAAAACTTGGCATTTCTGCCCACATTTTGCATCTGTCTCATTTGCTGTGAGTCACATTGGATTTCAGGAATAACAAGTCTGATCACAAACATCTATGATGAATTGACACTATCCCCCAGACAACAGCAACTTTCTTATTACACAAAACCCCCACCTGACCAATACTGATATCAAAATCAACCAGACTACACAGTTTAACCAAGAATGCTTGGCTATGCATATTTCTGGTCTCCCTTGTCTATATAATCTGGAAGCTCATGTCAGTACCCTCAAAGATATGACTTGAGATGCTTGTCTCACCTTTCCTTTTCATTATGACCACATGGATTAAAGTTTCTTTTCTGCTCTTCGCCATTACTTTTTCTGCTTTGTTTTTGAGGCAAGTGGCCAGATCTGATTTGTTGGGACCCCCAGAGTCAGGCCTCTTGTCTAGAACTCTAGAGACAACAAAACTATTAGATATGGAAAATGGAATGAACTCAGGCAGATGTGGCTCCAGAATCCACAACCTTAGCAACCAAGCTATGACAACATCCATATTAAAGGGATAGGCAAGAATATAATGACCCTAAGCTATAAAGGAAATTATGAAAGTTACCAGAGAAAAAACACAGTACTCACAGTGGAACAACTATGGAAATTATTGCATATTTCTTATCAGAAATAATGAGGCCAGAAAATGAGGCCAAAAAACAAAAGAATATCTTTAAATTGTTGAAGAAAAAAAAAGTCAACTCAATTCTATATACAGTGAAAATATATAGGGAAAAATAAAGATGTTTCCAGTACATTGAAGTTGAGAAAATTTATCACCAGTAAACCCACACCACAAAAGAACACTAAGAGAAGTTCTTAGGTTAAAGAAAAAAATACATCAAATACAATACAATTCAGATCTAGAGTGAAAAAATGAAAAGCATTAAAACAATAAATATGCTATTGTTTTCTTATTTAATTAATTTTCAGTAATACAGATTGAACCCAGGGTCAGTCTGTCACTGAATTATACTTCCAGCCCTTTTTATTTTTTATTTTGAAACAGGGTCTTGCTAAATTGTTCAAGCTGGCTTTGAACTTAGATCATCCTGCATCAGCCTCCCAAGCTGCTAGGATTACAGGTATGTGCCACCCTATCCAGCCATTGGCCTGATTTCTAAAGCAAAAATGTTTCTAAATAAAACAAATAAAAAGGAAAAACACCCTTAATTAGAAGCTTATATGATGGACACTAGCCTGAATGTAGTCCTAAAATATAGCTTTCCAGCTCCCATTAATATGCACAGATGAAAATGACTTTACAAAAGATTGTAAGTTAGATATACAATAATTTACTACTCTAGGTAACCTCTAGGCATCCTGATAAAATAATAAAATAAATTCATTTTCTCAATCTCAACTTTTATCCTGATATTTCTGTGGTATGTTTGCTAAAAATGTAACTTCACTGCTTATAAGAATAAACTGACTTTCAAATAATTTGTCAGAAAGCTCATTTTCACCAAATCTCCACTTGATCCTAAGCCAGATTACCAAATTTTCTAATATTTTTAAATGGAACTTTTGATAAATGTTAAGGACAATGAGTAAAATTAGATAACCAAAGTGTTGAGAGATTAGAGAAATTTTGATATAAAACATGTATAATGATCTGTACAATTAGAAAAATGAGAAATTATACCCCAATGATTCAAATGTATGAATTGCCAAGATCATTGTAATGTCATGTGTAGCTAATAAAAAAAATATATAATGCAGCTGGGTGCTATGGCACATGCCTGTGATTCCAGTGACTCTGGAGGTTGAGGCAGGAGAATGGCAAGTTCAAGACCAGACTCAGCAACTTAGCAAGACCCTAAGCAACTTAGAGAGATCCTATGTCAAAATAAAACAAATAAAAAGGGGCTGGGGATATAGCTCAGTAGTTAAGTGTGCCTGGGTTCAATTCTCAGTACCAATGGGGAAAAAAATGCATAATAGGCAATTAACAAAATTATTCTATATTCTCTGACAGTATTCAACAGTAGAGAAAAGAAAGGCTGGGTTAATCTAGACAAAGCTCTCCTTATATACTTAGATTATTCAATCCAACTTTCTCTTCATTTATTACCGATAAATTAAAGTTGATTGGACAGACAGTATTGGACAGATTTATATAACTACATATACTCAAAGTAAAGCAAAATTACATTTTTATGAAGCAATTTAAAATAACAAATACCATAATTTATATAATTTTTCTACATCTCAGAAATGTCTATACTGCCCCTGTAACTCAATAGTGACCACAATAAGATTAACCATAAAGCTAAAGGAGGCAGATTACTTATAAAAAAAAAAAAAAAGATTTGTTCTTCATACCACAGACTCAACAATCAACAAAACAATCTAAAATAAGACACAGGGTTTTAGTACTCACAAGCAATGAGAAAGACTAAATCATGTAACACTGAAATTTGGTCTTGGCACCACATAACTCATTATGTACATTACTCATTGTACATTCAGCATATCAACTAGATTCCTTTGAAAAAAATCTCAAACTTGATTGAGGATTTTAACAACTCTCCAATCAGCAAATGTGTTAACTACAGCCTTTCCAATAATAAAAAGATATTTAATACAACTTTCTTACCTGTCTCAACAGTTTCTCAATGGCTGACATTACCATAAGGCCTCTCCAAACTACTGGTGCAGTTTCTTCAACCAGGAAGCCCATAGACATACTGCAACAGTAATATAAAAACAAAAGTCATTTCTATAAATTAATGGATATTAGTCTGCAAAGTAAGACAAAATTAAAAAGATATGCTCACCATGCAATACCGTAATTGAAAAGAGGCCTCATAAGGTTGTCTGAAATAAGAAAATAAATGTCTCTTTTAGAAAGGTAAACCATTATACATAAACATACTGCTACGGTTTGAATCTGGAATGTCCCTGGAAAAGCTCATGTGTGAGGCAATACAGCAATATCCAAAAGTGAAAAGACTGGATTATGAGGGGTCTGACCTCACTGGTGGATTAATCCATTTGATGGATTAATAATTTGAATGGACTTACTGGAATATGTGAAAACAATAGGCAGATAGGGCACAGCTAGAAGTAGGTCGCTGGTCTTGAGGGGCATGGCCTTCAGAATATATCTGTCCCTAGCTCCTTTCTCCCCTCCCCCATCATTCCCACTTGTTATGAGTCAAGCAGCTTTCCTCTGCCGTGCCCTTCTAGCATGATGTTTCTACCTTGGAGTCAGCCAACTATGTACTAAATCTTCTGAAATCATGAGCCAAAATACATCCTTCTTCATCTAAATTGTTCTTGTCAGGCATTTTCATCCCAGCAAAGTAAAGCTGACTAACACACACTGATGTTTATTCATCTTTTAAAACATTTTATTATTTTTAATTGATAAATAATCACATATGCATGTATGCATTGTATAATAGTTATATCAACATAATTAACATATCCATTTATATATATATCCTTCCTTCCTTTATGGCAAGAACATTGAAATTCACTCCTTTAGCAATTTTGAAATATATAATAATGTATTATTAACAATAGTCACCATGATTGTTAGAACTTATCCCTCCTGTCTAAATGAAACTTGTACCCTCTGATTAACATTTCACCTCTTCCTATGCACCCTTGTGGACAGGCTGCTTGTACTGCTGTAATTTAACTTACAATTAATTAAACTCAATTTGTAACCATTTAAACATTAGAACAATCATACTATTTATATTCTTTTTTATAATCTTCTTTTTTAAAATATTTATTTTTTTAGTTTTAGGTGGACATAATATCTTTATTTTACATTTATGTGGTGCTGAGGATCAAACCCAATGCCTCATGCATGCTAGGTGAGCACTCTGCCACAGAGCCACAATCCCAGCCCCATAATTTATATTCTTGATAAATGCAACATCTAAAAATAGTTGGAATATAGTTAGCTCCATTAAGAAACAATTCATCTACAATTTCAACATGTTTCTTAAAAAATAGCCTCAATAAGTAATTTTTCACCAATTATATTCATGTATATGGATATACAAATACATAAATTATATATATGTATATATATATATGCTTATCCAGTATGCATATTCTTATATGTGTATATTTGCATATACACACATATAAACACACACATCTAATCAATTCTCCCAACACTCCACAGGGTTGGGATTGAACCCAGTACCACAAAAGAAAATATATTTTTACATAGTCAGCAAATGGTTATTATAAAATAGTTTCTTTCAGCACATTTTCTATGTAACCACATCTTCAATGACCACCAGTGTTGGGAAAATTTCATCCACAGATCACTTACTAAAGATGCCATCCTTTTCAGGTTAGCAGGTTTCATGTAGTAATACTCCATTGAATATTTTTCCCTCCTGAGGCACTAAACACTGTCTCCATTACTTCATACATGGACCTATAACATCTAAACCTAAGTCATCAT